>NC_141458.1:14800000-16000000 GCF_015680905.1 Coptis chinensis
ACTGGTTGTAATTCATGTGTGTTTGTTACACCCTGAACCTCATGCATCTTCTGGTTGGACTTTCATGCGTGTTTGTTAAACCCTGAACCTAAATCAGTTGAGTCTTTTCATATTCTAGTGAGGTTAGAATGAAAAAAACAAAAGAGATAAGCGGCAAGGAAAAACTTCTGTAAAGATATGGAAAAGCTGCATATTTCTAATCAAGAAGTATTTAGGCTGTTAGGCATTTAATTATTTTTAGAGGTATTTATGACCGAAATATTAAAATGTTCATTTGTTTAAAGTGATGCAAATGGCCATTAAATCAAATATGGTTGTTGTCTGAACATTATATTTTCTTATTTGGGGCTATTAGGAATTAACCCATAGGCAACAATTCTTTTTCTGGAAGAACTACATAAACAATCGTCTGAACACTAGTAGAAAAAAGGGCTTTTGTGACTGTTTTAAAATATTATTTGTGGTTGTTCTGTTCGAAACGGTCACAAATGGCAGAAAAGGGCTTTTGTGACTATTTTGAAATGCTTTTTGTGACTGTCGGATCTAGAATCGTCACAAATATTTTTTTCTTGGAAAAAATTCATGTATTGAAGATTATTTGTGACTATTCTCCCAAAATAGTTACATACTCCCGCACTTTATGTCACCATCTTAAATGACCTCATTTAGTTTTCGGTCTGCGCCACAACTCCACTAAAAAATAACTACTTAGATACACAAACACACCCCAGTGAGCCCACGTTCAGACTCCTGCTTTCTACAAACACTTCCATCCCATACGTGGCTACGTGCCATCAAAAGAACAAAAAAATCCCGTCTAAAATAATCCCAACACTAAACACACTTAGAAAAAAAAAATACTAGACAGTTCCAAATGAGCCAACTTTCTCCTTCACCCACTTAGTTTCGTCAGCCGCCTCTGCCAACTAACCTTTTTTTTTTTTTTTTTTTTTTTCTCCTTCTCTCATCTTAACAATGCTTGTAGAAATAAATTGTGAAACTTTACTTTTGAAGGGCCTTATATTGGATATGTTATATTTGCTGCCCATGATTTCCTTAGTTCACATTGATTGTGTATAATATGCAAATTTGGCTTGCAAAACGTTATTACATACTTTGTCCGTCTGGCTAAATCATTGTGTATTATTCATGCTATTAATTTCCTCCACCCATTCCCACAGAAACCTACTATTTTTTATTTTATTTATATTTATTTATTTATCGTCGATAATTCCATGGAAAGCTGCTTATCACATGCAAGGTAACTCTTGTATACTAATGTATCGCGATTCACCATACCCTATCTTTCATGTGGTGATTTTGAGAGAAGCTTTATGTTTAAGTTGGTCTTTTAGGGGTTGGTGGCAGCAGTACTAATGACAGCTAACGAAGTTTGTAACAAGGTAGCTCTCTGTTTACCGTTTTGAGGTGCACTAAGCTTGAACTGTGCTGGGATCTTTTACCACAAGGAAGATAAAATCACGAGTCACCAGGAACAGAAGTCTGTGAGGTGAGTTATTTTCTGCAGACATTATACATACCACTTATGTAGTAGATGTGAATACACATTTCAATTGCAAGTTACTAGTGCTATTGTAGAAGTAATGTTTCCTGATTTCATTATGTTGTAAATCATTTCTTTCATATCATCTAAAAAATCTTGGAAGGACTTTATTAGTTGCGGTCTTGAGGTCAATCATAACGTTATATTAATATATTATACAGATATAGGTTAACATTTTCCTATTGACGGTTTTCTTATTCATTATGTGATTACTCGATATAATCTTGCTAGGCATTCAGTTCATATATTCTCATCATCTGAAGATGCACGAGGGTGTTATAGCCTATGTTGACAACATTTTCCACTTTTCAGTAACTCCATAAGTATTGCCAAACATCAGACTCTAATTTGAAGTTCTGTGGAAAATTTCTTTCACAAGCATATAGGAGGGAGTTAAGTATTGTATACTATTTAAGTATTAACCCTTTAACTCTAGTTCACATAATTGAATACATTGTTTAGATTAAACAAAATCAGGAGTCGCCAGTTTCCTCTCTAACACATTAAGCCACTTCCTCATAAGAGCCCTGTTGAGTGTTGAACCTCACCACATGCCGACAGTTTCGGCACGTCCTTATTGAGTAACCTCTCCATAGTAAGCCTTCTCATCTTTGTTTTACTGTAGACATTAAGATAGTTTAGTAATCCAGAAATTTGGGTATGGCCTGCCAATTTGAAAGTGTTTTGATTGAAGCATAAGTATATACTTAGGAGCTACAATACCAATATAGGCAATGTTCCATTTACATCCAGGGTCAAAAAGTATAAACACTTTTTCTGGTGTCTCTGGTACTTTCCAATTGTCATTGCATAATGTGTTTAAGTCTGTTCCATATTTGTGTTTGAGTAGGCAAGACGTCGTGTATGTAAGCTTAGGATTGCATTCAAATATTATTTTATGGACTGATAAAGCTATGTTTTTTCACTTAACACATGAAACAGATGTGAAATACCAAAGCACATGAGCTCATGACTTAATTGACTGATTTCTAGTTACTACATCAGAACGCGCATTTTGATCCCAAATCGCTCACAATAAAAAAATTGCCTTGTAATGATGTCAATTTTTGTTAAGGTTGAGCAGCCATTTGATCTCAATGTCAGTGAAAACTTTTCTGGAAGCACTCTTAGCAGTTAGAAAATATGTGGGAAACTTTTTATTCTTCAGAAGGTTTAATTATTGTGAAAAGTCATGGTTATGCACATTCTTTCAAAAAGTGTTTCTGTTTACTTCCTATTATTATGTTTCTATATGATTTTAATTTATGATCTATCCTTGTTTCTCATCTAGTTGCTACAAAATTGAGAAAAAAGAGTTTGTTGTACTCTGTTAGAAGTATTTTCACCTCCACCCAATTTTACCTCATGTTGACATTTCAAACTTAAATTGGATTCATTGGAGGTGAACATAAGACTCCGAAGAGTGCGCATTAAATTTATTTCCCTTATGACGTATTTTGCTATTTCGATTGCGGGCTTCTTTTATATGTTCTGTTTATAAGGAACGGTGAACTTTCCTACTCACATTAATTTGATAGTGTCTTTTGTTAAAAGAATTTATTTATTAGCATAACCACTTCTATGTTTTTTCCGAAGTAAGAGACCTTATTTTCTTGGTTGCATTTATTCAGATTTCAAGATTGGAATTCTGCGAAAACTTCAAGTTCCGAGAATCAAATTTCAGCAAGAGGTAGACAATACTCAGACCACCTTACTGAAACAAGCTCATCTCATGAATGGATAAAAAAGTACTTTGCTTGGGGCTCGGACATAATTAATAGCATTACAAGATCCTTCATGAATGTGATTATAACAAAAGGTGAGCAACTACTCCTTTCTAAATTCTTACAACATCTCCATGTGCCTCTTTTAAATTTCTATTGTTTTCACTGCGTCTTCTTTGATGTGACCTTTAATCTCTTGGAAGCAGGGCCATTTCCCTGACCTCCACAAAAATAAATGATGTGGAACTTACTAATATAGAGATAGAGAGAGATGAGCCCTAATTTCGTTTTTGGAAGGAAGACTCTCTCAGAGTGGTCGGACTGAATTTGTTTTCTGTTTATATATCATTTTTCTTTTACCAAATTGGGCCCTCCTTAATAATGGGCCTTCAGCCCATTTGACTTGACCACGTTAGCTTAAATTACCGATATAAATTACAGGGAGGAGTTTTGTTTTATTTGGAGAATTTTCTAGGTTGGTTTTGGTATTATAATTTGTGATAAAAGATATAAGGGAACTAAATCATGAACGAGTTGGCGATTAAATGTAGCTGAGCCATTGAGGCTATACACATTGTGAATTTTAATTTGTTGATTTTGTGCAGCAATCATGGTGAGAAAGAAGAGGACTGAGGATACTGGTGGTGAGGAGAGCTCGGAGGAACAATCCTCGAGCAGTGGTGGATGTGGTGGTGCCCAAGCACCGCCCTCGAGTGGTGGTGAACGTCAAGGACCACCAGTGCACCAACAGTATCCACCACTCCAGCAAGGAGGTGGTCGTGGTACAGAGCAACAAGGTGGAAGAGGTTTGGGGACCTTCTCAACCTCAACAGGGGGGCCGAGAAAGATACAGTGGTGGCCCTTAGGGAGGACCTCAGCAAGGAGGCCGAGGAGGATATGCTGGTGGCCCTCAAGGCGGTGCCCCTTTTCAACTCAGCAAGGGGGCCGAGGAGGATACGCTGGCTCCTCAAGGACATGGTGGGTACAGCCCACAAGGTGGAATGGCAGCACCACCTCAATTTGGAGCTCTTCCTACATGATATCAAGGCCGAGGTCAGCCACCTCCTCCTATGCAAGTTCCACAACCTCGAGTTGTTGGTGTTGGTAGCGGTTTTACTATCAAGTGCAATTGACATATCAAGTGTGGTCTGTCTAGTTTATCTCTTTTGTTTAATTTGCATATCTATTCTTAACATGTGGTTATTTAATTTTTGTCTGAATTTGCATATCTATTCTTAACATGTGGTTATTTAATTTTTCATTTTTATGGGTATTCAGTGACACAAAATTGTGGATGCCATTCATTTTTTGTAGGTTTAGCTGGTCTCGTTACAAAATATGAGATTTTTTTTTTTATCAGCAATAATTTATAACCGTTACAAATGATTTTTAAATTAACTAACAATTTTGCAACGGTTAAGAACCGTGGGTAATATTTTTAACAAATTACTAACGTTTAAAAAGTGTTGGTGAAATCAAAAAACTGTTGCAAAGGTTTTAAATTTGTGTACGATATAGTTATAAAAAACTTTACAAATCATTATTGCAAATAAGCGTTGTAAAAATTTTCAATACTTTACCCACGCCATATTTGCAACGCTTAAAAAGCGTTGCGAAAATTATTAGCAACGGTTTTTTTCCGTTGCAAATAGCCTATTATGGTGTAGTTAACGTCCACTTTACCTACATTGGGCAATGATTTCCCAATGGTTGTTATGGCTCGGGTTCAGCTTTATGCGTGAATGTAAATTGCAGTGCGAAAAGTAAATTTTAAACAATCACATAAGCATGCTTAAACACACAAGTATCCTCTTACTTGGGCTTCGAGGAGGTTTAGAATTTACCTCTCAAGCCATGCTTACACGCTGCTTGAAGAGAAGACGATGTCAGTTGGCGCCTGATCTGAGAATCAGGCCCAACCTTTCGAGTTTTACCCTATTTTAAGTTACAAATAAAGGCCCACTTAAAAAGCCCACAAGTTGGGTTTTTGATAATTTATACAACTTTGCCTTCAAGGGCTCAAACTTAAAACTAATCTAAGATTATTCTAATCTAATTAACTAGTTTTTAGATTAATCATCTAGATTAACTATAGTCAAATGGACTTAAAGTGTTTATTACCAAGTTGATCCATAGTGTGTGAGCTATGATCCACAACTTGCTTCACACACTTGAACTTCCCAAGCCAATTAAAACTCTAATCCCTTGGTAAGTATTAAATTTAAACTAAGTTTAACTCCTATTCATCATAAGAAATCAATCAAAACCCAAGTTTTCTTTTTCTTTTCTTTTTTCGTTTTTCTTTTTATCCCTAACTATTACAAATAAGTTTCACTGTTTTCTCCTACTCTATTACAAAATCCGGGCTCGGAGTACAACTTCTTGTCACAAATGAATTGGACTACAAAAAAAATCCCACACACTTCTATTGAGGTGGCTGGGCGATCGCCCTCACCATGTGCGTGGGATCTCCCGCGGGTCGCCGGTGAACGGCCGTCGGTTTTTGTCTATTTCTTCAGCTCCTCTCCAGCTTTGTTGTCTCACAACCTGATTTGTAAAAAAAAAGTAGATAGTACTAAAAAACAATAAAAAAAATGACAAAAAAAAAATTAAAAAGAAAGAAATGGAGATATGAGAATGATGCTCCTTTCTTAGATTCTCAACCAATTACTCTCACTCTTTCAACCCCAGCGGCGGCGCCATTTGAAGCTTTAATATTGTAGTGAGTATACTTCAAAAGAGTCTAGATTAAGAGTTGAGGTTCATCCTAAATTGTTTAGAGTTTGAGTGAAGGAGATATGAAGAAGAAAAGTATACTCTTGAATATTAGAATGATTCTAAGCTAATGAACTTGAAAGCTTTGATTATTTGATTGAAATAACTTAAAAACATTAAAGGAAGATTGATTAAAATATTGAAATGAAAGCAACAAACAAGATTGAAGATTAAAGCAAAGAACAAATAACAAGTTTGATTGAAATAAAGAAAATGAAATAACAAGTTGATTGAAATAAAGAAAAGGAAATAACAAGTTGATTGAAATAAAATAAAACAACAAGAAATTAAAGACATGAATTGAAAAACAAGACAAGAAAATAAACAAACCAAATGGTTTGGATCCGAAGATAATGGATGAGTTCTCTCTTCTTTGCTTTTTGATTATATACCCTTACTTTTGCCCTTTACAGATTTGCCCTCATCCATTATAAACTAGACATCTCACCCTTTCACTTTTGCTTTCACTTTTTGGTGCCTTCTTGACCAAGGTAGGTTAGGGAGAAAGTTTTCATAATTTTAAATAAGGGCATCCATCTTTGGTCTTCTGATTTGAGGACTTTGACTGTTGACTTTTACCAGTTGACTTTGGCTTTTTCAGCACTTTTCCATAGCAGCTACTGGTTTTCATAATAAGCGTGATTAATGCTCATTTTGGTACTAATACACAGCTTTTATGATAAGTGGTCTGAAATACTCCTTAACCTGAAAAAGGCAGTAAAAGCTATTAGTTGTATTTTCGTTAAGTGTAAGAGGGACTGTAATACAGCAATATACGGGTAATAAAATGCACATTTGGGAGCTTATCACCTACTCCTATCCTAGGCCACCAAATCTCCAAACCAAATTTTGTTTGGTGCCTTTCCTTTTTACTCTTCTTTGCGAGTTTTCGGATGCTTATGTTTCAGCATGAACATGAGTATCAAAAACAAATTCAATGCACGTGCCAAACCAGGCATTTTCATAGGATACCCATATGTCCAAAAAGGTTATCACATCTATGATATCGCAACTCGTAAAATATATATATACATCCCGTGATGTTATTTTTTACGAGGACAAATTCCCTTATCAAGACATGCATCCCCACCAAATCAGTGGATTCACATGTATTTGTCAAACCAATACTTGATGACACATCATATGATCTTCCATTATCACAAAGTCCTTCTCCACTCAGTTCTATAACACCTGAGTTATCTCAACACAATACTTCACTTGGTTCTCTTATTCCCGAATCGTCCTCCTCAAACTCTCAAGCTTCTACAGATGAACCAACACCAACATCTCCCATAATTGATCAAGCTTCTACATATGAACCAACACCAACATCTCCCATGATTGATGTTACTCTTCCTCCACGAGTTCGATGCCCTCCTATTAAGTTAGGAGATTATGTTTGTTCATCTACATCACGTGCAACAAATTTTCCCATTGCAAATTATTTCTCTCGATCTTTCTCATTTTAAACAACACCATCATGTGTTTATCACAAAAAATTTAACTAAAGAGGAACCAACCTCTTTTACTCAAGTAATTAAAATTCCAGAATGGTGTGACGCCATGGCCATAGAAATCAAAGCTTTAGAAGACAATAATACTTGGTCTTTGAGCATTTTACTAGCTGAAAAACAAGTAATAGGTTGTAAATGGATATTTAAAATCAAATACCGCTCTGACGGTTCCATTGAAAGATTCAAAGCATGACTAGTTGCAAAAGGATATACCCAAATTCAGGGTATCAACTATCATGATATGTTTGCATCTGTTGCGAAGTTAGTGACAGTTTGTCTTCTTTCTATTACAGCCATCAAGGGTTGGTCTCTTCATCAACTAGATGTCAACAACACATTTCTTCAAGGAGATCTTAATGAAGAAGTGTACAAGAAATTACCTCCCGGGTTCTCTAATAAGGGGGAGACTCGCGTTTGCAAACTAAATAAATTCTTGTATGGTCTTAAACAGGCTTTTCGGCAATGGTTCTCTAAATTCTCCTCGACACTCAATAGAAAGGGATTCACTCAGTCCATTGCAGACTATAGTCTCTTCACATACATTAAGGGAAATATATCTCTTTTTGTTATTGTTTATGTTGACGACATAATCATCACTGGAAATAATAATGATTCAATTTCCAATCTCAAATCATTTCTAGAAAAATCATTCTTCATAAAGGATCTTGGTAAATTACAATATTTTCTATGCATTGAAGTTTCTTGCTCAAAACGTGGAATATATTTTTCTATGCCAACGAAAATATACACTTAATATTTTAAAAGATGCTGGAATGACTGGAGCACGAGTCACTAGTTTTTCAATGGAACAACAACTCCAGTTACGTCCTGCTGATGGAGAACCTCTTGCTAATCCAACATCTTATCATCGCTTAATATATAGGGCGACTACTTCTCTATCTCACTGTGACATGGCCAGACATTCAGTATGTCGTCAACACATTAAGTTAATTCATGCAAACCCCTCATACCGCTCACCTTGATACTGGTAATCGCATTCTTCGTTATCTCAAGGGTTCTGTTTGCAAAGGTGACACGCGTTCATTTTGTGTGTAGAAATGAATGGAATATGGAATGTGTAGATGGATGATGGATAATGGTCGTTGAACAAAACAGAAGCGTATCAAAACCTAATTATCCCTCAATGAGTAAATAATGAGTTGGATATCATTCCACTTTTAAGTGTATGTTATATGAAGGACAAGACTGGAAATGGGGTTTGAAGGATTAAAAACTATGATTATAGATATTGTAAATTGCTTAACTAAACTAAACTAAACTATTGAGAATTTATAAGAGAGATAATTCAAGAGATTAGAATCCACCGCTACCTTTGATCTGTGACCTTCTCCTTCATGGTTGTTCTCACGAGTAGACTACAATTAGACAATCGAGCGAGTCTCGATGCCCTCTTGGACGAAACATAGTTAACAATTAATTCTACTCAAGGTTGTTCCTATGTTTATGTTACTAGTATCTTCTCTCCTTTTATGTAAGCTCGGGCAGCCATTCAATGTATTACCGAGAGCAACATCAAAAAGTACTTTCTAATAGGGCGGCCATTTAATGAATCACCATTTAAAGCAAACACAAAAAATACTTTCCGTAGGCAGCAACTCCCTGAGCTACCCCTACTAGGGCAACACAAGGAATACTTCCCTAACTCTAAAGAACTGTACTACTAGAAGAAAAGTAAAGAACACTAGCATGATATTAATTAATATTGAAAAACATAAACCTTATTTTATACTTCCATCCCCTGGTGTGGGCAATGGAACTAATAACTAAAAACATAAATAACTAACATGATTGGAGAACACCATGAACCAGAAGAATCATCAAACCCTAAGCACCGGCTTCATCTTCTCTCTTGAAGGAGAAGATTAGTCTTCCATGAAAAAGGAAGAACACGAAGAACGAGAAAAAGAAGAAGAGTCGAAGAACATAAAAGTAGAAATACTATTTATCAAGACTCGACTAGTTAAAACTGAATATTTTATTATTAATCTCTCTCTGCCTCAAGTTCTGGAGACAAGAATGTAAGTGAATTGGCGAGTTTCATGAAGCACTTAGGTCCTTTATTTATAGGGGTTACAATGAGTTCTAGAAACATCTCAAGCCGTGGCTTGTTTTCTATTACAAATCAACCTCTTTCTGATTCCAACTTCATTTCCAAAACTGTAAAAGAGGTGGGCTACAGTGTCGGTTTCATGCGTCTAGACGCACAGGCTAGTGCAATTCTTTGCGTCCCAAACGCAAGAGTCTGTTTTCCCTTTTTTTTGTTCCATCCTTCTTTCCTCTTTTGCGGGCTTTGATCCAAGCAACAAATCCTTTTTTCCATGGGCTTCCAAATAAGCTTTAAAACAGGTCTAAGTCACATGTTTCATGGCTTCAAATCCTTGGCCTTCTCCATGATTATCTACGGGCTTTCCATATGGTCCTTAATGCTCCAAATTGCTCCGTTTTGTCCCCTTTTTCTCTAATATTCTACAAAACTCTTTTTTTCACTTGTAGAATCATAAAACATGACTTACAAGCACTGTTAGTCCACTAAGATGGCTAAACAAGAGGTATAATCGAGGGTTAAAATACACTTTTTGAGCACTTATCAAAAGGCACACTATTATTCGCATCCAGTTCACTCCACCTTGGTGGATATACTAATTCTGATTGGGCGAATTGCCTTATTTCACAATGCTGGGTTCTAGTCCAATCTCTTGGAAAGCCAAGAAGCAACCCACAGTATCTCGATCTTCAACTGAAGCTGAATACCATGCCCTCGCTGCTCTATCATATGAATTACAATGGCTCAAATCTCTCCTCACTAATCTTTGCATAGATCACTCGCAACCAATTTCAGTTCACTGTGACAGCCAAGCTGCTATTCACATAGCAGAAAATCCTGTATTTCACGAATGAACAAAACATATCGAATTTTATTGTCATTTTGTTCATGAGAAAATCACTTCTGGCTTGACAGAACCTTGCTACATTCAGTCTCGTGACCAAGTTGCCGACATATTTACCAAACCACTTGGAGATGAGGCCTTTCAACACCTATCTGGCAAGTTGGGTGTCGTTGATCTCTCAACACCTACTCCAACTTGAGGGGGAGTCCAAAGATATTGTATGTGCATGCATATCTATGCAACATACCATATAAATTCTTCAATCCCACATATCAAAAGTTTCTATACTTATAGATTCTTAGTTATGATAGATTTTATCTCTACATATGTAATAGTTGTATGGAGAGAATAACGTAGGATTTCCTTGATTTTAGGTTCCTTGTATATTCAAATTTCGAATTTACTTCCTTATAATACATGTAAATGATCTATAAATAAATATTTTCTTCTTGGTCTTCTTAAAGAAGCCAACCAAATCAATTCTATAATTTAGGTTTTCCTTCTTTTCAAAGTCAAAAATAAACAGCCCAGTTTTGACAATGGTAAAACTGAAATTGGAAAACCCCTATTGGATTTGTAGTTGTACAATAATGTTTAGCAAAGTCTTTGTGTAATAAGTTTCCTGTACGCCTTGAGCTTCCAAACTTTGAGAACATTATCATCCACTTGAGGGAGTTATTGAAGCCTGTATGGGGCATTGCTAGAAATCGTTAGTGCTAGTGCTGAAGTAAAGTCTGGACTGAGATCATCATCATACTGCTGGCCTCCTGAGTAGCTAGACTGCGACATCCCTACAGACACCAGATAAACGAATGAAGGAAACAGAGGTGAGAGGGAAAGAAAGTGAATGAGAAAAGATAGTGCAAGGACAAACTAAGATAGAATTATGATGGAGATCGAGAGGAAGAAAAAAGAAAGTTGATGGGGGAGGGGGTGGTGAGGAAGGTTTCTCGATCACGAAGGAGGAGGCCTCAGAAACGAGTTTTTTCTCACTCAGAGAGAGAGACTCATGAAAGGAAACAACTTTTGGAAAAAATTTAGTAAGACAGACATATTTATCTCATTTTTGCTAATACACAATTACCATCTAGCAAAAAAAATGAGGGTTGATCATAATATAAAACAAAAAAATCATTTTCCATTGTGGATCCCAAATTGGCTTCTCTAGTATATGAGAGATCGTGCATTATGATATCCTTTCACTGCAATGTTTAGATCTAACTCTGAATCTCCATGGAATTGCTCCTGATGCATGCAAATATAAGAGTATAGAAACATGTGATGGTTAGTTAGGTTGTTAGGACAGCTGTCCATTATGTTAGTCTGTTATGACAATTGTCATTCTGATAGATTCTATATTTAGAAGTGTATATAAAGAGTGATGTGCATAGTAATCAAACTAGTTCTTTGGCCTGTGCGTTGCACAGGCTAATCTATTGGGATCGGTAGAGTTTACATTTAAGGAAGTACATAACACTAACAACAGATATAGAGGTGTAGTAATATGGATACGATTGTATCTGAAAGTATATATTACATACTAAGCCATCTGAATTCTTGTACAGAGTAAAGAATTAGATGGTATACAGGCAACATAGATGAAGTATATATTGTGTACTAAGCCATTTGAACTTAAAGTTTGAGTCAATATGTCAAATTCTTATACTGAGTAAAGACTTGGATGTTATACAGACAACACAGTTGAAAATACGAGGCAAACAAAATAATGGCTCGTGATCAAAGTTATTAAACATTAGAGTTGTTTGGTTTGTGTTAGATAGAAATGCACTGCAAAGGAGGATGATAATGATTTGTTCTAAAAATAAGAGGAAGAGGATGAGCCAAGCTCATATCGAAAATTTGCAGAAAACAAAAGAGGCCATCCAGTTAACACCCTACACGGATGTCATATATTAGAGTCCATGCCACAATCTAAATGCAGGATGAAAAAGGAACTCAATCCCGTTTGTATTAGAGTTTCAATTTAAATAGCATATGCGTGCCACCCCTAGTACTATATATATGGGAGATCGAAATACGAAAAAGAATAAATTGTATAGTATGATAACTCAACAGCTAAATCAAAACGAATCAGTCTCATAAGTGAGAGTTATTCATCCATTATTACAAATATTATACTAAGGAAGTCAAAATAAAATAACTTATATAGATACGACAGTAAACTCCTGACCAACATCGACGGTTATTCGACTATCATCAATTTTGCTTCTGCAAACAAAACAATTTAATTTTGCTTAGTAAATGATATGTTGTAGTTGTAGTTGGTCCTAAAAAAGTTGATATCATACTTATTTTATAAGTTGTCCTCTTTATTCTCTTTGACTTGTAGCTCAAGGTTGAGCAATCATTAGGAGCGTCATTTGTATCAGACTATGAAAAAAACATCGAAATCATTTAATTTAAATGTGATACGGTGGGAAAATCATATCATAATATTAAAGGTACCTTTGTATTTGTTTTGTCTGAAGTTACCATCTTGGAAATCAAAATGTTTTCTTCCGAGCAATCATTCTCTTGTTGATCAATAACTATTTGATCCTGCAATAAATAACAATTAAGTGTACTTTACAAAGAAAAATTACTTTTTACGCATAATAGTAAGTGAGTCGGATACTAAACCTTTTGGACGTTCTCATTCATGTATGCCACCAATCTATATATTCCGATCTATGTGAAAGATTTTACTGACAGTAAATGATTTATTCTGATCTTTCAAATTGAATGGAGTTATTTTAATTTCAAAAGTGAAAGATACTCCTATCAGTTTCTTCAATTCTTCTTTGACCAGTTCAGAACAATTATCAACAATGTTTAGTACATTTTCCTTTTACCGTGCAAGGTGTATCTCTCTTCAATAATCCACATGGCCCATCATGAACTGAACAACATGTTCATATCCCACTGGATCAGTTGTCTTATCAGGTAGTTCTGCTGAAATTATTTTACAAAGTCAGTTATAAAATAATTGATAATATATAGTGTGGATTAGACTATAACCACACAGGATGTTTATTTCTTAAGAAATGCTTTTAATCCTTAGTATGTATATATTAGAACTTAATTTGTTCTAACAATACTGCTACCGTCGGTTAAAAGATTATTACCATCTAGCATAGGAACCACTTTAAGAAAACAAATCTTGAAGGAAACAGTGTAGGCAGAAAACATTATTACCACTTTTTTATAAAAAAACCTTAAAGAAAATAATGATGCCAGTTTCGAGGGAAAGCTAATAAAACTTATAAATACTCCTATGAAATCGAGTTGAGAGAATGTTTTGTTAATTTATACTCACTTGATTTCCATGGGGTACATTTTGAAAGATGTTCGGGCTCTGCAGATGCAGATCTGCCTTGTGCTGCGAACATTGAGCCTAGTATGTTGAAGTGATAAAGAACATTATAGCATACCCAAAATCTTCTTTTGACTTGGACCTTTCCCACTCGGCAACATATAAAAAGATGGTTCCCTTGGTCGTTTTCCCTTACTGTTCCTTTCTGCATACCAAGCGATCGAATATTCAAATGCTCCACAATGACAACAAATTTGATTTGGTGATCACAAATTGTGCATTTCAAAGATATTGCCTATAAAAATAAAAATAAATATAATAGTAATTTCCGGTTAGATAAATACAACGTTTCTTTCAATAATCAGTTCGAAATTCGAAAAATATCGAAAGAATGGCCTATAAATCGTTGGTGGACCTGGACTGAAACCGAATCGGAGGTAATGTTAAAATCCAGAGACGATTGTTGCGCAGTGTTTGAGGTAGTTATGGTCGTCATAGATGTACCATTCATATGAACAACAGTATGAGAATGTACACAAACCACAGGCCTTGAGTTATTAGAACTTGGCAAACTTGGTTTTGGTCTTTTTCCTCGAAAACTGATTGCGCACACAGGGACCATTGTTGCTTAAAGCAATCTGGATTCAAAAACAAATATCGAATGATAAACTGTCGGTAGATCTGAACAGAAAAGAATGAACTCAAATGGTATGTAAATAAGGAAACAACCATTATAAAGAGATAAGAAGGAATAAGGAGAAAGAAGTGAACTTACAAACAATGTTATTTTAACCAATAAATTTCGTTTAATGAATAATTAGAAAGTAAATAAAAAGGGCGGAGGGGAATCGGAGTTTACCGTCCTGCAAAGTCTGGCAGTCTGAGCGACTATGGCATGATCACGAACTTGCCGATTTTGGGGTAGTCTACGACAGTGGTTGCTAGCTCTGCCAATTGAATTGCATTTCTCATACGAGGCCCCATATTCACTTCGATCGGTGAGAACAATATGGGTGTTGCATATAGCACCTGTAATATCCTTCAAGATATTCCTACTGAAAAAATCAGTGATATCCTAGCAACAAATTGGTCTGAAATAAGCGTTGATATATAAATATCATAGTGAATGTCAACATTGTGATTTGTGAGTTCTTGGTACAATTACGGTTGACTCTATCACAAAGGTCACAAAAAAAGAGTATAGATGAAAGCATTTCATACCCGTTTAAGGTCTCCTTCAATGGGGGCGGGACGAAGAGGTGCTCCTGTAGCTATCACTTATGCATGTGTCACATCAGTTTGCACCTGCCATCTCTTCCTACAATTTGGTTTAAAATATAATATACCCAGGTTAGAGATGCTTAAGCAGAATAGTCAGACAACGTTAGAAATGATGCTAGGAAAACTGTAGAAATAAGAAACACCCTCTCTATGGTCAAAATTCATATGTATACTTGTTATCATTGACATAAGACGATAAGGTTGAAGCATCTAAGCGTCCAGTTATGATCTACAATAAAGAGATAAAGAATAAAAAGTAAACATTGTTGCTAACTGTATAAAAAGGATTGCCCAGACGGTGTCGTACCTTGGATCCCTTTTTCTGATAATGGAAGGTATCATTTCTCCTTACTTGGTCGGTGCATATTTGAGTCGCTGGAAATACAGAGAAATGTCAAACTTTGTTGTTCCGGTCCCATATAAGGATGAATGATACAGAAAATTCATAACACAACATTTGTAAACTACATCTGTTAAAGAACATTTACTGCATAACAATGAGCATTTAAAACTAAGATTAGTCTTCACCATCTTCAATAACCATTATGGTTACGTTCGATAACGACCCCTGCTGACACACTTGAAAAGCACTTGCTCTGAACTTTCACCCTCCTCGGAAAATCTGTATCCAATATCTGTTTTTCCATCATCAAGGCGATTTTGAGACAAAAATATTATTGTATAGGATTGATCTAACTGACCCACTGCAAAATAGTTAAGAAGCATGTAAGAAACATGCTTATTATTATACTGGGATTCACTTTCGAATTTGGTCATAAGTCCTAGGGATAATATGGTTGAAGACCCATTGTGGTCGTTCCAAAAGTCGAATATTTGGCCGCTCCTTGAAGCCCCCACAAACTTCAAACTTTAAAAGAGCAGAACCTAAATATGTTAAAAGAACAGAGTTTTTATAGAATACTATAGAAAAATACATTACACATTGTAAAGCATCATGTCTATCCATTTCATCTTTAATTATGAAAATAATAGAAGTTATAGGATTGTGAATACAAACGAAAAGTTTCCCGATTCACTAAACAAAAAACGAAAAGTTTCCCGATTCACTAAACAAAAACTTTCACTATACGATAGTGATTAAACTGAACTGTAATATAATTCTCTAGAACTCGAATGCCTGGTGAGAACATATAGATAAGTGAAAAAGGCGGCAGTAAAATCTTCTTAGGCATTTTCATAAACAATATCATATAGTTAATAGAGAAATGCGGAAGTAAAGTGTTCCTAGGCATTTTGTCAAACAACATAGGGAAACGAAAGTGTTAAAGAAAAAGAAGAAGAATTCTCAAGAAAAAGTTAAAGAAAAAGAAGAAGAAAATAGAAAAAGGGCGCACCTGAAGAAACCGTTTGCTAATTTGCTCGATTGCTGGGAAGAAATCATCTTAAAACTGATGATAAACTAAGGAATGGCGATTTGAAATGAAAGTGTCGCACTATTTGCAAATGAAGCAATTAGGTGAAAACTGAAAAGATTCATTTTCGGATTGTCTCTTTTGAGTTTATCTTTTTCCTGATTTTTACGACAACCGCTGTAGTCTGTAAACCTGATGAAGGAATGGCCATTTATATAGAGAGACTGATGAAGCGACTGAGTAAGTTTAAAATAAAGCGTCGCAACATTTGGGAACAAAGAAGTGAAATCAAAAGGATTTAGTTATTCGGGATTTTTAACAGTGTGTTATTTTGGGTTTAGGATAACTGCTTTTTCCGATTTTGTAGGATAACTGCTTTTTCCAACGTGGAGCGCTGAGCACACAATATAAGGCTCTGTTTGGCAGTAGAAAAACTCGTAGCCGACCTGGTTTAGCTGATCTAATTCTGTAGATGTGCAACTTAAAGCAAGGTAACCTGGAAGCTATGCTCGCTGTTTGGTTCACACTGTATTTGTTACACTGAACCTGTTACATACTTGAAAAAATAATAGAACATTATGAAGCAAAAGGAAAATAATAACTTAAATGCCCCTATTCTCACCCAAAATTTCTTTAAAAAAAAACTCCACAAAATATTTAATTAGAAACACATACCATCGATCATTTCATTCTTAACATGAAACAAATCTAAAAAGGAAAATCAAAATTATTACATCAATCTGCATTGTGATAGTCACAATAGTCATTCCACATTGCAATGGCAATAGACTTTCTATAATTTGATGTCATTTCTCGTATTCTATTTCTACTAAGGTTTTCTAGATCTTGTCTCCTCATTCCAGAGTCTCCTTCAAGTTCTTCTTGCTCTTTCCGATCCTTATCGAAAAATTCATCATTAAGTTTCTCTCTTTGTATGTGATTGTGTAGAATACAACATGCTATTACTATCTTTACTTGTGTTTCAAACGGACATAGAGGTGGAAGAGCCAAAATAACAAACCGCTTTTTCAAAATTCCAATGATACATTCAACAGTATTCCTCAAGATGAATGATGAAGATTGAATAACTCTTTGTAATTTGTAGGATGCAACACTCCAAATTCTTTTAGATGATAGCGAGTGCCACGAAATGGAGCAATAAAATTTGGTGCATTGGCATAGCCCGCATCCACCAAATAATATTTACCTACATTGCAAATTAAATAAAATTTGGTTACAAATAATATACAAAACGCCCTAGAAAGATTTAAGAAACTCTTAGTTTATTACTAGAAATATTTTCCAAAATAGGTCTGTGCACCTACAACAACAACATGGCAACTTGATGAAGCTATAACTTTCTCTACATTCATCCAAATGACACGTGACTTGATTATTTAGAAACTAAGATATGTACACTTATTTTTTCATATTGAACACAAAATCTCAATGCCAGCCTATCCTAGAAGTAAATATAGCACAAACTCGGTAAAAATCATGATTTCTACAGACTAGAAATCAGACCTAGTATCTTCCGGATGGCACATGTCTTTCCATATATGCCCAAAAGCTATGAGGCCTTTTGCGTTGAAAAGAAGACTCACAGACCTTACTTTTATATGTTTTACAAAAAATCTAACTCTTATGCTAACTATACAAAAACGGGGCTCGAATACAGTGCGTAGAAACTGTATTCTGACGGAATATTTTTCTGCCAACCAAATTTCTAGACACCATAACTATCTCCACATGCCTCGGAACGGGATAAGGCCAATTGGATTAGAAAGAAGACACTCAAAACTTACATTTTCATGTTTTATCAAAAACTTAAATCTCAACTTAATCATGTGAAATCGTGGATCCAATCCAGTGCACACAACCTGAGTTCTGCAGTCAGAAAATTCTGACAGGCTAAGTTCTCGAGTCCATAACTCTCTCCTCACAAATCCAAAAGGACTGTGGTTTGCTGCATTGGATAGAGGACTCAATAAAGTTTCATTCAGAGTTGCATTTGGTGAAAAAGACTAACTATTCAATTTTAGACGGAATTTCAAATATCACCGCAGATACAATATTATAGCTAAAAGCAGACATCAAGTTTGTTATACAAAACAAATGGATGCAACAGGCCATCATTAGCTAACTTGTCACAAAACAAATGAAATGTATGAGCTAACTTGCACAATAATCTTGTTTAGAAAAGAATGAAACAAAATGCTACAAGAAAAATGTACGAGGTAACTAGTGTTACCAAAAAGCTCAAACTAAAACAATCTATAAAGAAGTTAGTGTGTCCCCCGACTCTCTTATACACCCATACACTCTTACTTTGGCAAATATTTCCAACTTGAACACTCTATATAATTGATTAAGCAATCAGCAATCAGCAATTCAGCACTAGCTTCATGTTCGACATAGTCGATTCTTGATTCAACCTCATTCGCCCTAAGTAAGGCATATGGTCACTTATACATAGAGCATACTAGACTACTAGAGTAATAAGTTGTTCACTGGGCACCTTTTGGAAGAACTTCACACCTTAGTTCATGGGAACCTTGAACTAATCTGATAAACGGTCTTCATCAGTGTAATAGTTTTAGTTGGACATAGTAACTCATAAGAGGGAATTGAACTAACTAGTATGTCATACTAATATATTACCTACAAGCCCACAAAATATGTAAATCGTCCCTCAGCTCCTTTTCCTCTTCAATTATTACTCTCTAGTTGAGTACTCCTTTTCCTAAAAGCCTATGGAGCTCTAATCGATTGACTCGCACAAACAATAGCATATACATTTTCCAAACTCCAAAGGCTAGATCGATGACTTGTGCCAACCACATACATATTTTTTGAAAGGCTATAAAGTCTTGCAAACTACTGAAACTAGTTACTTAGTTAGAAACCATTTTGCATAACAAATTGCCCAAACTTTTAACAAAAGAATATAACGTACAATAACTGCAGAAAAGTGATGGATTTCAGGGGGTAAATTTGTGTTTTCAATTTACCAACATTCCTAAATTTTGAAACCCTTTTACATTGTTCAAACTCACACTTCCATTACCAATGTTCTTGAAATATAAAAGTAAGAGAGAGAAGAAATACCTGAGTTTGAATCAAAAGTAATAAAGAGATCAATGGATAAAAATGGTGGGAGCTAGCTGGTAGCAGGTTGTTTCTTCACTTCTCTTTCGCGGTCATTTTTTTTTCTTCTCGTGGTTTTTTTCTTTTATTTTCTTGTTTATGGGTTTTATAACTTAATCTGTAGATCGGAATCCAGTGCTCCACAAGTGATACCAATATACACGCTTTTGTGGTTGGGCCAACCAACTAGTTGCCTACGGTCTACGGAATTGGGCTCAAAATATAAGAACCAAACATAAAAACCTGGATAGTGCACCCTAACCATGTACAGGTTTGCCCATACAGGGCCTAAAGGACAGCCTTTTAGTAGTGTTAATAGATAATTCATTTTTCAATAATAAAGGTTTGTAGTTTTCAAACCTATGTGTCGATATATCCACCTATAGGCATATTAGATGCTTTTTTTTATTTAGCTACAATGTCGGCTACAAGATTTGCTTCCCTACATATGTGTGAAACATAGATGGACTGAACTATTTTCAAACAAGTGTTCCACCGTCCTTTGAGCTTCCAGGGCATTGCACCGTTTTAAAGGCTGAAACAGCAGCGGATCGGAGTCTGATTCAATCCACAAATTTAACCAGTCTCGTTTTAGGCTACTTCAGTGCATGATTGCACAACACTCTGCCCAGTAGTTATCTGCCACACCCAATGCTTTACCTGTAATCAACTTAAAGTTGCCTTCGCAGTCCCTAAAGGAAGCACCGTAGCCCGCACTGCCCCTAGCGCGCTGCTTCATGTGTATTGATTTGGATTATGATTTCACAAGACCTTTGGAGACGTTGGAGAATAAGATATATATATTTCTGATCTCCATTTCTTTTCTTGTAATAAGGATATAACTTGTTCTTGAGATTATTCCATCTTGTAATCTCTTTGAGAATATATTAATATAGCCTCTGTCAATTGGGCATCATCCATACTGATGACCTATTTCGTCCGTTTCTTTTTCTTTTTTTTTCACAATACTTAAATTTAATTTGCAACATTTCTCTTTTACTAGTTTGTAGGCATGTGCATAAGCACCGGTTCTTTTGAAAACATTTAGATTTTTTTTAGAAAATTGGGACTACCGTTTTAGTCGCTAACCCGTTTTAATTTTCTAACAAATTATTTTAAATTAAGTTTTAATTAAGTTTTAAAAACCCGTTTTTTCAATTGGGAGAGAGATTCTGTTTTAATAGGAGAATGATTCTTGTTTTAATTAGATACGCTAGATTTTCTCTTAATTTTCAATATGAGATAAATTCCTATTTTAATAGGAGAAGGATTCCCGCTTTAATTAGAAGTGTTATAATTTGTTTTAATAGAAGAAGAATTCCCGTTATAATAGGAGAGAAATTCCCGTTGTAAAAAAGAATTTCTGTTTTTCAAATATGAAAAAAAATTCTTGTTTTAATAGGAGATAACGTTGAATTTTAATAGAGCTCAAAAAATACCCCTTGTGGGAGCTTTAATATTAAGATATAGATAGATATACTTGATTTCATATATTTATTTATTTGACCCAAACGAAATTTCAGGGTTTCTAGGACATACTTAGTCTTTTGCTTGTTCCTGGGTGTGAACCAAAAAGAAGCTGGTGTAAATTCTATTTAGTACAATCACACAAGGGCACAAGGCTTTATTCCAAAACTCTTTTATAAACGTTTTTGGATTATGAAAGACATTTCAATGGATCGACGGCAAATCAGATAAATAAGTAGTAGAATCAGGTAGAGCCCGGCTACTGAGGAGGCTCATTTGCTTCATTTCCATCTCAATTAGTAGAGTACACCATAATTAACATGAGCTTTTAAATTGTACCAGCCTTTTTTCTACTACTAAATATCCTTGATAAAATATTCAAACAAATTATTCAATGCCTTTAAAAAAGATTATTTGGTCATTTCAATTTTTACTACCGTTTATACCCTTAACTTAACATAGGAAAAAGAGGGCATTTGTGTAAATTCAAGTCGAAAACCAACTGCATGCAATATATGAATTATACGCATGTATTAATTATTTATAAATTAAACTTTAATTACCATAAATACACTCTGCCTCCTTTCGCCTTCCCTCTCCCCTCTTTTGGTAAACAATAACTTCTTTCCTTTCATATTCTTTTTCTGTCTCGTCATCTTTTCTTCTCGACTCAAAAATCTCTAGACACTCTTCTCTTTCTTCTTTCACTGTCAATGCAAGTGCAGAGAAGAAGAAAGTACTTATTATTAATACTAACAGTGGTGGGCATGATGTTATTGGGCTTTACTTTGTTAAAGATCTTTTGAGTTATGGTCATGAAGTTATTATGTTGCGGGAGCGAGGATGTAAGTAAGATTAGAAAAATAAAAGTTTTGCATCCTCTCGCTTTCCAAAGTTTCAAAACTCCTCAGTTCTCCAAAGTCCCAACCACCTCTCTGAGTCTTCCTGAAACTTCGTTTCTTCACCAAAGTATCAACCAAGAAGAAATCTGAGAAATTTAAGCTCTATCAAGTTAATTGAATGATTTAATCCATTGTTTTCTCTATCTTCCTCTGTTGGCAAGAGGTGACTACTCCGTTTCCTCTCGCTCAGGTTCTTTCCATTCATTCTCTCCTATTACGTTCATCTTCCTTATTCGACTTCACAATACAAATTGTTAAAAATAGTTTGTGTTAGGACTTGGGAAGGAAGCAACAATTAGTGTTTCAATTTTTATCGATTAATTTTACTGGAAATTTATACATTCTTCTATTTCTCTCCTCATTCTATTGCACCTTTTAACCATCCATGTCTATGAGGCCATGTGTGATTTCTACTGTTCTAGATAATTATAGGAAAGTTAGTTAACTCCAAGGAATCTATTTGTGTTGTAGTATATTTTATTATTTTACAGGTTAAGCAAATTTGCTTATGATTTTGGGTCAATTTATTCTTTCTAATTTGTTGAAATGAAATGCCTGAAATGTTGTAGAAAAGCCTGCGGAATTATTAGTTTCTTTCTGTTATGCCAAGTTATACTCTATTAAAGTCTGGTAGAATGTCAAAGTTATCTCCACTGTTAGTTCATTTGTATCGAAATACCAAATATGTGAATAGAGATTGTACATGTTTTTGTCCATTCAGAATGTGTTATGGTGGTGTAGTGTGTAGTGGAGCCTGTATCTTTATTCAATATTTTCTTTTGGGTGCATATATGTTGTTCACTGTTGAAATATATTTCTTCTTCAAAAATAAATCTATATATAATTCCAGTTTTAAGCCCTGATCTCTATAACTTATGTTAATTCGTAATCTTGGGATATTTTCATCTTCAATGTGAACTTGATTTTTTTCCATTAACGTATAGGTTTTGCCTTCAAATATCACAATTTTGCAAGCAACTTGATGGAAGCTCCTGCCAATCTGCCATGTATTATCTACTTAAAGAAACTCGGTAAAGAGTTGTCAGGTTCTCATGGGATACAGGTTAGTCTTGACACTTCTCTTAGAGTTCTTTTCCTTATCAATTTGTTCCCAGTTAACTTTTCTTTTCATTGATGTACTCATATATATCCAAGTTGACTTTCTGATTTGGGGTATTCTAGGGGTGTAATACGGGGTGGGCCGGGTCAATTACGGGTCAAATAGTGATGGGTCGGGTCGGGGCGGGTCTAGGGGATACAAATCCAATGGTCCCCGACGGGGCGGGTTGAAGTGTCATGTCTTAGTACCATCACCCGGCCTGTTGGGTCAGCTTACGGGGCGGGTCATCTGGGTCAGGTGGAAATTATTATTTTAACCCAATTTCACCCAAAAAAACGTTCTAATTCTGCAAGTAATATATTTCCAATTCACAACATAGAGAAAAAAATGGAATCAATCAATAAAAAATAAACAAAAATAAAATAAAAAAATAAAAAAAACTTAAACTTGAACCCAAAACCATATCTGTAAATTTGAAACTTTTTTCTCATGATTTACCATTTGTAAATTGATTATTTTCCATAACATGATAAAATGAAGATGGGAGCGAGGATCTATGGTACAAAATAATAAAATATAAACTAAAAGAATTCAAAATTAATACAAAAATGAATGATTCATCTTCTCCAAAATTCGAAAGTTGAATTTGAACTTTTGATATTTGCCCAATGTTCAAACTTGAATATGTGAAATTGATGTTTAACTCATAAGTTTGTATTCATATTTCTCAAATTCCTACAAGTTAAAAGAAAATATAAACAAAATACAAAAATATTAGATTTAAAGTCTTGAAATTGTGCAGGTCAACGGGGTTGGGTCAACGGCTTTTGACACGGTGTGGGTTGGGCGGCTTGATGGGTCGGGTTTGAACATAGAAGTATAGAACCTACATCCATAGCCGGACCGCGTAAAAATGGTGGCGGGGTGGTGCGGGTTTGTGTTCGGGTCGGTGTGGGTTTGGGTGGCGGGTGAAAACCGGGTACCCTACCGGATGATGGGTAAACGATTTTTTTTTTACACTCCTAGGGTATTCCATCATTGTTAAAATCTATTAGGTTTTTTTATATTGATGTATTCATATCCAAGCCAGTTTCTAATTTGGGGTGGTCCCTCATTGTTAAATCTTATTCCACTTTGCCAATGCAATCTAATCGCTAAAATGTTTAGTTTTACCCATTGTGATCAACAGGTGTTCTTCTGTCAAAAAATTGCCTTGCAGTCGTTTTTCTTTTTTCCGGTTTTGCCCTCTCTTATTTCTTATTGTTTCCGATTTTGCCCTCGCCTATTTTTATTTTTCCATAAGATTTGCTCACGCGGGAGATATAAGGAAAAACAAACACCGACTCACCGACTCTTCCTCCCTCAATATCACCCCCTCCTAATATCACTCCCTCAATATCATGTATGTAATTCTTCTTACTATTCTCATTTCGGTATTGATTTTTGTAAATTGTGTGAGTGGGTTCTCCATGCACTTAGACTCTTTTCAATTTCCGTGTACGTGGATACGTGATGTGGGGTGTGTTTTTTTTTTTTTTTTTTTTTTAAGGTAATCGTATTTTTATCTTTAAAACGCCATTTATTTTAGACGTTTATTACTCTCCCTGTAGAGACCATTGAACATGTCAACGACTCAAACACCATCTGACCAGCCTGATCATGTATGTCGAAACGCCTTCTTAACATTAGTGAGGAACAATTGGCATTGGAACGAGAACGTCGTCGTCTTCGTGATAAACAATGTAGACAAACTATGAGCGAGGAGCAAAGGTTGGGGAGAAAAGGCACGTCTACAGAGATATTATCAACGTCGTAAGGGTGTATTAAACAATTGTCGTGGCAGTGAATCTCCTAATCAGGATAACAAATACTGCTCCAACAACGATGTACATACCCCTACCACTGACAACATATCCTCTGTTTCTAACACTATGGTTGGGTGCACCTTTCGTTCGTTGTCCATGATTCAGCCACCGACACACATCAATCTCTCAGGTATGAATACAACTCTAATATTATTCTTTGTATATATATCATGCATTAACATTTCTACTTAATACAACTATGATATTATTCTTTGTATATATATCATGCATTAACATTTGTACTTTAAAAAAATCTTACTCTGCACCTTTTACAGACCACGTACATAATGTCATTCAATGTCACGCATAATCGGTGGACCGGGCTTAGCGAAATTTACCTCTATCTACCATTCTAAATCTAGATGGAAGGAATCTTGATATTAACATTGGTACTCTGCTTTAACATACTCTTTTGTTGATTTTGTTTTTACGTGGTATTGGTTTTAACCCATTCTTGACGTTTACATTTTAGGAAACTCCGGCAATATAGTAACTACAAGAACGCCTCTCCAGGATGATATAAACGGGTATGACAACGGTGTTCCGGACGACGCTAGCACCAGTTATGATAACGACATTCAAGGAACTTTCCTATTGTTACACGAAATATTTGTCAACTAATTTCTTATTCTGCATATACAGTTATTCTTATTAATTAATGACTTAATCAATATATTGTTACAAAAAATGCAACATATGCCACTAGGCCAAGAAGATGAGAATTCTGTTCAACCAATCCACCCCCTTCGAACTAGGAGAATTCCACTTACATGTAGATCTTCTCACAATTATGCAAGAGATTTCGTTTACACCCCGAACTTCCAGCGTTTCGAGATAACACACATAAACACATGCAACCATCGCCATGCCGAATTATTCCGCTCTGAATCCCGTCAATTTTGTTGTCTTCGTGGAAAAGTCAATCTCCCGCTATTGCCGACACCACCTGATCTGATGTATCTATATGCATCACACACGGATGAGGCTGTCCACTTTCGTCATAACATTCGATCTTACAACAATGCATTCTCCTTCGCTTTAATGGGTGTACACTTGGACGAAAATCTAGCCATTGGAAGGCGTGGTATTTATACATACCGTGCGCAAGGATCTATCTACCACAGAATTGGTGGTCTTCTACCTTAGTCTGGGCAGCGACCAAGATATATGCAGATGTATGTTTATGACACAGATCATGAGATTGCTAATCGACAAGCTGAGAACAAGATACTCTCAATCCACAAGTTCTGTCCATTTTACAAAGGGTCCTTGATGATCATAACCCCTTTGTTCACACACTTCGTCGTATTTCACAGTCTGAAAACATACTAGACATACGATTGCTACTAAAGGAAAAGCCATGTGAACATCATCATTATACCTTGCCAATGTCTTCCCAAGTGGTTGCCATTTTGATTGGGGGTGACGACCCTGCAGAACAAAAAATGAGAGATATTATTGTGGAAACTGTGACAGGAAAATTCCTAAATGTCCCCGACCTTCGCGACTTCTATGATCCTCTTCAATATCCACTGTTTCATCCTTATGGAAATTTTGGGTCGATTTACAGATTTTCAAAGAACGATGCACGGAGAATCGATTGCAGAGAATTCTACTGTTATATGCTCCAGGTTCTTTTTGTATTCCATCTATTACTTTCTCCCTTTAATTTTTGTCATTATACATATATATGTATCAAGAGTTTACTGTATCCAAAATCTTTGTTGGAACAGATTCGATCTAATTACGACTCGGTCCTGCTTCGTTCCGGTCGGCTTTTGCAACATTTTGTTGTCGACATGTATGTGAAGATTTCCACAATGTAGCTTCGATATATCCGAGACAATCAAGATGTTATAAGAGCTGATTTGTATCATGGTCTGATAGATTCATTAGCCTCCGGAGAAACAAATGCAGGTGAATAACATGTCTATATATTAGTTTAGCTTTAGATTTCTTTCTTTCATTTCCCACTCACACACAGTTTATCTATTTCTAGCTAACATCGGTCGAAGAACTATATTACCGTCATCATATATCGGAAGCCCTAGAGATATGCATGAAAGATACCATGATGCGATGGCTCTGGTTCAAAATTTTGGAAAGCCAGACATTTTCCTCACCATGACCTGCAACCCAAATTGGGTCAATATAACACGTCGGCTTGAACCTGGTCAACTCCCACAAGACAGGCCTGATCTGACTACGAGAGTTTTCCATGAAGCGTGTGAGGAACTCGAAAAAGATTTATTCAATATCGGGATCTTGGGGAAAGTTGTGGCACATGTACATGTCATTGAATTCCAGAAGCGGGGTTTGCCACATGCACATATGCTCCTAATACTTTATGATGCTGACAAACTAAAATCTCCCGAAGATTACGACCGAGTCGTCTGAGCTGAAATTCCTGATCCCTTAAGTGAGCCCGATTTATACAATGTTGTTATTAAGCATATGATACATGGTCCCTGTGGCCCATTAAATCCTGATTCTGTTTGCATGAGGGATGGGGCATGTAAAAAAAGATTTCCAAAAGAGTTCTCTGCAGTAACTTTTCACGGAAATGACTCCTACCCTATTTATCAACGACGTGATAATGATCGTACATTTTTGCTTCACGGTGATCTTAGTGTCGACAATCGTTGGGTTGTCCCATACAATCCATGGCTGCTGTTAAAATATGATTATCATATAAATGTTGAAGTATGCTCAAGTATTAGATCAGTCAAGTATTTGTACAAGTACGTGTACAAAGGTTTTGACCGAGTCTCCATGGAGGTGAACTCAGCTGCGCCACATGACCATGATGAAATCAGGCAGTTTATGGATGCAAGATGGGTATGTCCACAAGAGTCACTATGGAAAATTTTCAGATTTCCTCTTAATAGAATGTACCCTGCAGTTTATGCTCTACAAATCCATCTTCCTAATATGCATCAAGTTATCTTCTCGGAAAAACGGGATGTCAGACATTTGATTGCAGATGGACGTACATCCTGAACAATGTTAACTAAATTCTTTCATACAAATATGGCTGACCCTGAGGCAAGACAATATTTATACAAGGAGTTCCCTGAGCATTATACATGGAATAAGTCAAACAAGCGTTTGCGGAAAAGGGGGAACAATGTCAAGGTGATTGGTAGAATGCGTGTTGTACATCCATCTGATAGTGAGAGGTACTTCTTACACATTCTTCTTAATCATGTCAGGGGACCTACTTCTTTCAATGACCTTAAAACTGCTGGCTCACAAACGTGCTCAACGTTTAAAGAAGCTGCTGAACTACTGGGACTTCTAGAACACGACAATTCAATACGCGAGTGCTTATTGGAAGCAGCCGCAATACATATGCCATCAGCCTTAAGAAAATTGTTTACTTCTATATTGGTTTTCTGCAATCCAGTGGGTGTTCATGAGCTATGGAATGAATTTTACCCGTATATGATAGAGGACTATTCTTCCACAAGCAACATAAATTCTGCCATTAATCGTTTGCTTATGGAGATTAAAATATCTTTGTCTGAAAAAGGGAAGAAGTTGTCAAACTATGATTTGTCAGCCATTTCTAAAGACTATGATGATCATTCTAATCTTCAGAGTCTGATTGCTAAAGAAAAATCAATCGTCATACCTCAAGACAATCTATCATTTGTTAGTATGTTGAACGATGACCAAATGTATGCCTTCAATAAAATAATACACTCAGTTGATCATCACAAAAGCTCTGTTTACTTCATCAATGGTCCAGGTGGTACTGGTAAAACGTTTTTGTATCGTTATATTCTAGCTTACTTGAGAAACAGAGGCCACATAGCCATTGCAACGTCTACTTCAGGTCTTGCAGCTACCATGCTTCCCCGGTGGTCACACCGCATTATTCAAGGTTTAAAATTCACGCGCGCTACACAAAAGTCCACCTGTCAAATAGGCAAGCGAACCCCTCTTGCTGAATTGCTATATCAGTCAAGTCTCATTATTTGGGACGAGGCAACTATGACACTGCCACACATTTGAAGCACTGGACAGAACACTAAAGATTTAACCGGTTCCGACTTGCCTTTTGGTGGAAAGATTTTTGTATTGGGAGGAAACTTTCGACAAGTCCTCCCTATTGTTCCTCATGGAACTATTGCTGAGAAGGTCAATGCATGTATAACAAAATCTAATATATGGAATAGTGTCAAAATGATTCATCTGAGAGAAAACATCCGTGTAAGGACTGATCCCTGTTTTTCAGATATGCTATTACGCATAGGCGACGGTAACGAGCCTTGCATACTTGACGATATGGTCAAAATCCCAAATGACATTCTTATTCCATGGGAGGGTGAGCATTCTTTGTTTCACTTAATATCTAATGTTTTTCCTACACTTCCGTAAAATGCTCATAATAAAGACTACATAGCTCATAGGGCGTTACTGACCCTAAGAAATGACTGTGTTGATGAGCTAAATGAGATAGTCATTCAAATGTTCCCGGGTGAGGAAAAAACATTCTATTCGTTTGACTCAGTTGAGAATGACCCTAGGCATTTATATCAACAAGAGTTCCTAAACTCCATATCTCCAGGGGGTTTGGCCCCCACAAGTTGACATTGAAACTAGGAGCTCCCATTCTACTTCTCAGAAATATTGACCCAGCTAATGGTCTCTGCAATGGGACCAGGCTTATCTGTCGTGGATTTCGAAGAAATGTCATCTATGCTAATATTCTAACTGGAAGTTATGCTAGCAGACCGGCTTTTCTTCATCGAATTCCGATGAAGCCATCAGAAGATCTCAATCTTCCTTTCGACTTCACTAGAAAACAGTTCCCAATTCGCTTGGGGTTCGCTTTGACGATGCACAAGTCACAAGGACAGACATTACCTCATGTGGGAATCTATTTACCAGATCATGTGTTCGATCAGGGTCAACTGTATGTTGCACTATCACGAGGTGTGCCCAGGAGCACAACCAAAGTATTGGTGAGAAATGGAATCATAAAGGGTTTCACAGGCACTTTTACTAAAAACGTTGTCTACAAAGACGTTCTTCGATCAACAATGTAACATGCATGTGCAGTCCGATATAACTTCTCCATAATCCATATCTCTCCTCATTATAAGTACCCTTACTTCAATTGTCTTCTCTGAATATAGTAATTTCTTTTGTAATTTTCCTGTATGCTATAGTACCAACCTCTTACTTCTGTTTGTAAGTTTTTGTAGTTTTTGTTTGTATATCAAACAATATCTCCATACACAGTGTCCACCTTTGCAATTCTCTTCTTTTTGGACATGTTATATAATGTTTTTACTGATTATGCTGAAATTCGATACTACCTTCTTTATCTCATCTAAAAGAAAAAATATACTACCTTCTTTATTTGAGCTGAATTCTGATGTGAAGGACGGAAGTATTTGCTAAATTCTGATTCGCTTGGGGACGTTACTTATTTGCCTTTTCCCGTAAATATTATATTAAGTTCTGGTTATCCTTCGTCTACTAGACTTAACTGTCGTCTTTTGGTTTGTTAAAATTTTGATTTGTTGTGAATATAACACTACGGAAACAACATTACCCACTACAATAGATCAATCCTACACAAGGATCGATCCTTCTTACTAGACAAGACTTCAACACCCTCCAAAGTAATCCCAACAATTCTCAATATCAAATAACAAGTATATAAAGTAAAACAATTAATATAAAAGAAAAACAAACCACAAGACGAGATATATTGTAGTTCGTCAATTTGCCTACGTCCACACTACGAGTTCCAAGCTTTACTAGATGTTCGGAGTAAAAGATTATAAATCTCTCAATTCACTCACAAAGAATGAACACTCAACTCACAAAGAATTGCTGACTTATAATCTCTCTCTTTCTTGGTTTTGGAAAAGTTAGGTTTCTACAGAAAAAACCTATATTTACTCTATTTCATAAAACTTCCGAAAAAAGGCAAATTCATGCTGAAATACGGTAGAGCGCAGGTCGCGCCCTCGACCAGGCAAAGTTGAGCTCGGGTTGCGCCTTGTCTAGTTATTGTAAATGGAGCGCGGGCCGCACCCTTCACACCAGAATGAGAAAACATCTTTTTTCTCTACAATTCTCCACCTCGGTAAGGTTTTAACACATAAAACCGAGCTAAACACATCTAGCAAGAACACATCCATCCAGAAACTTGCAGTCCATCCGCCCCTAAGGGCCATGCCCACAAAGGCTCTATCAAGCATGTAGGATTTGGAGCAAGTCCAAACAATGTTAGAACTTAACTCCGGTGACAACCTTAGTCAGCATATCAGTAGGATTGTTATGGGTGTCCACTTTCTCAAGTGACACATCATCATCCTCAACGACATCCCATATAAAGTGATAACGGACATCAATATGCTTGGTCCGAGCATGATGAACCTGGTTTTTCACCAAATGAATAACACTCTGACTATCACAATGCAAAGCAACACCGTTCTGCTCAATACCCATATCATCCAGAAGACCTCGAAGCCATAATGCCTCTTTTCATTTGCCTCGCCATTGCCATATACTACGCACCGGTAGTAGATAGAGCAATCAGAATCAGTAGCATAGACCTCCAACTAACCGGTGCACCATGCATCATAAACACATAACCAGTAGTCGATCGTCGTCTATCTATATCACCTGCATAATCTGAATCCACATATCCACTGACATAACAAGTGTCTTCACCATAAACTAATCCTACATCCAAGGTACCCTTCAAGTACCTTAATACCCATTTCACTGCTTCCCAATGCTGCTTCCCAGGATTAGCCATATACCTGCTTACAACACTAACTGCTTGTGAAATGTTTGGGCATGTGCACACCATAGCATACATCAAACTACACGCTGCATTAGCATAAGGAACATGTTCCATATGTTTTTGTTCCTCCACCGAACTAGGAGAGAACTTAATTGAAAGCCTAAAATGCCCAGCCAAAAGCCTAGAAACCGACTTTGCATTCTCCATACCAAAACGCGAAAGTACTTTCTGAAGGTATTTCTTCTGAGATACAACTATCCGTCGCTTCTGCCTATCTCTGTCAATCTCTATGCCCAGTATCTTCTTGGCTCCACCTAAGTTTTTCATCTCAAACTCAGAGCTAAGTTGAGATTTCAACTTGTCTATCTCCACCATGCTTTTGGAAGCAATAAGCATGTCATCCACATAAAGTAGGAGATAGATGAAGTCATTACCACGGCTTCTTAAAGTAAACACAACAAGCATACTTACTTCAGGTGTACTTATGTTGCATCATGAACGTGTCAAAGCGCTTGTACCATTGCCTGGGCGATTGCTTTAACCCGTACAGTGACCGATTCAATTTGCATACATGATCTTCTTTCTCAGCAACGACAAACCCTTCAGGTTGTTGTCTCATATAGATCTTTTCCTCCAACTCCCCATGCAAGAAAGCAGTTTTTACATCAAGTTGATTTAACTCCAAGTCGAAGTGAGCAACTAAACTCAATAACACACGAATGGACATATGTTTGACCACTAGAGAAAATACCTCATTATAGTCGACTCCTTCCTTCTGTGAAAAACCTTTTGCTACCACTCTTGCCTTGTACCCAGTACTGTCGGACTCAGGAAGGACCTCTTTCTTTTTGAACACTCATTTACTGCCGATAGTCCTTTTGCCCTTTGGCAATAAAACTAGGTCCCATGTGTGATTTTTATCAAGAGATTAATTCCATCTCTGCTTGCATAGCTACCAACCAATATCTGCAATAAGCATCTCTAATAGCTTCCTTGAAGCTATCTGGCTCATCATCTTTGATATTCAGTGCATATGCCACTAAATCCACCTGACCATAGTATTTCACCGGCTTCTCGTGCCCATACTTGTGCACTTCTTTAACTTGTCTCTTTGGCCTAGGGTCAGCCACTACAAGTTGCAGATGTTCTTGCTTTTCTTCCTGTTGTTGTGTGGTTCCATGATTTGGTACCTCATCATGATCTAACGAGTCATCTGCTACATCAAACAACTCAAGCTCAGTAGCTTGAACTTCTATAGACTCACCATTCTGCCCAGCTACTTCCGGCTTACTGAAAGATAACAAGGAAGTCTCATCGAAGATAACATGCATCTCTGCTGACTAGGAACTTGTGGTCTTCTAGACACCACAATTTGTATCCCTTTACCCTATTTGTGAAGCCTGATAAGTACCCAAAACTGTAATATTAAACCCCGAGAGACATAGCATTTTGGTCGATTATGTGTTTAATAATCATGTAATAACTATATTTTCGTACTTTTGCAGGTTTCCGCAATTAAAATAAATATAGTGATAAAACATGCATCGAAGTACGGGAATACGGGAATAATTGAAGTTTCCCACTCAACCCCCGTGAAGCCCAACAAAGCCTGACTAGAGCCGAAGTTTCCAAAAGAACAAAACCAGTCGCGAACGGTCCACATATAAAGAAGCAAAAACTTCCGCCTCAAATCGGATAAATCTAGATGCCGACGTTGGCTAGTGAAGCCGCCAAGTCAGAATACGGGGAATATTTGAAGTTTCCCACTCAACCCCCGTGAAGCCCAACAAAGCCCGACTAGAGCGAAGTTTCCAAAAGAACGTAACCAAAGTGAGAATGGGTCCACATATAAAGAAGCAAAAACTTCAAGCTCAAATCGGATAAATCTAGATGCCGACGTTGGCTAGTGAAGCTGCCATAGCAACCCCGGCGAATTTAACTCGAAGGACAAAAGTCGTAAAATGCCAAAATCGGTAGCCACTAGACACACTAAGTGGGATCTACTCTACGCCCCCGTAAGGCATGACCGGTCAACAAGATAGCGGTGGCAAAGAATGGTTTCAATTTGGTACCACGGCAAAAGAGAAGACACGCACTAATTTAAACCAGGTGGTTTGAATTGAAATGAGCTAACAAACAAAACATTAAATCAGCAAAAAGACAAAAAATTAAAACAGATCAAAACTTCTCAAAGTTTTGAAGTAATCAATTAGCTACCGAACAAAACTCAATTAAATGGGTCTTCAGTCTCCAGCCTATATATATGAGGGGGTCGCCTTCATTATTACCCCTTCAGCATATTAATGCTTAAGCTTCCGCCTAGTTAGATTTCTTTTCAGTACTTACATTCTACCATTTCCATTCCAACAACTTAAATACTATAAGTTATTTTACCTTCAATAACAGTCATTTCTTTTCTAGTTTAATTCCTGTCTTGCATTTATTTACTTAATGTATACAGCAAGTTTTATTATTCCTTCTATGACCATGAACTAATCCCCCCCCCCCTCAGGGGGAAAGTTATGCCGCTTGTATGAAAATCCGGATTGACTCGTTAATATTCTAGAATCACTACTTAGGAATTAGGCATAGAATTGACATCCGGTCCCAAAATGACTGAGACTGTACAAAGTTAGACTGCTGATGCTCCAGATCTACGCTACGACTCCAAAATGTGTCCTGCGACTCTGCAGTGTCGAATGACTCTCCAATTCGTCCAGCTGATGTGAAATTGTGCCAGGAGCTGAAATAATATACCAGAGATGAAGTATTATTGAAACTCCTTATGCTAGTGAAATGCGACCTAGAGATGTGGGGATGCACTAGGGATCAATACTCGACGTCGTCTCCGAAAACGAGACGAAGTAGAGATGTAGTGATTTGGAAATAAAAACTGTTGAAAAAATGATTCTTGCATGAGCATGATTAACTCTCTCCCTGTTTCTCTATTTTTGTTTACCTACATATAATCGCCGTAGTAATTTACGTTATCTGCATTACCGTTATTTTAATTAAAACCAACTAAAAAGAAACCTAAAAATTCTACTCACCAAAAGTTGTAATTCCAGTTGTGAACCTATCCGAGCCCTAAGGTTTAGACGATCCCTTACTCGACCTATCCTACCAAACCCACGTGAGTAAGGTAAACTGACTAAAACGCATGCGACTATCACGGACGTTGGACTTTGGACTTTGGACTTGGGTCTTTGGACTTCGGACTTTGGACTGTGGACCTCAAACTTAAGAAAATAAGTAACTGAAAACCAATAAACGTGTATAAAGAGCGTTTTATCAAAGCCTAAGAATATGACCTTCTTAGCTCTAGGATCTAGCTTGCTTTCCCTCAAATGGTAGTAAGCTGTCGATCCAAACACTCACAAAATACTATAATCAGCTGGGTTACCTGACCACACCTCATAAGGTGTCCAACAATCTATAGCTGGTACTGGTGACCTATTGTACAGGTAACACGCCATGGACACTGCATCTCTCCAATACTCTTTGCCTAGACTGGCATTAGACAACAAACATCTTGCTCTTTCAAGCAAGGTTCTATTCATCCTCTCGCCATTCCATTCTGGCGTATGCGTGCCTCGATCGATTAATCCGGTCCGACAATTCCCCTCATTGCAAGACAAAACTCTTAGAAAGGTCCATAGGTATACTCAGTACCATTGTCAGACCGTAATGTCTTTACCTTCTTATCTGTGCGATTCTCAACCCTTGCCTTCCACTTCTTAAATGTCTCAAACACTTCATCTTTCGATTTCATCATATACACCCACACATAGCGAGTATGATCATTAATGAATGAGACATAATAGCGGTTACCTCCCTTTGAAGCCACCCTGAAGGGTCCCCAAACATCTGTATGCACATAGTCAAGGATGTCTATTGTCGTGTGCTTGCTTGACTTGAACTTGACTCTGCACTGCTTCCCATAGACGCAATACTCATAGAACCCCATACTTGGCTTCTTCAAATTCTTCAAGAACCTTCACTTGCACAACTCAGACAAACCCTTTTCACTCATATGCCTAAACGCATATGTCATATCTTAGTGCACTCAGAATCATTACTACATTCACCCACTGCTACATCGCCTATCACCGTACTACCTATCAAAGTATACAAGGTTCCATGTTTTTTACCGTTCATAACAACTAAAGAGCCATTAACAATATTTATGACTCCACTTTCGCCCACAAACTTGTAGCCTTTGGAATCCAAGGTACCAAGAGAAATAAGACTTTTCTTTAGCTCAGGAACATGTCTCACATCGGTTAAAGTCCTCACTACACCATCATACATCTTGACCCGTATAGTTCCAATTAATTCCTACAGTCTTACAAGCAACGTCATTACCCATCAAAATGGAACCACCATCAATGCTCTAATAAGAAGTAAACCACTTTCTATTCGGGCACATATGATAGGAACATCCGGAATCAAGAATCAACATTTCGGTCATATGGTCTTGTGTGGACACAAAGAGACTGAACTCATCCCCTTCAGAGCCTGAAGCATAACTTGCCTCAATTTTTGCCTTACCTTTCTTCTGACCATCTCTCTTGTTCTCTTTCTTCGGGTGAGGATAATTACTTGCATAATGTCTCTTTTCATTACAATTGTAGCAGTGTACATGTTTTAAAGGCTTCTTTAACTTGGACCTAGAATTCTCATTGCTTGTAGAATTCTGTTTATACGAATTTCCTCTTGCCACTAGCCCCTGTCCTGCATCAATGCTATTCTCAACTCGTGTCTTCTTCATCAACTCATAAGAAAGAAGTGCAGTTTAAACTTCATCGAGATCTACATCTTCTCTGTTCATAAAGTTAGTCATTAGATGCTCATAGCTTTCTGGCAAAGAGAATATTAAACATGCCGCTTGATCCTCATCATCCATCTTCATGCCAACATTCAAATAATCCGCTAGGCGTCAATAGAACTCACTAACGTGCTCTTGCATCGTTGAACCATCCACCATCATGTACCGATCAAGACGCTTCTTAAGGTACATCATGTTAGTCATGCTCTTGGTCATATACATAGACTCTAGCTTGAGCCAAATACCAGCAGCGGTATCTTCTCTCATCACACTATACATAACCTCATTAGCAAGACACAACCGAATTTATGAACAAGCATGTAGATCGAACTCTTCCCAATCATCATCACTCATACTCACCGCCTTAGATTTAATCCCCTTTAAAACCTTATGCAAACCTTGTTGGATGAGAATGTCTCTTACTTAGATTCTCCAAATCCCAAAATTATTCTTCCCATTAAACTTCTCTATTTCAAACTAGAATTTGACATCTTAGGAGCCAGTTTTTCAAGTTACACACAATAACAAAAAAAAAAAAAAAAAACTTTAACTCTGGAATTTAATCGAACACCTTGTCTACATAAATTCCTAGGTCGTAAACATACTCTCTAATACCAATTGTTGTGAATATAACACTGCGGAAACAACGTTACCCACTACAATAAATCAATTCTACACAAGGATCGATCCTTCTTACTAGACAAGACTTCAACACCCTCCAAAGTAATCCCAACACTTCTTAATATCAAATAACAAGTATCTAAAGTAAAACAATTAATATAAAAGAAGAACAAACCACAAGACGAGATATATCATGGTTCGGCAATTTGTCTACGTCTACACTGCGAGTTCCAAGCTTTACTAGATGTCCGGAGTAACAGATTACAAGTCTCTCAATTCACTCACAAAGAATTACTCACTTATAATCTCTCTCTTTCTTGGTTTTGGAAAAATTAGGTTTCTACAAAAAAAAAACCTATATTTATCTTATTTCAGAAAACTTCCAAAAAAAAAAACAAATTCGTCTGAAATACGATGGAGCTCGGGTCGCGCTAAAGAGCCTGTAAGTCACCAAATGCATGAGCTCGGGTCGCGAAATTCACACCAGAATGAGAAAACATCTTTTTCTGTACATGATTGTACTTTATTTTCAAGTTACTTTAGTAAATCTGATATTTTTGTGGTGTTTGAACATTAGTTATGATGCTTTATAATCTAAAATACATTGTCTGCATGGAAAACAAGGTTTCTAGGTAGTGAAAAAAAAATTTAGGGATTACATGTGTCTTTATAGCCACGCCAATCTTGGTGCTCAAGTGATTATGCTCGGTAGAGGTCGGTCACGTATTGAGAGACAGAATAATGCTTGGTTGCGATGAAAGGGAACTGGGAAAGTATAAAGTTTATTTACTGATAATTGTGACAAAAGTTACAGTGTGTATCTCTACACTATAATCTTGTTAAGGCGACGGGCAACCAACGCAATTAATCTTTCATCATTAGAATTACATACAGAGACAGAAATAATCAGATCTCATGCTTACTTCAAAGAGGTACAGATTATCTAAAGAAGATGATACTGTGAAGGTTACTCAGATAGACATCCAGGATTAGTAGTGTTTTTGCAAGACTTTTCAATGGATGCCCGAGTTTTATTGATCCCAAGCATGACACCTCTCTCGCATTGGTTTGTGAATTTGGGTTCAGTAACTTTCCAGAATTCCAGTTCACTTTTTCTTTCCATCTATATTAAAAAAAACACGTCAAATACTATTGTGGATGATACTACCTTCTTTATTTGATTTTTGCTAGATACTGCTGTAAAGGGGATAAAAAATATGTGCGTTCTATTAAGCGTGTTAACAGCCTCAGGGACCAATTCACGCCATCTAGCGTGCCCAGATGGCTAGTATATATAAGTGACGACCTCTCCCATCAAAATTGTTCTTTAGGGGGAGATCACTCTCATGCATGAGTCCTATTTTAAGGAATTTTGGATTAAAAAGTCAGACCTGCAAATGGTGTTAATCGTTCAACTTTTAAATATAATTCATTTCTGTGAGGTCTCAACGCATTATAACATGCAAGGTGCTTAAAATGGCCTTCTATTATACAGGGTATTTAAGCAATCAAGCTAAAAGAGGGATAAATTGAACGTTACATGCGTAAAAGGAAGTAAAAAACAATTAGAACAAAAAACAATGTGACACTACTCCATTACCCAAACGTTGAAAGAAAATGAAAGTTATAACCTCATTGCAAAGAAGCACGGGTATGAAGCGCTACCAAGGACGCGTAAAGTCCATCCTTGATGTTAATTAAATAATCATGCTTTCCTTTCTCAGCGATAACCCCATTCTTAACAACTGCGATTACGTCTGCATTTTTAATTGTTGACAACCGGTGTGCTACCACAACAGTTGTTCGATTCACCATGACTCGATCCAAAGCATCTTGAACTATTCGTTCAGACTCTGCATCAAGTGCACTCGTTGCCTCATCTAGTAACAATATCTTTGGTGCTTTCAACATAGCACGTGCAATAGCCACACGTTGCTTCTGCCCTCCTGATAACTGGATTCCTCTCTCTCCAACTATTGTATCATACCCCTTCACATTTACAAGTGAATATATAGTCATCGTTAGAATGCACTTAACCAACATATAAACTCGTCATTCCAAATGCTTCCCCATGTTTTTTCTTGTATTTGTGTATTATTTAAACTATTCAAGCCATTGCCCATTGGATATGAGAGTTACTAATGGCGTGAGTGTTGGTGTGTGTCTGTGTGATGTATTTATTCTGTTAAAGTACTAATTAGCTCGTGATCTAGCTTATGCTGCTCCTACCTGTTGCAGCCCACTAATGAAATTGTGCGCATTTGCAAGCTTAGCTGCAGCTAAGATTTCTGTCTCTGTGGCGTCTCCTTCCTTTCCGTACGCAATGTTGGCTCTAATCGTGTCATTGAACAATGCGGGTTCCTGGCTCACTAGACCCATCTGCTGCCTCAGCCACCTTAACTGAAGCTTCTGAATTTCAATGCCATCTAGTGTAATATGACCTGAATCGGGATCATAGAATCTCAGGAGCAATGAGATCACTGTCGATTTTCCACTGCCACTCTCTCCGACCAGAGCAACCGTCTGATAGATGACATTTAAAAGGGTGAACTAGAATTAGTTAATGGTGCCATGAAAACAGACCGAGTTTTTGAACTACTTGTTTTAGAGTTTCCAGTGTGTTGGACAGAATTAACCTTATCTATGAGTTTTTCACGTGATTACCTTGCCGGAATGAATAGCCAAGCAAAGGTCTTTAAAAATTTGAACGTCGGGCCTTGCTAGGTACTTAAAACTGACATGTCGAAGCTCAATTTCTCCCTCCGTGTTTTGTAATGTAATTCCAGAGTCGTCACTTGAATCTATCTTTGACTTTTGATCGAGAATCCCGAATATAGAAGCAGTAGAACTCTTAGCTTTACTGGAATCAGGTGCAAGGGAGCTTGACTCTGAAATTCCTGTGGTTGCCATCGTAAGAGCAAGGAATACCTGTGAAGCAAGAAAGACGTAACAGATTAAATGACGAATAAATCAGGAGCCTTTGGTGCTTTGTGTGTGTTTATGTGTAAACTGCATTTGACTGCTTAATGATTTCTTCAAAATGTTTAAAATGAAAAGCTCGATAGAGGTAAATATATCTTGATGCATAATAATTCAATATAGATGGAAGGGAACGTACTCGGAAAACCTCCTCCGTGAAGCGTTGTTTTTCCATCCTCAACTAAACGCCACCAGCATAGAAACTGATTGCAAAGAAAGTGAACATCATGAAATTAGAAATCCCAAAACCAATTCCACTGACCAAACCTAGCCTTATTCCTGTCTTCATTGGGCCTTCACACTTCTTTTTGTACAATAGCATCACCTTCTCTTCAGAACAGAAAGAAGCCACTGTCCTTATACTCCCAACTGCATCATTAGCAACTTGACTTGCTTCCTCGTTACATCATCTGCAACATTAGATTACTTATCTTCACTAAGAAGTAATAACTAAGGATATGCATATGCTGAGAATAATTAGTTTTGAGGTTAAACCATATATGTACCATTTCTTTCATAAAGGAAAAATATTTTTTATATGTTTATGAAAGTTGGCCTTAACCTTTTAGACTAGCTGAGTTCACAAAACAGGCATTGTCAAAGGAAGGAAAGATAATTTCTTCTTTTTGTATGATTTCTTTTAAAATATATACATTAAAAAAGCATCACGATCCAAGGTTCCCATTTTTTGGAAACAAGATAGAATGATGACATTTAGTATAGATAATCGGCCCAGCTCTTAAACGGACTAGTCTGTTTACGGACATGTGTCTTGAACAGCTTATATAGTGTCGTGAACAATTTATATAGTGTCTTGAACAACTTTTTAAATTTACGCTTATTAACTTTTTAATTTATGCTTATATATGATACTATATAAGTTGTGCAAGACACTATATAACATGTCCGTAAACGGACATCCGTTTAAGAGCCGGGCTGTATAGATAATACTCTACCAAATTCTGTCTACATCTTTCTTTACCTCAAAAACTTGAGACCAGGGTAAGAACAAACCTTTGCATCTGCACTGAACCCTTTCAAGAACTTCATTTGGACGTATCCATTCAGTACTATCAGCGGTAGCAAGGCAAGAATGATGAGAGCCAATGTCCAATTTGCTGTGAAAGCAATAACCAAGGCAGCAACTACTGAAGTTGCATTCTGAACAAGCAGAGCAAGTGCATCCCCAACCAAACTGCGCACAGTAGCTGCATCTGCAGAGAGCTTTGCACCAATTGCTCCGCCAGAATGTTCGGGCTCATCAAACCAATTGATCTCCATGTGAACCACCTTTTTGAAACACATAGAGCGAATCCGTTGTATTAATCTACAACCAGCCACAGAAAAGAAGTATGTTCGACCAGGTGATGCAATGAATGAAACCACACCAAGGGTGATAAACATCAATGCCCAAAACCTAGAATCCTTCTGAAGCTTTTGTTTTGGCTCAAAAAATGTTTTAATCACACTAGAAAGGAGTAAACCAAATACTGGAAATATGACTCCATTGACGACTGCGAATATGACACCAAGTACTAGTATAGGAATCTCCGGCTTATTCAAATAGGCAAGTCGTGGCGGGGAACTTCCTGTGGCTGTTCTATAGCTGCTGGCGGCGTGCATTCACTATCTGTTACCACAGTTTCCTCGATGTGTCCTATAGGTATCCCAAATGAGACTGAGAATGAGCGGCGGCTACTGTTCCCCCTCCCTGATGATGCCAGGCTTATCGATCGTCCAAATGAGTGCCGTTCACTGGGGTTTCTTGCTAACCCCACATTTTCTGCCTTTTCTTTGTCACATCTGTTTACTTCTTGTAAGCGTATAAGCTGGCAGTATGCACCATCAGGATCCTTTAGGAGCTCTAAGTGGGAACCTGGTCATATGTACAAGGATGCCACTTCTCATGCACGTTCCCAAATTAATAAGCAGGACTATTTTAAGTTCAACAAAGAGCAAAACAACCACACAACAAATTAAAGCTGCCCATATGGCATCAATCTACGAGCATCAATATAAGGGGTATGTAAATTTCTTACCTTTTTCAACGACCTTCCCTTGATGAACAACTGCAATCATATCAGCATTCTTAATTGTACTCAAACGATGGGCAACAATGACAGTAGTCCTGTTGACCATAATCCTGTCCAGGGCCTCCTGAACAACGTGCTCAGACTCTACATCAAGTGCACTCGTAGCTTCATCTAAAAGTAAAATCCAGCTGGTCTTTCAGAATCGCTCTAGCTATGGCAAGCCTCTGTTTTTGCCCCCAGAGAGCTGAGTCCCATGCTCACCCACCAAAGTGTCTAATCCCTGGATGAGAAATTTATTGCAATATTGCAGAATTCACATTATAATTTACTAAGGTAAGAATTAAGAGAAACAATACGGCGTTATTTTAGTTTTCAAATGTCATAGGAGGTATATAATAATGTTCAAAGGAGCACCTTTCCTATATTAAGATCTATGAGAAAAAGCATTATCAAACACAAAAGTAAGAGAAAACAACAACAATTTTTTTTTCACAGTGACAACAACAAACAGATAACTTCCGGAAAATGTTAAATTCACACAAAACTTTACATCAAACACAAAACGATGGAAAAAAAGAAAATGAAAAAACCTGTGGCAGTTTGTCTATGAACTTCGCAGCATTAGCAAGCTCAGCTGCAGCTGTAATTTCTTCAATAGTTGCACCGTCCTTGCCATAGGCAATATTATCTTTAATACTTGAGGAAAATAGCACAGGTTCTTGGCCGACAAGACCAATTTTCTCTCTGATCCATCTCAGTTGAAACTCCCTGAGATTTATACCATCGATCAGAATTTCACCAGCTTGTGGATCATAAAATCTCTCTATTAGACTGATTACAGTTGACTTTCCGCTACCACTCTGTCCAACCAAAGCTGAAGTAGTGCCACTATGCATGGAAAGAGAAAATCCATCAAATATTGGCTCATCTGGTCTAGCTGGATAACTGAAGCAAACATCCCTTAACTCGATATCTCCAAGAATGTCATCCAATATACATCCATTGGTGTCAGAAGAATCAATCTGTGGTTTCCTATTTATTGTCTCAAACATCTTATATGCTGCTGCTCGTCCAGAAGCAAATGCCCCCAAGCATGGAGATGCCTGCCCCAGGGACCTATAAAAATCAAGTACTACATGAAAATGATGTACAAGATCATCTTATTCAATTCTTCACAGTTACTATGTGTGATATTTTTGGGAACAGATATATTTTGATAAATAAGATAAGGATATTGTTGCCTTTATCCCTCACATGAGGAGGAAAGAATTTCAGCCTGCACGGGAAAGCTTGAGCGCACCGTGCGCTCGACTTGTGCTTGATCGAGGCGCACCCACGCTCGAGTCTATTTTCAGAAGAAGTCTAATTTTGTGGACGCAAGTTTGCAATAAGAGTTAGAGTTTTTGGCAAAACCTAACAACCCAGAAAACACACGAGTCAGCACAAAAGTTAGAGAAAACCCAATCTCGAAAGCTATCAAAATTGAGAGGTAATTTTTACAGAGAGACAACCCTATAAAAGAGATAAGAGTGATCTAGTAAGGTGAGAGACTGAAAAGAGAGATTGTAATTTTCCTTCCCACTTTATAAAGAACTAGCTCTTGTGGAAGTAAAGATCATCGTTAATGAACCACCAGGTATCTTTGTGTTGTGGTATGCTTTACATTATTATCTGTTGTTAATAGTTGTTTAACGAGTTAGGCATGTTGGTATATCTTTGTGTTGTGATATGCTTTACATTATTATCTGTTGTTAATAGTTGTTTAGCGAGTTAGGCATATTAGTATAGGTTGTAGTTGATATTTAGAATTTGTCTAGAATTGAATTGAATTCAAATACAAATTATGTGTGTAGTGAGAGAATCGATTGGTATTGGTATAAATCCCAACAGATATGATAACTCCAAAACATATCCGTAGGGACAGCAGGTTGTGGGTTAATTGTTCTATGTAGAGTAATACAAGTTTGAAAAGATAACTTACAAGGAACCAGTCAGCACAGCAATAATAATGTTTATGACAACTCCACCATTATAGCCTTTTTCAATTATCATCTTTCCACCAAACCATACGGCCAAAGCATAAGTACAGAATACAATTAGCATAACTGCACCAAAACCTAAACCAGAAGCTAGGCCCTCGTGTACACCAGACTCGTAAGCCTTCTTTAGGTACTTTTCGTACTGAATAATAGCATGCTTCTCCCCAGTAAAGGATGCGACCTGAACACAACCTTAGGTTCAAGCAAACTACAAAAAAAAAACAAAAACAAAAGACAGCTTGTTGCTGTTTGTCTAAATTATTTATAAAACTCGTTATCAATAAAATTTCTACTTGTTTTAAAAAAAAGGCACCTAATTAATTATACATACTGATTAAGATGGATGCAGCAATTACGAAACTTTGTCCTTTGTCAGAAGAATACTATGGCGGTTGGAATTCTCAAAGTCTACATATGTGCTACAGTTAGCTAGCACATATATATGGAGGAAAAGGAATTATAAGAGATTCATAAACACTACTCAAGACTGACTGTAAGGAGGTTAATTACTTGCAGAATTAACTATCAGTAGTAAATTAAGAACTTAGGGCAGTTGAAGGGCACTGTTAGATAAGTTGGGGAATACTGTGACGGTGTGACCTATGTTACTAAAGAGCCAGTCCAATGTATATGGAAGAAGCCAGAGAGAGGAACAACCAAACTAAATTCTGATGGCAGCATGTTAGAGAATAGATGTGGGATAGGGGAAATCTTAAGAGATTCTAATGGCATGGTAGTATTATATTATACTAGAGCTGGTGGTCCAAGGTCTAATATATCAAGAACTTAAAGCTATCTTGGCTGGTCTGCAAGGGTTCTAGAAGTTACAACTACTCGAAGTGCCTTCTGATTCTTTGAGGGTTGTAACCAAGAAAGAGCACCATGGCAGTGTGCCAACATTTCAGCTGCTATTCATGATCTCATTAGGCAATTTGTTAGTGTTAAAGTAATACAAGTATATAGAGAAGCTAATAGAGCTGCTGATCATCTTTCTTCTCTAGAAAATGATCATGAACTTGCATTGAGTATTTTGTACCCTCCTCTGTCTTCAACTTGAGGAGAACAGAAAGGGAACTATTTATTTGAGAACTTAATGCAGGTGGTGTTGGAATCTCTAAGTGTATTTCGAAATACTTGTGAGTGTGTGCAAAGTGGAGGAGATGAACTATATGTGTTCTCTCCACTTTAGTCCATAGTAGATAGTCCCACATTGGTTATCCACCACATCGGGGTAGGGTTGGGCTTGGGCTTGGAAACTACTTGTTGTGGGTAGTGGTTGAACCAATAGCCTAAACTTGTTTTGCCTTTTTCTTGAAGCAAAGAAGTTTCAGTGTTCTATTAGGAGTTGGTCTCTCTTCCTCTTAACCTCTATAAATAGGACTTGTGAGTCCATAGAGATTTGACTTGATCGAAACTCAACTCGAGAAAGAAAAAACTCAAACCAGGTCATTTTTTCTTCTCTTCTTCACATCCACCAAAAAGAGTTATATTACTCGTTCTAGAGGGGTAGTCCGTTCTAGTGCAAAAGTCAGGCTCTTTGTTAACCATTGAATCCCTCGTGAGGAAGACGCATGCTTGTTGCCTTTCCGCACCATTGGAAGGGGCGAAATCTTTCCTAAGGACTGACTTAATCCGCCTTTGGTTATTCCCGGTTATTGTTGTCCTTGTTTCTTCATTTCTTCTTGTTCTTACGTTTCTACTTTTAGTTGTTGTGTTCATACAACTATTCTAACAATCTTAAGGAAAGAGTTTTGTAGTAGAACAAAGGAGAGTGCTTTTAATACGGCAATCAAAAGATAAGTCTTTTACTTTGAATTATTTTTGTGTTATTGTGTTATGACTTTAGAAATTTTCTAATAATTTCGTTTTTGTTAGGGAAACCAATTAAAGATTCAATATTTATTGATCTTTTGTGGTTTATCAAACCCTATATGGTTGTAGACCTTTCTCCTACGTTTGTGGGAGTCAAATATGAGATTTCTATCAAGAAAAACGTCAAAGTTCGTCTTTTTGACAGCTGCGTCACTCGTTACGGAAACTGCTATAACTTTCAGCTCAGAGCTCGGTTTTGCAATCCGCTTCTTGTGTTGGATAGCTGATTCAAAGAGCTTTCCAGTGGTATAAGGCTTGATACCCAATTCGTCCTGAGCTGGTTTAGAATTACAGTTCTTTTGAACTATTTTTCTAGAATGAGGAAAATATGGTAATCCGGTTTTTCAATCGGTTAGGTATCGTATTCTTTCACTCTTTGCAATTCTTTTGGTTGAATTATATGGTGATATTCTTGCCTTGAGTTGCATGCTAGTTTTCTTAGGAGGAAAATCCCTAAGCTTAAACTTATTTAATAACCTAGTCAACAAATTATAATGTTTATCAATCGAGGAATTAATTAGTTTGACTAGAAGTAGTTTGATATTAATTTTCTTTGTACATATGTAGATGTATGTAGATGGTCTAAGAGAGACCTTAAGATAGTTAATATCAACCACACTCAAATCTTGGATAGTAATTATAATGTATTCAATGCATAATTGCTTACCTTTATTGAGTGAACGTGTTGTTAGACGATGGTTATAATTGTACTGTTGTGAAAATACATGTTAGATGAAGTAACTTGTAGCTTATATCCAATATAGCATATGTTAAAGTTGTGTAGCATGCTAGTTTTGGATATTAATCATCGTGGATGGATTTACTTTAAACTTGATAATAGTTTATTGATAGAATTTTTCTAGTTGAAGACATTAATGGGTTGAGCCATTAGATGTTGTGGTAGTACTTGAGGTCTTGTTGATGGGGTATTCTATCTTACTTGAGCTCATGTAAAAAGAGGAGGTGGAGTCCTCGGTTGTTTTGCATATTCATTGGCTAGATTTGCTTAAATATCATATACTTTTTGTTGTGAGGGTACAGTTAAAAGTTTACTTTTTCTCAACCTATGATATGATATTTACCATGTTTTTGGCATGAATGCATTATTTAACATTGACATGAAGTTTAACCATGTCATATATTATTAAGTAATGAGCATCGTTGTCTATGAGAGGAAACAATATGAGAAACAATCATATCCTCCTAAACCTAATTTAGTCAAGGAGATGTAAGGTTATGGATTGTCTTCTTAGACAATATCCTCCAGTGACTATTTTAGATAAGGAGATGTAACGCTTGTGGATTGTCTTATTAGGCATTATCCTCCTATGACTATGGATAAATAGCCAAGGTGATGTACAAGTGTGTGGATTGTCTCCCTATGACAGTTGGAATGTTGAATGATGAAAAGAATGATGATAATGATATTATCTCGGGTAAAACCATTTTCATCTAATTCTTCTATTCTTTAAGATTCATTAGAATCTTTTTTGAATTTCCTTTCATATAGATAACATGAACATAATATGACTATGTTTAATATGATCCAGAATCATAGACTTGAGTAAAGTATATTCTTGTCATAAGAGTGCATTTTATTGTTGTTGTTTCTTTTAGTGTTTGTAGCGGTATAATGTGTTTTGCATGTAAGTTTGATTAGGTTGAGTAACTATTGAACTGTGGGGGGTGGTGACCCATATGCATAACATCTTTTTTACCATAGTTCATCTCACAAGATAATTGGAAAGACATTTGAACTACAAAGTATGGAAAGGTCTTGGGCCTATCCAAAAATGTTTCAAAATGTGGGGGGGTGTCTTGCCAAGGCTATTGTGAATGAATCTAAAAGAAGTCTTTTTGAGACCTAGAATTATCTAGTAGATATTCATTGGTGAAACTCATAATAGTGATGTTTGTTTTCAGTTGTCATGAGTGATAACAATTTTGTAAATACCACACTATTATTGAATGTCTTATATGCTAATTTTATTTGAGGTTGTGCTTTTCGAGAAATCGCATAGAGTGGTTGAATGTTCATAATGAACTACATAAGATAATCCCATTATTTACGCACAAGAAATTTGGAAGACTATCAATGAGTATTTCCACCATTCACGGTGATGATGTTTATATGTTTCTTGAGGAAGATTCATTAACCTATAAAGAAGTTGTCTGTCTATGAGAAGTGTTCTTTTTGAAGGATACAACTCCTCTAAACTGGACTCTTGATTTATTGGGGGATCTATAGGTTGAATTGGATCTTCAAGAGAAAACTAAAACGTGATAGTTGTATTGCAAAATACAATGCTAATAATAATAGCCGGGGGTTTCAATCGAGACAAGATTTATACTATTTTGAAACCTTGCTCATATAACTAGAATTTCTTCTTCGAGAATTCTAAAGACTCTAGTTGAGTAGTTGTCTTGGAACTACAATACCAAGTAGTACCGGTGATGAAATGAAGGTATACAATTTAGTTAAATCTTTGTATGAGTTGATTCAAGCCCTATAAATGGCATGAGCAATTCAACAACATATTAGTGTCATATGGATGTCAAAGTACCGTTGTTGATAAAAAAAATGTGTACTTTCTTTAGAGCAAAGCAAGACATATGTGTTAATCTCTCTTTTTTAGATGATTTAATATCATGAGTGCTAGCATTGAGAATGTGTATGAGACGAGAGAAATTCCTATTTGAAACACGCCATAAACCATCATTGAAAATGATAGTTTATTATGTTGTTAAACTCATTTCTCAGAATCGCTATATATTAGGTTGTCAAGATGTTGACATTTGAATATGGTTGAAAACCAATCGTACCTTAAATCGGACCGGATGATGGTATAAGGGAATTTCGGGCACTCTGAGAATTGAATGGTGGGTGAATATATGAATTAAAACTCATGTTGGTCTCATTATATTGTTACAAAGACTTTAGTAGAAATATTTTTCATTGAAAAGTATGGGTATTATGATAGTAAGCATGTGTTAACACCTTTTGTGGCATATATCCATCTTATGAAAAATAATTTTCTTGTGTTTTCTCATACTAAATATGTCAATATCATTGGTAGCCAATTGTACTTGATGGATAATGTATGTGAGACATGACATTGCCTACATTAATGACATCTTGAAATGATAACTCATTGTGTCCTTATAAGGAACTTTGATGTATATTGTCGATTATCCAAGTACTATAATAGCGAGCCATTGATTATGGACTGATATTTAGTAGATTTCCATCATTGTTAGAAGGGTAATATGTTATAAACCGGATCCATAATGTTTATGTGTTTACCTTTGGTGGAAATTGAGTGTCTTGGATATCATCCAAGCTAATCGCCTTTAGAAAAGGCATGTGATGATCTTTGTGGGTTAGCAACCTCTTGGCAAAATCTTCTCATTGGCTCTAAAATGACCTCTGATGTGTATATGCTTTGCAACTCGCCTCATTGCAAATAGCTAAGACATGTTATCTTATGTGCAATGGGAAAAGAATACATGTAAGTTGAGATATAACTTAATCAAGCAGTTGCTAGAGATTATGTTAGGTTGGACTTAGTTTGGCCACATGTCTAACCGCACCACTTCTTTGGAGGCAAGTGGTTATACGTCGAGGGGGATGGGACTTTTGCCTTAGATAGAGGGCGACACTGACGGCAACCCCACCTATGTGATTGGAGATCCCATGAATTAGGTTCAAAGGGAAAAACAAGTCACCTCGTCGCTCTGGTATGCTATTGTCTTTCTTTGAGACGTCCCACCCTATGACTAGATAGCATTTTTTGTATACTTTGTATAACTTGAATTGCAATGAGTAAGGATGAGTTATTTTACTCTTATTGGAATCCATAGTCCATTTTATAATGAGATAGTGTATTTTAAGCTACAATGTACACTTGATGGATATCCACTCGTGAATGTAGAACCTGGTCGGTTCTTATGAGTATACGGGCAAATACTCTAGAGCATTCATGGAACACAATTGTAGCGTAAGGGCCAAAAAAAAAATAATCGAAACATATATAATGAAAAGCAATGTGGGTGCATGTCCTCTATTTTACTACAAGGGAATGTTGGTTCAAAGATTTTTTAATCCACCACTTTCACGTATTATAAGACATGTTACCTTATGATCGGTTCAAGCCCTAAAAGCACCAATATCTTATGCATTGTTTTTCGATTCTCTCGGCATTTCGTTAACCCTTTTCTTTTGTAATATCCTATTCCAAAATAGTGGGGACTATTAGTATTTTGAAATAGTGGGGGATTGTTGGAATCTCTAAGTGTATTTCAAATACTTGTGAGAAGGTGTGCAAAGTGGAGGAGATGAACCATATGTGTTCTCTCCACTTTAGTGCATAGTAGATAGTCCCACATTGGTTATCCACCACATCGGGTAGGGTTCGGCTTGGGCTTGGGCTTCTTGTTGTGGGTAGTGGTTAGACTAATAGCCTAAACTTGTTTTGCCTTTTTCTTGAAAGCGCCAAGTTTCGGTGTTCTATTAGGAGTTGGTCTCTCTTCTTCCTAACCTCTATAAATAGGACTTGTGAGTCCATAGAGAGAAGTGACTTGATCGAAACTCAACTCGAGAGAAACGTAAAAACTCAAACCAAATTCTTCTTCTTTCTTCTTCTTCTCCGGCCAAAGAAAGAGTTATATTGCCGCTTACAGAGGGTAGTCGTTTCTAGTGCAAAGTCAGTTCTTTGTTAACCATTGAATCTCGTGAGAAAAGACGTCCACTTTGTTGCCTTTACGCACCATTGGAAGGGGCTTAAATCTTTCCTTAAGGACGACTAATCCGCTACTTGGTTATTCCCGCTTATTCTTTGTCCTTGTTTCTTCATTGCTTCTCGTTCCTTCGTTCTACTTTAGTTCTTTGTGTTCATTCATACAACTATTCTAACAGTGGTGCCTTAACCAAAACATATATACATGCTTTGAAACTTGAATAACGGTTACATACAGTCTGATTGAGCCGACTGTCTGATCTACAACAATCCCTGCTTGGGAATAAGCAGCTTGTCCACGAGATGCCATCTTAGATACAACAATAGCCATGAGTGCACCAGAGATCACAAGAAGAGGTATAGAGCTCAACAGCACAAGGGTAAGGAGCCACCCTTTGGTAAATGCTATTGTAAAACCACCTGTGAATGTTGAAAAAAGTTGTATGAACTTCCCAACCTGAGAAATTCAGAAATAAACATGTTATTCATTAATCGTTGAGTTTTCAACTACAAAAATAAGTTGATAAACTGATAAAACTATTTCAACAGAGGTTGCGGTGATACCTTCTCACCCATTGAGTCTTGAATAAGAACAGTGTCACCTGCCATCCTCCCAACTACTTCACCCGTGTTTGTTTCTTTATCGAAGAAAGCAACATCTTGCCTCAGTATAGCTTTCAAGTATAAACTCCGTATTCTTGCAGCCTGTCTCTCCCCTGTCACCATCCAGCATGACACCTCTGGCAAAGATAAACACTGATATCCTTAAGACCTTAGTATCAATAGTTTAATATTTCTGCGCACTGCGCAATGTAATTTAAATCAACTAATCAAGAGTGGGAACCTGAAATGATGTACTTACGCAACAGTGATGCAACACCAGAACCAGCGGCCAAATAAACAAATTTCAAAGCTATCTGAAGTCAAAACCGAAGAATATATAAGTTCTCTACCTGGCAATATATAAACAGTTCAACGGTATTGGATTTTGCAGTAGACAAGATTCTGTGTACTCTGATTGAAATTAAGGTATAAACCTCAAGAGGATTAGTTTTAGTTTCTGCGGTGGAACGAACTTTACCTTGGAAACTTCATGAGCTGTATTCTTGCTGTTTGCATTTTCTCCAAATGCGTTAATTAGATCTCCAAAAAGAATGGTCATAATAGGCATACACACTCCATTTCCAACAGATGCAATTGTCCCGATGATCATGAGCAGAACATCGTTCGAGTCTGCGAAGGAGAATAGCCTGTAATATGGAACAGTACCAACACTCTCTTCTCCCTTGCTGTTTTCTGAATCTTGCTGGTCATCTTTCTTTCCTGAGGTTTCATTTGCCACTTCTATAGGCGAGTGACTCGTTGATGCAGTGGCCTGGTAATTATTTAAATTACCCTCCAAGCCGATTTCCTCAGCCATCTTTCGTCCTCCAAGGTTCGATATTCTTTTCTCCTACGCTCCTAGCCAGGCTTATAGAGTTTTAAAAAAACACACATACACACACACACGTTACAAGTAAAGCAGAATAAGTACAAGCAAGGGGGGTGTATATAAAGACAGAACAAGGCTAATTACATTCTGTTGTGTGTATCTAAGGGACCTAATCAAACTGATTGTTTGGTTATGATTGATAAAAGCTTACTGTAATTACAAAGTTATGCAAGACAGGGAAGATGAGTTTTAGAGATTTTGTACTTTGTGAGCATAAACATCTTATACCTTTTTCTTTATGGAGATGTGATTTGTCAACCTTGTCTGTAACCAGCAAAGTTGCTTACTGGTGAACAAAAAACTTATAATTAACTTATGTAAGGTGGACTACAATATAATGGCTGTTATATTGAGGTCTTTCACCTCATTGTATTATACGTCAATAGAAGTTTCTTGTTTTCATTTTCACAGAGTCAAATATCATGGAACTCATTATCAAAAAATAAAACACATCATGGAACTCGTGAATATGCATAGTACTACTTGTTAGTAATTTAATAAACGTAGCTAGTTGCCTAGTACTACTTGCACTCCAATAGAATAATTGAAGTGGAAGCATCAACAGATTGCGTAGGATTTGAACACTGGACTACTCCGGGTGTCTTTGGAATTGATTGCAAAAAGATTTCCTTGGCATTTAAAAACTACAAGTGATTTTTCTTAGCGAAACACGTGCTGAGACGTACAGTGCCATGTGCGGGAATTTAAAAAATGTTTTAATTAGATTAGTCAGATTTCGAGGTGTTGGAAGATTCCTGAACTACTGGGCGCTGTTCATTACTTTAGTAGGGTAGACCAACTGAAGAAATACGCTAACATACGTGGTTTGAGAGATGAATGTGACTGTGTTCTATGAGGCATACTAAATTGAGATTTGTTCTCGTAACGTGCAATGTTGTTATAAATTTCTTACTATGGATCCTCGCACTCTCGACTTAATCAAATTAGATTGCCGCCACCAAAGGATATTAGACTATCTCAATATTAGAATATGTCTTATATGGAAAGTCACACGTTTCTATAAGTGTGGACATTCATATCTAGTAGTTTTCATTATCATGTTTTGGGTTACTTCACATACAAATTATATTAGTATAAATACGTAACTCTCGGTAGAGAACAATAATCAATCTATCACTCTAACCCTAATCAATCTATCTCTCTCTCTCAATCAATCTATATTATTCTCCATTGTTCTTTTTCTTGGTTTCTCTCAATATATCAATGCCACAACTCTCCTAGAATCACCACTAACATGTAATTTAACATAGTATCAGAACGTCAGGTTCAAATCAAATCAAAGTTTAGTGGTCTTGGTTTCTCTCAATATATCAATGCCACAACTCTCCTAGTATCACCACTAACATGTAATTTAACATGGTATCAAAGCGTCAGGTTCAAATCAAATCAAAGTTTAGTGGTATGTTACGAGAGGAATCTCTCAAAATCAATATCTATCAAAAAATCAATTTTTTTTTTCAATTTTTAATATTCAATTCAAGTCAAGTTTCAATCTTTCTCACAAAAAGAAGTTTTTTTATCTCGATTCAAGTTTCAATCTTTCTCTAGATGGATTTACTGTTCACCGGCACTGTTCACGGGTGTTGTTCATCGTCACTATTCACGGGTACTGTTCATCGTCACTGTCCGCCGGTACTATTCATTGCCATGTTCAAGGCACTTTTCAAGGTTCTACAATCTCTCGTCTCATTATTCTCCATGGTTCGAAGTCAATATTCAAGTTTCGCAATCTTTCTGACTTCGTAATCTCTCTGTTTCGAAATCAGTATATAGGGTGCGCACGCCCTCAAGATTGCCTTCATCAAAGTGCGTCTACTTCTCTCTCTCAGATCACGCGACTTCGCTATAAAGCGCCATCACGCCAAGATTGCCTTCATCAAGGCACACCCGCGCCCTCCTCTCTGTATCTCGCACTAGCTGTTCAATTTTGTTGCATGGGGCGCACGCGCTGGATTTAGCCTTGCTCAAAACGCGCCCACGCCCTTGTCTAAACATATCAGGTCCAGTTTTTCGTATTCTTCAGAAGTTTCTCCTCGTCTCAACTAATATGATTTCGTAGAATTCCTGATTATTGGTTGGTTGATAAGTTCTTTCATTTATAAGGGTTTAACTCCCTTTCATGTCATGGTTCTGAGTTTTATGGTGTTTCACCGGATTTCTATTTTTCGCCTTCTTATTAAGGAGCTTCTCATATGTTGCTGTCGTTGATGGTTCAGCTTTTCAGGTTTTGATTCTTTTTATGCCACAGTGGTGCGGTGTACTTTCGATAATCTCTCGGTTGCAAATCCACATTATCAACGCCTCTATTTTTCATCAATCTCTCAGGTTGCAGTCACATCATCACTATACTATTCAAATTCATCTCTCAGGTTGCAGTCATCACACAAGTGTTCTGTTTCCAGTTTGTGCCTGTGGTATAAATTTAATTTTCAGGTTAGGCCATTGTTTACACCGACAATTTCACTTTTCAGAACGTCTCATCTCAACAGTTGTTTGAGTTCTTCAACTAAAAGTAGTTCTATGCGAAAGAGGGAGCTATATTCTTATCTTTTCTTTCTGTCATTCAAACTGTAATTTGCAAGTTTGCGGCATTACAACTTGAGGGGGAGTATTAGAATATGTCATATATGGAAAGTCTCACGTTTCTATAAGTGTGGACATCTATATCTAGTAGTTTTCATTCTCATGTTTTGGGTTACTTCACACCCAAGCTAAGTTAGTATAATATGTAACTCTGGATAGAGAACAATAATCAATCTATCACTCTAACCCTAATCAATCTCTCTCTCAATCAATCAATCTATATTATTCTCCATTGTTCTTCTTCTTGGTTTCTCTCAATATATCAATATCACAACTCTCCTAGTATCACCACTAACATACAATTTAACAAACGAGATGCCGAAGATTTTCTAAGGGACATGCAATTTTTTGGAAATCTTTCCTTTTGGAATGTCTCTACATAATTAAAAGGCCCTTTATGTCATGGGTTGGGCCCCGATTTACGACGCTATACGACTGTGTCCCCGCACTGTTCACACTTAACAATCATAGCTGGCGAATTTAACGACGGTGCCTGGTCACATATCTTTTGAGCGTCCTTCTTTTTGTCCAGTTCTCCTCGTTACCAAAGTCAATATTATGAAAGATGATTGACGACACTTGGGTCCCACCATTGACGAGGAGGAGTAAAGTTTGATTTTGTACGTGTGTCTAAAAGAAAATTATGATGCTTCCTTATGGTACGAAATTGATCCCAATGCCTATTCATTCGATGACGACACAACTACTTGTGTTTCTAGGATGCCAACATTTTCTCAACAAGGTTTTCCGCATACACATGCGTATGTAGTCTTAGACACGAAAATATATATCATAGGTGGTTATGAAAGTATGTTCTGTAAAACACCTTCTGTAGTTACTAAATTTATTCAGTACGTTCCGTCTTTGAAAGTTTTCGTATACGATACTCACTTTCCTGAATGTGGTTGGAGAATGGGTGTTCCAATGATTGGTGGAAAAGTGTAGAGAAAAAAAGTTGTTTGCGTTTTTTCTTGTAAGGCACGACTCGCGTCCTAGTTGGCTTGGAGCATACCGCGACATCCGCTCCTTTGGAGGATTTGTACTTAGCCAAATTTTGGGTCGAGTGAAAGAAAAGTTAATGGACTTTTGTGTACAAATTTTATTAAGCGCGCTCACGCTCACCTAAGCCTAAGGCAAGGCGCAACTGACGCTCGAACCCCTTCACAGACACATCGATTTTTTTTCAGTTCAGTATAAAAACAGAAGTTAAGTTTTCTATTCAACTTAACCTAATCAATACTAGAACAGAGACAGATATTGAAGAGTGCATTCTAAGTGAGTGTTTGAGTGTTCATTCTTTATAAGTGAATTGAGAGCTCTTGTAATCTGTTACTTTGTGCATCTAGTAAAGTTTGGATCTCACCGGTGGACGTGGGCACATTGCCGAATAACGTTATATCTGTGTCTTGTGGTTTGTTCTCTTTTACATTAGTCTCTTTACTTTATATGATTATTAGTTGATATTGAGAAGTGTTAGGATAGTACTTGGAGGGTGTTGAAGTCTTGTCTTGTAAGAAGAATCAATTCTTGGGTAGAGTTGATTCTTTCCTGGAGTGGATAACATTGTTTCCGCTTTAGTTATTCATAACAATTGGTATCAGAGCAGAATTTAAGACATTTCGAGTTTGAGTCTGTGAACTCAAAAAATTTATGGAGACAAGGTGTTTGATAAAATTCCTAAGTGAACGTTTTTTTTTTGTTATTGTATGTGACTTGAAAAAATGGCTCCCAGGATGTCAAATGTTAGGTCTGAAGTAGAGAAATTTAATGGAAAGAATAACTTTGGGATTTGGCAAGTCTAAGTAAAAGACATCCTCATTCAACAAGGTTTGCACAAAGCTTTAAAGGGGATTAAATCAAAGACGGCAAATACAAGTGATGATGATTGGGAAGAGTTCGATCTACAGGCTTGTTCATCAATCCGATTGTGTCTTGTTAATGAGGTCATGTATAATATGATGAGAGAAAGTACCACCACCGGTATTTGACTCAAGCTAGAATCTATGTATATGACCAAGAGTATGACGAACAAGATGTACCTTAAGAAATGCTTTATCGGTATATAATGGTGGATGGTTCAACGACACAAGAGCACGTTAATGAGTTCCGTCAACGCCTCGCGGATTATTTGAATGTTGGCATGAAGATGGATGATAAGGATCAAGCGGCATGTTTAATATTCTCTTTGCCTGAGAGCTATGAGCATCTAATAACTATATTTATAAACAGAAAAGATGTTGATCTTGACGAAGTTCAAAGTGTACTTCTTTCTTATGAGTTGATGAAGAAGACACGAGTTGAGAATAACATTGATGCAGGACAAGGGCGAGTGGCAAGATGAAGATCGTATGAAAAGGCATCTACAAGCAATGAGATGTCTAGGTCCAAGTCAAAGAAGTCGCTGAAACATGTGAAGTGCTACAATTGCGATGAAAAGAGACATTACGCAAATAATTGTCCTCACCCGAAGAAAGATAACAAGAAAAATGGTAAGAAGAAAGGTAAGGCTAATGTTGAGGCAAGTTTTGCTTCAGGCTTTGAAGTGGAAGATGTAAGTCTTTGTGTGTGTCACAAGACTATATGACGGATCGGTGGATCCTTGATTCCGGGTGTTCCTACCATATGTGCCCAAATAGAAAGTGGTTTGCTTCTTATGAGAGCATCGATGGCGGTTCCATTTTGATGGGTAATAACCATGCGTGCAAGACGGTTGGGATTGGAATTATACAGATTAAGATGCATGATAGTGTTGTGAGGACTTTAAATGATGTAAGACATGTTTCTGAGCTAAAGAAAAATCTTATTTCTCTTGGTACCTTGAATTCCAAAGGCCACAAGTTTGTGGGGAAAGGTGGAGTCCTAGAGATTGTTAGTGACTCTTTAGTTGTTATGAAGGGTTAAAGACATGAAACATTGTATACTTTGATGGGTAATACGGTGACTGGAAATGTAGCAGTTGGTACATGTAGTGATGATTCTGAGTACACTAAGATGTGACATATGCATTTAGGGCATATGAGTGAACGGGGTTTGCCTGAGTTGTGCAAGCGAGAGTTCTTGAAGGACTTGAAGAAGCCAAGTATAGGGTTCTGTGAGCATTATGTCTATGGGAAGCAGTGTAGAGTCAAGTTCAGTTCAAGCAAGCATACGACAACATGCATCCTTGATTATGTGCATACAGATGTTTGTGGACCCTCCATAGTGGCTTCAAAAGGAGGTAACCGTTATTATGTCTCATTCATTTATGATCATACTCGCTATGTATGGGTGTATATGATGAAAATGAAAGATGAAGTATTTGAGATATTTAAGAAGTAGAAGGCAAGAGTTGAGAATCGCACAGATAGGAAGGTGAAGACTTTAAGATCTGACAATGGTACTGAATATACCTATAGGCCTTTCCAAGAGTTTTGTGTACAACAGGAAATTGCCAGACACTGGATAATCAGGGGCACACCTCAGCAGAATGGAATGGCAGAGAGGATGAATAGAACCTTGCTTGAAAGAGCAAGATGTTTGTTATCTAATGCCAGTATAGGCAAAGAGTATTGGGCATGCAGTGTCCATGACGTGTTACCTGTATAATAGGTCACCAGTTCCAACTATAGATTGCAAGACACCTTATAAGGTGTGGTCAGGTAACCCAGCTGATTATAGTATTTTGCGAGTGTTTGGATTGACTGCTTACTACTATGTTAAGAAAAACAAGCTAGATCCTAGAGCTAAGAAGACAATATTCTTGGGCTTCACAAATTTGGTAAAGGGATACAGATTGTGGTGTCTAGAAGACCACAAGTTTCTGGTCAGTAGAGATGTTACTTTTGATGAGACTTCCGTGTTATTTTTCAGTAAATTGGAAAAAGTTTGGCAGAATGGTGAGTCTATAGAAATTCAAACTCTACCGAGCTTGAGTTGTCGATCGCGATGAGATGACCGGTTGGTTCATAATGAGGTACCGGATCATGGAACCACGCATCAACAACGAAAAGAAGAGCATGAGCATCCGCGAATCTAGTAGCCGTGGTGAATCTCCAGCCAAAGAAACAAGTTAAGGAAGTACACAAGTATGGGCACGATAAGCCGGTGAAACATTATGGTCAGGTGGATTTAGTGGCATATGCACTGAATATTGAAGATGATGAGCCAAATAGCTTCACGGAAACTGTTAGAGATGCTCATTACAGAGATTTGTTAGTTATTATGCAGAAAGAGATGGAATCTCTTGATAAAAATCACACATGGGACCTTGTCTTATTGCCACAGGGCAAGAGGACTATCGACAGTAAATGGGTGTTCAGAAAGAAAGAGGTCCTTCCTGAGTTTGACAATACTGGGTACAAGGCAATTAAGAGTGGTAGCAAAGGGTTTCTCACAGAAGGAAGGAGTCGACTATAATGAGGTATCTTCCTCGGTAGTCAAACATACTTCCATTCGTGTGTTATTAAGTTTAGTTGCTCACTTCGACTTGGAGTTAGAGCAACTTGATGTGAAAACTGCTTTCTTGCATGGGGACTTGGAGGAAGAGATCTGTATGAGACAACCTAAAGGTTTTGTTATTGCTAAGAAAGAAGATCATGTGTGCAAGTTAAATCGGTCATTGTATGGTTTAAAGCAATCGCTAAGGCAATGGTACAAGCGCTTTGACACGTTCATGATGCAACATGAGTATACCCGAAGTAAGTATGACTGTTGTGTTTACTTTCGTAGGCTTCGTGGTAATGACTTCATCTATCTCTTGCTTTATGTAGATGACATACTTATTGTTTCCAAAAATATGGTGAAAATAGACAAGTTGAAATTTCAACTTAGCTCTGAGTTTGAGATGAAGGACTTGGGTGGAGCCAATAAGATATTGGGCATGGAGATTGACAGAGACAGGAAGAAGCAACAGCTAGTTGTATCTCAGAAGAAATACTTTAAAAAAGTAATTTCTCAGTTTGGTATAGAGAATGCAAAGTCAGTTTCTACTCTTTTGGCTGGGCATTTTAGGCTTTTAGTTAAGTTCTCTCCTAGTTCGGTGGAGGAACAAAAGCATATGGCTCATGTTCCTTATGATAGTGCAGTGGCCAGTTTGATGTATGCTATGATATGCACACGCCCGAACATTTCACAGGCAGTCAGTGTTGTAAGCAGATATATAGCAAATCCTGGTAAGCAGCATTGGGAGGCAGTGAAATGGATATTTAGATACTTGAAGGGTACCTTGGATGTGAGATTAATTTATGGTAGAGGTACTTGTTATGTTAGTGGTTATGTGGATTCAGATTATGCAGGTGATCTAGATAGATGACAATCTACTACTGATTATGTTTTTATGATGCATCGTGCACCGGTTAGTTGGAAGTCTATGCTACAGGCTATAATTGCTCTATATACTACAGAGGTAGAGTATATGGCAGTGGCAGAGGCAGTGAAAGAGGCACTATGGCTTCGAGGTCTTCTATATGATATGAGTATTGAGCATAACAGTGTTGCTTTATATTGTGATAGTCAGAGTGCTATTCATTTGGCGAAGAACCAGGTTCATTATGCTCGGACCAAGCATATTGATATCCGTTATCATTTTGTGCGGGATGTAGTTGAGGATTGTGATGTAGCACTTGAGAAAGTGGGCACCCATGACAATCCTACTGATATACTGACGAAGGTTGTCATCGGAATTAAGTTCCAACATTGGTTGGACTTGCTCCAAATCCTACATGTTTGATTAGAGCCCTTTGTGGGCATGGCCCTTTGGGGTAGTTGACGGCAAGTTTGGGATATGATTTGAAGACTAGTGCTTCTTGATGGATGTGTTCGGCTTGGTTTTATGTGTTAAAACCTCACCGAGGTGGAGAATGTAGAGAAAAAGGGTTGTTTGCGTTTTTTCTTGTAAGGCGCAACTCGCGCCTTAGTTAGCTTGGAGCACAGCGCGACACGCGCTCCCTTGGAGGATTTGTACTTCGCCAAATTTTGGGTCAAGCGAAAGAAAAGTTACTGGACTTTTGTGTACAAATTCTATTAGGTGCGCTCGCGCTCACCCGCTCCTAAGGCAAAGCGTGACTCGCGCTCGGACCCCTTCACAGACACATCATTTTTTTTTAGTCCAGTATAAAAACAAAAGTTAGGTTTTCTATTCAACTTAATCTAACCAATAATAGAACAGAGACAGACATTGAAGAGTGCATTCTAAGTGAGCGTTTAAGTGTTTATTCTTTGTGAGTAAATTGAGAGCTCTTGTAATCTGTTATTTTGTGTATCTAGTAAAGCTTTGATCTCGTAGGTGGACGTAGGCACATTGTCGAACCACGTTATATCCGTGTCTTGTGGTTTGTTCTCTTTTACATTAGTCTCTTTACTTTATATGTTTGTTAGTTTATATTGAGAAGTGTTGAAATAGTAATTGGAGTGTGTTGAAGTTTTGTCTTGTAAGAAGAATCAATCCTTGTATCGAGTTGATTCTTTCCTGGAGTAGATAATATTGATTCCACTTTAGTTATTCACAAGAAAAAAGTAGTGCAGGAGTGGGCTAGTGGCTGCTTTCAACGGCAAGATATATGTGTTAGGCCGGCTCAAGTAATAGAGAATGTCCTAATTAGTCTCTGGGTGGGGTATTTGATCCCACCTCGAATTCATGGTCAGACTTGCCTTATCCTCCACAACGGGTTCTTACCTCTTGTTATACAGCAAAATATGTTGTTAGTTATTGTACGAAATCAATTATTTTAAGTTATGTAGGCGCTGGTCTTGTTACTTTTAATGCAAAAGAGTGTTCATGGACGTGTCATATGGAAGATAATGAGTCATATAAGATGGACATGTCGGCTCTGAGTCCATCTATAAAATATTTGATTTATCTTCGAGAGTGGTTGCTGGCGGACATGTGTATATGTTTTGGCAGAATGGATTGTTTGCTTGTCCTTTAGCTGCGTTTGTGTCCATAGAAGGTATGAATAGTGCTACTGAGTCTATGGACTACGATACCAACGTCTTTTTCCTTCATTTGGGAAAGAAACAATTGTGTCTGGTTTGGTGTGTCAATGGTTTCCCAGATAAACATCGTGTTTGTTGCTTAACGTTTTATGTTAGATCGGAGGAGGACAGACAATTGCACGCTGACATCCATCAATCTAGTTTCTATCTCGCAAAGGGTAGATGCATTCTTAATTGCTCGGCAATGTAAGTACTCCTGATCTGCTTCTCTCTCTCTACATATTGGTTCTATTCAAAGGGCCAACATTATTCCTTTTATTGACACTTTCAAGTTCATAGCAAAGTAACAATCTCCCACACATTTTGAGCCTGTTTTCTACCTTTGTTACCATAAACGTACTGCAATAGTGCAATACTATACCATTTTCTGACAAACTTTTTTGCTATGAAATCTCATATTTAGTCTGGTGTGTGCTGTCTAATATATTCCGCGGAATCTATGGTGGGGAAGTCTTTCTGGCATGACTGTACACTTGAAACGCCATTGCGAAGAACAGCCTTACTTCAATAACAAGTGGATACAGCTAGCCTATATGTACATGTGTATAAGTAACGTAACGTAAGGGTGTTATTAGTTCGTTTGAAGTAATGGTTAGGTTTAACTCGTCAAAAGGATAAAAAAGGCTTAAGAATTAAACAGAGGCTTTAATTATTCGGCTTAAGAATTAAACAGAGGCTTTAATTATTCTGAACTACTTTAGATGGATGATATTTCTTAGTGTATCAGGCACAAATCATATAATAAAGTTGATTATGGAAGCTTTGGAACTTCAACGTTTGAAAGTAGGTGTAGTCGTGTAGCAGTTGCAAACCACCTCTTCTTTTACATTCTTTGACATTAATGTAGGAGCATCCATGTTCTGATGATGGTACCCTGTAGAAATATTGTGATAAACAATTAGCATAAATACTAAGAGTAACATTTTGAGACAATCATATATTCCATAAACTCCTGCTTCCAATGATTCTCGATGTATAACTGCTTGATGTACATCTCCTTACAGGAAACGGGCAAGTTGCGATAATATTGGATCAGTAGGTATTAGCACGATACGTGGTTGTGCTGTTCCAGCCTTCCAGGTATGCACAATCAACCAACTTTTCTACCGTACCTGAACAAATTTTCTTAGATTATCTTATATATGTAGATATCCCTGTCCAGTAGCTTTTTCTAGCACTCCTAAGCTAGTTCCTTATAATCAATTTCTATTCATTTACTAATTGTTTTTTATGTGTATTTATATGGATCATAATTGGTATGCGTTAATCGTGCCTGTGTAATAAAGGTCGAATTGCACTGCACAACTTACTGTGAACTCTGCTATCTTATAGGAATCATCATATTGGTATCCTTTTTTTGTGGTTAAAAAACAATAGAAAACTCTGAGTAGTGTCCCTTCTATGCCCTATAGGATGTATGATCCACCCAATTTGCATGTTTGAAATTGCCAGTTACTCTAAAACCTTGAATTCGCAGAGAGGGAGGAACACTATTAATCTCAACATTCCCCATAACTAAAGCATGTTGGAATTAACCTTCGGTGGGCACACCTAGAGAGACTTGAACCAGCAATCTCCTCTAACCAAAGTTCTGCTACCATGATAAAGAGGCAGCTACTCTAAAATCCAAACATGTAGAAATGTAGAGGATGGAATATTATGGTTAACATTAGGTGGAAGTGAGATGAAATAATCTCATTGTCAAGTAGCCTAAACCAACTATATTGCCCCTCATATACTGTATAGATTTTCTGATCCTATGACAATGATGCCTAAATATTTCAGGGACAAGACAAAACGTGGTCCCGTCTCCGAAAGTTCATTTTGCATTTTCAGGGACAAGCCAAGTGATGATCCCGTCTCAATTAACACAGGTACTAACGTTCAAGCCATCTTGTGTCTGTGTTCTGTAATATATTTCATATTTTTTATTTATTCATTTTCTTAACAATTTTTATAGATCAACACGAGTACACATATATACTTAAAGATATCTTTGGATACACTGATGAAAAGAAAATTGTTTTCAAGCAATTTTCAATCGTTTAAATTTATTTACCGCACCAACCATTGCACAGAAGATCTGTTTCTGATTTTTTGTCTGTTTTTCAAACTTTGTTTACACGTTACGAGGCATGCACGTCGTGTCTACGTTGGTGACCTGCCTACTGGGGTAGATGAGCAGGTTTTTTTTCTCTCTTATTTGTTATTTTCTTATAATTAATAAAATGCTTGTCATGCTAAAGCTTTGTAAAATCTAACTGAATTTGGTGGGTCTGAACATTTTCACTCCAAGTGTTTGAAGATTTGTGTCACTTATATAATCTGGTTGCAACATATCGATTAGCAGCCATAGCATTGCATTGCACTGCACTCTTTTCCCCTCTCCTCGACATTTACTGTTCAACATTGCACTTGAATTTTCAGCTTGAGGGTTCTAGTACTTCACCCTTTCATTTCACACAACACATCCCCTATGCATCTTCTCTTTGGTTTTCGTGGTATGATTTTCAATCATACTGCTAATGCAGGCAGTTGTCTCCTCATTTGTGTTGCACTCTAGTTTTGTTGCTCTACGACTTTCCTGCCATAATTTTGTGTAGCATAATGTAGCAAGACAACATTTTTCACAATCCTCTTGGCAAACTCTCACTGCTTCATATTGTGACTAGGAGGGGAATGTTGAATATCATTAGAAACTTGGACATATTATTTATGATTAGGGAATATTGTTAGAAATAATATTCAGTAATGTTTAGGGCACTAATTTGTTCAAAAGTTCAGTGAGAGTTGTGTATGTCTCGGTTCTACAAGGGTTGAGATGCGGTAGATCACATGTCTTGACACCACAAGTCTTTCGGTTAGCTGTGTCGAGATATTAGATGTTCCTGGGTTTTTACTTTGAGATTGTCGAGATATTAGATGTTCCTGGGTTTTTACAGTAGTGATAGTGTCGTGAAGGATCTAAATTCTAGGGTTTTTTGGTTGCATTGAAATCTATTCTTTTATATGAATACGTTTATAGTTTGACGAAACATACAAGATTTTGGAGTTAACATATAGAGGCCTTGATGTTAACCTTCTCAAGTTCTTCATTTGTATTTATCAATCTTCAAGTTTATTAAGTCTATGTACTGCAAATGGAAGTTCCCTCCGATAGGGTATATGAAACTGAATACTAATGGTTCTATGAAGCGGAACACTGTGGGCTGTGGTGGAATAGCCATTGATCAATATGGGAATATTATTCTCACTTACACCGGTGGAGGTTACCAACATTCAGTAATATTTCAAGAGCCTAAAGCTATTGAAGTGGGACTACATCTCTGCCAGTAACAAAATATTCAGAAGGTTAAAGTTTGCTCTGACTCCCTCAGAGCAATTCAAATTCTCAAAGGTTCTGAAGAAGCCCCATGGCTCTGCTGTAATTTAATTGCTGCTATCAGATATGAAGTTTCAAGGTTTCGGGATGTGATCTTCTCTCATGTCTATAGAGAAGTTAACAAGAGTGCGGATTACCTTGCAAACCTATCTGTGTCTTTTGATGATCAATATGTATGTAATGGTCCTCCCTTAGACAGTAAACTTTCTGAACTAGTTTCAAATGATGTAAGGGGAATGATTTATTTAAGAGCTTAATACAGGTAAGGGTCTGCCAAACCCTATTAACTTGTTTCAAAAAAAAAAGCCTATGTAATTGTTTTTTTTTGCTTCTTTTGAAGCAGAGAATTTTAGCCATTTTTTGCAGTGTTATGGTTGGTATTGGGGCATACTTTACAGGTCCAGGTCTGTTTACACTCAACGTTGCTTCTTTTCACACTGTCAAGCATTTTATTTAAGTTATTTTTGAACTCTACTTGTAGATCTTGCTGTAGTTGACATCTACATTAATAGGGAGAACAAATATGCTATTTTGGAAATGAGATCTGTGGCACTAGCAAGCAATGCAATGGTGCTTGATGGCATTATTTTTTAGGTGAGTATAAAGATAGGCAGTTGACGAGTATTAAGTTAACGAGAGATTAAAGTTTGTGTTTTAAGGGTTCTTATATTAATTAATGTTTTAATCAAGTTTTTATCTCGCTACTTAATTTTCATCACCTTATTTCTTGAAGCGCCACTGCTTAATGATCACATCCCTGAGGTGTGATCGAGCTTAGAGTTCAAATGTTTTGCACAATTGCATGTTCAATTCCAACTTACCCACTTAAAATTTGTTTGCACTGTTAATTTCACTTCTATCTAAACTGTAGTTCAGTGATTTCCATGGGTTGTCAGTAAGCATCATAAACTCATAGTTGCTCAATGTACCAATTTCTTTTATTTGATCAGGGAACCCCTGTAAGGATTAGAAGGCCTGGTGACTACAACCTGGATTAGCGGCGGATCTTGGACCTAGTCAACCAAGCTGTTATCTAAAGCTAGAGGCCATCAATCGAGAAACATTGTAAGTCTTACTTTTAGTTCTTTTTTTCTCAATATGTTAATAATTGTATTAAACAAACGTAAGAAATAGTGTACAAGGAAGTGTTCAAACTCTGAAGGTTGAACAGAAATTTAAGCAAATCTTAGAAAGCATTGATAGTGGACCTCCAATTTATACATCCATGGTGGCCTCTCAAAAAACTAATTGTTAATTTTTGTCAAAGCCACTTTTGCAACTTTATCAGCTAAAAGGTTCACTTCCCTCAAAATATGAGATACCAGAATACTATCTAGCTTTCTGATGCATTCTTGATTTCCTTCAAACTACCCTTTAATAACCGAGGTGGAGAGTTACTCCTAAATTCTCTCACAGATGCTGCTGCATCTGATTCGACTCGTTACTTCCTCCAAGCTCTTGTAAGAGCTAATTTCACAATCTCAAGTATGGCAGTGCACTCTGCACAATACTTTCCCCCAACCCCTTACCTGCTATCAGCAAGAAGTTTCCCTTCATGTCTCTGAAAGTCTGAATGATGCCCCATATCCTGCCATTCTCTTCAAACATCGTTCTGCTACATTGCTCGATTCTCCATTCCATCCATGTCTCTATATGTTGTAAGTTTTTTCTCTATGTGAGCCAAAAAAAAAGTTACCGAGCAAAAAAAAAAAAAGTTTTTTCTCTATGTGAGCCACTCATTTGAGCTGTTATCCTCATATGTGTATTCCACATAATAGGTTGATCCTCTATTATATGCAAGGTCATTTTATTTTCTTAGTAATATTTCATCATTGATGAAAAAAAAAATAGTACAAGCTATATATGAGAGGGTTTAGTCAAGCATCTGCAAGGAACTAATACATCTGGATCCCCTGTAGCCTGCTTATCCATAGCCATCCCATCTCTTATATAGAGATGCTTCCTAAACAAGGCTCTGAGGATTCCATAGGACTTGCAAATATGCCAATTACAGGATCTTAGAATCGTCATCCATTTTAAAGTCACAAAATATGTAGTCTCTATGGCCTAAACATAATATACCAGACAGTCCTATGAAAAGACTATTTGTGATACTATTCCTGCTGTGCTTTAGTCAATGATCCTTAGTGGTGAAGTTTCTAGTATTTCTGTCCTTCCAAATAGTCCATTGGATGACTGTTTCTACGTGTTTGAAAACGTCTTTTCTCGTCTAAGAGGAAAGGCTCCAGAAGGCAAGGTTATTTACAATACATACAGTACTTGATCTTTGTTTATTACATCAATTTTGTTTTACCAATGAGAACCGATAATGTCATATAGCAATAATGAGAGGGGAAAACCCCAAAAAATTGGTCATATCTCTTGAGTTGAGAAAAGTGGTATAAGAAGAAGAAACTTGGAATGTCTTATTCTTCACCTACACAATGACCAATGACAATAAATTGTAAATCCTTTTCTCAATGAAGGCATACAGCAGCAATGGGGACGGGAGACCACAAAAATTTGGTCCTATCCCTTGAGTTGAGAAAGGTGGCACAAGAAATAAGTGGTGAAGGTCTTATTCTTCACTTCTATGCAGTGACAAATAACTAGGAATTGTCATCCTTTTCTCCACAATTTATCGACCTCTTATATTCTGTGTCTGTTGCTGTTCATCATAAGGTCATCTTCAAAAAAAAAAAGGGAAAAGGAGAAGAAAGTCTGCCCTTAACTCATTTCTGGTGGTTGTTTAGTATCTTAAGATGCAATGGGACGGACAACGCAATTTTTCTGTCTTAAAGTCCTCCTTCAATACACATTTAGTTTCAGACCATTTTTCGTTTTACTTTCAGATTATGATGACTCAATCATGGTTAGTTGCTTCCAATAGCTTTTTTTTTTTTGATAGTCAATTGCTTCCAATAGCTCCTCCATAATTACAAGCATGCTTATAACATGTGCGTGGGAAATGAAGTCAAATACAGACTATATGGAGGATTGTCATATTTTCTTTGCTTATAAATGAGCTCCATTTTTCTTAGAGACTTTTTTTATTTTTTGAATAGTGCAGCAAATGGCCAAATTACCATGTTACGGAAGACAATGCAGGTAAATAATTATTTCAATGACTTTGTGAATTTTTTTAACTTTGCAGTTATTATTGGACATATTTTTGTTTATGATACTCATAATATGTGGCATTGCGTGAGGCATTAGCCTGGGAAGCAAGTATCCCGCATTCAAATGGATTGGATGCTTGTCCATCACGTGTTCTCTGCTTGCTTGAGGTATTATTACTTTAGCTAAGTGATGTTTGGTATTAGGCACATCAGCAAGCGCATCATTACATGGCTTGACAAGAACGTTATTAGTTTGAGCATAAATTGCAGCGCCATCTGATGGAATTTGTAGATGTATCTATCTGTATTCTGAAGTGGATAATGATCTTGACCTCTTGCTTCTTTTCTTAAAGGTTGTATGTGCAAGTGGTTTGTCTCATGAGGATTACTTATCTTATGTGGATATCTTTCGGAAGAATGGAGAGAAGTACGGTATGAACAATTGCATCCTTGCACCTTTCTGTTTATTGGAATTATATTCAAAGCATTTCTTAACTCAAAAGATTTCCAGTTCTGCGGTGTTGGATGATATATTTTAGAGTTTTTTTTTTCATAATCCGTTTTCCATTTTGCCAAGCACTCGAGAAGAAAATAAAGACATTTTGGATTGAACTAATTTTTGGTGGATACCTCTATTCGTACAAACCCTGCCAGATGTAGCCTCGATTTAACTGTGAAAATGGACAATGCACAGTCATTCATTTTGTAAACGAGTAGCGATATGCCGATATGGGACTTGATCAATGTGGTTAGGAGATCTTACTTGCCTAAAATTAAAGAACAACAAAATGTCTATGCATTTCAAACGTCACTTATAAACATGAGTATGGCTTTTTGAGTAAATGGATCCTTAAGTTTATGTGTGTGTGTGTGGAGTAGTCTACTGTTGAATGAAAATCATGAAATGGAAACTTATCACATAACCTGTGTTGTGTGCTAAGAGTTCGATGTATGAATAATGTAGTAGGAGTATACCTAGTTCCGGCTTACTGTGCAAAATACTGTCTGCCTAATTTGTAGTTTTTGTTGAGTTCAAAATAAGATAGGTCACTCGTCTGACGGGGCCACGGGAGTATATACTTTGGGTTGCTTGGTTACTCGATCAGCTATAATTCTCTATTAGGAACCAAAAAGCATTAAGACACCAACATGAACTCTTATTTCATATTCTCTTTTTTATTGAAGTAAACAGAAAAGATAGATGTACTACTGATAATATAAGCAAAACGGGTTGTGTCACCATTTTGACCACTCAATGAACCAGTGATCTAGTGCCTCTTTTTAATAGCATGGTGGTTAGAAAACTTTAGATGGACCAGACTCACACCATTATGGAAATAGTGAAACAAGATGATTAATTTGTTTGAACATTATTTAAATTGCATTTCCTTTTTGAATGTTGGCTATGATTGAGGCAGATTCGGCACTATTATTGAACAATATCTGTTTGAAATTTTAATAAGCGCTACTAATTTGTTTTCCTCTACTTGTTGAATCCCTCAGGAACCCTGAAGTCTGTTGTTATTCCTCACCGAAATGGAAAAGAGAAGACCACGGCTGCTGGAAGGGTGGGTAATTAACTGTTTGTGCTCCTGTCTTACAAAACTCTCATGTCGTTGTTTTTCCTAAGAAAATTGTTTTATGCATCTATTGTTAAATGATATCATCCTAGATCTCCCCTCATATGATTATGATGGAAAGTACCGTCGTGGTCACCCAAGCTGCACAAAATTGCCAAATAATGTCATGCTCCATACTTTTAGACCTTAAACTCAACGCATATGCGTATGGGTATTTATTTAATCAATGCAATATCCAAATCATGTTGCTACAAGTCAGATTTGTTAAAAGAAAGCTTCCTTATGGTGAAGGTTCTTTGGGATCATGATTATGTAAATTAGTGGTGGATTGACTACTTAGTGAGTGTGAAGTGTGAGGGCGAGTTCCCTAGCCCATGTGGCAATTCCACATTCATTGGTAGTTGAGACTTGGGACCAACCTTTAGATGCTCGTCCTCTTGGACATGTTTCATGTTCGAAATCAACTATTTCTAAGGAATCCTACAGAAAAGGATTAGACATCAATCTGTCTTAAAGCTGTGGCCCTCAATATTTTTTGGTTAATACACATAAATAGTTTCTTCTTTTATTCTTGTTTAGTTTGTGCAGTCTCAGGCATTCAGACTTTCATGTTTTGCCACAATCCTTGGTTCAGGTTTTCTTGGAGTATTCATTCAGACTCCGCGAAGGCAATGAAAGGGATCAATGGAATGCAACTCGGATATAAGCGCTTTCTATTATCCTGGAGACAAATACAAAAGTAAGGACTGGAATTATTTGGATGATTACAGTAACTTCAAAGGTTGCCATGACAAACTGGCTGCTACTTGGCCTTGAATGAATTACTCGTTACACCCTTCTAATATGTGGTTTGTTTTTAGTGTTCGGTTGTTCACAATATCTACTATCTATATACTAAAACAGAGACCTTTAAAGAAGGATTTTCTCTCTCCTATGTGGCACTCTAATATGAGAGTTAGCTTTTTTTTCTATCTTATGTGGCACTCTAATATGAAAGATAATATTTTCTAATAGTCTCCCACGTAGATGGAACTTTTTGGAGAGTTTGAGTGTATTTCTAATTCTTATATTTTGAGAGTTTAAGTGTATTTTCAATTCTTATATATTTGATCAAATAAAAAAAAATTACTAAAAAAAAACTGGATGCAAACTCATTGAACTAACCTCAAACAATAATTAACGGGAAATCGGAAACTAAATGCAAATGCAACTTTATCAAATAATAAACACGAGAAATCGAAAACTTGATGCAAATACATTAAACTAATCTCACAGAATAATTAACGGGAAATCAGAAATTGGATGCAAATGCATCGAATCGACCTCAAAGAACAATTAATAGAAAATTGGGAATTTGATGCAAATGTATTGAACTAACCGAAAAGAATAATTAACGATCAATCGTAAACCGGATGCAACCGCAATGAACCCGATCTCAAAAATAAATAATGGGAATTGAAAATTGGATGCAAACTGCATTGAACTAACCTCAAAATATAAATAACTAAAAATCGTAAACTAGATGCAAATGCATTAAACTAACCTCAAAACATAGTTGGGTTATATGTTATGGGAATGTCTCGATAAGTATAGTTTTGCATTTAAAATGATGTTTATCTTATCTCTTTCAGATGATTAGGAACTCCTTTGCTATTCAAGTAGCTTCAATATATATGAACTTAGCGCTTTATTAGGCAATCTCACAAAAATTCAATTAAACTTCTATTATTAAACAAAACAAATGAAGTTGAAGAATTTTATCAAAGGTGAGTTTTTTTTTTAATGGAGAGTGAGGTTTTCACGTTATAAGAAATTTGGTTGAGTGATCAATATAATATTAATATATAATAGTTATGCATATTTGCAAATATTTTTTTTAGAATAATTAATATAACAACACCCATTCATAGATAATCTTTGAAGATTCCACATAGTGAGTCATGCATAATTTAAATAATAATTAACGAGAAATCGAAACTAGATAATCTTCGATGATCCCACATAGTAAATTAAAGCATAATTTACTTTTTATGTCATGTTTTCAAGGACACTACTGAGGATGGATCGATAGAAGTTGGTATTACACACCACATTGGATAATTATAAGGAAATTGGAAATTTGATTCAAATACATAACGAGCTCAAGGAGTAATTAATGGGAAATCATAAAGTTTATGCAAATTGCATTAAACTAATGACAGAGTAACTAACGGATAATTAGAAATTGAATGCAAATCCTTGAAAAATATTTATCGGAAAATCGAAACGGTATGCAAATACATCAAACAAACCTCAAATAATAATTAATGAGAAATCGAAACCGAATGCGAATGCATTGAACTTTACTCAAAAATAATTAACATAAAATCAAAACCGAATGCAAACGCGCATTGAACTAACCTCATAAAATAATTGGTGGGAAATCGAAAACTAAATGCAAATGCATTGAAATAACCTCAAAGAATAGTTAACGGAAAATAAAAAACTGGATATAATTATATCGAACTAACCTCAAAGCATAAATAATCGAAACTAGATGCGGATGTATTAAACTAACCTTAAAGAGTTATTAACGGAAAATCGAAACCGGATCCAAATGCAATGAACTAATCTCAAAGACTAATTAATGAAACATTAAAAATGGATGAAACTGCGCACCAACTAACCTAAATGAATAATTAATAACGGAAATTATAAATTTGATGTAATCGCATTGAACTAACCTCAAAAATAATTAACCGAAATCGAAACTTGATGCAAATGCATTGAACTAACCTCAAAGAACAATTAACATAAAATCTAAAATTATATACAACCGCATTGAACTAATATAAAAGAATAATTAACGGAAAACTAAAACTGGATGCAATCGCATTAAACTAAAATCGAGATTAACTAACGGAAATCAAAAATTGGATGCAAATGCATTGAAATAACATAAAAAATGGTTAACTAGAAATCGGAAGTCGGATGTAATCGCATCGCGACTTGACCTCAAGGCATAAATATCCACTTTTTAGCTTTCTCATATGAATAATTACAAGTAATTATGAACCCAAAATAAAAGTGAGTTTATAAAAACACAGACTCTTACATGTATGCAAACTGTATAGAAATTGTAAACTATCGAACTAACCTAGAAAAACAATTAACGAAATCGTAAACCTGGATGCAAATATATTGAACTAACCTCAAAGAGTAATTAACGGAGATTGGAACCGGATGCAAATGCAATGAACTAATCTCAAAGACTAATTAACGAAACATCAAAAACTGGATGCAATCATGCGTACTAAATTAACTTTAATGAATAACTAATAGGAAATCATAAAGTGGATGTAATTGCACTGTACTAACCTCAAATAATAATTAACGGAAATCGAAAACTTGATGCAATCGTGATTGTACTAACTTCAAAGAATAATTAATGAGAAATTAGAAACGGGATGCAACATACTATATTAAACTAACCTCAAAGAATAATTAATGGAAAATCATAAACTTGGTGCAAATGCATTGAATTAATAATCCTAAAACATATTTGTATTAACGAAACATCAAAAACTGGATGCAACTGTACGTACTAAATTAACTTTAATGAATAACTAATAGGAAATCATAAAGTGGATGTAATTGCACTGTACTAACCTCAAATAATAATTAACGGGAAATCGAAAACTTGATGCAACTGCATTGTACTAACTTCAAAGAATAATTAATGAGAAATTAGAAACGGGATGCAACATACTATATTAAACTAACCTCAAAGAATAATTAATGGAAAATCATAAACTTGGTGCAAATGCATTGAATTAATAATCCTAAAACATATTTGTATTTTATGTAGGGGGAATAAATGTCTCGACAAATATAGTTTTGCATTTTAAGCAGTGTTTATTATAATTATTTTTATTGTGATTGGGAATATCTTGCTATTCAAGTATCTTCAATATTATCTTCGCCGCATTGGGCATTCTCACAAAACTTTAATTATTAAACCTAACAATAAAAAAAAAAAAAAAAAAATCGATTAGTTTTATCAAGATTTGGTGCTTCCTTTTATAGAGAGTGGTGCAAAAATTTAAATGAGTAATTAATATAATTTTCATATCTCATAACTATGCATAGTTGCTAATATTTTTAGAATAATTTAATATAACGGCACCCGTTAAGTAGGACACGCTCATATGATAAATCTTTTCAAGTGGGAGTAGTGTATTATTTGAGGATATGGAAATAATCAATCTGTTTTAGTGATTTGTACACATTAGTACGTAAGCTGAACGGTGATGATTTACCGCTAAATCACTATAAATCTAATAAAACTATTATACAAGCTAGATCGAGTTTAAAATAATTTTATTTGAAAATTACAGATTAATATTATAAACCACAAAGTGAATGGACTGTCTCAATTTGATCCCTTAGTTTCCAAGTACTTATGCACCATAATCATTTGTTCATTAACGTATTTCGGTTTATTTTCAATAAAAATATATTTCTGATTCAAAAATTTGCCGCTAAATCACCATAAATCTAAGAAAACTATTATACAAGCTAGATCGAGTTTAATATAATTCTATTTGAAAATTATGGATTAATATCCTAAACCACAAAGTGAATAGGCTATCTCAATTTGATCCCTTAGTTTCCAAGTACTTATGCATCATAATCACGCTTCATTAACGTATTTCGTTTATTTTTAATAAAAATATATTATGATTCAAAAATTTGCCGCTAAATCACCATAAATATAATAAAATTATTATACAAGATAGATCGAGTTTAAGATAATTCTATTTGAAAATTACGGATTAATATCCTAAACCACAAAGTGATGAGGCTATCTCAATTTGATCTCTTAATTAGTTTCCAAGTACTTATGTACCATAATCATTGGTCATTAATGTATTTCGGTTTATTTTCAATAAAAATATATTCTGATTCGAAAATGTGTGTGAGACATTTTGTAAAGCATTTTCAGCCCACAAAATATTTAATAGATCCCGGGCGTATGTCCGGGTCCAAAATCTAGTTAACGCTATAAGTCTGACTAACTCACGAAATTCCAATAATTTCACCTAAACCCAAAATTTTCAATAACCTTTGAAAAACATTTTGTACTTTCTACTTTTCTAGTAATCTTCAGAATCAACGAGTAGGTCGAAATTTCGATCTTTCTGACCAAATCTGTAACATTGATATGAATAAAGGTGTGATGTGAGTATGTGACACACCTACACAAGTATGCATAGGTTGAACTAGATGAAGGTAACAGAAGTATACAAAATTACAATGGGTGAAATGGTGAATTGCTTTCATGCTATTCGCAATCACAGTAAACCGTTGTATCCTTTCAATTTATTCAAACAGACCAAATTGGGCAAATCCCATGGAGTGCGGAACGAAGGTCACTAACATCTTTATCATCCTCACATGGAAGTTGGAAGTCACGGAACATATCTTTCTTGGTCTTCAACAAAACCACGTTAACAAACTAACTAGGACCCGAACCCGAACCCCCCAAGGCCCCAGTGAGCTGCAAAATCCAAAGAAATGCCAAGGGTTTACACGTTACTAGCATCTTTGTACGGGTCTCCGCCACATTAACAATCTCCTATTTTATTTTATTTTTCATTAATTTATAGATGTGAAACTACCATTTTATCCCTACAAAAAGACAAAAAAAAAAAAAAACAAAAATAGCATGAGCTGTAATATTCGTGTTTGGCAAGGGGCAAAATTGGAAAAAAAATTAATGGCGTGATGAATTTACTGTTGAAGCCCTCGTTTTCTTTAAAGAAGTTAAATATGTACAACTATTAACTTAACTACAGGTCTACAGCACCCACAAGTTAGCTAGATTCCTGGTTCCATCCAGGCTTGTCAACACAAATTTTGATGTCTTTGATGCTAAGGCCGAGTCCAATGGGTTCCTATTTCCACATAAGTGGTGTACAAACCTGTGGATTTTACCCTCTATCCATATATTACTCTCTATGAGAATAAGGAGTGCATTCCACACCAATATAACTAGCTCCAAATGAAAATGATACATTCCACGCCAATTGAACTCGCTCCAAATGAAAAAAACAAAATGGCGCCACGATCTCGTTTGGCCTCACCATAAATTTGACCTCATTTGGCGATGGTTGAAGTAGAGTAGTATGTTCCAAACCATTGCACACAAAAGTCGTACTCTCTATCTTTAAAACATTATGTTTTAGAGAGGTATACCATTGGACTCAGCCTAAGCGTGCATGTATTTGTCAATTTATTTTCTGCATTCATATACCTTTTAAAATTTTGAATCTCATAGGCGACTTAAATTTGCACCCCGGTGATATGTGGGCCGAAATTTAGTTGCTTCTCATCGGCTGGGGAATAGTTGTAGTTCAATTAACCACACAGCCCAACCAGAGCTAAAGCCTTTTTAGATAAAACTCCACATATAGCTTGTTTTCTTCTAATGCTCCCTGCAAGAAGGATGGTTAAATAGAGATAATTTTTTTTGGGTCCTGTTAAATACACGCCCCGGTTCCTAAGAGGGCACTCTCCAACCCGGAACGGGTTCCCTGTTACGAAAAATATATCCAGTTCACTAAAAAATTAGAGGGCACGCTCCTTGTAATCGGGGCTTAATTCTTTCCTCGGTTACGAGCAGTTCTAACTCATCTAGAGCAACGCAAAAAAAAACAACCGATCGTAACTTCGCAAAAACAAACTTCATAAACACGGTAACCTCTCTCTCTCAAAAAAAGGCGCTACTTTCTTCTCTTTCACAACACCAATCACCAAACCCGTCTTCTCAAGTAATTTGTTTGCTAATGGTTCGAACTTCATTCCCATTAAAATTTCGAACTTGATATAAAAAAAACCAATTAATTAACTTGATTAATGGTTTGGAATTTAGGGTTTCAGTTGTTTAACTTGTTTCTGCGTGAATCCTAACTTTGCACAATTAATTGCTTGTGTATTCTCATATGTTTTTCATTTCTATATCTTTGGATACATTTTGACTTGGCTAATTATAGACAAAAGAAAAGGAGGGATGGATACATTTCTATATGTTAGTCTCGTACATTTCAAAATTTGAGTTGGTGCTCACTATTTTAACTTGTTGTAAGAAGTACTGAAACAAGAGTATTTTGTTTTTTTTTGCAATTCTTTTTTTTTGGGTGTTTGATCACTCACTTGTTTCATTTCGCTTTGGGAAGTTATTTGCCGAGGAAAAGGAACTCTGTCAAGGTATGTACATTTCTTCTTAGTCCACTAATAGTGTGAGCTAAATTTTGTATTTGGTCCTGCTAAATTACGATTTTGCATAAGAGCGCTTATGTTAATCTCAATGTGTGGAAATGTGGTTCTGACTTTTGAAGTCATATGAATAGTTTTTTTACCATCTTTGCTAATTTTTAGTGCTATTTTATAGAATTGGTAGCAATGGCAAGGACAAAGATAACCGGCCAGACAGGGATAATGATCGGATGAAATTAAAATTGGTTAGTAATGATGAGTCTTTAAAAAATAAAAGAAAGCCCCCGACTGCTTCAAACCGAAGGAAGAACAAAAAAGTAGCAATGGATTTTGAAAAAACCCATTGTGACGAGGTCGAAGCGGAAAATAGTGAAATTCGTATGGATATCAATGAGACTGAAAATGTAGATGGTGGTAATATGTCACAGCCCGAATTTCTAAACAATTAAAAAAATGAATATTTGAAATATAAATATCTCAAACATCACTATATTCAATTGTCTAAAAACCCAGGCTATGACGGGGTGGATACTACACATGCCAAATTCGAAAACCCACATCATAAAAGAATCTTAACAACAAAAATAATCTCCAAAATTCTCTTTATTACTTTATAAAAAAGTCTATCTTCCGTCCCAATAAAACATCAAACCACTCTAAAAATAACAGGTCTTCAACATCGTATTTTCATGTCATATGAAAAGAAAACTACGTTATTACATACTTTCAAAAGATCAGACCTAATAAAATAACCTCCCGGACTGCTCCAGGCAAGAATCCAAATCACACGCCGCGGTTCCACTGCCTTCCACCTATGTTTCCAAGAACACACCCACGTTGCCAAAACAAAGCAAACATGGGTCAGTAAAATGAAATTTGCTGGTATGAGTAGACTAACCACATAAAACCATTATCATACTTTAATTATCCAAACAATCACTTTATATTTCCCATAACTTAATTTTTTTCAGCTTGGAAGACAGGTAGTTCCGTTATTTCAACCGGCATAGTGTCTTCCCAAGCAAGACTTCCATTCTATTAACTCATTATCATAACTCGTTATTATAACTAGGTAACTGAATTAAAACTTACTGATATCCACTTTTGGATAAGGGTAGGACCGCGTCCCTGCACAAAATGTTATTAAGTCCTACCCTCCTACAAAAGAAAGTTAGAACTTCTATATAACATATGTAGATATCCTATAGTTATTCAAAAGAAAACCCAAACACTCGCATAATCAAATTAATACCACTAACCCGCAAGGCGAATACCTTAGTTCCTCTCTAGGGCAGTCCAAACAATCTGGTCATTCATGGCACATTCAATGAATACCCGGGTCATTCATGGCACATTCAATGAATACCCATATACAACACTAACGAGCCATTTATGGCACATTCAATAAATGCCCACCTAACATATGACATCAACAGTCATAAAACTCAATTCCAAAACTTTAGGCGTGGAGAGTTATAAAAGGTTGCAGTAAATTGTTTACGCATTATTGAACTTTATTGCATATATTATCTCCGAGAACGAAGGAGTATTTTGATTAATGTATTTTTGGTTTACGCGTTATTAATTATAGAGATGTCTAAGTGTCATATCGTTGCATATCATAAAATACGAAAATCTCACATAGTAGTTAATACACATACACACGTATATATAACGGTCTTAGCCTAAAACCAAGCATGCTAATAGCCCTAGACCTATCCTAATAACCCAAATCATAATCCGAGTTAAAAGGTCAAAATGGGTCAACTGGTCAAAGTCAACTCTGGTCAACAGTCAACTCTGGTCAAAGTTGACCTACCAAGGGTCAACAGCAGTCGACCAGTCCCAAACTCTTTTAACCCAAAAGCCCAAAGTCTAAGGCCCAAAGTCTAAAACAAAAAAAGAACTGGCCCAAAACTTAACTTGGTTCGGCCCAAAGAAAACCAAATAGAAAAGGCCCAAACAAAATAAGGTTTTTGGCCCAACCGATTAGGCCCAAGCCCAAGCCCAAATACAAACAAAAACGCACTGTTCATCTTCTTCCTCCCTCACCAGTGCTACCACCACCACACCAGCCACCACCGGCCATCCATCTCCACAATGAACCCAGCGGTTTGGTTCATGGAGAAAAACCCCATGTACCTGTACCAACAATTCGTGATTCTCTTATACAGTGACAATCTCGATTTGACGCCATTACTGCTCCTCCACCAATCAGTTCGGTTTCCGACCACCACCATCCTCCAAACCTAACCAAAAATACTCCCCATAAAAACCAACAACATTTAATGAAAGCAAAAACTTCAAATTATTAGATCAATTATCCTCATCCAAACTAGATCTGGATTCGCCCTCCATTAAAGCTTGTTCAAAGCTTCAAGCTTTAACAGCTCCACCCAATTTAACATTCAACCCAACAACTACAAAACAAAATACTTAACATCCAGATTCAAATCTATATTTCTCCTCATAGTCGGGGCGATCCCGCTGCCATTAACACTCATCTCCAGCTCCCAACAACCCTCATCCAAACGTCCAAACACCTATCCAACACTTCTCAACAACCAAGCATAAACCCATCTTCACCATAGCAATACGAGTTCAACTCACAACAATAGGACAGGGGACGCCATGAACAACTGTTTCACAGTTTCGACAGTTCAACATCACCACAAATCAAATAAAAACATACTTCAAACACAAAAATAAAAGGGACGGTTTGGTGTTGATGGCGACGCCATTAACCACCGGTGTCCAAACTTCGACAGTTTAAATGCTAAAATTCTTCATAGTTTTATTTACAGAAGTATTCCAAAGTTTTGTATCCGTCGGCACCATTACAGAGTTTACAATATCTCGGATATGTAAAACAGTATTATTGATAGGTTTAGCAAAAACAAATAATTAACCAAAATAAACCTCGTCAGACTACTCACAGTTTATAAACCGAACAGCTTTCCAAAAGCGGTAAAACCCCGAAAGACCGAAGTCGACTGTCAGCTAGCTATCCGAAGAACTCTTCCTTTTCTTCTTTCAGCCAAACTCCCCTTTTTTTTCCTCTTGTAAAACTCTATAGGTTTTTCGACCAACCCTATTCTGTTTCCTTTCTGCTAAAAACAAAACCCTCGAAATAGGGAAGAAGGTTTATCCCATAAACCCACGTCTCCTATTTCCACTAACACTTATCCTATTTTATTTTATCTATTATCTATTATTATTATTATTAGGAAAAAGAAAGAATAAAACACGGGGTGTTATAATATACACACCTTAAAAGGATCTCGTCCCGAGATTCAAGGTAGAGTGTAGATTAACCAAACAAACAGTACGTCAACCAATAAAAATGAAACATACGTGTATACGCAAGTATACACACCTTAAAAGGAATAAACGTAAATAGTTTTCTTCAATTGTCAACACTTAATTAAAAAATCATTCTTTCCGCGGTTCAGCATTGATATCATCAACGACTTATACTATGTCCACTATCACATAGGATCAAACACCTACAATGTGATGCATGCACACTGGCTCCCACACCAACGATATGCAAGTATACACTGGTTCACACACCAACGATGCATACTAACTCTCTACCATCACATAGGATCAAACACCAACAATGTGTGGTATGCACACTAGATCACACTCCAACAGTGTACATGTATACACTGGATCAAACTTCAACGATGCATACAGAGAGATGTTATGTATATTGGATCACACACCAACAATATACATAACTTGGACAATATATAAAAACTTTCAAATCCACCTTTTATCAAAAGGGTTTTCCTTATTCCTTGGATAAATTCCAAATTACTCAAATATGAAATTTTAAAATAACAATTTCTTCTTTAGCCAATACTTACTTAAAATAGAAAACTCCGTTAGGAAAACAACACTATAACATGCTGAACAATTTCAATTATAAATCATAAGAAACTAACCGTTAAAACAACCAGCATTTTATTTTCATAATCATACGATAAATTCTTACATGCTAAGAACCAATAAAGGAACTAGTAAACTGATATATGCTTGGAGAACACTACTTAGAGTTTTGAACTCTCTAAATTAATGTAAAAGCAATCAAGATTCCTTACTCACGATCTTCGTTTCGTAGAGTTTGAATAAGGATTCGAACTAACCTAAAGCTTAGAACAACTAAAAATTAGATGTTACAATAAAGGGAAATTAAGGAGTAAGGATATAATATAAATGTTAGATTTTTCCTTCCTATACAAACATTAATAAAAACATTAACAATGAAAACATGCACTTAATACCGAAATGGAAATTTGAAAGAGAAATTGGAGAGTTAATCCTCCTCATGTGAAACTATCATTAGTGTTGATTTGAAATAGGTTTTGATTCTTCCTAGACTCATAGACAAGTCCCTAACGGAAAAATAGATTTGATCCCTAGCATGCATGGCTCACTAAAAGAGCTCATACATACTAGCAAGTGAAACCAAACAATGACTTATCTCTAAGCTCATTGCTTGATTTCTAACTAAACTCTACACCAACTACCATTTTGGGGTAGGATGTAGGGATTAGTTGTTCTTCCTAAACCTACCAAACCAACAATTGGTTTACCCTCACATGAGTTAGACTAACTCCCCAAAGGGAAGTTAGCTCATGATCCTTGGGACAAGGACTTATGAACTAATAAAACACAAAAAGAAAAGAGAGAGAGAGAGAGAGAGAGAAAAGAGAGAGAGAGAGAGAAACTCCACAACCAAACTATTTCTTTATTTCTTAGAAGAACAAGTGTTCCTCCATTAAAACTATTACAAGCTTTTTTTAATAAAAACAAAAACTTCCTTCTCATTTTCACTAAGGAACTAAAATAATGTCATGTGAGGAAAATAAGTCAAGGGAGTAAATGGAGTGTCCCCACATTTGTCTAATTTCTTCTCCATTTGAGAGAAATCTCATTTCCTCCCACGTGAATTATCAAACCACATTGATTCATTTTTATCTACCACATTAAAACAAAGTGACACCTTGCATTTTTTTTCACTATTAACACCTAATCTAATTTATTACATGCAAGGTGTCAACTTTGCACCAATAATTTATTATCTTTGTCTTGACATGCTCCATGATTGATGACTCATCCAATCTTGTGGCCCCGCATAGTGGGTCCATGTGCGATCGATGGCGATCCGGTATTTTGGGCGGTTTACAACTTCCCTTTATCGTAGAGTTCATCGCATACGATTATCCGAAAGCTCTCTTGTCGCATTCGAGTCCTGGTTCGAGAGGTAGGAGCTTTGGAAGTTTGATGCTTCTACGGATTTGGAAGAATTGATATATCGCCGTTCCTCGTGCTTTATTGCGAGGTTTAACCAATATTTCCATGTTTCTTGCAAATACCTACAAAAGTATGAAAACATATTTATTTCATGATTATTAAACACATAATGAACCAAATTTATATGTCTCAATGGGGTTTTATAATACACTTTTGGGTGCTTATCACACTACCCCCCAACAACACTTTGCTTGTCCTCCGAGCAAAGAAGAGACACTAAAATAGATAAGTGGCCAAAATGTGTAGTCCTAAACTAATTCTCGTTTAGCAGAGTCTCGATTGCATTGACCATATGCAACAAGACCTTAAACCACTAGGAATTCCCTAGTGGGCGAGTTATAACCTCGTGAGAGTTTTCCAAAAAAGATACTCACAAACTTCATTTATACTACTGGCGACTTCGATGTAAACTTGTCTCCTAAATTAATCTCGGATATCCATACATCTCCTTAGCGGGGAACGAGGATTTATTTCTTTGAAACTCAAGTTAATATGTATTCAATAATTAAAACATCTACATATGATTATTCATGCGATGAACTTTTCATTGAAATATACTAGCGGGGGTTGTTTACGGATCCTTGGAGAGCATACCTAAATGGGTTCTCACGGTATGTGTTGAAACACATATTCACTCAAAATTTTCCCACTCGGGTTTTGTTAACTCCGGTGTCGCGGTGGGCACACGTTTCCTTATCATCTCAATGACGGTCGAGGAGGAGCCGATGTCGATCAATCACGTCTACTACTTATTATCACACCACCACTCCTCCTAATTGAGCTAGAGGTCTTTATTAGGTATTGTGGGGCTTAGGTGATAGTGTACAAGAAAATAGAAATGGATAATCAAAATTTTACGAGTATGAGAGAATAGGGTCTTCATATATTTATACTAGAGAAATCCTTTTTTCCTTTCCTTCTTCTAACTGAGTTTTTCCAACCTTGTTCTTAAGCCTCTGGATACTAAGGATTTTTTTTTTTTTTTTATTTTTTTATAAGGCTTAAGAACATGATTCTATTTTCCTTTTTTGAAGCAAGTAACTGACTTATATTTGGGACAAGTCTTTCTCTTTATTCTTTCCACATTTCATCCTATTTCTCATACTCATCACTTAGGTAGGTTCTTTTATTTGGTTTAATAGATGGGTAAGGAATTTTTGTGGTGAAAGTGAAAGGTTTGATGAAAGGTTCGATTAGAGTGACTAAGCGGTAATATTTGTAACAGGTAAGAATTTTTAGCTATGTCGATCCAAAGAAGGCCTAAATTCTCGCCTAGGGTTCGGGTGGTGATCAAGTAAGTAGATGCATAATTTCCTCTAATCGGAAAAACTACTCCTCTGTGTCATCACACACAACACTCATATCAAGGCTTTTGGTTAGATTCTCACAGGATTTATAGTTTAAGTAACTAACCGTTGGTTCGAAAACTTCTTGCTATGTACAATCAATGATACTTTCGGTACATGAATATTCATGAAAAGATGTATAAACTATTGCGTCGCATTATTATCTAAAGTTTCTTAAAAACAAAACCTAATTAGGATACTAATGTGAGATTTCTAGACAATTTTCATCATTGAAAAGGAAACAAGACTTTGTCACTAAGTACAATTATTAATATGAAAATAAAAACTATATATAGGCTACAAGATGCCTAATTTTTTGCTATAGGTTTAAAGCACCCCAAAACGAATAATGCTTAGTCCTCGAAGGATCAATAATTAAAGAGAGAAAGTACACGAGAACTGTGAGCAAAATTAGGGCTAGATTCTTTGGAGCAGAGAGGTTGGAGATCATAATATATTATTCAAAGAACAAGAAAATGTTCAATAGCACACTAAACATAGCACCGCGATATAATAAACCACGACATCTGAAACATGAAAAACAATAGCACACCAAACAAAAGGTTTAGCTAGATATATGTACAATGGCAAACTCAAGTTTACTATCCAAATAGGCGTGAAGGTCTGGCGTCCTCTTTAAGAAAATGCATTTCCTTAGCATCGCTTGATAGATAATAGTGTGCCAAATTTCTGCCCATTCTTTGTCTCCTCGATTCCCTCAAATTGGTCTTCATCTTTTAGATCCTTTGGGTAACATCGAACATGCCTCGTGTATCGGCGGGGCGCTTCCATTAATGAAAACCTTAATGAGCGAATGATTACGTTTCTTTGGGCACATGGAATCCACCTTGACCCAGATCATGAAAAGTAAACTGCAACCGTGGGAAATGTGTCTTCATGATTAAATAAGCGGTGGTAGTAAAAGTATATACTTATCTTGAAAAGTCGCGAGCTTCGTTTCAGTGGAGACAACACAACCTAAAATGTTAAATAAAGCATGACCACGAGCTAGTGCACTGAATCGACATGGCGGCCTCATTGGCGGTAGAAAATGTCAATCTCCCATAATGTTCGAGTACAAATAACATTGCAGTCCCCATGTTCATGGTCATGCTTGCTAATGGAATGGTGATGTTAGCCCATGGTACATGGCCATCTCCTTCTCGTTTGATCTCAAGACCATCACCATAAGAGTCCGCGAAATGCTTGCCACTTGAAAAGAACGGTAAAATTATGGTAGATGTAATGCCAAGATCACGGCGGGTTAAGTGATATGGAAGGTCCAAAGTTAGAGCAAGTTGTTGTTCGAGAAAAGATATGAGGTGTGTCACCAACTTCGGATTGTGAATCCGTCTAAGTAGAAACCATGCATGGTTGAATCTTTGGTGTGTCATCCATATTAGCATAAAAGTATGCACCAAACTAGGAGAATAAGTTTGGTCAGGTTGAAGAATTAGGGAAGACCACCCAATGTTTGTGATGTAATCATGGAAGAGATGGGCATAGGCATTGGAATCCATCATAGACTGAAAGGATTGCTCAGGAATGAGTTTGGGAGGGACCATGGATGATGAAGATGCTGTGTTTGATGAAGATGCCATGATGGATGAAGTAATGAACTAGGTACGGCAACTGGATGGAAAAATGAGTATGTAAGAAAATAGACCCTCCTGTGTAGCACATGTTAAAATTATATTAGTCACAATGGAAATGATGACAATCCTACTAAGCATTTCATACAAAATAAAACAAAAGGATAAGATAAAATACATAGTATGCGAGGGAAAAAGCGTAATAACATATATGATTATATACTTATTGACTTAGTAATATCATGGATTCGATATTGATCTAGGAGATGCATATTTTGCACCCGCAGGCTGTTTTAGGTCATCTATTTGTTGGCCGAAACATCTGAATGTCCCCTTGGGCGCGAGAGTACAGTTTGATTTTCCATTAGGAGAGCATGATTTTGCAAAATTGAGAATGATTTTCCAAGATCTCTTCTGTTCAACATCATGCGTTGCTTGACGATCTTGGAAATCCTGAAGAGTTGTGATGATGATATTCTGACGAGCGTGTAGTTCCCTCAAACCCTGATGAAGAAGCTTAATGCCTTCCATGGGATTATTAATATTTAGCATGGCATTTTCATCAAATAAATGGTAAGAATTGGAGCTTGAGGTGTTCTGCTCATTTATCAGAGCATCAGGGGTCCAAAAACCAACGGAGTAGTCTGTTTGAAGTACCTTTATATATGCTCTTTGAAGGGGTGTCTCTGGAGATATTATTGGATAACCCCAACGCATCATAATCTGCGTAACCAAAGTGGGTAGAACTGCTGACCGTCTTGTTTTCTTGGTGATTACGTGCCAGAGGTGTTGGATCAGACAAAAGTCATCTCTTTGAGTTTGCAAAATCCAAAGTAGGTGAAGTTGAGGCTTTGTGACTTCAGATTGGTGTGATGTACCTACCACATTATGTCCCAACCGATGGAGCACAACCGTTGATTACGTTTCAAAGAGCGTTGAAGAACCATGTGATGTGTATGTTCGATGTCGCCATGAGATACGGTAGCTCGCAGTAAAGTTTTTGCGGAATCGAATGATGACTCTTGAACAAGGGACTCCTGGGTTTTTATTGGTATTTGAAGTATGTCGGAGATCATTTCCTTATTTAATTCCAATCGTTGTCCATAGGCATTGAAGTAGAATTTTCCATCTTCATAACCGCTAAATTGGTAGAACATCAAAACCAATTCTCGGGAATAACTAGGCTGGCGAATGATATAGAAGAAGCGTCCATCCTCGATGTATGATTTCAGTGTCAAAATAAGGAGAAAACCGCCTTCTTCGAAAGTTTTTAGGTAGTCTTTCTCTGCCGTTATTTTTTCTTGGTTGAGCCATTCTTTGAGGAAGGATATTGAAAATTGTATGAATAAGAATGGCTTAAAAAGAAGAGATTTATAGGCAATCTATGAGGCTATACCAATCTGGAGTCCAAGTGTATTTAATGACCCATGTGATTATGAACGAGATCATAGGGGATCCACGATAAAGTCTTTGTCATGTCGGATATCCAAATACAATTAATGAGATGGTTTAATGTTTAGAAAATCACGGAGGAAAGTTTCACGGGGTAGTTAAACTTACACGTAATTTCAGAAATGATGATCATAACTTCGATAATAGAATATGGATAGAATAATCGAAATGCATGTGTGACAAGTGTTATGTGTACCTTGTAGCGTCTTGCGATTTTCTCTGAACACTATGTGTATCCATTAATTATTTAGGTGAGTTTGGGATGGCCTTTCTTTGTTATGGTTTGTTTATTTATTTACTTATTAATATTTTTTTTTTTTTTATTTTATATATATATATATATATATATATATTTTTTATATATTTTTTATTATTATTTTTTTTTTATATATATATATATATATATATATATATATATATATATATATATTATTTTTTTTTATTAGAGAGGAAAAGACTACTAATATACACAACTAATTAATACGGAACTTCTCCATTTAATACGTAACCCGTACAAATGTGTGAGAATTATTTAACACACCATACTAATATACAAAATGAAAATAAGAAAAAGAGACGGTTACATAGATCTAGATGTTCTGGATCAAGTTATGCATGAGTGACAAGAGAATAATGATAAACACTGTTATCACGATTAATGTGATAGCCCATTCGCGTTGCTCCTTTTCCCATCGCTCTAGTTTATTCATTATTGTCAAGAAATTGAAAATTTGTGAAGAAGAAGTTGTGAAGATTGAGAGAAGGGAATGAGTGAAAGAGGAAAGGAGAGTTGTATTTATAACTTGATTTATGACCGTTGGGCATGTGACCGTTTGGATCAGTCCGTTGGGTTCTGACCGTTGGGCTTTGAGAGTAGGCCCAATGAATCAAGGAGCAAACTCATATTTTTGAAAGTACTATATTAAGCATAACATAAATAATTTCTCATTTAAACCGTCTGGAGATACAAAATTATGAGAAATCAACCGATATATAATAATTTAGCACTAAAAAATAAAAATGCAATGCATTAGGGAAATAAATGACATAGTCATTTCTAAACCAAAGAAAATAAACGACTCTTGGGAATCCTCGGGTTAGCGAGAAGATGAACCGGGTTTCTCGTCTTGACCCACGGCGAACTTCAGTTTGGTTGGGTAGGAATGTGGCCTATAGGATGTAGACAACCGATCTTGGAATTCTGGCGATTAGCCATCATCATTCTCTGGAATTGGCCTTGGCGATTTCTCATTTCTTCTTTGGAATTCATTACGGGAAGTAATCATCTCTTCTGGCGAAGAAACATCCTGCGCATACTAGAATTCATGTTCCTCAAGGCATCCATAGGAGTATTGATTCGGGCGTGGTATCTTTATTAAAAAGCAATGCGGTGGTGGTGAAGGAGGAGGAGATGCGTTATCATGCTCAATGTCATCTCTAGCTCTTTGGGTCCCAATGGTCTAAAACACAAGTCTCAAAAATTCCAAAATTCTCGAAAGACCTTGTTTCAATGAAAGGAGTAGCGATTTGAAACCACTAAGTTAAGCATAAAATTTGAAGTAACAAGTCTGACAAGAGGAGACCTTTTTGACGCCGGTCGTAGAATATGGCCCGAGAAATGGACCATACGAGAAAGTGTGCTTCCTCTCCCAGTAGGATCCACGGCCAGTGCAAGAAAGTCTTGTTCACGTCGGGCGTCTTTGAAGTTCCAATGGCGTTGTCGCCAACCATTGAGTGACGGCTAATTGGTTACGTCGGCGAATCTTTGGTACACGCAGATTCGAGCGATGTTGTACTCCCCTCGAAAGCGTGTCAAACATCAAATCCCTCGTGGTCGGATACTCGATAATAACGAGGTCGGGCTATCGAGTTAATCGAATCTGCGGTATTCGAAATCAACTCCAGCGTGAGTTCACGTTCCATCCCATCCGCCGTGATCCAAAATTCGTCACCCCGGAAACCTCCATTATTATAAAATTTCAACACCAATTCTTCGGAATATTGAGCTGGGATTCGATGCAATAGATATTCCCACTCTCTACTTTCAATTTCCTCATCAAAAAATGGGTGAAACATCCCGGAATTATAGAGATTTGTGAAATTTCTCTCGACTGTAATTCGTCTTCGTGCTGCCATAGCGCGGTATAATTTAAATTTTGATGGTGCAAATAGCAAGAGGAGGTGGAGGAAGGGGGTTGAGGTTGGTGGAGTTTGGCCAGCGTCTTGTGGTCGAAATTCAACTTCTTTGGTATGCCTTGTGAGTGGATGGTGAGGGACCAAGATCCGTTTTGTGGAAGAAAGAAGTGGGGGTGGGCCGTGGGTGCCCGCCCGCGCGTGGGCTTTGTACCCGGATCTTGGGTTTTGGGTTGGGGTCAAAATTTTGGCCCAAGTACAAATGAATTACAGAAATTCCACTTATGTCCCTAAAAGTTCGAAATTTCAAGCGTGGAAATTCGATTCGTTTCAACTCGAATTTAAACGGATGAGATATCGAAACGATCGATTATTAAAATGCCATCCACTAGAATATGAAAAATCACATTCAAACATCAATTTTTTTTTTTAACAATCTTTGGTTTTATTTATTTATCCTTTATATACAAATGTACAAGTCGAGAAGAACGTGTCAACAACACCGGAAATCCAAATAAAACAACACATCACAAACAGCTTAACTCAGGCAACTTTCATGTCGGCTCTGGGCGAACCCAATCCAGCCAGACTGTGGCTTATCCTTTATGTTTTGGGGGCCTAGGTTTGGGGCGGTACCATCCACCCCACCAATGTGCAATGGTCTAATAATAATATTACCCTTAGTACAAATGGTATAGCCTCAAACCGCCCAAAGCAGATCCACATAGAAAACTGAACGGGGTTGGCCTGGTGGAATCCATTGCCCGTACGAACTAGGAAATGTCCGATGGTGCATATCACGACTCTCTTTGGGCACCATGCTGGGTGCTAATAAAACAAAACGAGTATATACATGTTGAGTCTTTTAACGTCAGATCCTCAAGACGAAAGTGAGTCTTTTAACGTCAGATCCTCAAGACGAATGTGAGTCTTTTAACGTCAGATCCTCAAGACGAATCCCACAACCCGGGAGCGGGACGGACGACGAAGTTTATCTGTTGAGCTGGTGTCGAGACAATAATATACCTTATACCGGCTCATCTTGGATAAAAGATCAAGACACAGACGAGAAAGGAGTTTGACGGTTCATACACCACCCCATCCTTTTAAACAAATTAACTTTTGAGCAAAAATACTACGACCATTACCAATTCGAGATGGGTGAGATTTGGACCAAATGATGAGTTGGAGTTCGCGAGGAAGAGAATAGAAAAGGGAGGAGAAAGAAGGAGTTGAAATTTTTGGTACCCATTGTTTTCCCGAGGCGTTTGCTTTCGATTATCGAGAAGACATTTATACTCGATTCAAGTAGAGTTTTAGTGGACTAAGGTTCCGGCGACAACCACACACACTCTAGGGAATTTTAGAAAAGAAAATAGAAGGCGGCCGGCTACCCTAATGGCATACTTTTCTGTTTAAATACATGGAAAGAAGTACACCAAATAATCTATTAGTCCGCGGTAGACTAGATCATTGAGAAGAGTCTCTTCGACATCATCCGGAAAGCGCCTAACTCATGATAATGTTTAAAGCTACCGCCATTTACTTGAAATTCGCTACCATCATTTACGTTTTCGACGAGAGATAGCCCCATAAGGGGTGACAAGCAGAGACGATGAAAAAGGACCGGACCATCGAGTTTTTAATTTTCTGGAAAAATGTGTAACCTTGAGTTGTACATCAAAACTTTTGACCGACTTTGAACTCTTTTCGCAATATGTGCTTGTCATGCACTCTTTTCATGTTGGCTTTATAGGATTTCGAGATCATAGGCATCACTCGAATTTCCTCAAGCTCATTTAACTGCAATTTTCTCTTTTAAGCTGCCGTTAATTAGTGTTATAATTTAGGCTTTTGATGGCCCATAGAGCACGGTGCTCAAGTTCAACCGCGGATGACGGGGTTTTCAAAAACGAAGCGATACGGAGACATCCCTATAGGTGTCTCAAAAGTCGTTTTGTATGCCCACAAGGCATCGATAATCGTATAGACCAGTCTTTCCTAGATGGATTGGCAGTTTTTTCCAAAATGGATTTTATTTCTCGATTAGAGACTTCTACTTGACCAATCGGTTTGAGGATGATACGGAGTTGCCACTTTGTCGCGTGACTCCATATTTCTTTACTAATGATTCAAAAATTTATTGCGAAAATGTTTTCCCCGTAACTAATTATAGCTTTTGGAACACCAAATCGAGAGAAAATATTTTCTTTTATAAACAAAACGACCGTTTTATGATCATTAGCTCGACATGCCAATGCCTCAATCCATTTTGACACATAGTCAACTGCTACAAGTATGTATAGGAAGCCATGAGAATTTGGAAATGGACCCATGAAGTCGATGCCCCATACATAAAAGATTTCCACAATTAGAATGGGATTTAAGGGCATCATATTACGTTGAGTAATGCGACCTAACTGCTGGCAGCGATTGCATGCTGATAAATATAAAATGAATAGTCTACCTACGAAATGAACGATGAATCCAAACGTAAGTAAACTAAACTTTTCCTTTTACGAGTCTATTATCAAAGCTTCTACTCTCAATGCGAATTGCACTAAATGGAGTACGAAGTTCGTTCCACTCCTAGTTCCCTAGCATGGATTGTTTTCTAAGTCTAACTAGTCGCTCTTAAGTCAATGAGAGCTTTACGAAATATTATACTACGATACTTAATTAAGATGATTACTAGAAATGAACTACAAATGCTATGGAAATACTATTGTTTGACTCTAGATAAGGAATTAGAGGGGAATTGAATCCACCTCGAATCTAACTTAATGACCTAGCATAGATTGTGGTATCTCGATTCTTACGGTTTCACGGCAAGAATTTCGAGTCTAATCCCTAGTTTTCATGGCATTTCTACCAAGTACTAACTAGCATGTGGGGTAAGCCCCCCATTCTCATGGCGAAACACGACCTTCTATAGTGGAATAGATTCTACAACGTTTCTATACTAAACAACTAAGTTTTCATCAAGGCTTCATCAACCCCTCTAATGGAGGTTTAGCCTTGAGTCATCAATCTAACATTTACCATTGAATCTAAACTAAACATAATGTGAGAAATTGAGAATTACTTAATTTAGCAATAATGAATCTAATTTAATGGGTTGGAATAAAACAATGACAAGAATTGAATTTAGATCTAAAATGGAAATGACAAATTCAACTTGATAAAAAATACTACTTTATTTATCTAATCAATCCAGAACAATGATTCAGAGATTTAATCTAAAACAAGAATTTAAATGGAACTAAAACTTAATTTAATTAATAAAACTAGATCTATAATTCTATATCTTAATTTAGGTCTAACTAGCTACCATTAACAAAGAGCTAAGCTTTTGTTTTTATACATCCAGATCCAAAATTCGTGCATGGGCTTGGAGCCATGTTTTGGGCCAGAGAATCAGGCCCAAAACCCAATTCTTTTAGTCCAAAAAGGCCTCTTCAGCTGCAGTTAGCTTCCACAGACTTTTCGTCCACTTCTGCTCCTCTGATTGGGTTAAGGCTTGAACCATTGCAAAGCTCTTTCCGAGCCGGTCGTTTTGACATAAGGTAGGCCCAATTCGAGGTCCGAGTCCCAAGATATGGCATTCGAAGTTCTGGCGACTTTTGCTCCTTTATCTCGCTAATGTGGCACATTTACGCACATAATGGACTTTGAAGCCCGAAATGCATAAAAACACGTAATCAGATTAACTCTTACTTATTATTCACATAATTGGTCTAACAAGATGATTATTAAGGGGTTAAAACTACAGTTTTGGGCTCTTATCAAACCACCCCAAACAAAGCATTTTGCTTGTCCTCAAGCAAATATGAGAAATTAGAATAAGTGACCAAAAATGGAGTTCTACCTAATCTCGTTTCACCGAAAGGCGATTGCATTGACCATATGCAACAAGGCCTTAAACCACTAGGAATTCCCTAGTGGACGAGTTATAGCCTCGTGAGAGTTTTCGATTGAAGGTACTCACAAACTTCATCTATACTACAACGACTAAGAAATAAAACTATTGTTTTTCCCTTCATGCTCAACTATCTATACATCTCTATAGCAATTACATAAGAATAACAAGAAAAAACCTAAGTTAATATATGCATAATAATCAATCATCTACAATAAACATATAACAATGAGTAATACTATGAAATGTTTAGCAGGTTTGTTTCTGAGAACTCGGAAAAGCGTCCTTAAGTAGGTCCTCACATAAATGTCAAGACAAAAACCTCTCTGATTTTTCCACTCAAGTTTCCCCTACTCCGGTGTGCGGTGGGCACACTTTACCTTACAATCTCAATGACAACAAGGAAGCGGGGTCGATCAAACACATCTGCCACTTACTATCACACTAACCTATTCCTAATTGAGCTAGAGGTCTTTATTAGGTGTTGGGGATTAGGAGATGGTTTAAGAAGGAAGGAAATGGATATTCTAGAGAACAAGTCCCGAGATAATAGAGTCTTCATATTATGTAACTAGAGAAAACCTTGTTATTTTCTTTTTCTTCTATACTTTGTTTCCATCCTTAGCCATATTTTTTCTTTTTCTTTTTTTTGGCTTTTGACTCCCTTTTATTCTATTTTTTTTTTTTTTTTGAGTTTTTATTTTATTTCTATTTTTCTTTTTTTTGGATGGAAACTTCTTTTCTTTATTTTTACGGAAGCAACTAACAAATTTTTTGTTTACAGTGTTTTTTCTCTTCTTCTTTCTTCACTCATTCTATTCTCGGACTTATTCTAAATTGGGTAGGTTGATTTATTTATTTATTTATTTTTGTTTTGTTTTTGTTTTGTAACAGGGTAAAGGAATTGTGGTTTATGGAAGGGCTAATGAAAGGGCTCTCGAGTGGCGACTAAGCGGAAAATAATTCATAGGTTTGAATTTCTGGCTATATCGATCCAAAGAAATTTACTAAATTCTCGCTTAAGATATGGTTTAGTGATCAAGCAAGTGGGCGTGTGATTTCTCTATCCGATTTAACTTCTCCCTTGTGTCATTTCTCACATGTTTTTTATTTCATATAAGGCTTTAGGCTATATTCTCACAGGATTTGTAGAATAAGTACTCTAGCCTAGATTTCAGAAACTTACCTTTGCTAACAATCATAGATACTCATGTAATAAATTTATAGATAGATGCAAAGATTATTACCTACATATTAACCTAAGTTTCTAACAATTATTCGATCTGGCAAATTTCATTGAGACTTCTAGATTGTTAAGAGCATGGAGAAAGAAAACAATACCAATATTCCTAAGTGTATAGCATACTTTTTATTTATATTTTTGAATTTTTGAAATTTTAACTAGAAAACAAGTGCATATTATACATATCTATATCCTAACAGATGTCTTAATTACACGTGTTTCTATGCCCCCAAACAAAAAGCATGCTTTGTCCTCAAAGCGTTTAAATAAAGAGGGTAGGAAAAATACCATTGAAACGCGGGAAATTCAGAAACATCTGCAAAACAATGTTAGAACGTACTAATATAGGAAATAAAAACTGACGCAACACTATAAAGAGTTCCACCCATTATGGGTTAACAGTAATTAAATTGCTTGGGACATAAGCGGATACTAACTTAACGAAAACTTACCTGCACCCCAACATCTACTCGTCATCCTCCTCTTCTATATGAGGTTCTTTCGCATCCCCGCCATGCCATAACAACTTGCCACGCCTTCCGTGGTGTATCATCAACTAGTGCTAACCTCTCTAGGGTTACTTGGTCCGAAGGGGTGTAAGGGGCAAACCAAATGTGGTTGCACCTGCCATCCCCGCCAAGTCATGGCTCGAATGATCTTACCACATTGATTGGTGGTCTCATGATTTCGACCCTTTTTCAATCTGTATCGCGGTAATGCAGAATCACGGGTAGGCAAGCGCGCGTAATCGTAGACCAAGACAGGCATAAGAAGGTACTTATGCCTCAAGGTATGGGCTCGCCTGAGAGTAGAACTAAAACTTCGGGGAATGTCATACCTCCGGCGTCCCTCCTAAAGCAAGGAAAACGTCACCGGCCGTATTATTGGCAGAAGTAAACTGCCGTTCCCTCTAGAATGTTCATCATGATGAACAACATGGTTGTGCCTACATTCGATGATAGGCTACTTTCGAGGCGATGTTGTTATATTGGTCTTGGTCCATGATAATGAAATACCCTCCCCCATAATACTCATGGAAATAGGCATATTCATATAGGTATGAGTTATCCGTCATATATCCCCACGTGCATAGGGTGGGTAATGGCAATCCCCAAACCAAAGCTATCAAGTGCTTATTGAATTCCATAGTCGCACCATCAATAGTAAGGGAAAATTTTTGTTCTCCTTCTTGGGTACAAAAAAAAGTAATATTATTATAGAAGAATTCAGTTAGCTTAGGTGAAAAAGAATCTAAGATCACTCACCGAAGATGCAGCCATCCTAATTGCAAGATCCGCTTCGCTGAACGATGCTCCATAGGTATAGGTTCCCATCAAGTCTTAAAAGACTGCTCAGAATGACTATAGGTGGTGTCATCTCAACACTACTTTGTAGAATAGCTGCGAAAACCCGGAAGAACCTCGAGAAAATCTAAAATTCCCCGTGGTTTACTAAAAAGAGGCGCGGCGGGGCTGTCAGATAGAGCGCGAGTCGCGCTCTTTGGTTTTGAAATTACAGTTGTTTTAGCGCTGGTCGCCGCGCTTCTACTTGCAAGTCGTGAAATGGCTCTAGTGAATTTTCGATTCTGATAAAAAGTAGGAAGTCGCTCATTGAAGCGCCGCTTCGTGAGGTGCAGAAAGTGAGTTTCTAAGAAAAAAAAAAGAAAAAAAAACTAGAAAAGGGCCGGAGTGAAAAGTGAAAGATGATTGTGGGGTGTAGTGTGGGTTGTGAGTGTAGTATGATGGAAGTTTAAATAGGTTACGGGTTTCCAAAGCGAATCGACAAGTTGCCAAATTGTTTTAAGGCAATTTCCGAAATAGGAACCGCCAAACCCAAAAACGGAACTAACCATGTCTTTGATTTCCTAACAACCCTGGGTATCTTTTAAACTTGGTTTAGAATAGTAACTTCTAAACTCTCCTACATATCATGCTACCGCTACAAAAAAATCATAGATATGCCGGTATCGGCCTAATTTTCAACTTTTACTCCAAGACAACTATACGAAAGATAATCAAAATAAATTATATTAAAATAATATGAAATCCAAGCAATCTAAAACAAACAACTTAATACTCAAATCTAACTACTGAAATAAAATTCCACTAAGAAAACAATAAAAACAATGTAATTAAAGGACCTGTTGACGGTGAATACCTAGGCGTGTGAAGAAGATGGTCCCCGAGATGGAGATCGGCTGTGGTGACGAATGGCTTGAGCCATCCGGCTCTCGGCGACGACGCTTCATGCCTCTCCTCAAATCGGTGGAGACAGACTCATCCACGAGTGGCATGCGTCGTAGCATCTCTATCCTGAACAAGCGCTGTGCTTCCATCTCAGTCCTGAGTACGGCATACTGGGCTTGGTGATTATTGTGGATAACCTCCATGTTAGACAAGATATCGCCCCCGCTTTACGAGCATTTCAACTATCGTCCAAGGTTCGCTTGCTTATTTCGGCTACGATTTGTCTATGTCTAATATCTTCACACAGATATGATAAGCGCGCGCAAAACCAGTTTTGCGGCATTATCAATCGCTCTAAATTAGAAGTATGACTATCAAAATTATCCTCAACCAACCATGTCATATCTTCCCCTACATTATCCGACTTCGACTTCCTTCTCTGCTATACAACGGCCAAGTCTTTTGAATGCATTCCTTATAAATACTTGGATTAGAAGGCAATTTGATCTTAATAGGAGCAGATCTAGCGGCGGCTCTAAATGAGAGCATAATCTTAGTGATCAATACGGGAAGAGGCGCCGGCTCTTTCCCCTCCTCTAATCACATTCAAAATTAAATCAAGGATGCAGAAATTATACTCGCCGTTTGCAAATTCGAGAACGTCACGGAATTAATCGGTCCGATGTCGCCGACTTTGTCTTTCCCGGGCGTTCTTACCAATCCACCGGCGGCCCGGTTGATTGGTTCTCGTCGTCGCCCGGGCGAACGAATGAGATATCGTATTGTATTCACCCTCTATGACCGTGTATCTTTCATCAAAACAGAACTGCAGTATTCTTGGATTCCTCGAATGGGTCGTATCTAGGTTGGTTCTGGGGGTGATTCCTAATAGCTCGACCAACAACAACTCAATGTAACTTCCTCCGTTCCTCGCTATCCTAATGAAAATCCTATTTCCCTCCACTTCTCGTTTCTTATAAAACTGTTCTACCAAATCAAAGTGATAGAAATCCTCCATTCGAATACCACAAATTGTTCCAATTTCTCTTAAACATCTCCGCGTCATAAAATGGCGCTAAACCGGCTGGAAGCAAACGCTTTTTTCGGCAGAATTCTACGTCGTTAGCGCCATTGAAGTTATTTACTGATTTGGGGTTTTGTAGATGGTGGTGGATGCGAAGTTTGATGAAAACTAACCAAACCAACAAAGGGTGGTTATGGTAGGTTCGGCGCAGGTTCGAAACTCGATTGGTGGGTGGTTTCTTGGTGGAAACGGTTGGAGATTGTGTTGGTGTTTGACAATGGGGGTTTGGGTGGTCTTTCTATTTGAATGAATTCTATTTTTATTTATTTTTTTTATTTTATTTATTTATTTTTTATTTGGGTTGCTAGGGTTTGGATTTAAACTTTGTGTCAAGCTGGTGGAGAAGAAGAAGATCGCGATTTGGTTTTGGAAGTAGGGGCGCTGGGCTTCTGGGTGAGCTGAGTCGGCCCAAGCCCAATTCGTATTTTTCGACTTTTTGTCGATTTTTAAGCATAATTTCAAACTAGATTTCCCGCCGTTATCGGTCCGATTCTTGCGAATGAGATATGGAAATGATCAGGAGAGAATTTCCAATCCAATGATCCATAAAACACTCGATTCCAACCGGGGTGACTAATAAGATAGTGGAAAACGCCTCGTAGTGCGTGCATGATGTAAGTTATGCGAACGAATGAACACTAAATTTGATAACGCCAACCCCAATGAACTATACTAATGGACCTAAACAACACAACTAGAAAGTTCGAAAGCATCCGATGGAAAGATCTGATTTCCCACCCCCAAACAAATTTTTAACCACAAAATTTGTTTACAACGTCAGGTCGTTTAAAAGTCGATTCCCAAGACTTGTTGGATTGCTATGTCTATGATTTTATGAATTTTAATTTATTTTTTATTTGTTTACTATAAGAAACACGAAAAACAATAAATACATAATTCACTCCATAGAGAACATGACTCAAAAAAATCGAAAAACATCGCGAAAGTGGAAAACGTGAATTATGTGAACCGCGACTTAGGATCCGGTACTTCATACCACACACTCCATAAGGAGGGCCGGTTACCTGAATGGTGTACTTATCAAGATATGGAAATGAAAGTAAGTACACCAAATGACAAGGTCGATCCTCATAGACAGGGGTCCCGTAAAAAGGACTTCCTCCACATCGAGGACAAAAGTTAAGTGAAAATGTTTTAACCGTTGACCATTAACTTGAAAGGTAATCTTTGTTGTCATTGGGATTTACCAAGGTAATTGCCCGTAAGGGTGACTTCATAAACGTAAAAAGGACCGACCAACGGGTTTTAGTTTCCCCGGAAAATATGTGAGACGGAGTTGTAAAGCAAAACCTTTTGTCCCAGACCACAAACTCTTTACGCAGGATATGCTTATCATGAACACGTTTCATGTTGGCTTTATAATCCTTTATCGAGATCGTTAAGAATCGCTACAGATTTCTTCAAGCTCATTTAATTGTAACTTGCGTTTGACGCCTTGCCTTCATCAATATTGAAATTAAGGCTTTTATAGCCCACGAGCCGCGGTGCTCTAATTCAACGCAAAATGACATGGTTTCGAATACAAGTCTAAAGGGAGACATACCTATAGGAGTTTTGAAAGCAGTTCTATATGCCCATAAGGCATCCGATAGGCAACGACCCGTCTTTCCCTATCGGGGTTCTTGTTGTTTCTAAAATCTTTTTGATTTCCTATTAGAAACTTCTACTTGTCCGCTAGTTTGTGGATGATAAGGAGTTGCTACTTTGTGTGTAACTCCATACTTTTCACTAGGGATGCAACAACTCATTTGCAAAAAATGTGTTCCCCATCACTAATGACGGGCTTTAGGAATGCCAAACCTACGAGAAAATGTATTCTTTAATAAAAATACTACGGTCTTATGGTCATTGCTCACGACAAGCTAGGGCCTCTATCCATTTAGACACGTAGTCCACGGCAACTAGAATATAAATATAACCGTGGGAAGCGAGGAAAGGGCCCATGAAATCAATACCCCAAACATCAAAAAATTTCTACTATTAAGATTGGATTTAATGGCATCATATTACGCTCGCGGATTCAAGCCCAAAGTTGTTGGCACGAATACACGTCTTGCAATGCACTTGGGCATCCTTAAAAAGTGTAGGCCAATAAAATCCACATTGAAGAACCTTAGCGGCTGTTTTTTCATTCCACTAAAGTGGCCACCCACTCTTGTCATGGCGAACGATAGAACTTCATTATATTCCCACCGGGAATGCAACGGCAGAATAATAATCCGGGCATCCGCCAATAATACTTAAAAAAAGGTAGGGCTCATCCCAATAGTATAATTGACTCGCCAAGAACTTCTACGCTCATTTCTTGACCCGATTATGAGGCATAACATCAGTTTGCTAAATAATTCTACGATGTCCGTGCATACCATGGTGATGAAAAAAATAGCATCTGATGCTCATGGGGAAAGAGTCGTATGGACTCGGAATCACTACTATCGTCATTTGTAAAGTCTAGATAGTTGGTCGGCAACTACGTTTTCGACCCTCTTTTGTCCTTTATTTCTAATGTGAACTCTTGCGAGGGAAGAATCCATCGGATTAATCTACGCTTAGCATCCTTCTTTGCAAGAAGGTACCTAAAGGCTGCATGGGTCCGTGTAAACTAAAGTTTTAGAACCAACCAAATAAGGACAAAACTTATCTAAAGCATAAATAACTGACTAAAATTCTTTTTCATTAGTTGTATAATTCCGTTGAGCATGGATTTAATGTTTTACTAGCATAATAAATAACCGTGGACTTATTATCTATTTTACGTCCCATAGACACTTTCATTCCATAGATTGTGAGCAAAGAAAATCACTCTCCGGGTGGGCATGCATGTGCCAAGAACAAGAAGTTTCCAGTCTTTACATTATTAGTTTATACACAATGGTTCAAAGATCAATGACCATTAAAGGTCTTTTTTTCGAGTTTAATGTTTCACAAACTTAGGTAACACCCGTAACACAATAATTGGACTACTTATATACAAATACTTATATAAGCGTGTTGGTCCTAACACTAAACTCGTACATTCTTCAATGTTGAGCATTAACTTATTAAATTGTGGGGAAATATACTAATCTATTCCCATTGGGAAAACTCAAAGTTGTAGGATATAGAAGAGATCTTGATGAATATAATTTTTTTTTATGCAAACACTAAATGAGAGCGCGTCTTTAGAAAGATACCAAAGAAGATCTTCCTAAAGATACCGTATCTCGAATGCTATTTTCGATACTACCAAACTTGAAAGTTGAGATAACTAAGGCCACCGAAAAGACTGATACATGGGTGAAGTTTTGTACTTAACATTAGCTTGGTAACGGTACATAAATATGACTCTAGATTCTAGAAACATTCGATTATTATAAACACTCCATTGTGATACTTCAATAAGATAACAAGTTAATCGTTTGGGTTAAAAGATTTTGTCAGATTTTAACAGTTTCCGTGTAGTGATATGCAAGTAAAAGGAAAACATAACAACATCCGGAAATCCCTACGGATCCTAAGCACCCTGATCTAAGCATTAAAAACTTGTCTTTGAAACTTCGATTCTCGGATATACCCGATTGACCAATCTAGAGTCCGGATAGCAAGAGAATCTAATCTAATTTTATGCCACATTGAGTGTAAAAGATAATCGAGAAACCAAATCACGTTTGACGTCTTAAACGATATGTGCAGTGGTTTACCAAAAGAAACCGAATCTAATAAGAAATTTTATCAATGTTAAAGAATAAAGCATAGAACAAGAGTTAAAATGGATGGAAGGGCGCCCAATTAATTATCTTTCAATCCTTCCCCAGCCCCAAAAAACATCCCGGCTGTCTTTCCTACTTGAAAAGACTGAAATGGATAAGCAAAGTCCAAGTAATCCCCCTGAAAAGTTTAAAGATGTCACAGTGTGAATGGAACTAATAGGCTACCTAAACCACGACAAAAAAATAAATCAAAAGGAAAACAAAATCAAATACATAAAATGAGCAAATGTATAACTAAATGAAGAATACAAAGCATCATTTAAAGGCAACCACTCACATTAAAAGTATATAAGCTAGCATGTCACCTAGATAGAGAATAATACCATCAAGTGGCGGGGCGGCATAGGTGGAGAGGAAAGTCTAGAGAACACCTAAACATACAAGTTGTAATGGATTCAAAGATGTTCGGATAGAGATGATATGAGATATCTAACAAAAGAAATCACTAGGATTTGACTTGCTTTACCCACCATAATGATTCAATTATTCGAGAGAATATCCAGGGCTTCAATTCTTTCAATGCACTTGTAAATGTGTTTGATCCTCCCGATCGTCACAATCATTGGTAAACTCAAAATTCCTTCCCTTCTTTCTATGGGGAGACACCTTCTGTTTCATTAATGAAGATCTCTTTTTGTTTGGCTTCCCAGATTCATTGATTTCAATATAGGGTGTAGAGGGAGCTTGTAGTCGCAACTTCTCGGCTTTGGCGATGCTTGCTCGTCGACAACTGAATTTGACAAACCCAAAAGTTAACCTGTTTTTCAATAAAGCATCCCAAACAATGAACCGACTAAAGAAGTGGAAGAGTTCACGAGAATTAAATGTGCAACAATTGGGATATGATAACAAAGAAACAGGTTTGGAGAACATCTAAGCTAGACATATTGGTTTGTAAAGTTTCATCGCCTTTGTAATCAAAAAAAGCTCAAAAACCCGATGACACGGGCTGAACTTTATGAGAGCCATGTGGTTGAACGTAAAGTAGGGACGCTACTTATAAGCGGGGAAAGAGTCTAGATACACTTGATGTCTTGACCGCATTCAAACTCCGCAAATTTAAAATCTGGGAGGTGTATTGATGAAAATTTCAAGGAAGAAAAACAGCAAAGAGTGAGTTTATACTAACCTTGGGACATCAGTTGCACATGCTTTCACAACCAAAACTAATCCATAAACGGCAGTTTTAGCGCCACTCTCCCTCGCTAGTCACGATCCATTCACAAGCATGTAAGTATAACCTCGAAAGGCGCCGAGTGGAGCATAAACCCTATTTGTCGAATTCCCATGCTCATGACTATCGAAAGTAAAGAGAGACCTCAGCTGCGGTAGCTTCTCTTAGATCTCTCTCAAGTTTCTATTTTACACTCTAATTCTCGAAGCTTTTACCATCGGGTGAAGCTATTTCTTTACATCTTTAATGACCAACTAGAGTGTCTTTCTTTTCAAAATTCCCGAAGGTATTAGCACCACTACAAAAGTCAATCAAGACATCAATTTCCTTTTATTTCTTCATTGCATGGACTGTTTTTAGTTGACTCATTGCTTGTAGCCGAGTCCAAGCGTGTTTGAATAGACTTTGGATGCCTCGGTTTCTTCCTAGGGAAGGTACCACTTGCTGCAATACTTCCTTCATTACAAAGCGGAAGTGTAGCTGGAAGATGTTATGAACTTTTGGGTAGCATATGGTGAAAATTTAGCGCATCCCTTTGTCTTCCTGTAGAATCATTTTCCTTTCTGCTTTGTTCTTCTTGTCCTTTCTCATGCCACCTCCATCACCATTTTTGCTCTCTATAGAAGCGGACGCGCTATAAAAGAACTTCTTACTTCCTTTCCGTGCCAATTAATGCTTTCATCCCAAGCTCGGTTTGTCCTCTGCTTAGAATGACAGCGAGAGTCATCGAAGCTTCACAAGTATCGCCTTCTCACTCACCGCGTGAGGATCTTGCTCTGAGCTTGCATGCTTGGCTACAAGAGAATTGGTGTTGAAACCCTTTACAAGTTGTTGAGCATTTTCTTTAAACTTGTTTCTGCTTTGACAATCTTTTTCATGAACCAAATTTAACCAAATCAGCCTCCGGCCCAAACTTCTCCTGCTTTTGTTGGATATCACATCTCGCATCCTCCACCTTCAAAACCAACAATGGGGAAAAATTGAGGACTTACTTTTTTCTTATGAGCTAAATGATGTTAATCTTTCTTCATGGTTCTTAACAAAAGAAATATGCTCCTTTTAGCTACTACACAATACTGAGACTATATATCTATAGGTGATAAAAAGGACTTTCATAACGGTTTGTAACTTAAATCATCATTTGTATGCGATCTACTTGAAAGCCATCCTCTCCAAGAACCCCGACCGCTTCCCTCTTTCAAGATATGGCGATGGCTCACCGGAGCGTCTTTGAATGTTTGTGGAGTTGGCTAAAGGCCTAGCTGAATGCTGAGGATGAGGATGATAGTAACCATATGATTCATGTGGATAACCACCAGATCGACCGGAGGGTCCATAAAGAGGCATACTAGATACCTCCACTAAAAGTCCATCGAGGATTATGAACGGGAATCATGTGATAGGGTCAAAATGCCGAGGAGGCATATTGTGGATTGGGATAATGGTCAGTTCTCTCGCCACTTATCACCGACCGGTGGCACTCCTTCTCCAATATATGGAAAGCGTCTCTTTTCCAAGTATTAACAGATCCTTTATCGGTGGTTGCATCTGCAGATTCAACTTCCGAAAATACAAGATTTAAAACCAAAATCGCTCAATTAAAAAATCTCAATTCTATCATTTAGAACTTCAAATTCTAAAATTTCAAGCCGATGACAATGGACACAGTCTCTTGTGTCATTATAATTCTTTATAAAGAACTCCAAAATTTCAAATGAAGGATATCGGTCTGGTGCCCGGATAGAATAGTTAAGCATAAGCATACCCACCCGCCATTCTAAACTTCAGATCTCCTTTCGGTGTTCCTAGTCTCACCCGAGGTCAAGCAGTTGACCTACCGCGATCGAGACCGGAACATGTGATTACAATAATTAACAACTAATGGAATCAGAGTGAGAAAACCCACGCATGCACGATATGAATAGAGAAAAATCTATGAATAGAGAAAGTGACCCCGAAAACCCAACAACTTGTTGCATGATATGCAACATATTAAACAACCGAGGAACATTAGGCGTGCAATATACCCATGCTTCATGAGAGCGGAAGTAAAAAATCTGGGCTACGAGCTAAACGAGCTAGATATCGAGGTTTCTAAATTTAAAAATACAAAAGGGATTCCCGGCGAGTCGATTTTTTAGTGGGTTTTGAGTTGGTATGATGAACACCCTATGTTTTGTTTTTATAAGGTCAATGATTAACAATATTAGCTTTGATGGTAATTATAAATCTTAAATTGTTTCCTTAACAATTTTTCGAAAAGAGGCAACAAACCCTAAAACTGAAAAATGTGAAGAAAATTAATACTCACTGCTCAAGTATGGACTAATTTCTTATCACATAAAAACCGGAAATGACCACATTACATTAAATATTAAAACATAAACTTAATGAGGTAAATATGCAAACCTTGTTGATCATGCTTAACTCGGTATTCTTTTCAGTACCAAGTGTTGGGAAATCTCTTAACTCAAATCAAACCCATCAATCTTGAGGATGGCACTCCCTACAGCAATGTAATTATCGAAAATAATTAGACTAAGCATGATGAAATCAGACTTTCTAATTAAGTGCATTGATGAGAATCATATATTAAACAGCAAAAGCACGCCATAATGTTCCAAAGAAACCGCGATAGAATGAGAGCTCCTGTGTCTTGTTTCGACTATGAGGACATGTTTGCCGCCATTGATGTTTCGATTGTTTACAATTCAACAGATCCAAACTCATCATCACAAATCATCATATGAGCAATGTAGAATCACCAAAGGCTTGCTATTTTAGACAATTAGTAGAATTCATATGATTATCTTAGTTGTTCGTGACTTGATATAAGAGAAGCCGTAAAGCTTTTCAAGCAATACACACACACAAGAAAGTGATGAAAAGAGTTCGAGATGTTCGTGGTACCTTAGTGGCTTAGCATAAGTCACCACTGACAACATTTCTCCAACAAAGATGAACCTCTCATGCATCAAACAATTACACATTTATTAGTGATATAAATGAAAATAAGAACTTCATATTAAAATAGCTAATAGAAAGAAGAAGAAAATAAACAAAAACTAACTGTGGGGTTTACGATCCCCCGGCTGACTACTAATTGCTCAAAATATCTCGACATCCGCCATCCGCACTTAAACTTAAATACACAAAAGGCCTTGGTTTGTTTACAACAAGGCAAGTCAACATAAAACCAATAAAAAGATTTGACTAAAGAGTTCATTATATTATTACAACTAGACAAGACTAACCACATAAAAATTTCAAGGCATGACAACACACCCAAAAGTTCCAAGTCATGGCAACCACAACCACATAAAAAATATGTCTTGAGCTTCAACTAAAGCGGAAGAGCAAAAGTAGAGAAATCCAAAAAGGTCTAAAACCTACAAACATCAATCATACTTCAATCGCCCATCAAGCCAAGCTATATACCCTCCTTCAAGCCAAGCATTCAAAGTTTCATTACCATCTTGTGGACCATCATAAACAGTAGCATCGGGAACCAATACTTCATCAATATACACTCTTCTCTCTCCACCAACCAGAATTCTGCCATGACAAATTTTTGCACTTAAATCAATAGACCCTTTAGCAACTTCTGTACCAAACTTATCTAGTAATGTGACTCTAGGCTGTTCAAAAGCCACCCAAAAGCAGAGTCAAGTTCGAGGGGTTGGCGGAGAATGGCGCTGAGCCGAACTTGAACCAACTTCAGTTCCGGGTGTAGTCACACCCATATGTGCTTTTGGCATTGGGTCACATTATTGGTCGTCGAGTATTGCCTAGTTGCTGCTGAAGGAGAACCTATGCGGGTATAGATGAAGACATGATAATTTTAAAGTGTGGTTCACATATTACTAACTCTAACCATTAACCGTAATTGCCAAGAAAAAACTGACCTTGAGCATTGATTTGACCTCAGACATGTCTGTCTCGACCTTTGATTTAAATGTAGCCACGGCCTCAACCTTTGCAACTGATGTAGCAGCCATTTGGTTGAGTAAAGCGCTTATGACAAAGAAAGATGTTGTAGCTGCTTCCTAGAAACATTAGAACCAACTCCACCTAACACGGGTTCTTCTTATCCTTGCCAAATACTTCAGTCAATGCATCGGAGTCGATGTCTCCCGTGTCAATCTCTCCGTGATGCTAGTTCTCTTTCTTTAACTGCTTTCACTTGATCCTCATTTTATTTGTTTTTTTTAAAAAGCAATCAAATAGCCCAAAATATACCCTAGAGCAATCAAAAACTGAAGTTACAAAATAGAAGCGAAAAACTTCTACTCACATATTTTTCCGAAAGCACTTTCCAAAACTGCTCCATCATCCTACTTCACGATTCCTTAAGCCAATCATCAACTCGAAGTTATTTTTGCTTGAGGGTTTTGTTGTTGCTACAGTGCAAATAATCAATGCTTAGTAATAGTGCTTCAAAAAGGACGACAATAGTATTCATATCTCTATATACATAATCAAAGGGTTAATAATTTAAAAAATGATAATGCACCAAATCGTTATGCCTTTGGGAGAAGGTTCTCCTACCATTAGTACTACCAATAGTATTCATGGCCCTATTTGCCACATTTTTCGTGATTCCTTTCTTTTTACTTTAGTCCGAAGCTCATAGTCGACAAAATCTACCCAAAGAGCGGGGATTAATAGCAGGTGGGCGGTTTTCCTTAGTCGCTTCAATGCTTTCACTTTCTCCAAAAACTTGCCATGTATGTCGCTTGGTCCTAAGTTTTTGAGAATAATTTGTCTCGCCAACGGACGAGCTTCAAAGTTTTCGACATTAAATTCAATTCCTCCTATCATGAGTACAGTTGATAAGAAACAATATATTAAGACATAGCTTAGCTTAATGGTAAAGTTGATCATTTAATTAACACATTAAATAAATAAATAAAAATAATTACCGGCCAAGGCTTTCCAAATTGCATCCTTAAAGCCACCATCCACTAGTCTCCAATCCTTGGTGTTGATAGGGATATTAAGCCTCACTTGGTTCCCTATTGCAGTTTTGAACTTGCTTGCATTTTGTCCAACAATTTGGCCATTAGACCATAACTCAACAAGCACTTTCCCGGAGGGACCCATTAATTGTGTCTTCTTGGATGACTGAGAAGTACATTGACTCTGTGGGAGAAGAGGCATCCGATGCAAGATTGTGCAGTTAATACCACCATTCCATTATTTAAAAATAGCCTAACAATTTCCAACAACATTTGAAAACAAATTATTAAGGATTTCATAACACTTAAAATATGGCATAACCAATTATTCAAAAAGAACGAAAAGAAATAAAAGAATATGCACTATCAAATTAACCATAATATCCAAAATTAATTTTCCAAACTACTAGAAAATCTTAAGATGATCATAAAAAAAAGGAAGGCATTTGAACATATTTTCAAAATTATTGCACACTACAATCAACGGCGTGGTTCTAGCAAAGTGATCTCAAATGAGGTTGCTCTGCAAGAGTAGATTGGAAGTCTTCTGGTTTACGGTGCTTCTAGCTTGTCCACTTCTTTAGTCATTAGCCTTTGGTGAATGTATGACCACCCACCAATCGGGATATTTCAAATCCCTCGAATAGAATACTTGATTTGCTTCTTTGGCACAAATGGTCGGCTCATCTAACATTTTGTCGGAACTCTTGAGCCGATTAAAATTTACCACCACCAAGTTAGAGTCTAGGCATAACTTACATCCATTGGTCTTATCTTCCACCCTAACCCAATCACAATAAAACACCACTTTCTTGAAATTTGTGTAATTCACCTCTAGTATCTGTTTGATGACTCCATACCACTTAGCAGACGCATCGATAGGATTTTTATCTTTCCTACTTGATGTAAATGTAGTAATTGCACTCATGCAAACACCACAGTCTTTAGGTAAGAACGGTTTCATCGTGAGACTTAGTAGAAAATACATAACCATTGATCGCGATACTTTCCGAAAAGTTTAGCTTTGAACAATGGCCCTCTAGCAAAGAACCACAATTCAGATGAAGTGTCGCCATTCTCCAACAACTACAGAGGAAACATACCACAATTCAAAAAGTGAAAATAACATAAAACATAACTTACTATCCTAATTAACAAATACCTTATTATATAACCAATCGATAAAATCTGTTTGTATCTCTACTGCCTTTGTTATCCCTTTTCTCACACGCCTCGGGAACTAGATTGCAAAGACTCCTACGATACTCACTACAATTTATTCAAATAAGTTAGTATATATGTGTGAATTTATTAATAGGGAAGTAAACATTCATGCCAAAACTAACACCAGAGTGATCATCAAGTCCATCGACTTCCAAACGGAAAAGTAGCCATCTACGGATTTGTACAAATTGCTCCTTCGACAAAATCACATCTTTACCTTCAAGCCGCGTAACCCTCATCGCTATATTCATCATTTTCATCTAGAAACACTTGACCATTGGTTTTGTGATTCTTGGGCTGTGAATTTGGAATGTACTTCATTGCATACCCTAATGGACTTCACGTGACAAGATACTTCTACTGCGCAATCGATCCTTCAACAAATCGTTTGTTACTTGGGTATATCTTTGCACTCCTTCATTGACCTAATTAAGTGATAAACCCATGAATGCATTTATTAATTTTATTTAAAAGCAAGGAAAAAAGAATTGGGATTGAAAGAAGGATTATTTACCGCTCAAACGGATACATCCAACGATTTTGAGTGGGTCCACACATCAATGCCTCATCGCCTAGATGCACAACAAGGTGAATGCTAATATCAAAATGATGGTGGAAAGTACTTTTCCAAAGACGCACAACGCCTCTACAACCATGTACTTGGCATCTTGGATTTCTTTCCAATTACAACTTTCGAACACAAAAAGGTTAAAAATAAGCTTATCGATGAAGAGCTTTCCGCCAAATCGGGATGAGTTGGAAAAACATGTTGAAGTAGCACGGGCAAAAGATATTGCATAATCACATGATAGTCGTGTGACTTCATTACAAAGCAAACCCGTGGATCAAGACCGACAATGTTACTCGTGATTAGATGAAAACCCGGCGGGAGGCTCAAAGTTTTAAGGAAATCCATCTTCTCTCGCTTTATCTAGGAAGAACGGTGTTGTAGGTTTAACTTGTTTCCCACTTGCGTGGTCGGTTTGCATCCATCGATCCCGGTGTATGCCAAGTTCCCTCATATCCTCTCGTGCACGATCAGATCTTTCGATTTGTCTTTCTTATTAAGGATCGTGTCTAGTATGTGCTCTGCAACATTCTTTTCAATGTGCATCACATCAATAACATGACGAACTTTGTGATAGATCCAAAGAACAAGGAAAAACAATATGGACTTTCTATACCGGGCCGATGTAACTTCATTACCTTCATTGTCATCAACCACAATTTGACCACCTCTCTTCCGCTTCGACCCGGGTTTATACTTCACATAACTCAATGTTTGCAAAAGTACATCGCCATTTAATCGTTGAGGAGGATTTCTACGCTCTTCTTTCTTGCTACCCACTAGCCCTGAAGTACTTGCCGTTCCTGAACGGGTGATTGCCTTTAAGAAATATCACGGTAATCTAAGTATACATTTTTCCTACTAGACTTCAAATATATGGAAGGAGTATTGTCACCACAAACAGGGACAAGCTTTGTAACCATGTGCTCGCGCAGCCCGCTAAGTTTCCATATCGCAGGCAAATCATGGATACCCCACATTAGCATAGCCTTCAAAGTGAAGTTTTCTCTTTTGTTCATGTCATAAGCCGACACTCCTTTCCACAACTCTTTCAACTCATCGTCTGATGGTTCAAGAAAAACATCTATGTCTCCTTTTGGTGCCTTTGGACCGGGTATAAGTAAAGACAACATCCAAACTCTGCTTTCATGCACATAGAAGGGGGAGATTGTAAGGCCACGGTGATAACAGGCCAACAACTATAACTAGTAGATTGAATGCCACGTGGATTAAACCCATGGTTTGCAAATTGCAAGCCAAACATTCTACGCTCATTAGCAAAGTTTGGCCACTTTTCTTTACAAATTTTCCATCGACTGAATCAATTGGATGACGATATAAGCCGAGAAGTCTCGCTTTCGTGCATGCCATGTCATCTCATCGCTATCCACGGTATAGTATACAACCGCTTGAGTCTTGGAATTAAAGGAAAATGTCTCAAGACCTTGTTAGGCTCCTTGGAATTCTTCTTCCCTTTACTCCCTCCTTAACTTTAAACCTTGGTGCTTGGCACTCGGGACATTCTGTCAAATCTTTGTTCGTCTTCCAATATAAGATACAATTGTTCTCACATGTATGAATGCACGCAGCCTTCATCCCTAAGTCTTTCAACATCTCCTTCATTACCGGATACTTCTCAGGGAGGGTGTTACCTTTAGGCAACCATTGCCTCAACAAGGATAAGAGTACTATCATACCAGTTCCAGACCAACCAAATTCTTTCTTTACATTATGAAGTTCTACAAGTGCTGAGAGAGTTGTCTCAGGACCTTCACATGTAGGATACAATTTTTCAGTTGCCTTTTTCTTATAATCGTAATACCTCTTTCCTAAGTCTGGTTCAGGAACATAAGGCTCATCAAATTCAATTCCCAAATTGTCATCACCTGCCACCGCATCACCATGTAATCCAAAAGCAGAGTCGACAAAGTTTCTCATCCCAATCCCAACATCCCCAATGGTTTCTTCCTCAGTGTGCCCCATCTCAAACCCATCATCATCCGAGGTTTTTTCTCCAATATTTGCAACCAATGGAGGATGAACAACAGCGTTAGATAAGTCCTCACCATGTAAAGTCCATACACGATAGGACTCTCTATACCTTTTGAGATTAAATGGTATCCAACCTCTTTATACGTCAACCAATACCTATTCCGACACTTCTTGCACGGGCAAGGACACTTCTTCCATGACTTCCACTTTCCACTCAAATTTAAGAAAAACCTCAACTCCCAATGAATAGACTACGCGCCTCTTTCATTTTCACTCATCCATTCTTTATCTATTGGTTCGACATTCTATACTATATTTAGACACCAAGGGAAATAATGATCAACATAAATAACGCACAACTAGCTATCCAAGTACAACCAAAAATAAGAAACAAACGCATCATAAAATATAAATAATGAAACTTTATATACATAAAATAAAAACCAAATAAAACCAATAAGTCCAATGAGTCCAATAAGTCCAACACGTGCGCTAAATACAAACACGTTTAAATACTACGCAGCTCGCAAGATAAAACCAATGCATAAATGATCTGGAAGTTATGATTCTAATCATGCATAATTACTAGTTCATTAACCCCCATACTGAAATGAGCTCCATACTCAAACCTATATAATCCAATTTAATCTTCGTCTATTTTCGATATGATTTAACCTTACTTTTGAAACAATGTCGCCTAACATATCACTAGTCGTTCATAGGATGTGCAAATTATACAAGCATTGTTAGAATTCAGTAGCAACCTCTTATTTTATCATCAGCATTGCAAAATATAAACTTCGCATAATACAATAATTCAACCAAACTAAATATTCAAGTGTGCAATAATGATATATCTTTCTCAACAAAGACATCGAGAAAAAAAAAAAACTAGAGAAAGAAAACTACTTCAACAACTATATCTAAGATAACATCCAGTACTTAAGATTCCAAAAGATTTTAAATTTCAGCACTTGACAATGTGTAACTCAATACATTGAGTGCAATACCATAAATTGTTTGTGTAACATAGAGTTACCATCATCATAACATAGAGTTACCATCATCATAAACTAACCCTTCAATGGAATTCTGAAAATAAACATGTTTACAAACAACCAACAAAAATGAGAGAGAGAGGTATCGGTAAAAAAGCAACCTTTTTTAATCAAGCAGAATATATATTGAGACTGTAAGAGGAAATCGAAAATGAAGTCAAGAGACTAACCTGATTCGTCAGCAATATTTCACAACCCAAAAGAGAAATCGGAGAAGATGCGAAGAGAAACCTAAGATCTTTTCAGAAGGCTAGGGTTCTATAGAGAGTGTTTTATTTTATTTATTTTTTGGTTTCCTCTTCACGAAAAAACAGGCGCGAAATTAGAATTGCTAAATTAGTGTTAGCCAAACAAAAAGAAAAAAAAAGAAGGGGAAACATAGTCGTGATATCAAATATTGCCCGGCTTTTGATATTTCTAGCTTTTCATTTTAAATTTATTTTGCCTTATTTTCTCCTTTACTCACGGATACAAGTGTTACTCTATCCTAACATAACCCGTCAAAACATTATTAAATATTAATTTCGGACTTTAAGTAACGCTTGTGGTAAAACGTAACGGATATATCTGTTACTTAATAAGTAACAGTTATTTCCGTTACTTATGGAAAATTTGCACTATTACAAAATAGCTATTATGGTGTAGTGCCATCCAAACAAATACAAGATGTAGCAGAGGACAGATTAATCAGGTAATGGAGGTTATGTGTTGCACCAGTACACGGTTGACTCATCATTATCTTTCTTTAGAATGTTTTCCAAGTGATACCAGGTCTAACTTATAAGACTCAAAATATGATGGGCTGGTAGCCTCAAGCCAAAGGTTACCTAGTTCTCAACATTTAACTGGGGTTTTGGCTTAGGCAAGTAAATATACGCCATCTAAACTTTAGCCAGGAGTAATATGGGTTCCAGTTGTTGAAGTCTGGCTATGTCTAGGTTGTAAAATTGTAATTCAGTCGAAGATGGTAGTAGTTTCCCAGAGAAACCTTGGATACACATCTGCAAGGACATCCTGGGCTTTATAATGCAATGGAGCAAATAAATTTAAGCACAAACACTTGGTTCAGTCGTTTTTAACAACTAAATTGTATCAAGCTGAAAAGTCATACAAGTGAAAAAAATTAATAGGTATTGAAATGGAAGATTCAAGTTTTAAGAAAGTAGGATAGGAAACACTTTATATGTGAACATAGCTTCTCATTAAAATGACTCCAGAGCACCATGTGCAATTTCAACAAGATACCAATTTCATGACTCAACTAAGAAAACATTCAGAAAATTGGACAAAGACTGCAACAAAATCCAAACACTTCCTGCATACCTTGGTTCCGATGCTAGTAAAACCACCATTGTTTGCAGTGGAGACAACAACCGAAGGATATCAGAAACAAAGTTTTTAAGAAACAAAATTAACCAATATACGACCTAAAGGTCCTCAGAGCGATAATACACATTAATCATATATTCTTGGAAGTAATTGAAAGGTATTAACCTTTAAAGAGCCTAGTGGGTCCACCACTCTCACTGCCTGTTGGATCAACTTGAAAAGTACTTTCACTAACTCCTCTCATGACAACATCATCTAAAGCACCCCAAGGTAAATCTGCAGATAAATTATCTTCAGTGGAAACTCACTATGTTATTGACATAAGGGTGAATAAATATGTCCTTAGGAACAGAATTTCCATCTGACAAATGTTCTGATCAACATAAGTATGAGACACCTTCAATCAACTGTTGGAAGTTAACTACGTTTTCCTAACGCCAACCAAAGCTGTGCCTTGAAATCCAAATAGCAACTTCCCATTTTGAAGGCTAACATTTTTCTTCACAGCATTAATTACATTATGCATCCCGATATACTCCACCATTTCAGGTGAATCACCTTTTATCTACACAACAATCACAGGAATATTAAAGGTTAGTCAATAATCACATGTATAGACATATCACAATATAAAAAATAAGATCCGGAATTCAAAATTTTATAAGAGAATGAATCTGACTCTTGACACAATAGAGACAGTCATATACACACCTCTAGTTCGAAAAACTTGATTCCCTGTAAACACAAGGAAATCCAAATGTTAATATACTAAAAAACGTTTACACACTTCTAAATGTGCATTCAAGCTTTAAGATTAAGAAAATAATAAACAATTAAGTTCAATATGCTACACTCACTCAGCTGTCATCAAGAAGTAATACATTTAATCAACTGATTAGGGATCAAGATCCTACTTGGCTGTATTTTTGCCTATCAAGAGTGTCTCCTTCCTTAGGGCCAACAATGACAGATACTGCATTGATAACTTTCTTCACTCCTTTGAAGTACTCAGGAGTTAAAGTACTCTCCTTGGTAATGTCTCCAACAATCTAAAAGAATAGGATACCAAATTATCATTTTTTGCACATAATTATTTTGTTGTTTTTTTAAAAAAAACGGAAAACCTAAAATCCTTCACATTCATTGGTTGAGAGAAAATAAGTTACCATGTCAACATCCGGGCCTAGCATTCTTTTCACCTTCTCTTCATTTCTAACCTGAGAGAATGAATATTTGTAAATGAAAATTTTGAAAGAATAACAAAAAGGAAAAGCGAGATAAATATTAGTTTACTCAACTCCTCAGCTTCTTTCATTGATCTCATACACATTCAATTCTTGCAACTTAGCTGAAGAAAAAAAAAACAAAACATATTAGTTTACCAAAACACATAGATCATATAGAAATATATATATTTATACTCACTTGGCCTTGCAGAATCAGAAATGGCAGAAGCAGTTTTAGTTTATTTGTTATTCCAAAAGAAAGACTTAGTAGTGAAGTTCTTAGTTGATTTCTTCTTTCAACTTGTTATATCTTCTTCACGCTCAATTGGGGTTCCGTAAAACACCAAGTCTTCTTCTTTGCCATTTTTTTTAATTAATTTTCAAATTGGGGTTTTTGGAAGCAGCAAATTTTGACAAAAAGCACACAAATTTTTTTTTTAGGAGAGTGTGTTGTGTCTTGAACTCACAATAATTAGACCATGGGTGCAGCCAAATTGAGGGGAAGATGAAGAAGTGTTCTCTCTCTCTTGTCTTTTCATTTTTTTAACGTCTAATTAATTACCTAATTAAATGACATTTATGGTGCGAACAATTCAAATGAGAGGCGTGGATTTGATTTTTTAATTCGCCACCAGATGAAATGACCAATTACTCCAAATTAAAGGACTAACCAATAGTTTCATTTAAGGACAATGTGGGTATCATATATTTACAAAAACAGAAAAAAAACCAAATTATCCTTATAAATGGTATTTGGGTGTTTTGATTTAATTATTTATTCAGGGGCATTATGCGTAAGAAAAAAACCCGGATGAATTTAAGAGGCCAGGATCATTATAGGATATACTACTAGTAGAGATTAGCCCTTCCGAACCCGTCCTATGAACGGGTGATGCTACATTAAATTATTTAGAAAATTATTAGCAACTATGCAGAGCTATGAGAACGGGTGATACTTTAGTAACTCTATAACATGAATAAAGTCGATCCACACCATATGAAAAATCACTAATCACCAAAAAAATTCACGCATGACCTATAATTCTACAAAGGAGGTTTCAGAACCGCACATACAAAAAAGTTGCAAATATTACAACCAGTAGATCAAATCATACCGACATTGTCGATTTCGTCGTTGGCCGATCTCCTCTTCATTGAGGTACCGGGTACAAATATACTTAATATGAGTTTCCATCGTTATTTTATTGCTCGGTGGCCTTAGACTGCTCCCTTCACTATCAATTCTCTGTATCAAACTTTTCGTTTTCTAGCACCCCCTCGACATAGATAGAATAAACTTGAATCAATAAGTAGAAATCAATACCTTATGAACATTAAAGCAGAGTCCAACAATGTCTGCTCCATATGATGCCAATTTGTCAACTGTAATTTAAGCAAAAATCAACTAAAGAGAACCAATGAACAAAGGGAAAAAAAAATTGTAATAGGATGCAGGGAATCATATAAGAACTCACATTAATAAATCCGTATATATGTTATGTTGGTGTTAGCTTTGAAAGACACAATTATGGTTGCTTGAAGTTGTTTGATGTGCTTAAGTTTCAAGAACAATTGTCGAGCATGATGAATGGAAACTGTAGCAAGTTCTTACGGATACATGATTGAGTTTTTCTTATGTGATTATATATAAGAAACTACTAAATAAGCCTAAGAGTAAACCTTCTAATTTGTGCTTCCGTCATACTCATAGCGATAGCATGGTAAACAAACATCCTTTATAATATTTAATCAAGAATGTTAATTCTAGATTATATAAAATATGAAAAAAGTGGAAAAAGGCATTTATTGCTAGCTAGAAGGTCATATTCTTTCTATTAAAGAGGCATTTGATACATGCACCCTTATCTAGTAAGTGGAAATGATAGAACCATAGAACATTAACTCCAATTAGGATATGTAATTTACCATGTAGATGTCTTAGATTTTCTATTGTATCATTCCTCGCTTAGTTAATGAAGTTTTCAATTCTTTAAGAAATTAGTTTACCAAAAAAAAAATCTTTAAGAAAAGGTAAAATGAAAAGAACAAAAAAAGGACAAAAAAGAAAAGCAAAATTGTATCCACTTTTCATGGAACTTCGTATGTACTATATTTCCAACAATTTGATAATCGCACTTTGAGACATTTGTAATAGATCTAATGCTTCAAGGAAATGTTTTCTACTCTAGGCTATGAAAGCACCTTAATCTCAATGATCAATTTGAGCTATTCGACAAAGAAGCGTGATTAGACACGGAGTACTTACTCATAATTTAAGCACTACGCACAACATAAGGAAAGTATAAAGAATCACGATTTCTGAATTAAAACTAAACAGAGATTTATTTCAAACCTTGGGTCGATGTGTTTCTCTTATCGAAAGTTCATGGGAATAACTTGACTAATCTTAGATGGTTACGACTTATGAAGACACAAAGACAGGAAGAAGTTTTGTATGTATATCTTAACCAAACTTGCTAAATCTTGTTTACTTTTATTTTTTCTGTTTTTTGGATTTTTTTTTCCGATAATATATATATATATATATTTGGATTAGTATTAAATAATGATTGAAGTATATTGAGGTTTAAGTGGACTTGGTAATAAGAATCATAATGATGGAAGTATATTGACTCCTCCTGGTGAGGTTTAAGAGAACTTGGTAATAGGAATCGGCCATAAATAGTTTAATATATTTAGAAAATGGAGTATAAGAGTTTTACTCGTAGAATGAAGCTGTTGGGTTTAGCTTTACTTTAGTTTGAGACTACTAACTTTTGTCTAGGCTAGTAAGATTTCTCATAAATTTCCATAATTAGATTTTGAGTGTTGTGAAAATATTGGAGACTCTGTGAAGCCACGAAAAATAGAGCCGAGAGGGTATAACTATAATATATATCTAAAGACTAGTTCCGCAATTATATTGTAATTTGGCGAATTATTAGATTGATTTGTGATGCACGGGTATGGATAGTGTCTGATTTGGACACCAGTACAGCGATTCTGACTTGGAAAGTCTGAAAATTCAGACACAGGGACACACAGCTACGAGTAAAAAGTAGCAGACTCATAGTTGACTACTTGAGTATAAAACTCTTGCCTAACGAAAATTAAACCCTTGCCTACGAGAAAGCAAGGGCCGAAAATATCGGTTGAAAAATCAATTTTTCGTCGATATTTATCATTTTTTCAGCCTACCAACTTCAAAACATTTGAAATATCGGCTCCTAAAATTAAATTAATTTTAAACTGATATATATCGGTAAAACCGATATAAAGATATATATCGACGATATATTTTGACATATTCGATATATATCGTTTGACTTAGTTGGACAATTTGACTTTTGACCGATTTTGTTGACTGTTGACCGATATATATCATTATATATCAGCAATATTTTCCGATATATACCGATTTTTTAATTTTTTGAATATTATCACCAAAATAGGCAAAAACGATATATCAATCTTCGATTTTTCCGATATGTATCGGTTTTGGGAGGGTCCGAAATATCTTCAAATCCCAAAACTTTCGGCCTTGCGAGAAAGTGATCTAATTGGTCAGGCCTAAGCCAATGGACACATTATTATAAATTAAAGGGTACGAGAAAGCAGAAAAATAACTATAGTTTTTCTTACTTCCGTAACTTTTTGTAGTTACTAGCAAAAGACACGTGCTAAGCATGTTTTCAAGCCGTAATCTTTATATATATATTATAGCTCTCCCCTCCTAAATTGAGGAAGCGTAGCTAGAGTGTCCACATGTCCATACTAATTACGATAAATTAGGAGGAAAAATTTGCGAAAACTAAGAAGAGTCGCGACATCACACTCAAGATCCGTACTTCAACTCCTCTCCAAGTCCTCACTTTCTCGCTTCCTTCATCTATCTCCTCGGCTTCTTCGGCATCGATTTTGTCCAGTCCTTAATCCCTCTTTGCCCCATCGAATAAGAAGAAGAAGACAGTACTTGCTTGAAGAAGTTGTGACCATTGATGACTACGAAAGTATTGACGATGAAAAGGCATTGCAGGCCGTGGTGGCAAAACAACCTGTTGCTCTTAGTATTTACATCAAACGTGGTGCTCTTACGTTCTATAAATCAGGTATTTTCACTGGACCATGTGGATCGGACTCAATCCATTTTATGACTATTGTTGGGTATGGAGTAGATAATGGTATAAAATATTGGATTGTGAAAAATTCATGGGGAGCTGATTAGGGAGAAGATGGATACATTAGGATGGAACGTAATGTGGCTGACACTAAGTATGGTCTATGTGGGATTGCTAAGGCAGCAATATACCCCATCAAGAAGAGTCCGAATCGTATCTAAACAAGTTCAACAACTAGGCTTGACAAAATTCATATGTTTTTAATCATACTAGGAATACCTCAATACTATTTCTTAGTGGGTAAAATTACAGAGGGAAGGATTCAGGATTTTACTTGAGGTTGTGTCTTCCCTATTATGCTTCTATCTTTTCCCTTCTGCAATAAAAGAACACAGATACTTTGCCTTCATAATCCCTACGGATGTTGTTTCACTCCTCCTTAGGGCCTTAATTCTTTAGCACCATTCTACAATATAATTACTCCATCTGTAGACTAATGAAACAAAAAGGCGTGAAAATTTGGAGCAATATGACGTCAAGAAGTGTAAAAGGGGAGCAGAGTTCCCTCCCACGTATATAGTATTCTTATTAGAAAACGTGTCCCAACGAGAAGGTAGAAGTCAATACTTGAAATCAAAAAGGATAAATCATTAGGAAACTCAATGGCAAGACACTAAGCATCGCTCATACACACTGCAAAGTGCAAACTCTTGTGAGCCTATACTATATCTATCGCCCATCGTTGATTCCTCCTCCTCCAAAAACATTCACTCATTCATCCGAAGACGGCTCACCGTCGAGGGAATTATTGATTCAGTGGTTTCAGGCACTACCCCGTCTTACTCGCTTGAATCAAAGCTCGGGGACTGCAAGCGAGTAAGACGGGGTAGCTCTGCAGAGAGTCGTGACTGGGAAATCTCTTACTGGATTGCCATTAGATGGGTTCAATTACGAATCCATTTTGGGGCAGTGCTGTGAAATGCCTGTTGGTTATGTTCAAATTCCAAGGGGATTGTTGGGCCTTTGTTGCTCGATGGAACAGAGTATTCTGTCCCAATAGCTACCACAGAAGGCTGTTTGGTGGCCAGCACAAATAGGGGGTGTAAAGCGATTCATGTGTCTGGTGGAGCAACAAGCGTGTTGTTGAGAGATGCAATGACTAGAGCTCCAGTTGTTAGGGTTGGATCCGCAAAGAGAGTTGTTGACCTCAAATTGAAACCCCAGTTTGTCTGCCTACATGCCAAAAATAAGTAACTGGCACTGGTTAATGGAGATAGACCAAAGTTTGGGTTTATTAGTAATTAAAGCTTTTGCCAAGGACAAATTGGTGAATAGTGGAGATATAAGACAAATGTGTATGATAGGGACCAAACGAAATATCACCATCTTCTTCTCCTTCTTTTGGTCCTCAGTTCACCATTTGAGAAAACTCAAACAATAAAAGGTTTAGTTTGTTCCTTGGTTACTTTTCACCATTTGATTATTTAATAAGCATCAAGGCATCAAGGCCACCTTTAAGATCAGATTGGGTTGCTTACTTCTTAACAATTTTTCCTTCTTTGCTGCCATTGATAGTGTTTTTCATCAATGTCGAAAAATTCTACTTCAATGTTAGTTCAACTAAACAATTTTTAGTGTTAGAAAATTTAATCCTTAAGACCCAATATCATGAAGAAATTATAGATCCAATTTCCGGCGTAAACCAATTACCAAGTTTCTAAAGTTTTGCTGCTATTGTGTACAGCTACTCCACACCTGGAGGCTATTCCTGCAAGGCTGTCCATCCTATTGCACTTGCAAAAGTGATGAACATTGCACAAATGATGAAATATGAATTTGACGACAAGCATTATTATCTTTCTGGTATTGGTGGAGTGGAGTGGAGTGGAGATTGGTAGCGACGCAGCTGAATTTATTCTTCTTGGAGCAAATACTGTTCAACTTCATTGATATCTGTGATGCCTATTCTTTCTTAATCTTTGAATGTCTACGAAGAGTTTGGAATTGTGAAAGCTACGATTTAGCTCCAATAATTAGAGAATTTTATTTTAGATTGATAGGTGATGTCTTTAGTTCCGTTGATGCAGGTGACACAACTTCCATATCTGAACCACCATCCTTGCGATGGTTTATATAAAATGTTAATGATTGAACATGGGGTATCCTTTTGCGGTGACTTTTTAATTTATCAAATGGATGTACTTGCTTATTTTGCTCATGTAATTACAATGAGAAATATTCACTACATGTGTTATAGGGTTGCATTTATTACTTGGGTAGTTAGGTAAACTCATGAAATTTGAAAACGTTAGCCATGAAACTGTGATTGTAGCATTGCAATAGGCTTCAATGTTTTTTTTTTTTAATTATTGGAAAACCTGTGTTTATTGCTTAAATTGTTATAATCACTACTGCATAGAAACAAAATCTAACAGAGAATCCTTTGTTTTTTCCGACAGTAATCTACAGAGAATTCATGGCAAACAAAATATTATCTAAAACCCACCACACCTCTTTCCAAAACCCAAACAACACTTAATCTTCCTCTCCCTTCCAATCCCATTTCATCCCGTGAAGATTAATTCGCCCGGATGATGATCGAAAAGTCAAAGTAAGCGCCAACTTCCATTGGGGTGCAGGGCGGCCATTATTATAGCCTAATTTAATTTTCCAGTACTCTAATATGTTTCTTTTTGTTGATCAGCAAAGCAATACATTCTTATGCAAAACAAATAGTAGAGTTGGATCAAATGTTGAGGGGATGGTCTTTGAGAGTTTGGGTGTTGAAAAGTACTATGATGGCCACATTGAATCTGGCAACTACCGGTTCCGTGTTCAAAAGTACTTTGTACCTGGTCATCCTAATGAAACTCAGGTTGGCGTGAAGGCTCACACGGACATAAACCTTAATGACAATACTGTCTCATAATCAAGTTCAGGGGTTGGAAGTTAAGACTAAAGATGACCATTGGTTACAAGTCAAACTCTCTCCAAACTTTTTCATTGTAAAGGCTATGCTTTCGTGGTAAGCTTCAATAAGTTTCTTAAATTTATATTCAAACATATTTGTGTATGTATGTAAGTATGTATATAAATGCATATAGTAATTAATCAGGAGAAAAAAAATGTGCATTTTGACTAATGAGCTGATAAATCAGGCAAAAAAAAAGAAAAATAAATATTATGAGAAACGCTAAACCCCGAGTCCCCAACAAACACCTAGTTCTTTTTGCTTTCTCTAAACCGCCAACAAAAAACTCGCGGCTGAAAACTGAAAAATCAATTATTCCCACATCTAAAATTTAAACTCTTCTTTAGAATGTTGATCGAAACTTTAACGTATGAGTGATTTCTATATCTCAGACTATTGCTGACACTATGTGTAGCACATCTTCTGTTCTCTTCTTCCTCAATATCCAATTGGAATAATTAATTTCTAGAAAATCCAAGATGAGTTTGATTAATCTCCATATATTTCTTGCTTTGTTGTTTTTTTGCACATCCAGGTGAGTTACCACTACTCTTTAGTGCTTAAAGTTTTATGAGTTAAGACTACTCTAAAGAAGAACAACAGGTTTGTTGTTTTTTTGAGTTTTATAAGCGTTGCATTTGCAAGACATGCTATATTTAATTTTCTCATAGAGTTAGTTACTTTGTCTGCTACTGTTTTCAATTGAATGAGATAATATTATTTTGATTATTTTTTATTGGATATCACATAATTTACTCTTTTTTTTTTTTTACAATATGTAGGTTCATTTATTGTAAATTTCATTATTATTTTACTTAATAAACTAAAATGGGTATCTTAAAGTGTGTATTGTAGATTGAAGACTTTTATCAATTTTAATTATAAGGATCATATACACTGACAAGGGTGTATTAGCTCAATAGTGTGCACAAGAAAATTTTCTACTTTCTCTGGTTACAAGTTTTTCTTATTAAATTTTTTTGTTGTTGTTGACCTAGCTTGCTGTTAATGCATGGTTGGGTTGTTAAGACTAAGGGAATTAACCATAACTCTATGAGAAAATGTCATTTTAGTTTTGCATTTTTGATGTTTTGTTCACAAAACAAGAAACGTCCTCCTGACCATTATTTCGGGATGATAAATATTGTTTAGGTTTGTAATAGTTTGGGCAACTTAATTGCGATATCTTTTTTATGTGTAATTTGTTTTCAAATAGGCGCCTATCTCTTGAACCTAAAACATGTAGTCTTTTTAATATATATATATACATATAATAGCAAGCCCCTTTCGAGCTCTCTCGAGCGTCCACGTCAAATTTTACTCATGACAATGTAGGAGAAAAAAAGATGCCCATTTTGACGAAAAATCATGAGAAAAAAGGAATATTACTAATTTACGCAAACAAAACACTATCTAATAAACCATCGTACCTCTTTCCAAGACCTGTCATTTTCCCTTCCTTCCCCTCCCTTCCCCTCCGTGAAGATTAATCTAATTTGATTTGTGGTTCTCTCTCTTTGCTATGTTTTCTCTCTTTGAATTCCAACTATTAAGGTTTTTCTCTATCGCAATTTGGATGAGTAATATATTACTCTCCACCTCCTTATTTTATTTACAGGGAGGATTTAACAGGGCTAGCTGCTGCAACTGTTGGTTTAACTATGGAAGCTGCTCAACATCTCGAGGTATTTTTCTATTATTATTAAGTGCTTGACATCAATCTATACACACTCATTTTCTTTGTGATTGCAAAATTAATGGAAGGATCTTCATCTCTTTAATACTTTGTGTGTCTTATCTCATGTAGACGTATGTGTTGTTCTTCAAGTCACTTTAGACTAGGCAAGGCTGCCTCAGGCCCTAATAGTTAAAGGCACCTCATGCACAAAAAACGAAAAAAAATATGGCACTATGGCTTTTTTGAGCTGTTCAACTTTTCTTCTTTAGGAGCATAACTGGATTAGTATACACTTGATAGGCTAATACTGGGTTCTTACCTTTGTGCTATATGCTTCTCTAATGGATGGTTCTCTGTCAAAGTTTGGGTTCCACTTGACATATGGGATTCGCAAATTAGAGATAAGCTCTGATAGTCTTTAAGCCAACAACAAATGGTGTTAACTATTTTGCCAACTATGATTGTACTTTAGCGGTTTGAATTACTGTACTATTGCATTGGCCAGAAGGCTTATGATTTGGTTGGTGGGTCTACAATTTTATAACTGTTACGATATTACCGAAAATTAATGTATAATAAAACCTCAATATCAAAATAATTTTGATCTAATGCGGATATTTATAATCATTGTTGTTTATTAATATAATTTTTTTGTTCCTTTGGATGATATTTTTTCAGTGACAGTTTTTTGTAAGGTTCTGCGTTAGAATAATGATTGTGCTTATAAGAAGTCTAAGAGGATGAAGTGGTGAAGAAGTCCTAAACCAAGCACCACAGCAAGTAAGTCTTTGGACATGATAACGTGTATTGTTGGTTCATCACGTGAATATTGTTCCCTGTGAGATACGCTTTAAACTTTAAATCTTATAGAATATTAACCGTTATCACAAAGTTATCTTATCCAAAAAATTTATACAGTGTTAATCTCAAGTACGTTCTTGGTATGGTGTTGCATTTTCAGCTTTTATGATTTTACATTGTAGATGGTTAGATTATAGGATTATGCTTAAAAGATTTCATTTAATTCAATTGGGCCTACCTAACCTAACTTTATTCTTTGGGTAGCTAGCTTTCTCTGACAACGAATGATATATATCAATTTTCCATACAATTTATGACCAATGATATGGAATATTCTAACTTCTTAAATTTGGACAGAAAAATATATAAAATATTGAAACTTAAGTAAATACTCTTAGAATGTCTCAAAGTTGCAGATTTTACATAATGAGATTATGTCAATTTTGCATAACACGTTGTACAATAAATAACTTTGAAGTTTTTTATTTTTTTTATTTAAACTATTTGTTGCAATTTCTAACTTCAAGTATTTATAAATCATAGAATTGGTGGCAACGATGAAAAAATGGGTTGGAGTTTCTTGGTAATTATGAGGAAATGAGGAACTCACAGGTGAAGTGGATGACGCTGAACTGAGGCGCGCCAAGTTGCTACAAACCGTTTTTGCTATTTTTTTTTATAAAGACAGTGATGGTTTTGTTGAAGCATTGGAGATCAAAAGAGTATTGGAGTGTTTGGGATTAGCTAAAACATTTTCTTTTGCTTGAGGTAAATATAAGTGCACCATTGCTATGATAAATGACATGTTTTCTACATCTATTTTGATTGAGCTTTGCGTGTTATAATATTAGATTAAATTGTCAATTTGACATTATAAGGTTCATTGATTGATTTATCTGTATCATTAGGGGCTTATTAGATAAGAAAGGATATTTAACATGCTGATGGTTATATCCAGTATCCTGTGTAAGTTTTTTCAACCACCCATGAATTAAGACACCGGTCTACTAGCTTCTCTCAAAACACTCGATCTCAAATTTAGACAGACCAGTTTTACAGTGTGGATAAATCTAGAATTGGTGGACTGGTGCGTATTAGTGATAATCAAAGTGGACCAACGACTATTAGGACATCTAGCACAGTTGCCTATCTATAGTTTTATTTTGTTGGTGATTAGAAGTTTTTTTTTGGTTTATGTGATGGTTTTAGTGGATCAGATCAGACTATTAAAATGACTCATCACATGTCATTTCAAGGTATTTTTATAAGTTTTTGATAATCCCAAATAGTTAAAATCATATATAACTACAATATTATAATTTGATAACTAATAGAAGCATTTGTGAATTTGATTTTTATTGCTATTTTTTGCAGAGACACTGCGGGAGGATCTATGTACACAGTTGGCTATTATAGATCACCTTGATTAATCAACGGGAAATCAGGAGCTTGATTAATCAACGGGAAAGTAGAAGCTTGATGTTAAAGAATTGAATCAATTTCAAAACACACACAAGACGGGAAATAAGAAGTTTGATGAAAAAGAATTGGATCAATTTCAAATAACCACGAGACGGGAAATCAGAAGCTTGATGCAAAACACTGACGAGACGGAAAAATTGGATCAATCCCAAAGCACCAACCAGACGATAAATCAGAAGCTTGAATAGTACTTACAATGTCTAAGGTTCGAGCTTATTCTATCCAACCAACCAAGAAGGCCCAATGCAACAAAATATCAAGTCTTTTTCATACACATTGTTCATTTGAAGTTTTGGAGCAAACTAAACCACTAATGCATTTGTTTTCTCATGATTTTACCATGTTTCTTGAAGAACGTTATTGTTTGAATTGTACACCCATGAGGTGCTAATTATAACTAGCACAAATTCCAATTGTATCATGACTTTCTTCTAATGGCAGATGTCTCTAAAAACATATGAAGATGGAATTTCAAACGAGATTCATTACCAAAAGTCCAACATAGATAGTCTTACTTACTCAAGAGAACAAATAATCCAAACTCACTCACTCTCTCTCTCTCTAAAAAGTCTGAAAGTACTAATAGATAGACCATTATGACAATAAGCAGGATTAATGCGCCATAAGTATGCAAAAATTGTAAATGTGCACTGTCGTGTGTAGCAGTTCAAATTAATCTTAAAGGATGAAAGACTTCTAATTTATATTCTAAAATAATATTCTTAAATGGTGCCCGTTCGTAGGACGGGTTTGAAAACTAGTTATTGACTTATAGCTCTGAACATGCGGCTATTTTTTGCAAAAACAAAAAAAAAAAAAAAAAAAAAAAAAATCGGTTGTGTTTGTTACGACTCACTCAGTTCATTTATATTTCTACCCCTACACTAAATTCAATCCTAAATTTATAGTGTTGGAATATTAAAAAAATTAGAGAGACAAAAACGTCAAAACAAAAAAACGGACACCATGACTGTTTCTTGGGCCCTCATTATATATACTAGCATTTTGCGCAAGCTCGAATGCTCGATGAGCGTGAAATTAACCATGAGCTGTTAATATGCACATAGATTACGTGTATACCTATACTTTTCTTACCGAACTAATCAAATTCAAAAAGTGGAGAATAGTATACAGTCTAAGCAAAGACAATATATAGTGCGTCCAAAATAAAAATAAAAATATATCTATCTATATAATGGTGGGAAACGATTTTTTATTGTTATCAGGCAAAGCAACTTGTGTAATTAGAGATGAAAAAATAATTGGTGGAAGAGTTCGGAATTGGTAGTTGGGTTTGTCGATCCAAATTTAGTAATGGCAGTTTCCAATTCAATTAGCCAAGCCCATAAACCTCCTAAGCAAAGCAAGTCCATAAAACCTTCTATAAATTTTAGGCGGATGTAAAATAGAAAAGTAACCGTGCCATAAACCCGTCAACCAATGAATGAGGTTATGAGATTGATAAATGGTGGAGTTGGTGTATGAAAAGTTTGGAATCCCAATAATAGTGCGCGTGTGTCCCTATGAAGTGCAAGTGACAAAAAGAAGGCACATTTGGTAATTATGAATGTGAATTAATATAATGGTGGGAAACGATTTTTTATTGTTATCAGGCAAAGCGACTTGTGTGATTAGAGATGAAAAAATAGGTGGTGGAAGAGTTTGGAATTGGTAGTTGGGTTTGTCGATCCAAATTTAGTAATGGCAGTTTCCAATTCAATTAGCCAAGCCCATAAACCTCCTAAGCAAAGCAAGTCCATAAAACCTTCCATAAATTTTAGGCAGATGTAAAATAGAAAAGTAACAGCGCCCTAAACCCGTCAACCAATGAATGAGGTTATGAGATTGATAAATGGTGGAGTTGGTGTATGGAAAGTTTGGAATCCCAATAATAGTGTGTGTGTGTCCCTATGAAGTGCAAGTGAAAAAGATAAGGCACATTTGGTAATTATGAATATGAATTAATATAATGGTGGGAAACGATTTTTTATTGTTATAAGGCAAAGTGACTTGTGTGATTAGAGATGAAAAAATAGGTGGTGGAAGAGTTCGGAATTGGTAGTTGGGTTTGTCGATCCAAATTTAGTAATGGCAGTTTCCAATTCAATTAGCCAAGCCCATAAACCTCCTAAGCAAAGCAAGTCCATAAAACCTTCCATAAAGTTTAGGCAGATGTAAAATAGAAAAATAACAGCGCCCTAAACCCGTCAACCAATGAATGAGGTTATGAGATTGATAAATGGTGGAGTTGGTGTATGGAAAGTTTGGAATCCCAATAATAATGCGCGTGTGTCCCTATGAAGGGCAAGTGAAAAAGAGAAGGCACATTTGGTAATTATGAATGTGAATTAAGGGTAGTTTGATAAAGATAAACAACAATTCTCCAACGTGTACGAAAGTTGCTATTTGAGTTTTATTTTTTGGGCCCACTACAATAAATAATCATTAACGTATTGAATGACACATATGTCCTTGTTAGACATAACAATTTATGTATTATATTTTGTGTTGGTTGATGTAATTAGATAAAAGCAACGGGGACAAATTAGGAAACGAAAAAATCCAGTCAATGGAAACGGAACTGTTACGGGGGGAGTTTTCTTTAATATATATATATATATATATATATATATATATATATATATATATATATATATATATCTTAAATTCATCCTTAAATTCTTTTTTAACTTCTTACATAATACCCCTGGATGAATAATAAAATCAGATGTTTAGATATTTATTAATGAGGACTATTTTGTCTTTTTATGTCTTTATAAACTTTCAGTACCGATATTGTCCTTAAATAAAAATATTGCTTGATACCTTTGAATAGGAGCAATCAGCTTTTCCTTTGGCAGTATATTAAAAAACCAATTCCACACCATTTTGAATTGTACGCATTACTATAAATTACTATAAATAGCATTTAATTAACAATAATTGGGTTATTTAATAATACGTTAAGAAAAGGAAAAGTTTAGGAATACGAAGCGATTCTTTTCCCTTCTCTGCCATCTCTTCTGTTTCTCATATTTTTTTTTCCTCATTATAATGAAATCTTTTCTGTTCCAACACTCTAATCAAACATCTTACAACTTTAGTCAATTTATGAGACAAGTGATTTCTTGAATCTATTGAATAGTGTGAATTATTAAGGAATAGTAACATGTTTCATTCTTGTATATATATATAAGTGAAAGATATATTTATATATATACACACACATAGTAAAATAAAGATTACACTAGAAAACAATTAAACAACCATACTGAGTGAGATGCACTTAAGAAGTAAGCCAATCAACCACCTACAACAAAGATGTGAAACAACTAGACCCACATCACAGAGAACCTAGGACCACTGAAAATCAGTTGCATTGATGCATGACAAGTAAAATCGATTAAGTAGCACGAATATGTTATCAGCATAGCTATCCATGGTCCTTATGTTGAACCTGGGAAGGCTGACTAGCACTTATGCTCATCTTGTTGCTGAGGGTGGAATTCGAGCTAATCAAGCCGAGCTTTACTATACTCAAGTTTGGTTCGTTTATTTAGTGAGCTTTGAAATAAACTCAAGTTTGGTTCATATATTATATGAATGAGCCTGAGTCGAGCTTCATAAAGCTCGTTTGTTACACGAGCTATAACACAGAGATTATAGGCTCAAGCTTGGCTCATTTAACTAAATGACCGAGCTCGAGCCCGAGCCGCTCGGCCCAAATTCCACCCTTACCTGTTGCTAAAAGATCAAGGACGGCAGTATTTACACCCCATAAAATGGGATTAGCACCCCTTGACCAAAATCACTGGTATCGGCCATAGATAGCAATTCACGAATTTATCGTTTAATTCGGAAAACGTTTTAAAATGTCGTATTTTTAAATGATACGGAATTATTCGTTAATTCGGCAAGGAATCATTAATTCTCGAATAATTAACTCCCGCATTAATTCCATAGTTAGCAATTCGGCGAATAATTCTCAAATTTGCGAATTATTCGCGAATTTATTGTATTTTCACTATAAGTCAGCTATCAAATTTTATCGTATTTTTTTATTTTTAGCTTCGTATTATACTCGAATTACTTACGAACTGAACTTTTGTCATTTCCCTTTTTTGTTAATCCGAATTGAAAAAATAAATTCTTATCGAAACTCGAATTTTATTCGAATACTTTTCGTATCGAATTTTTGCCGCATTACGAATTACTAACTATGGTATCTGCACTCCTCCTTTAATTGATACCTTAGTTGTACACTCCTCTATTTAATAAAAAAAAACAAAGCACCCTAATCCATCTATCTCAGTCAGCCAAACCAAAAGGGAAAAAAAAAAAAAAACTGAGAAAGTGGCCACGAAAGAAAAAAAAAATTGCGCCAAACTCGCGACAACTCTCCCTCCATCATTAATCTTTCGGCACCTTTATGCCTTTGATAACACTATCACAAAGAACAAGTAGAAGTTGAAGAAGTAGTAGAGGAGATTTGATTTGCATTTTTTAGCAAGTTTTAGGTTTCTGCCTAATGTATGAGATCTTTGAATGATACAAACACTTTATCTCAGTTCACAACTTGACCGCCTAGAGTTGGTTAATGAAGTTTCTATAGTTCTATTGTCCACTTTCTTTTAAAGTGTTTGAAGCGTAAATACCAAACATGATAAATTCTAATCCAAACACTCAAAAGAGTTGGGGTCTTATTCTGCTTAGGGAAAGTCCATCAAAGAGCCTCAAATCTTTCGGATCGGATTAGTAGCTAGCTTGCTACTTTGATTCAAAACTACACAAGAAAAAAGGGAGCTACTACAGTGGGATGCCGTGGGTGTTGTCTTTTGGTGGCATCCTTGTGTCATGATATATCACTGTCGTAGCTCTTTTTTTTTTAACCCTACTGGAATGCCACGACAGACACATAGGTGTGCTGGTCTGCTCCGTTATCTAAATATTTGATGAATGGTAAGGCTGGCTATCAAGTCAGAGACCTTCTTTTTCGAGTGCTTTCTTCCTTCGTATCGGACCTCCGATAGCTATGGCTCTGCTTGCTCAACTCTTCCTTGAAGCTTTCATCACCTCCATCAGGGCAATCTATGTTATGAACGGCTTGTCACCCCGAGGAATTCGTCTTCCACCGGTTAGTTAAAGCCGCACCTAATTATATATTATCCTTTTCACGCTCTATGTCGACTTTGTCCCTGTCTCCGCTCTCGCGGTACCCCATTTTTCTTCTTGAGATCATCCCGTTTTTTGTTCCAAAGAAGTATTTTGCTTTTTCATATCTTATCGTATGAAATAGGAAAGCCCTATTAATTTCAGCCGCGTGTCCCAACCCTTTTCGCCAAAAACGAGCTCACACCGATGAAACCACATAAGGGTTCGATCATCACTTAAGTCATTTTAGGATAAAACCCTTATCGGTAAAAAGATAGAGTAGGCCGCAAATAACTACCAAAAAAGGATTGAGAACCGAGCTACCCAAGAGTCAACCTTAAGAACCTAAAACTCTCTTTCCGACGGAGGAACCAGTTGAGAGAACTAAGGTAAATCAATAGGTAGTCCATCGCGTTGGTCCAGTTGTTTCGAGGGGTGTGGGACTCTGTTTCCATCCCTCACCGGGATGCCGGAGTTTATTTGTATTAGCTGGGCGCTGCCCGTGAAAGGAAGTTATTGGCTAAGTGGCTAAGCCCGCTCCCTCAAATTCCATTACTGAACTGTACATTTCAAGGAAAGGGGATTCACCTCGTTACTTTCGGCTAGTTCCGAAAGAACATCGAGGGCGGGCTCACTCCATGACCTCCTAGCGTAGGGACGGATATGATAACACTTGAAAGAATCCAAAAGGAAAATATCAACAGAAAAAAAAATATATAAGATTAGGAAAATCTTGTTTGTGGTAAATAAAGAGCTTCGCCCGGATATTGAACTCACTAAAAAAGAGATTGACGAAAACAAACAACTTACTTCAACACCGAACACTAGTGCTATCAATGGGGAGAACTTCGAGAAGCGGGAGGATTCGACTCAACGCTAAACACTACCTTACCGAAACGAAAAGAGACACTTACTTAGATCGGCAAGGAGTGAGAGTTGGAGCTAGGCAGAGGAGAGTTAGGAGCTATAGTTGCGTCGATGAAGAGTGAGGAGTGAGGAGCTATGGCTTATAGGGAACGGGTAGTGACGTTATCGCGGAAAGCTTTGGCTTACCTATGATTCTCCTTCCAGTTCGATGAAATCCGGGGGCATTGCCATTTTCGAGGAAAGGACTTCACCGCCTTCCCCTCGATTTATAACTTGTAGTCGACTTTCGTGAAATGTTCGAACAAGGATAACAGAGCTAAAGCCGAGGTCTTGTCGAGCCTGAGTGGACGAGCTAGAGTTGGAGCTATGGATAGTGACTGCTATCTTTCTATATGCATTCCTTGTAGGGGCTAGCTACTACCGCGGTAAATAGAACCTCCTGGCTGCTAGTTCTGCTGTTGCTAGTGCTAAGTAGTGACTTCCTGCATCGGTTAGTTCCTGCTGCTAAGGTTAGCTAAGTCGTAGTTCTTTGGAGCTAAGTCTCCCTTCTAATCTGATTTCTCCATTAATCAAACCGGTCGGACTATATAGGCTAATTTGTCGCCTTTTAGTCTGATTATGTGTTCTTTCTTTCTTGTCTTTTTCGGGTCTTACCCGAGAGAAAATCTTAACAGTGACATCAAATCAGAAACTACACTAAAGTTGACCAAATGGGAAGTTCCCCTCTTATAAGGAAGCCGCTTTATAAGAGAGTTCCCCTCTTATAAAGGAAACACCCTTGTGTCGTGGATGTTGCCTTTTAGTGGCACAAGCCACCCTTGTGCTGTGGGTTTTCTCTTTTGCTAGAATGTGTGTCGTGGCATTCCATTATGGGTAATAAGAAAAAAGGAGCTACAACATTGGGATGTCGTGGGTACTGCATTTCATCACTCATATTTGAATGAATTCAATTTTAATGGAATTTGGTTTCAGTAAGGCGAGGAGTAGTTACCAAAACTATTCTTCATCAACTTGATCACAAGTTTTTTTTTAGAGCGTATGAAAAAAGTTGTCATCGTGAAATTCTTTAGTACCTGACCATGTTTAGGCAATGTATAATTTGTGGTGGATATCCCAAAAGTAATCAGTCTGGAGACTGTTTGGTCCCTTAGATTTGTCTGGTACTGTTCTTCATTTTTTTTTTTTTATCAATTCTTCAAATTGAATGAAAATAACATCAAATTTTCCAGAAAAAATAACCACAAATCAATCGAAAGATAACCTGGATTAGTAATTTCAAAATGACAACCAAACTTCAATTCAATATAATTTCAACATAATCTCCCTATTACTTGAAGTCCAACAAAAAATAATTGATAATTTAAAAGCACTCCACTAGATTGTGAAGATAGAGAAAAGATTGAAAGTATAAAAAGGAGGAAATTGTGAAGATGGTTCTTATTTGAATACCCAAATTCTATTTGTGGGTAATGCTTTGGTTTTTTGTTTTTTCAAATACACAAAAGAGAAAATGGTGGGAGTTAGAATTTAAAACGGAGGAAGTGGGAGTTAGAAATTTAAAGAAGAAGTCATAGGAAAAAAGACTTTTTTTTTTTTTTTTTTTTTTCGTGATTAAGTTGAATGAATATCGTTATCTTACCTTTCCCAAAAGATTGTTATTGGGCCATTTATGTTCTCCTTATTCATAAGTTGTGGCCTATATTCTGAAAATGAACTGGACCAAACAACTAAACACCTTATAAGGGAAGGTTCCACCTCAACCACGTTTTTTCTCGATTCGGTTGAAAAACAGCAACAATGGCTGCCGCTCTCGATCTCTCTCAATAGTGAGAGAGTAGAAAAACCCTCTCCTGCGGGAAAAAGCAGTATCTCTCCTTGTCAAATCTCTTCCTCTTCTCACCCTCCCTGGTAGTTTCTCTTTCTTCTCACCCCAGCCACAATGAAGAAGAAAAGAAAAAAAATCACTCCTTTAAGTGTTCTTGCAACACATATATAGGATGATCAACATCACGGGTCGTGCTCTTCATTGGATTTGGGTATGGGGGTTTTGGTTTTCTCCTTTGGTGAAGCCTTCTTTCCCAATTTTGCAGATCGTTTCTTCTTTGAAGACCTTAAATAAGTTAGATCTAGGGTTCTGGTTATATTTTTCAGGTGGTTATTGCTTCAAGCTGGTTCCTTTTGATCTAGTAGCTCACTATCAGTGACAAAGTCATGGGTTCATCCCTCTCTGTCTATTTCTCTGGGTTGGCTCTATATCTTACTTGACTGAGACCAAGATTCTCTCCCATTATCTATTCCCTCTCTGGATTGCTGGTTTGGGTAGTAATATGGTCAGGCCACTGCCCCTTTGTAGGGCTCTTGGTAGGGCATTCCTTTATGGGATTGCTAATCTGCCGTAATGACCGCTATTGTGAGGAGGAGGATTTATGTAGAAGATTCTTTCTATATTATGGGGTTGTATTTTTAGTAGTTTCTTGATAAGCAAGAATTGTATTCCTATTTATTGAGGAGCTCTAGAGATGAGCGACTATGAATAAGATATCTCTCCCGTGCTTGTGTTATTTTTCTCTACATGGTATCAGAGCAGATGATTTTTCGATCTGAATTGTCGACCATTGTGATCTCATAGTAGCAGCTAGTATTGCAAAAGGTTCTTTTCAATTAGTCTTGTCTACGCTATATTTTTTCCATTTTCCTTTTATTTTTATCATGGCTTCACCCGGTGAATCTAATACCAATACGAGCATGAAGCTCACATCAATCCTGTTAAATGGATTTAATTATGTCTCTTGGTCCCGAGCCGTCTCGTTATCGCTCGGCGGAAAATCCAAGTTGGGGCACATAAATGGAAGTAAAAGTGCTCCTTCCACTACTGATTCCAAGTTTGAAGAATGGCAATCTCGTCCAACTGGTCATGTCTTGGCTTTTAACTCTATGGAGCCAAATATTGATCCTATATTCACTTTCTCTGAAACCGCTAAGGACCTTTGGGACTCAGTACAAGAGTTGTATGGTCATCAAAACAATGCTTTTTTTTGAAGCACAAAGAAAAAATTATTGATTGCAAACAAGGAAATGAAACATTTACTGAACACTTAAGTAAGTTGAAGATTATGTGGGATGAACTGAATATATACCGTCCACCTACGACTGATCTAAAGACGCTGCAAAAGAGAGTTGAACAAGATAAGGTGTTCCGAATATTGGCAAGTCTAAAACCCGAGTATGAATATATACGGAGTCAAGTTCTAATGGGGTCAGATGTTCCTTCCCTAGCAAATGTTTGTGCTACTGTTCACAGAGAGGAAACTAGGAAGAAGGTTATGGGAAAAGAGCCTAAATCTGTTATTGAGCATGTAGAAGCTAGTGCTCTAATTATAGATAAAAGGAGAGAGGACAATAAGCAAGGGATGAAGGAGCAAAGCTTTATCCGTACTCAAGGGAAAGGACGTCGATGCGAACATTGTAACAAGATTGGACAACGTTGTTGGATCCTTCATCCGCAATTAAAGCCAAAGTTTGAGAAAACCGACAGTATGATAGGGCAAACAACAATGTTACTACAGATTTGTCGCTCTCAGTTGGGCAGTTGGCTAAAATTTGGCAGCAATTGGGTAAGCCTAATTTGTCCATTCCAGACTCCTCACCCTCGACTCATGCATCAGGTAATCATCAATCACTCATTTCCTCTACTGTGAATAAAAGTACTTGGATAATAGATTCTGGAGCAACGGATCATATGACCAACGACCATGGTTGTTTATCTCATTTTACTTGTCAAAAGGAAAAAAGATCCATCACCAATGGATCCTCTCGTTCCCATCCATGGTTGTGGCCATGTTAAATTATTTTCAGATTATCCAAGTTCTGAGGCCCTATATATTCCCTCATTTCCTTCCAATTTACTCTCTGTTGGGAAACTCACTAATACTCTAAACTGTGATGTTATTTTCTCTCCCACTTCTGTGATTTTTCAGGATCGGGTCACGGGGAAGATGATTGGTGAGGGTATTTATTCACATGGGTTGTACATGTTGGAGCAGAAATCTCAAGCAATGACTGCTCAAGGGCCAAATATTTGGCACAAGCGTATGGGACATCCATCTGATCGAGTTCTGTCTTTTATTTTCCCCAGTGTTTCTTCTCATTCTAGTACCTGTGAGGTGTGTCAATTTAGCAAACAAACTCGTTTACCATTTGGTACTTCTTTATCTGTCTCACGTACACCTTTTGAATTAATCCATTCTGATGTTTGGGGTCCAGCTCCAATTGAATCTTATGATGGATATCGTTACTTTGTTACATTCATTGATGATTTTTCACGGGCTACTTGGGTCTATTTGCTAAAACGTAAAAGTGAACTCGCGTGATATGTTTTTCAAATATTTCATTCCATGATTGTCGCCAATTTTCTGCACATGTAAAGATTCTTCGTTTCGACAATGGAACAAGTACACAAAAAATATTCTTGCTGAATTTTTGAGCAGCCACGGTTATCATACACCAAACTAGTTGTGTCGATACTCCACAACAAAATGGTGTTGCCGAGGAAAAATCGACACCTCTTAGAAACCACAAGGTCTCTCATGATCCAAATGCATGTACCGAAAAGTATTGGTCTCATGGTGTTCTTATCACGCATATTTAATCAACCGACTTCCAAGTCGTGTTCTTCAGTATAAGTCTCCTCTTGAAATTTTAAAAAATAAGGATGTTAGTTTATCGCATCTTCGAGTTTTTGGTTGTCTATGTTATGCTCATATATCCGCTCGTCATAGAGACAAATTAGATGCACGTGCCATGAAATGTGTCTTTCTTGGCTACTCTTCAACTCAAAAGGGATACAAATGCTTTGATCCAAAAAACCATAGATTTTTTGTCTCACGTGACGTCCATTTTGTAGAAGACACCCCTTTCTTTCATGAGGGTATTTCGGCCCCGTGGGGAGTGCTTTGATGATATGGTGCCACTTCCTACAACCAAAGATGGATTCAGAAATGTTAGCTCATTCACAACCTTCTCCGCCAGATTCCTCACCAAGAATCTCTACCGCGGACACCAAAATCATACAAAAGTTTCACCTGAAAATCCTACCGAGGTTCCAGCTAATAATGTTCCTGTTCAACCTCAACTCATAAGAACATCCACCAGAGAACGTCAGCCCCCAGTTATACTGAAAGATTTCTATACATACCATGCTTCCGCATTTCCCATTCGTTAACATTTGTCTTATGCTAGTATCTCTCCATCACACTTGGCTTTTTTGAGCTCCCTTTCCACTGAGCCTAATAATTTTCAAGAAGCCTGTAGCCAATCTGTTTGGCGTAAGGCTATGAAAGAAGAACTTCAGGCCCTCGATAAGAATCATACATGGGAGATTGTGAGACTGCCTGAAAGTAAGAAAGTTGTAGGTGTCAAGGGTGTACAAAATTAAGTACAATAGTGATGGATCGGTTTTGAAAGGCACAAGGCTCGAAGTTGCCGGTATTTACACAGACTTATGGAGTTGACTACAAAGAAACCTTTGCACCCGGCAAAAAATGAACACGTTAGAGTTCTATTATCCGTCATTTAGTTAATTGTGGTTGGAAATTGTTTCAGATGGATGTGAAGAACGCCTTTCTGCATGGTGATTTAAATGAAGAGGTATATATGAGTCTTCCACGTGGACATCCTCAAGAATTTCAGAAAAATTTGGTATGCAAACTTCGGAAAGCCATATATGGTCTTAAACAATCCCCTCGAGCTTGGTATGAAAAACTTAGCTCAACTCTCATGGGAAGTAATTTTAGAAGAAGTTCTGCTGATTCTTCTCTTTTTATCAAGAAAAGTTTGACGGGTACCACTGTTGTGCTTGTATACGTCGACGACATTGTCATTACAGGAGATGATATGTTAGAAATCACAGAGTTAAAATCTTTTCTTCATAAGAAGTTTGCTATCAAAGATCTTGGCATCTTGAAATATTTTCTGGGCATGGAAATTGCACATTCAAAAAGGGGTTTGTTTATTAATCAAAGAAAATATGTCCTTGATCTACTGAAGGAAACGGGTAAGCTTGGTGTGAAACCTTCTAGCACACCAGTAGACAGCTCTATTAAACTCACTTCAAAGGGAGCACCTCTTGAGAATGTGGGGGGCGTTTCAACGACTTGTTGGCAAACTGATCTACTTGACTATAACTCGGCCAGATATTACTTATGCGGTCAGCTTGGTTAGTCAATTTATGCACGACCCTAAAGATTCTCACATGGATGCTGTTCATCGAATTCTTCAGTACTTGAAAAGTTCACCGGTCGAATATATGGATGCCAATGGACATACTAAGGTACAAGGGTACATGTTTCAATGCATGGGGGATGCCCAGTTGATAGGCGCCCACCAATCGGATATTGCACATTTGTGGGAGGCAATCTAGTCACCGGAAGAGCAAGAAGCAAGTCGCTGTAGCTCGATCTAGTGCCGTAATATCGTGCAATGGCGCCTACCACAAGTGAATTGATTTGGCTCAACGCTTTCTTGTGGTGATCTTGGTTCAAGACCACAACTTCCAATGGACATGTATCGACAATCACCGCCCATATTGCTTCCAATCCTATATTCCATGAGCTAACCAAGCACATAGAAGTTGACTGCCATTTTATTAGGGAGAAAGTTCAAGCCAAGATTATTTGTACACCGTATTGTCGGAGCAGTGATCAATTGGCTGATATATTTACCAAAGGGTTGCCTTCGGAGAAGTTCTACGAGATTCTGTCCAAGTTGGGTTCGATCAATATCTTCTCCCCAACTTGAGGGGGAGTAATGACCGCTATTGTGAGGAGGAGGATTTATGTAGAAGATTCTTTCTATATTATGGGGTTGTATTTTTAGTAGTTTCTTGATAAGCAAGAATTGTATTCCTATTTATTGAGGAGCTCTAGAGATGAGCGACTATGAATAAGATATCTCTCCCGTGCTTGTGTTATTTTTCTCTACATGCCGCTTGTGTCGTGGAGTTTAATACTGTGCGATTTGAAAGCTCTTGAGTCTTTGCTTTGGGAGATCCAACATGGCTTTTGGTTAAGTACGGTTGTAGCTGAATTGGAGAAAGTGGTGGTGGGGTTTCCAATGTGGAGTTGCTGCCGGTGTTGGGCGTTAGGTTCAAGTGGAGTTCGGTTCAAGATTTTATGGATGTTCAGTACTTGTTGTGGTTCTCTTGTATTGTTTTCATCTATTTTTTCTTGTTTCCAGGTTGTTATATGTAATCCATCTTTTGATTAATATAATCAGTTTGTTCATCGGGAAAAAAAAAAAAACAAAACACCTTATAAGGGGGTCTTATACATTATACAACCTACCCAAACCATGTTGCCAAACAAGCCCTAAAGGTTTTCCTAAATCAGATTTTGGTATAAAACAAGTTTTTTGTAAGCAAAAAGAAAACAACAATAAAGATAAATGCCATAATCAAGCGTTCCCCATCACTTTTAAAAACAAAAGTTAAAAAAAGGATTTACTGATTTTTTTTTTTTTTTTTTTTTTGCCTTATATAGGAAAAAGAAAAAACAAAGCCAATACCTTGAAAAAAAATATAAATAAATAAAACCCAAATTTATGTTAAATATAACATGTATTCAAAACGTGATAATTAATTGAGGGTTGTACTTATCTCAAATTATATAATGATAGTTGAACAACGTGACTCACTAAATAAAGAAAAACTTCACAATGGAAGGAAAAGAAGACTACAAAATTTCCAAGTAATTTAATAGTGAAACGAAAACAGGGGTAATAAGTGTTTACTGATTAATAAAAAATCCGAAGCCCAATTCTAAGAGTGGAATTCGAGCTAAACGAGCCGAGTTTTACCATACTCAAGCTTAGCTCGTTAATTATATGAGTTTTCAATTGAGCTCTAGCTCGGCTCATATAGTTAAACGAGCCTAACCCGAGTGGCTCGGTCATTTTACACTACAAATATACTATTTGAATTAAATGAGCCGAGTTTCATCAAGTTCATTTGTTACACGAGCTTTAATTTGAGCTCGAACTTGGCTCATATAGTTAAACAAACGAGTTCGAGCCGAGCCTGAGCTGCTCTGCTCAAATTCCACCCTTACCCAACTCTGAGACAGCAAAGTATTCATGGGCCCACTACTAAAATATCGTATCAGCATGAAAATATCGACACATATTTGGGATGTTCCAAGACTATCGGTACTTCACTAAAAATACTTCAGTTAGTACTTCACTAAAAAAAAACAAGGAGTTCCTTTCTGTTAGTTACCACTTACCCGCCTAACAACCATTGTTTACCGCAATTCTTTTAAGCAAACAACCAACATCTAAACCTTTTATCCTGGATTTAATTCTGATCTTTCTTCTGTAGTAGAAGACTTGTAGCAACAACGTGTCATCCAACTTGCCCCATATATGCAAGTGGAACTGGAAGGTTCGTGCCACGAAGCCAGATAAAAGCCATATCAGTGATCTTTTTCTCGGCCCATACAGTGAATTGGGCAAGTGGTGACACATTCAACTGCTGAACCCCATGAAAATTAAAGTTCTCCTTTTCAGTTAACCCTAGATATAACTTGTAGTCTTGTACACCATTATGTGGATAGTTAGGAAGAAAAGTCACAAGTCGCAACAAAGACCTGGAAATTTCTTATCAGTGATAGTTCTCTTGGTAGGGTCAAGAAAGACTTTTAGTGAGGACAATTATTTTTTGGACATTATAAGACCGTGTGGAATTCCTGGAGAGGGATGGAACATAAAAGAAAAAAATGTATGTACCTAGATCAAGTATCATGCATTTGATCATCATATGTTCATGTTTGCTTCTTTTTCATAACCATGTCCAAGCTCAATTACTACAAATATGCTCTAACACTGCAAACTACACATCCAATAGCCAATTCCAGACCAATCTCAACCTCCTCCTTCCTTCCCTTCTTTCAAATGGTCCTCGAGATGGATTTTTTAATACAACTGTTGGAACTAGTCCTGATACAGTCTATGGCCTAGTCCAATGCAGAGGTGATGCCTCAACAGAAGATTGTCGACGTTGTTTGAATAATTCAGTTGTAGATGTTATCCGAAAATGCCCAAACCGAAAGGAGGCTACGCTGCGATACGATCTTTGCATTATACGCTACTCCAATACGCGGTTCTTCTCCCACGTTGATAGTAATAATTCCCGGGGGATAGCCAACGCGGCAGATGTTTCTGAAGCTGATGTTAATCGTTTCAACAGGCAGTTAGGAAACCTATTTAACAATCTGTCTACTGCTGCTGCGTCTGTAACAACAAAGTTTGACCTTGGATCAATTAATTACACAAACCTGAATGATATATATGGTTTGGTCACGTGTACTAGAGATTTATCAGCTACTCAATGCTCTTCTTGTCTACAGAGAATGGTTAATTTGTTACCAAGCTGTTGTGAAAACAGTATAGGAGCCCAGGTTTTCAGTCCAAATTGCCATATAATATATGAGCTTTTTTCATTTTTTCAAAATTCATCACAATCTCCTCCTCCAGCACTCCAAGGTTCACCATCTCCTCCTCCACCTGTCCAAGGTTCACGTAATATTCACGTAATATGATTAAAAGAATTGCTTAGTAGGATTATGGTATTGGGAATGGATTGTATTTGAGTATTGTTGTTTGTGCAGGAACTGGAAATGCCTGCAAATTTGTCAACATTGTTGCGATTGTTGTTCTAGCAATTGTTGCGGTAATCTTAGCTGCAATTTGCGCATATTTTATAACTAGGAGAATCAGGAAGAACAGGAGGAAAATGATGAAACGAGAATTGATTTGTAAGTTAGATTTTATATTCTAACTTGTTTTTTAACTTACTTTTTTTTGTAGCTACAAAGGCTTAATTAATATAAGATTGATGACAGGGAGAAAGAGATTTTATATCTACAATAGCATCTGTAATGTCCGATTAGTAGAACTTTTTTCTAATAACATCAATCCAATAATTATCTATTAATTATTATGTAGCCGAGGATGATATCAGAAACGGAAAGTCCTTGCAATCTGTGAATCAGAACTTGCCGAAGACCTTTTAAGCTATGTGAGTATGGCCATGGTTTTTATTTATCCTTTTTCTTTATTCTTTTAGTGAAATAAACCTATGAAGAATAGTGGGAGGAAGGAAGTGCTTTAGAGTTGATAGAACCGACACTGAGAGAACGCTATTCAAGAAATGAAGTAATGAGATGCATACACGTCGGCTTGTTATGTGTTCAGGAAGACGTGGCAAGGAGACCTACGATGGCATCGGTTGTTCTAATGCTAAACATCTACTCTGTCACCATTCCATTACCTACTGCACCTGTTTCTGTAAGTAGTAACAGAACGGAACTTGGCGGGAAAATAAAGGAGAATGGAGCAAGCACAAATAATTCAAGCCAATCAGTTCTGCCAGACCATGGATGAAGCATCGATTACCGAGTTATACCCTCGTTAACACTCATGGATGAAGAGTACTATGAATTAGAATATGTTAACTTATTTGTTAAGGTTGCCTTTCAAGACATATTAATGGAAGTTATAGTAATTGTACACGTTCATGACATTATTAGCCATCTACAAGCGAATCTTTTTCGTGACATTATGAGCATCTACAAGTGATTCTTTTTTTTACAGCTACTGTAAGTTCTGAGTTAACTGATGAAGAAAGGTAGTACGTGGTCAGACTCCGGCCAAACTTTTAGTCGACAATTGTGTAGTAGCAGACTCATAGTTGAGTATAAAACCCTCACCTAAGAAAATTAAAAGGTATGAAAACTATAGTTTAAACTCCTTAATAATATTTTATTTAGAATAATTATGTTTATAATAATGTGAATTTATCATTGTTTATTTATTTTTGTGTATTTCAGATCTGGTAGCTGAATATGTGTATAAAGACATCATTTTTATGTGGTAAAAGAGTGAAAAATATTGCTTAAGAAGTTTTATGGTTAAAGCTCAAGTTTCAAAGAGAAAATGTCTTCAAAAACCTAGTCAAAATTGGAAAAGTAAAAATCAACTCGAACAGAAAAATAGCATAAAATCAACAAAATAGTAATACTACTACTATCTACTAACAAATAGCATATGCCCAAAGCTTTACTGACTTATAGTTGCTGAATATCCTAGGTCGAGTTGTTCAATTAGCCACTCGCCTCATTGAAGCTAACCGGCTAAGAACCACCATGAACTCTATTGACTTCAATTGGTCACGAGCTTCATTCCTACAATTGAAAGTTTGAAACCAAATGTTCTTCTCCTCACAAATGTCCCTGTCCTAAGCCCACGCGGATAACCATCCAAAGCCCACACTTGAAAACAATAAATCATACAAATGATTCATAGATCATTTTACTTTTGTTCCCTCCCTTACCATGCAAGTTCACCAAATGATCTTTCAAACCTAGAAATGAGCTTTCAACTAAATATATGTATAGTTACCAGAAAAAAACTATATGTATGATGTCTCCTAGCTATGTGATGTTAGATATCATTTGAGAGTTTGAAATTTGTTGCACGTACTTGGGCTTTCATGTCCTTTAATGGTTCCACAACTTTCCCCAGAAAATAGGAGATTTCGTATGTGTTTACAGAATGAACACGCCCTTTAAAGATTCCACAGCTTTATAACACAAGAAAATTAAATAGGAGACTTCATCTTTGTTTACGGAATGAAGTGCCTCCAGCTAGAATTAGAAAGTGACTAAAAGTCTAAAATCCACGTTAAAAGTAGAGGTTTCAAGCTTATATCTAAGATATGAGGTCCTTTGAAGTCAAAAAAACCAATACATACTTTCAATAGCATTAGTGAAAGCATAGGTTAATTATCTGAGAGAGGAATATTTGCCAAAAGAAATTAGAGATGTTTGTTTCCTTGTAAACAAAGTAAAGCAAAGCAAATCAACAGTTGCAGAGTCTTACTGTTCAGAAGACTTGAATGAAAGCAAATAAATTTGGTAAGGTGCACACAATGCAAACTGTGATGTCAACAACATGACCATTTCAACACTGCTGCATCATTACTAACATGATCACAATGCAAATTAAAACAATATATTAACCAAATAATATCTTTAAAAAAATTATCAGACCCAACTGTTTCGCACTAGGCCTACTGATGAATTTCCTGGCTCTGCCACTGGGTAGAAAGTAGAAAGTAGAAAGTAATCTTACTTCTCTAGGTGACAGTCCCACCATAAATACAAAGGATCTGTGAAGGACTGAAAGTGCAGCCAGTCAGCCATAGTTGGGGATTTTGGAATTCTCGGAATTCTGGTAAATCCAAAAACCGAAATCTAATAAATTTCGACCCTATTACATTTCGAATTTCGAATTTTTTCGGAATTTCAATTATTTCGATACTATATTTGGAATTCCGATTTTTTGAAAAACCGAAATTCCGAATGGAATTCCGGAGTTTCGTTCGGAATCACGAACTATGCAGTCATCCACATACATGAGGACAACAAAAGTTGCCTAGTGAAAATAAGGATCAAGGAATCATACGGTCATACATAGTACAAAATATCAGGATATGGGTATTTATCAATATTCAATTTTTAGATATGTATCGTGGATATATCCTTCTTTTTGGGGATATTTAACATTGTTTCACATACAAATATCGTGGATATATCCAAAATATTGACAAATATTGTGGATATTGTGTGTGGATATTTTTTGATATATCATGATACATTATTTATATTTATTTGAAATATAATGGTAAATATTAAATAAAATTATTATATACACAAAATAACTCCAAATATCACAAAATAACTCCAAATATCACAAATATCGCAAATATTATCGAAATATAATTGATATTTGCAATCGTATATATCTCTGAACATATCGTGATATTTATATATTTTTTTCTGAAATCTAAATAGATATCCCAAATATCACGATATATCGAGATATTTTGTATTATGCGGTCATAAGGATGAGTAATGGATTCCCTGTTCCTTCCTAACTCCACACCTACCACTATTTCGGTAAACAATCTTAATCAATCCCCACGTCAAGAACATTCCAGCAAGTCCGTGTCCACCGCTCCCAACAGGACACACGTCACCATAAATGAATGAATAAAAAACTAAGATATTTTGAAAAAAAAACAGTAAGAAAAGCCATAAACCAAATGTCGTAATTCAGCGTTCCCAAAAACATTGGTCACTTTTTATGGAAAAGAAATTTTTATAAACCAAAAGAAAAAGAAAACAACAATAGAGATAAATGCCATAATCCAGGTTCCCATAAAGACATCCACCACCTTTAAAAAAAACAAAAGTTTTAAAAAGGATTTGCTGATTTTGTATGAAAACAAACTTGACGGATATATAATGGGACTTGTGTTTTTTTGTTGCAGCAAATAGGAAAAACAAATCACTTATCAGAAAAACAAAGCCAATATTGTCAAGATATACAATAAGTTAGAACCCAAATTTATGTTAAATACAGCACGTATTCAAAACGTGATAATTCATTGAGGGTTGCACTTAGTGGCGGAGCCAGAAATTTGTTCCAGGATGAGCCAGTGAGCACTAAACGTTTTGATAGCACTCGAAGTCAATATTGATAGTTGAACAACAACAGGAATTTAACGTTTGTTTTATGTTAGTTAAACATTATTCATCAATATATATAAAAAATTTTAAATAAACAAACACCCTTTTAATTTATTTTGTCAATGATTTGAAAATAAAAAATATGTTAATATATTTAGGTAAGGGAGGGATTTTTTCTCACCGAACCCATTTTGTAATCTCATTTTATGATTTTAGAACCACTCCCAAAATGTACAAAGCCATATTCCATCCTACCAAAAAGCCATATTCCATCCTACCAGGTTAAATTAAAAGCTCATATTTTGTAGATATGATCTTCCCAAATAATTTATAACATGCCCACTAAATTTTGGTTCATTCAAATATATCTAACTTATCAAATGTTATTATGAAATCGAAAAAATTCTAGACCTCAATTTAGATAAACGTTTAAAATTGAACACTAGTTTTTTATATTAGACATATCCAAATAGGATGAAAAATTGTGGGCATGCTATCCATTGTAAGAATATCAAATCCACAAAAAAATAGGGTCTTAATTCAATTTGTAAGGATAGAGATAATTCAATTTTCTAAAAAACTCTATCTCTCCCTTTATTGTAATGGAGATTTCCTAATTCATATTATTTTGAATAATTTTACAACCCACAACTAATAGCAACTAGTTAATTAGTTTAACCCTCCTAAATTTTTAAATAAGATTTTTAGTATTTATATTTATTAATAAGTCATATGTCTTTTGTTTTCCATCAATCATTTAAATTGTTGTAAATTCTACATGACTTCTAACAATTAAACTTAAAAACTCTCCGTTTAATCGATATGAGAGGCTTCATATTATATCATTAACCATCTTTTCATGTAATATATTTCTAATGTGACTAACTTAATAGTCCGATGAATCCATCACCCTAAAGAAATATTACCTTTACCAAATAACCCCTCATAGTTTACTTTTTACAACTAATTAAAGCTCTTATTCAATTCAATGGCAAAAAAGAAAATTCAAAGTATAATACGAGCAAATAATGTTATCAATTTTGCAAAAACCTACTCAAAGTTTTTGTTAAATTTCTTCATATTATTTAAAATAATTTAGAAAACCTCATTCACTTATCTCAAAGTATATAACTTCCAGAACTCAGTAATCTCAAATTATAATTTGATAACACTCGAAGTATATATTGATAGTTGAACAACAACGTGACTGAATTTAACGCCTTAAAGTAATACATTATTTGCCCATTAGGCAAAACATGGAAATAGAAAACTAGAAAAGTGAAAATAACATGAGCCCGGTAATGTTGTTTTAGATGATTCCAAAGCCCAAATGATGATCGAGGAACCCTAACTGCCACAGGAGAGAGCAACACATGGAGAGGTAGTGGACACAGGATGAAGAGGGAGATCAACGAACCAGAAAAAAGGGGAAGTTACAAAAGAGAAAAGGAGTTATAAAGAGAAGAGGGGAGAGAAAATAGAGGGGAGAACTACGGCACAGCTTGATCCTCCGAGAATGGCTCGGGGGTACGTAGGCAACCCAAAAGGGTTCAGCTGATCAATTCATATCGGAGACATGTAAGATTAGTGTATATAAAAGGGTTTCATACAATGACGCCATCTGTGAGGACACGAAAAATAAAGCCGATGATAAACCATGGGTCGGGGTTCTCTCGGTCTATTGATGATGAGAGAGTGAATTTTTTCAAGAACGAGTTTTACAGGGAGAGATTTTTATGTCAACTTGGGAAAGGAAAGGGTTATACAGATCCGAGGCAGAGGTGGGTTATCCAAAACAGAGGAATGGTCAAATGGATCGCGGGAACAAGATCCGAAGATTGGAACTTTCTTAGAACAAGTTTGTAATTTTCTCGTGCGGATCGCTCATAACAACCTTAACACGCATCATCATCGGATCACCGACATTAGATAGTGTTTGATAGAAGATATTGTTTGGTCTAAGGGGGTTGAAGAGAGGGCTAGATGAATTGGCGTGATGGGTGGGTGACCTTGGTTTATTACCAGTTCACGGGCATTGAATAATGCTTCGTTAGTTCGGTTTGGTTGGGTTTTTGTGCCGGAATTCATCCTTCAACATGGCGTCAAGGAATTATAGTTCTAATGATACTTTGCTCTCATACTATAATCACAGTTCATTTACTTCTTATTTGCATTAAATATTTCCATCTTATCCGTGTCATGCAGCTTTACTCAGTAGTTATTTCTTCGATGTGTTGTTGCGATTCAGGTATGGTCTTTACTGATGAGTGGAGTTGCCAACCATATTTAAAAATTCCTTTGCAGGTTGCACCTTGGATGAATGGTTCATGGAAGTGTCCGAAATTGCAGTAGGGTGAGCTTGCCGCTAAGCTATATATGGCAGCTTGTCCCTGTTGGTTGCAAAGCTTGGCTCCTCTGCTTGTTATGTTGTCTTTGGCCGTGGAAGCCAAGAAAAAGGTTGAAGTTAACGCCATTATTCTAACCGTACATGGTTTTTGATTTGTGTAGTGTTTTGTGTTCTTTTTCCTCTTTTGCAGATTATACTTATGTTGACATCCATTGGTGCGGTGAGCGTGGATTTTGCTGGAATCTGCTAAATTGGCTAGTTCATGGAGAATCTGACGAGACCTTTGGCAACTTGGATATAGCACTAGAAATCCGTTCTGCGTAATGGGATTGTTGCTTAACAAGACAATGAAGGGCTGATTGTGCTGGCGAACGATTGGAAATATCACTAGGTGGGTGAGCAAAAATGGGGCCGCCAACACTATTTGGGGTTTGGGAGAACCAGATAAAGAGGGGACCTTTCCAGAGAACAGGGAAAAGAAGTCGTAACAGAGAGAGGAGAGGGTTCGAGTTGAGATCGGGTGTGGGAAAGAGAAAGCTTAGAAGCGCAAGCTATCGCCTGGTAAGACGCAAGTGCGTAAAGACCCAAGTGCTAACGCCATGAAGGCCTCAGTTGCGGTTATCAAGGGTGAAATGGCTGAGGAAACAAGGGCAGTGGAAAGAATGTCAAGGATCCGAATGGTGTTGGGTGCTAGACAATTTGAGGAATGAGAAGTCGATCAACTGAAGAGAATGGGGTCTAACCTCGGCTTAATTCAGCACTTACTCATGGGAAACTCATCATTTATCAACTGGAAATCAAGAATTTCAACCATGGCCGCAGTATAGAGTGAGAAATTGGTCGAACCGACATACCTCGAGTCCACGGAATGGAGTCGGTCAATAACAGAATTCATTTCTTTTCAGCAAGATACGTCTTGCAGAGGTATTCAAAAGTGTGTCTTTGCGATTATCGAGATGGGAGCAACAAGTGTGAGACGGAATAGCTGGGAGAGCATGAACAGCGACAAAGACTGTAGCATCGATGGTATGGTCAACAAGTCAGGTTAGGCCGTGGACAAATCTGATTTTAGGGCAGGTTGTATATTCTATTTCGATGTGATTGGAATCCGAGCGGGGTATCTGATTCGGGCGCGTGGGATTCTATGGATGGTGGAAGTTTTTGGTTGGCTACTTGTGAATCGTCAATGGCTTTAAGGTTGAAATTGTAGTGCAGCTGATTCTAGTTTACCTACCGATTTGTTAGGTGGCAATTATACTCCGAAAAATGAAAAGGGCATGAATGGGTGTCCTAATTAACACTTGGGGGCATGGCCGAGTTGTCTCCGGATATGCTTCGAGCTATCTGATATCGACGGCTATATGGTTTTGAGGCAAAGGAACAAGGAGATCTAGAGTTTGAGATTGAGTTATGTGGATTGGAGCGTCCGAATATGAATGGTAAGTTGATTACATAAGAGATGCAGAGACATACCGCGGCAGGTAACTTCTTATTTTGCTGTCATGAACATAATAGACGGACGAGTGGTGACTCACCGTCGACCCGATGTTACTGGGGACAGGGGCAGGCAAGTCTTGTCCCCATCCTTGGTAGAGATATATGTGAGGATAGAGTTGGGTTATCCCCAAACCTTGTGATATTCCGCAGACTTGGTAGTGCTAAGTTATCTAGGTGTCCGCGGACCCGGATGGGTAGCATGGTTGTACATCTCAGGATAAGATAGGGAAACCTTGGAGTCTTTGTTTAGTTTTTCAATTAAAAGAGAGGAAGCTTGCTTTTAGATATTGCTAAGTGAGCCGAGCAATGATAGTTTGTGTTGAATGTTATATCAATGAATTAGAGAGCATACTTCTTCCAATTGTTTCATGAGTATTGGGCTATGAACGAAAATAACTTGGGGGCAAACTGAGCTGCCCCTATCAGGCTTCACAGCTGACCAAAGACAACGAAGGGGATGAGCCCTTCGTGGACTAGATGTCCGAATCAGACTTGGGGGTAAACTGAACTGCCCCCATCAGGCTTCACAGCTGACCAAAGACAGCGGGGGGGATGAGCCCTTCGCAGACTAGATGTCCGAATCAAACTTGGGGGCAAACTGAGATGCCCCCATCAGGCTTCACAGCTGACCAAAGATAGCGGGGGGGATGAGCCTTTCGTGGACCGCCGTGTCCGAATCAAGCTTGGGGCAAAATGAGATGCCTCTAAGCCAGAGAGCGGGGATGAGCCCTTCGTGGACCGCAGTGTCCGAATCAAGCTTGGGACAAAATGAGTTTATTTTATAAGCCAAAGAGCGATGAGCCCTTCGTGGACCGCAGTGTCCAAATCAAGCTTGGGGAAAAATGAGTTGCCTCGAAGCCAGAGAACGGGGGATGATCCCTTCGTGGACCGCAGTGTCCAAATCAAACTTGGGGCAAAATGAGTTGCCTCGAAGCCAGAGAACGGGGGGGATGATCCCTTCGCGGACTATACGTCCGAATCAAACTGGGGGGCAAACTGAGCTGCCCCTCAAGCTTCACCTGGTGACTACTGAGAGTCATTGGGGGGGGAGCCCTTCGTGAACATGATGTGGAGTTTTACAAAGTGCCGAGGAGAATGGGATGAGACCCTAGCTTCACGGGCGATATGTTGAGTTTGAAGAGGGAGAGCGAAAGGGAATAAACCCTCTGTGGGCTTAGTAGTGGGTTCTATGAAGGAGAGTTGATAGCTGGGTTGAGACTATTCGTGGGCATGATGAGGGATTGTGAAGAGTGAGTGCCAAGGGGAAGAGAGGTTGAGTGTTACGAATGAGAGCGAAGGGGTTGAGAACATTCACGGATATATTGTTGAGTTATATAAAAGAGAAATGGAGGGGATGAGCCCTTCGCGAACATGATGTGGAGTTTTACAGAGTACCGAGGAGAAGGGGATGAGACCCTAGCTTCACGGGCGATATGTTGAGTTTGAAGAGGGAGAGCGAAAGGGAATAAACCCTCTGTGGGCTTAGTAGTGGGTTCTATGAAGGAGAGTTGATAGCTGGGTTGAGACTATTCGTGGGCATGATGAGGGATTGTGAAGAGTGAGTGCCAAGGGGAAGAGACCCTTCGCAGAATGGTAGTAGGATGAGTCTTCGTGGAATCAACCTGGGGGAAAACTGAGCTGCCCCCAACTGCTAGAGACCGCGGATGGATGAGATCAAGTCCTATGGTACTGTGCAGGTTTGGAATTCAAGTACGAGTACAGGAGAGGTCAAAGTCTTCTCGGGTCCATCGTCATCATTGACGGACCCGAGAGGGGGCATCTATAGTGGTCATATTTGTGACATGATAGGTTATATGTGGCAAGTGGGCCGGATGAGAAGTAGTAAAGAAAGAGCATACTGCAGTATATTAGGTCCGCGGAACCCTAACTGCCACAGAAGAGAGCGACACATGGAGAGGTAGTGGACACAGGATGAAGAGGGAGATCAACGAACCAGAAAAAAGGGGAAGTTACAAAAGAGAAAGGGAGTTATAAAGAGAAGAGGGGAGAAAAAAGAAAGGGGAGAACTACGGCACAGCTTGATTCTCCGAGAATGGCTTGGGGGTACGTAGGCAACCCAAAAGGGTTCAGCTGATCAATTCATATCGGAGACATGTAAGATTAGTGTGTATAAAAGGGGTTCATACAGTATGTATTGTGGCCTTTGCACCCGGTTTTATAGACCATTCGGGCTCATAGTTAGCAATTCGCAATGTGACAAATATTTGATACAGAAAATATTCGAATAAAATTTGAGTTTCGATAAGAATTCGTTTTTTCAATTCGGATTATAAAAAACGGAAATGATAAAAGTTCGGTTCGTAAGTAATTCGAATATAATATGGAGCTAAAAATAAAAGAAATACGAGAAAATTTGACAGCATACTCAACAGATTTTTAGTGAAAATATGAATAATTCACGAATAATTCAAGAATTAATAATTTCTGACCGAATTAACGAATTATTCGGTATCATTGAAAAATACGACCTTTTTAAATGTTTTCCGAATTAAATGAATAATTCGCCGAATTGTTAAATGAATAATTCGCCGAATTGCTAACTATGCTATGGTGGGCTTTGCGTTTTTTCTTAAGCTAGTACAGGCTGTAATAACATATATATATTTTTTCAACCGGTTCGTATTTCCCACGCTACGCGGTTTGGGTTTCCTAAGTAACCGACTAACCCCATGTGGTCCCGGTCCATTAATAAAAAGTCCAATGCCCAACTATGAGGCCGCAATGTATTCATGGACATGGACTTTTAAGGGCCTTACGGCAGGAGTATAACATCTAAAATATCGTATCAGCATGAAAATATCGACACATATATGCCAAAATACCAACATATTCGTGATATTCCAAAACTATCGCTAACCCAATATGGGCCACAAGCCCAAAACTCTGATTTGATTGAAATTCCAATTGCGTCTAAAGTCTAAACAATAGAGAGAATTATCCCTATATAGTTTCTTACCACCCATAAGCCCCTAAAGCCCTTGAATAGAAATACCTAATCAATCAGTTTTGTTTGTTTGTTTTTTTTTTAATTTCAACATTCAGTGTTTCAGAGGCAAAATTCTTGTTTGTATTATGTAAATGTCTTATTTTATCCTACGAAATTAATAGGACAATAGGACATTACACCAAATGTTTGGATCTTAATTAGCTCTAATTTAGGTGGAGAATGGAGATGGTTTTGGTTAGTGGTAATGGCTGCTCTTCAAGAGTAAGAAGATGTCTATGTATCCAGCACTTTTTACTAAGACTAGAATCAAGTATACTGGAATCAAGCCAACGTAGTTCTGGGGGGTGGCTTTTATAGGTGCTAGGAGTGCGTAGATGGTAGAACACGTGCGGTGGTATGGACTGATGTACTGCTAGGATGAGCAACACGTCCTCATAGGCTGCACGTGTATAGTAGCTCTAGGTATTAGGCTGTTTGAGCTGACGTAGGACGTAATGATGGTAAGAACGATGTAATGATAGATAATAAGCAGTTGTAATGATTTGAGTACCGATACTAATGATAGCAATGATGAGAGTAGTAGGTGATGATGTCACAAGATGAAGTCGAGTGACGAGTCATTGATGTTGAATTGATCTTGACGAGTGAGTGAGTGTTTGTTATTGGAGTCGTTGTGTGTGGACTACGTGCACATACAATACCAATAGGATAGATGCCCTTTATATTTTCCAAACTTATTTCAGCATTCAATGCTAAAAGAGGACTTCAGCATTCCACAATAAAATTCTGGTTGAATCTTGAATTGAAGTGTTGTAGACATACAATTCCACTCCTACCCATTGTTTGATTGCTCATCTTCAAGCTCTAATTTGGGAAAATCCACCCATCTTCCTCATCTTCAAGCTCTAATTTGGGAAAATCCACCCATCTTCCTCATCTTCAAGCTCTAATTTGGGGAAATCCTCCCATCTTCCTTATCTAATCCTTATATGAAGCCAAACAATCTTTAAAATTTATGATAGATTGTCTAGATAATATGTTGAGATTTGTTTTTGAGGGAAATGGTAGATAATGGGGTGCGGTCTCCTGGTTTTCAATCTAAGAAGAAAGATATCAAATGGGCTTTTCAAATTGAGACGATGGGTTTGATTTAAAAGTTGAGTCCCGATTAGGAGAGATCGATCTCTCTATCCAAAGGAGCGCGTTAATCTATCTACTGTTAGATCGAGCAGATTTTAACCCTCAACGAAATGTTGAGTTGGAAGCTGACGAGGACCAAAACAAATTACAATACAGTACCAAAAAGACCCTTCAATCCCCGTCCCCATATCTTCATCTTCTTCTTCAGTCTTTCCTATTTTTCATTTATTATTTTTGGTAATGAACTGTAATGAAATTAAATGATAAAATAGAAGGATTTAATAAAAAAGATAGACCAAAATTTCATAAAGGATGATCAAAAAGTTTTAAGTGCAACATGAAGAAAGAAAGACAAAAAATTATAATACTAAATTGTATAACAAATTCTTCGACAAGATGAAGAGAAGCACCAATAATGGGTTGTGTTAAATTTGTAAATAATATGATGAACCCATTTGTTAAAACTTCACTGTAACAATCAGTACACTTTAGATTGTGCTAGGAGTAGAGGAAACCTCTTTACCAGAGAAAAAGTTAAAAGGGGTGGGGTGGGTGGAAAAAGATTAAGGGATAAAAATGTCATGTTAGTATTTATTTCACTTTAATTTATTTTATTGCCACTAACAGTCTCTTTTATCGAGGTACAAGTGTATGTCTAGCTAACGGCTACTATCGTCGTGTGCACTAAATTTAGGGAGAATGATCTTTTCTTATCATTTGCCTTAAAAGTTTGACTCTGCTGCCCTAACATGACATCCTCCTCTCTTGTTTTTTCTCTTTTTTTTCCGTTAAAATGACATCCTTTTATCTGATGTTCACACATGGTGTTATAGCCATTTGTCTTCCTTATTTAATAATTAATTATTTCCAATATATCCTCTACTATATTATCAAAAAATAAAATAAATAAAATAAATCCTTTCCTATACTTAAAATTCATAAATTTGTAATTTTAGTTTACACTATTTATTCCAACAATTTGACCTTAGTCACATGACACCAAATTTTCTCTAATGTTGGTTATATTATATTGTTTTCAATCGAAAAAATTTGTTTATGTTATCCCAAAAATAAATAAATTATATATCCAAACGATAAATTGGTCCAAACAACTTATATTCAACAATCAGCACCAGAAAAACACAAACAAATTTTTAATGCACATTTAAGTGGAAGGTTAGTGCCGCGAAGCCAGATAAAAGCGATATCTGTGACGACTTAATGCACAAGGAGTAGTTAGAGATCTTTCCCTCGGCCTAGACAGGGAATTGCACAAGTGTCACACATATTCAGTGGCGGAGCCAGGAATATACTTTCATCGGGGGCACCACAGAATGTGACTACTTACGATAAATTTCTCATTAGGATTTTCTCCGCACAGTTTCACTTTAGCACATATTGCACTTGATTAGGGAGCTATCTTCTACTCTTACAACCACGAGTGATTGATCAGGAATAGGCTTTCTTATGAGGAACCTATCTATATCTACGCAAAAATTAATAGCATATATCACTATAAAAAAAAATTATTTATTTCTTAAAGGCTAACCAAATATAGACTATTAGGCTTCCCAACTTTACAAAACATGTCAATTTAAATTTTTTAAGTTTCCATTAGAAAATGTATTTTTGCTCCCAATCTCCCATAAACTAACAATATAGATACTTCAGATATAGTAACATAAAATTATGAAAGCGTAAATACTCAACTAAAAATTAAGGCAATAACAAAATTGAGTTTAGGAAAGTTAGTAATTAATTCTATAAATTGGTTACATAAATAATAAAAATAAAATTTGCAAGAATAAAAAATGACAAACCTAAAGAGAATAACTATGGGTCTATGGGTGTCCACAAAATATAGACAGTGGGCTTAAGGAAGGATAACAATCTGGTCCATGAATTAATAGATCCGCCCTGCACTTGTTCAACTGTTGACCCCATGAAAATTGAAGTTCTATTGGTAGGTGCGGTAATTATAGGGACCCGCCATAAAAGACGTAAAAACGGCCCATGTAAAGTGGGATGGTGACAAGTGACAACTCAATCAATTCATTTAAAGTTTTTAGACTTCCGTAACTCGCAACAGAGTTTTTAGACTTCCGTAACTCGCAACGAGTCCCACCAGCTCACATGGTAGCGCGCGTGGGGCATGCTAGAGGTGAAAATTCCCAACGATCTGTGGGGAGCGGCTCGTGTTCACCATGTGAGCTGGTGGGTGTAGACGTTTGACGCGTGTTCGCACGTGGCGATCTCGGCGATTCTGCGAGAAAAAACGCGTCACCTCGTTTTTCTGGATGTGAAAAGACGGGGACGAGTTGGTTGGAAGTCGTGCGGCAAATTTTGGGGTGTAATCATGATGCCTTGGAAACTGGAGGGACGGTTGCTCAAAAATTTCGCTGACTCTTTTGAAACTTCATTTGGCTGCTTCGTCTGGTAGAAACTACTTCATTACCGCATCATCCTTCAGGTTAGTTTTCTGCCATTGTTGAACACTTGCTTTTTGTTTCGTGCTTAGCCTCTGTTCTAGAGTTGTTAGGATAACCTGTTAGTTACTAGTGGCTAGACCTGTTAGGGTTAGAAGAAAAATGTCTGACTCCAACAACACGCGATCTAATGAGGTTCGTGAAGTTTCTCTTGGCTGGGATGACGAAGAGGAAGAGAAAGATGAGTCTGTGTGTGGGGTGGTTGAGGGTGATGATGAAGATGAGGCGGTTCATGGGGCTAGTAGTGAGGAAGATGCGGCTCGATCTGCGTCAGAGGCTGGGCTAGCACTTGCAGTCACCGTGAGAGGTCGTCTTCGAGCGGTCACCGCCGCTTCTGTATCGTGGGACGTATTATGCTTTGAGGCGTTCCCATATTTGGTAGAGAAATATGGGATAATCGTAAGCGTCCGGAGATCCATGAGCCCCACGAACGCCTCGGTCTATAGCGATAGGTACACCCCACCAAATCATGGGGTGATCATCCGTGAGGGCGGTGAGGGCGCATATGACGATACCGCTCTCCAAGCCGGGTTTGTGAGTTCCCGAACCGTGGCAAGGCTGCTCATTTTTGGGTAACACGTGGCGATTGTTCAAGGTTTTGACCTATTGAACGCCCGGTGAAGTGAGTACCGAATAGAGGTCACTGATGTTATCGAAAGCACTACCTCTTAAAGCGATCTAGGTCATTTGAACTTTAGCTTGCAAACTCGAAATTCGCTTTCGAGCATTCTGGATGGTAAGAGTAATGAGTCGTGGGATAAACGACCGCTGTTGCTTGTTGGAAGCTGATATATGCTCTTTACTACTACTTAGAGTTTTGATCTCTAAGAATTTATGCAAAAGCACTCAAGGTTCCTTACTCACGATCTTCGCTTCGTAGAGTTGGAATAAAGATTCAACTAAACTAAAGCTTAGAACAACTACAAATTGGAATTTACAATTAAGGAAACTAAGGAGTAAGGTCATAATATAAATGCTAGATTTTTCCTTCCTACATAAACATTAAGAAAACATTAACGTTGAAAACATTCACTTAATACCGAAATAGATATTTGAAAGAGAAGGTGGAGAGTTAATCCTCCTCATGTGAAACTATCATTAGTGTTGATTTGAAAAAGGTTTTGATTCTTCCTAGACTCATAGACAAGTCCCTAACGGAAAAATAGATTTGATCCCTAGCATGCATGGCTCACTAAAAAGCTCATACATACTAGCAAGTGAAACCAAACAATGACTTATCTCTAAGCTCATTGCTTGATTCCTAACTAAACTCTACACCAACTACCATTTTGGGATAGGATGTAGAGTTAGTTGTTCTTCCTAAACCTACCAAACCAACAACAATTGGTTTACCCTCACATGAGTTGGATTAACTCCCCAAAAGGGAAGTTAGCTCATGATCCTTGGGACAAGGATTTATAAACTAAGAAAAACACAAAAGAGAGAGAGAGAGAGAGAGAGAGAGAGAGAGAGAGAGAAGAAGAAAGATGAACAACCAAACTCACTTCTATTTATTTTCTAGAAGAACAAGTGTTCCTCCATTAAAACTATTACAAGCTTTCTAATAAAAACTAAAACTAACTTCTCATTTTTTTCACTAAGGAACTAAAATAATGCCATGTGAGGAAAATAAGTCAAGGGAGTAAATGGAGTGTCCCCCACCCTTGTCTAATTTCTTCTCCATTTGAGAGAAATCTCATTTCCTCCCACGTGAATTATCAAACCACATTAATTCATTTTTATCTACCACATTAAAACAAAGTGACACCTTGCCTTTTTTTCACTATTAACACCTAATCTAATTTATTACATGCAAGGTGTCAACTTTGCACCAATAATTTGTTATCTTTGTCTTGACATGCTCCATGATTGATGAGTCATCCAATATTGTGGCCCCAAGATAAGGGTCCATAATGCACCCATCGATGGCAACCGTATTTTGGGGGCGTTTTACAACTTCCCCTATCGTAGAGTTCATCGCCTCGATTGTCCGAAAGCAGCTCTCTTGTCGCATTCGAGTCCCGGTTCAAGAGGTAGGAGCTTTGGAAGTTTGATGCTTCTATGTGGATTTGGGAGAATTCATATATACTGCCGCTCCTTGTGCTTTATTGCGAGGTTTAACCAATATTTCCATGTTTATCGCAAATACCGCAAAAGTATGAAAATATATTTATTTCATGATTATTAAACACATAATGAACCAAATTTATATGTCTCAATGGGGTTTCATAATACACTTTTGGGTGCTTATCACACTACCCTCCCCCCAAGCAAAGACTTTGCTTGTCCTCAAGCAAAGAAGAGACACTAAAATAGATAAGTGGCCAAAAATGTGTAGTCCTAAACTAATTCTCGCTTTACAGATGCGATTGCATTGACCATATGCAACAAGGCCTTAAACCACTAGGAATTCCCTAGTGGACGAAGTTATAGCCTCGTGAGAGTTTTCCGTAAAAGATACTCACAAACTTCATTTATACTACAACGACTTCGAATGACGTAAACTTGTTTCCTAAATTAATCTCGGATATCCATACATCTCCTTAGCGGGAACGAGGATTGATTTCTTTGAAACTCAAGTTAATATGTATTCAATAATTAAAACATCTACATATGATTATTCATGCAAATGAACTTTTCATTGAAATATACTAGCAGGGGTTGTTTCGATCCCTTGGAGAGCCGCATACCTAAATGGGTTCTCACAGGTATGTGTCAAAACACAATTCCACTCAAAATTTTACCACTTAGGTTTTGTTAACTCCAGTGTGCAGTGGGCACACGTTTCCTCACATCTCAATGACAGTCAGAGGAGCCAATGTCGATCAATCACGTCTACTACTTATTATCACACCACCCTACTCCTAATTGAGCTAGAGGTCTTATTAGGTATTATGGGGCTTAGGTGGTAGTGTACAAGAAAATGGAAATGGATAATCGAAATTTACGAGTATGAGAGAATAGGGTCTTCATATATTTACACTAGAGAAATCCTTGTTTCCTTTCCTTCTTCTAGCTGAGTTTTTCCAACCTTGTTCTTAAGCCTCTGGATACTGATGATTTTTTTTTTTTTATCAATATATATATATATATATATGTCTTAAGAACATGATTCTATTTTTCTTTCCTGAAGCAAGTAACTGACTTATATTTAGGACAAGTCTTTCTCTTTATTCTTCCACATTTCATCCTATTTCATACTCATCACTTAGGTAGGTTCTTTTATTTGGTTTAATAGATGGGTAAGGAATTTTTGTGGTGAAAGTGAAAGGTTTGATGAAAGATTCAGTGGAGTGACTAGCGGTAATATTTGTAGCAGGTAAGAATTTTTAGCTATGTCGATCCAAAGAAGGCCTAAATTCTCGCCTAGGGTTCGGATGGTGATCAAGTAAGTAGATGCGTGATTTCCTCTAATCGGAAAAACTACTCCTCTGTGTCATCACACACAAATCACTCATGTCAAGGCTTTTGGTTAGATTCTCACAGGATTTATAGTTTAAGTAACTAACCGTTGGTTCCGAAACTTCTTTGCTATGTACAATCGATGATACTCGATACATGAATATTCATGAAAAGATGTATAAACTATTGCATACATATTATCTAAAGTTTCTTAAAACAAATCTTAATTCGGATACTAATGTGAGATTTCTAGACAATTTTCATCATTGAAAAAGGAAACAAGACTTTGTCACTAAAAGTACAATTATTAATATGAAAATAAAACTATATATAAAGCTACAAGATGCCTAATTTTTTTCTACAGGTTTAAAGCACCCCCAAACGTAATGATGCTTAGTCCTCGGTATCAATAATTAAAAAGAGAAAGTACCGAGAACCGTGGAGCAAAATTAGGGCTAGATTTCGAAATGTAGAAGGTTGGAGATCATAATATATTATTCCGAAAAGAACAATAAAATGTTCAATAGCACACTAAAACATAACACACCTAAATAAAAAAAACATAGCATACGAAACATGAAAAACAATAGCACACCAAACATAAGGTTTAGCTAGATATATGTACAATGGCAAACTCAAGTTTACCATCCGTAGGATGTGAAGGTCCGGCCCTCTTTAAGGAAATGTATTTTCTTAGCATCGCTACCAATAGATAATAGTCCGCCAAATTTCTGCCCATTCTTTGTCTCCGAGTCCCTCAAATTGGTCTTCATCTTTTTAGATCCTTTGGGTAACATCAACATGCCTCGTATCGAAGGACGCTTCCATTGACGAAACCTCAATGAGCTTAATGATTACGTTTTTTCGGGCACATGGAATCCACCTTGACCCGATCATGAAAAGTAGCCGCAAACCGGAAATGTGTCTTCATGATCCGCAAGCGGTGGACCGGTAAAAGTATATACTTATCCCGAAAAGTGCGAGCTTATTTCAGCCGAGACAACACAACCTAAAATGTTAAATAATGCATGTCCCCGAAGCTAGTGCAATCAATATGACACAAAGCCTCATTGGCGAGAAAAATGCCAATCTCTCATAATGTTCGGAGTACAAATAACATTGCGGTCCCCATATTCATGGTCATGCTTGCTAATGGAATGGTGATGTTGCGCCATGGCACATGGCCATCTCCTTCGCTTGATCTCAAGACCATCACCATAAAGAGTCGGGAAATGCTTGCCACCGAAAAGAACGGTAAGAATTATGATAGATGTAATGCCAAGATGCAGCAGGTTCGTGATATAGAAGGTCCAAAGTTAGGGCAAGTTGTTGTTCAGAAAAGATATGAGGTGTGTCACCAACTCGGATTGTGAACCCTTCTAAGTAGAAACCATGCGCATGGTTGAATGCTGGTGTGTCTTCCATATTAGCATAAAAGTATGCAGCCAAACTTGGAGAATACGTTTGGTCAGGTTGAAGAATTAGGGAAGACCACCCAATGTTTGTGATGTAATCATGGAAGAGATGGCCATAGGCATTGGAATCCATCATAGACTGAAAGGATTGCTCAGGAATGAGTTTGGGAGGGACCATGGATGATGAAGATGCTGTGTTTGATGAAGATGCCATGGTGGATGAAGTAATGAACTAGGTACGGCAACTGGATGGAAAAATGAGTATGTAAGAAAATAGACCCTCCTGTAGCACATGTTAAAATTATATTAGTCACAACGGAAATGATGACAATCCTATTAAGCATTGTATACAAAAGAAGACAAAAAGATTAGACAAAATACATAGTAAGACAGAAAAACGTAATAACATAGATGATTATATACTTATTGACTTAGTAATATCATGGATTCTTATATTGATCTTGGAGATGCATATTTTGCACCAGACTGTTTAGGTCTTCTATTTGTTGGCCGAGCTGCATCTGAATGTCCCCTTGGCTGGCAGAGAGTACAATTTGATTTTCCATTAGGAGAGCGTGATTTTGCAAGGATTAAGAATGATTTTCCAAGATCTCCTCCTGTTCAACATCATGCGTTGTTTGACGATCTTGGAAATCCTGAAGAGTTGTGATGATAATATTCTCGACGAAATGTAGTTCCCTCAAACCCCGATGAAGAAGTTTAATGCCTTCCATGGGATTAATAATATTCAAAGATGGCATTTTCATCAAATAAATGGTCGAATTTGAGCTTGGGTTGTTCTCGCTCATCTATCGAGTATCGGGGTCCAAAACCAACAGAGTAGTCTGTTTGGAGTACCTTTATATATGCTCTTTGAAGGGGTGTCTCTGGAGAAATTATTGGATAACCCCAACGCATCATGATCTGCGTTACTAAAGTGGGTAGGGGTGCTGACCTTCTTGTTTTCTTGGTGATTACGTTCCAGAGGTGTTGGATCAGACAAAAATCATCTCGTTGAGTTTGCAAAATCCAAAGTAGGTGAAGTTGAGGCTTTGTGACTTCTAATTGGTGTGATGTACCTACCACATTATGTCCCAACCAGTGGAGCACAACACGTTGATTCTGTTTCAAAGAGCGTTGAAGAACCATGTGATGTGTATTTTCGACGTCGCCATGAGATCTGATGGCTCGCAAAGAAAGTTTTTTTATGAATCAAATGATGACTCTTGAATAAGGGACTCCTGGGTATGTATTGGGATTTGAAGTATGTCCGAGATCATTTCCTTATTCAATTCCAATCGTTGTCCATAGGCATTGAAGTAGAATTTTCCATCTTCATATCCGCTAAATTGGTAGAACATCAAAACCAATTCTCTGGAATAACTAGCTGCGGAATGATATAGAAGAGGCGTCCATCCGCGACGTATGATTTCGGTGTCAAAATAAGGAGAAAACCGGCCCTCTTCGAAAAGTTTTCGTAGTCTTTCTCTGCGTATTTTTTTTTGGTTGAGCCATTCTTGAGGAAGGATAGGGAAAATTGTATGAATAAGAATGGCTGAAAAAGAAGAGATTTATAGCCAATCTATGAGGCTAGACCAATCTGGAGTCCAAGTGTAGTTAATGACCCATGTGATTATGAACAAAGATCATAGGGGATCCACATTAAGTCTTTGTCATGTCGATATCCAAATACAATTAATGAGATGGTTTAATGTTAGAAAATACTGAAGGAACGTTTCACGGGGTAGTTAGACTTACATGTAATTTCAAAATGATGATCATAACTCAAGAATAGAATATGGATAGAATAATCGAAATGCATGTGTGACAAGTGTTATGTGTACCTTGTAGCGTCGCGATTTTCTCCGAACACCATGTGTATCCATTAATTATTTTGGTGAGTTTTGGATGGCCTATCTTTGTTATGGTTTGTTTATTTATTTACTTATTATTATTATTATTATTATTATTTATTTATTTTTATTATTTTATTATTATAGAGGAAAAGACAACTAATATACACAATTATTTAATACGAAACTTCTCCATTTAATACGTAACCCGTACAAATGTGTGAGAATTATTTAACACACCATACTAATATACAAAATGAAAATAAGAAAAAAAAGAAAAACGGTTACATAGATCTAGATGTTCTGGATCATGTTATGCATGAGTGACAAGAGAATAATGATAAACACTGTTATCACGATTAATGTGATAGCCCATTCGCGTTGCTCCTTTTCCCATCGCTCTATTTTATTCATTATGTTCAAGAAATTGAAAATTTGTGAAGAAGAATTTGTGAAGAGTGAGAGAAGGGAATGAGTGAAAGTGGAAAGGAGAGTTGTATTTATAACTTGATTTCGACCGTTGGGCATCCGACCGTTTGGATCATCCGTTGGTTCTCGACCGTTGGGCTTTGAGAGTAGGCCCAATGAATCAAGGAGCAAACTCATATTTTTTGAAAGTACTATATTCGCATAACATAAATAATTTCTCATTCAAACCGTCTGGAGATACAAAATTATGAGAAATCAACCGATATATAATAATTTAGCACTAAAAAATAAAAATGCAATGCATTAGGGAAATAAATGACATAGTCATTTCTAAACCAAAGGAAATAAACAAATTATCGCGAATCCTCCGGGTTAGCGTAAGATGAACCCGGGTTTCTACGCTTTGGCCACGACGAACTTCAGTCGAATGACCGGGCGTGAATGTGGCCTATAGATCAGAGTAAATCGATCTTGAATTGCTGCTGATTTTGCCATCATCATTCTCCTGAATTGGCCTTGGCGATTTCTCATTTCTTCTTTGGAACTCATTATGGGAAGTAATCATCTCTTCCTGGCGCGAAGAAACATCCCCGCTGCGATACTAGAATTCATGTTCCTCAAGGCATCCATAGGAGTATTGATTCGCGATGGTATCTTCATTAAAACAAATTCCGGTGAAGGGTGGAGGAGGAGGTAATGCTTATCATGCTCAATGTCATCTCTAGCTATCGGGTCCCAATGGTCTAAAACACAAGTCTAAAAATTTCCAAAATTCTCGAAAGACTTTGTTTCAATGAAAGGAGTAGCGATCGAACCCTAAGTTAAGCATAAAGTTTGAAAATAACAAGTACAAGAAGAGGAGTCCTTCGCTTTGACGCCGGGTCGTAAGAATATGGCCTAGGAAATGGACCATACAGAAAGTGTGCTTCCTCTCCCCAGTAGGATCCACGAGGGGTGCAAGAAAGTCTTGTTCACATCGACGCCTTTGAAGTTCCAATGACGTTGTGCGCCAACCATTGGTGACGGCTAATTGGTTACGCCTAGCGAATCTTTGGTACACGCCGGATTCGAGCCAGTGTTGTACTCTCCCTCGAGAAGCATGTCAAACATCAAATCCCTCATGGTCGGGTATTCTGACAATAACAGGGTCGCACTATCAGAATTTATCTAATCTGCATGCGGTATTCGAAATCAACTCTAGCGTGAGTTCACGTTCCAACCCATCCGCCGTAATCCAAAATTCGTCACCCCGGAAACCTCCATTGTTATAAAATTTCAACACCAATTCTTCGAATATTGAGCTGGGATTCGATGCAATAGATATTCCCACTTTCTACTAGCAATTTCCTCATCAAAAATGGGTGAAACATCCCTAATTATAGAGATTTGTGAAATTTCTCTCAACTGTAATTCGCCTTCGCGGCTTTGCCATAGCGGTAATATAAATTAAATTTTGATGGTGCAAATAGCAAGAGGAGGTGGAGGAGGTGGTGCTGGAGGAAGGGGTTGAGGTTGGTGGAGTTTGGCCAGCGCTGGTCGAAATTCATCGGTGACAGTCGCAGTGCGAAAGTGGATTGTGTGGGGACCAAGATCCGCTTTTGTGGAAGAAGAAATGAGGGGGTGGATGCGGGGTGCCCCGCGGGGCTTTGTACCGGATCTTTGGTTTTGGGTCGGGTCAAAATTTTGGCCCAAGTACAAATGAATTACAGAAATTCCTCTTATGTCCCGAAATGTTTCGAAATTTCAAACGTGGAAATTCGATTCGTTTCAACTCCGAATTTAACGGATGAGATATCGAAACGATCAGTATTAAAAATGCCATCCACTAGAATATGGAAAATCACATTCAAACATCATTTTTTTTTTTTTACAATCTTTGGTTTTTATTTATTTATACTTTTATATACAAATGTACAAGTCGAGAAGAACATGTCAACAACACCGGAAATCCAAATAAAACAACACATCACAAACAGCTTAACTCAGGCAACTTTCATGTCGGCTATGGGCTTAACCCAATCCAGCCGATCGTGGCTTATCCTTTATGTTTTGGGGGCCTGGGTTCGTGGGCGGTACCATCCCCGACCAATGTGCAATGGTCTAATAATAATATTACCCTTAGTACATATGGTATAGCCTCAAACCGCCCAAAACAAATCACATAGAAAACTGATCGGGTTGGCACGGTGGAATCCATTGCCCGTACGAACTAGGAAATGTCCGATGGTGCATATCACGACTCTCTTTGGGCACCATGCTGGGTGCTAATAAAAAAAACGAGTATATACATGTTGAGTCTTTTAACGTCAGATCCTCAAGACGAATGTGAGTCTTTTAACGTCAGATCCTCAAGACGAATCCCAACCTGTGGGAGCAACGGGACGACGACGAAGTTTATCCTGTTGAGCTGGTGTCGCATAATAATATACCTTTATACCGCTCATCTCGGATAAAAGATCAAGACCTGGACAGAAAGGAGTTTGACAGTTCATACACCACCCCATCCTTTTCGCTCGTCGCTTTCGAGCAAAAGTACTACGACCATTACCAATTCGAGATGGGTGAGATTTGGACCAAATGATGAGTTGGAGTTCGCGAGGAAGAGAATAGAAAAGGGAGGAGAAAGAAGGAGTTGAAATTTTTGGTACCCATTGTTTTCCTGGAGGCACGTTTGCTCGATTATCAGAAGACATTTATACTTAGTTCAAATAGAGTTTTTGTGGACTAAGGTTCCGCCAAGCAACCACACACTCTAGGGATTTTAGAAAAGAAAATAGAAGAGGGCCCGGCTACCTTAATGGCATACTTTTCCTGTTTAAATACATGGAAAGAAGTACACCAAAAATCTATTAGTCCGCGGTAGACTGGATCATTTAGAAGAGTCTCTTCGACATCCGGAGAGCGCAACTCATGATAAATGTTTAAAGGCGCCGCCATTTACTTGAAATTCGCTACCATCATTTACGTTTTTCACAGAGATAGCCCCATAAGGGGTGACAGCAGAGACAGTGAAAGGACCAGACCATCAAGTTTTTAATTTTCCTAGAAAAATGTGTAATCTTGAGTTGTACATCAAAACTTTTTGACCGACTTTGAACTCTTTTCGCAATATGTGTTTGTCATGCACTCTTTTCATGTTGGTTTTATAGGATTTCGAGAGATCATAGGCATCACTCAAATTTCCTCAAGCTCATTTAACCGCAATTTTCTTTTTAACCGCCACGCTTAGTGTTATAATTGAGGCTTTTGATGGCCCATAAAGCACGGTGCTCAAGTTCAACCGCGCGGATGATAAGGTTTTCCAAAAACGAGGCGATCACGGAGACATCCCTATAGGTGTCTTAAAAGTCGCTCAGATGCCCACAAGGCATCGATAATCGTAGAGACCAGTCTTTCCTAGATGGATTGACAGCTTTTTCCAAAATGGATTTTATTTCTCGATTAGAGACTTCTACTTGACCAATCGGTTTGAGGATGATCTGGAGTTGCCACTTTGTGCGTGACTCCATATTTCTTTACTAATGATTCAAAAATTTATTGCAGAAATGTTTTCCCCATCACTAATTATAGCTTTTGGAACACCAAATCGAGAAAAATATTTTCTTTACAAACAAAACGACCGCTTTATGATCGTTAACCGCGACATGCCAATGCCTCAATCCATTTTGACACATAGTCAATCGCTACAAGTATGTATAGGAAACCATGAGAATTTGGAAATGGACCCATAAAGTCGATGCCCCATACATCAAAGATTTCCACAATTAGAATGGGATTTAAGGGCATCATATTACGTTGAGTAATGCGACCTAACTGGCGGGCAGCGATTGCATGCTTTGCAATGCTCATGTGCATCTCTAAACAGTGTTGGCCAATAAAACCACATTGTAGAACCTTGGCCACAGTTTTCTTACCACTAAAATGACCACCACAAGATTGTTCATGGCGTAAGGATAACACATCGCTGTGTTCCCGACCGGGAATGCAACGGCGGATTAGTTGGTCCGAACAATACTTGAAGAGGTAGGGATCATCCTAGAAATAGAATTTCACAAAGGATAAAAACTTTTTCCGGTCATTACGAGACCAAGATAAAGGAACTTCCTCGGTAACTAAGTAATTTACTATGTCCTGCGTACCAAGGGGGACGAAAAAATAGAGTACAAGTGTTCATCCGAAAGGAATCACGATAGGTTCGAGATCGCGATCAACATCAATCGACAAGTCTTGATAAATGGTCTGCGAACCACATTTTCGCTACCTTTTTATCTCTAATTTCAAGAGTAAACTCTTGCAAAAGGAGAATCCATCGATCAACCTTTGTTTTGCATCTTTTTTCGCTAATAGATAACGGCACCGCATGGTCGATGTAGACAATAGTTGGAGAACCCACTAGGTAAGGACGAAACTTATCTAACGCGTATACAATGGCGAGAAACTCTTTCTCAGTGGTGGTATAGTTACGTTGAGCTTCATTAAGGGTTTTACTCGCATAGTAAATGACAACCGGCTTATCTTCTTGGCGTTGCCCTAGTATAGCTCCAATAGCATAGTAAACTGCGTCACACATTAATTCAAAAGGTTTAGACCAATCAGGTGGTTGAATTATAGGAGCGGTAGTTAATGCGGTTTTTAATACCTCAAAGGCTTGTTTGCAACTGAAATTGAAATCAAAAGCGGCATCTTTAAGCAGGAGATTGGTTAAAGGTCTAGCAACCTTTGAGAAATCTTGAATAAATCTCCTATAGAAACCAGCGTCCTAAGAATCTTGCGCGAATGTCTCGAACTGTTTTGGTATAGGAAGTGAAGCAATTTTTTTCTATCTTTAGCTTTGTCGACTTCGATTCCGGCCCTTTGAAACGATATGTCCTAAAACTATTCCTTTAGTAACCATGAAATGGCATTTTTCCCAATTAAGAACAAGGTTTTCTCTTCACAACATGTAAAGACCTTTTCAAGATTTGATATACAACTATCGAAAAGAATCTCCATAAATTGAGAAGTCGCCCATGAATACTTCCATAAACCGCTCAACCATATCACCGAAAATATGAAGCATGCAAATTGGAAAGTACCGGGTGCATTGCAAAGGCCAAAAGGCATTCGCCTATATGCAAATGTACCAAATGGACAGTGAACGCTTGTTTTTCTTGATCGCCAGGTCTATGACTATCTGAAAATAACCCCTAATAACCATCAAGAAAGCAAGAATAGGCATGACCCGGCTAAACATTCGAAAGCATCCGATTGATGAATGGAAGTGGAAAGTGATCCTTACGAGTGGCGGCATTAAGTTTGCGATAGTCAATGCATATTCGCCATTTTATCGATACGAGCGGAAATGCATTCATCTTTATCATTTCGCACAACTGTAATGCCAGATTTCTTTGGAACTACGTGTACAGGACTCACCCAAACACTATCAGAGATAGGGTAAATAATACCCGCATCTAGTAATTTTAACACTTCCTCCCTGACCACATCTTTCATGGTAGGGTTTAGGCGACGCTGTGGTTCACGCGACGTCTTAGCATTTTCTTCCAGGTGTATGCGATGGGTGCACACATTAGGTTCAATGCCTTTAATGTCATCGAGGGACCATCCAATAGCAGAACGATGTTGTTGAATGACATTAATTAAACGAGCTTCCTGATCGTCAGTTAATTGTGAAGAAATAATAACTGGGTGACGACCATCAGCATCAAGCTGTACGTATTTTAATTCCGAAGGAAGTGGTTTTAATTCAGGGGTGGGCGGAGTGGGTATTAAAGATTCTTGAGGAAGGTCATCATCCATGTAGTAAACAGATTGATGATCATCCAAGTTTCTAGACATCACTGTTGTAGGGTCAAATAATGGTACTGACTCTAATAACTCATTTACTTCTTGTGTATAATCATCGTCCTCAAACTCAGAGTCACTAAAGGAAAGAAATTGGTACACTTCATCTTCAGGAAAAGAGTTTGTGAAATACTCTTGTGGAATGCTGTCAATCCTGTTGACCTCACCATCAATGTCGCTCGAAGTTGTTTCATCAATTTGAACACATTCACCTCGACCGAAAGATTTCCGGGGACATGGTCATGGAACCATCTCTACAGTTAATAAGAGCATTAGCAAGTGGCAAGGAACGGACGTCCTAAGATGATAGGAATGGAATCACATGCAACCTCTCAGATCCAAAATAACAAAGTCTACGGGATAGAAGAAATCTTGACTTTACAAGGACGCTTTTCCACAATTCCTTTTGGATACTTTATGGAACGATCTGCTAACTGTAGAGTCATGGTGGTAGGTTTAAGTTCATGAAGACCTAGTTGTTTAAATAAATAATATGGAAGTAAATTCACACTAGCTCCTAGGTCTAGTAGTGCAGTAGCCGTGTATTTGTCACCTAAGGTGCATGGAACCGTTGGTCTACCAGGGTCCTTGTATTTTACTATACCATTGTGTTCGGTGATGGAGGGAAACTGTTCAGTGAGGAACGCTTGTTGAGGAACATTAGTTCTCCTTTTTGTGGTGCACATATCTTTCAGAAATTTTGCATGTTTTGGTAATAATTTTAAGGCATCGAGAAAAGGTAAGTTTATTGTTAAATTTTGAAAAGTCTCTCGAATTTCAAAGAAAATTGTCATCATCGTTTATTCTTTGCTAAAGCGTTTTGAAACGGTGCCTTAGGGCTGAATTTGGCAAAGGGGTCTACTTGCTTGTTTCCTACATTCGAGGTGTTGACTTTGTTGAATCACGGGAATCTTCCGTAGGTTCATTATTAGAAATAGATTCCTTGAAACCCTCTTTTTCCGTTGGTTGATCATCGGCATACGATTTGATTGTCTACAGTTTTACCGTGATCGTAGAGTAGTGATTGCATGCACCTCACCTTGGTTGGGGTTGCTTGTACCGTGGGCATTTGTGAGCTCAAAGGTCGGTTTGGGTTTAGGGTTTGAACCGCCAGGCAGGAAACACGCCTTCTCGACTCTTTTCTTCGCTTCCAATTGCTGAAGTGATTGTTGGATAGACGTTAAAATTTGAGACTGTTGGTTCATGTAAGCCAAGAAAGTCTCATTTGTCCTATCCGTAATGGTTGGCGCAGGTTGTGCAACAGGTAGTAGTTCTCGATTATTGCTTAGAAGTTGTTCATTATAGTTGGGATTTGGATTAGCTGGGACAAGGCTGCGGTTGGTTTGATAATTAGCATTGGAATTATTTTGAAATTGACCTTGTTGGTATTGTTGATTATTTCCTTGGCGGTATGGAATAAAATTATTGGTAGGTCGAACAGGTGGATTAGCGAAACCTGGAGGAGCCCCCATTTGTTGGTTATTTTGGTACCAAAGCTTAAATTCGGATGTTGTCTCCATGGTGCATTGGGAATGTTGAATGCATGCCTCCTCCTCTTTGTTGAGTAGGGAAGCATATAACAAGGGACAATATGCATCGATGATGATCGGGACTAAGACAAAGGACACAAGGAGTGGTGTCAACGTTCATGACTGGTTTTGGTAGTTGATCGTTTACTTGAACTGCAAGGGCATCTACTTTTTTAGTTAGGGATTCTATCAAATTTTTTATTTCAGATCGGGTTTTACCTCAAAAATAGATGTGGCTTTTGTAACAAAGATCCTTTGATGATCTAGACGACTCGTGTTACCCCAAGTGTGTACCTTTTTTTCGCTTTGTTTTTCAAGAAAAGTATAAGCTTCCAAGAGCTCCTTTGTCCATGAAGCAACCTCCGCTCATTATATCAAGAGTTTCTTTTTGATGATCGGAGAGACCATTAAAGAATGAAATCCAACAAGGACAACTTTTTCTAGTTGGTGGTGAGGACATTCTAACGAAGATCGAGAAAACGACTCCATGCTTCCGTAAAGGATTCATGAGGATTTTGACGAAGAATTGAATTTTCCAAAGCATTTCGTGTTTTCTTCGAAAGTGTAAAATTAAAGCATAAAAGCTTGAACTAGTTTATTCCATGTGTCTATGGATTGTGATTGTTGTCCCGCTAGCCGATTGACGCTTTTTCCGCTTAAAGTGAATGGAAACAAATCGGGCAAGAGTTGTTCCTTAGAGACTACTTGGATGATGAAATGTTGTTGCCACTTGTTGAAGTCTACGAAGATGATTGTAACGGTTTTTCGTGCTCCAAACCATGATATATTGGTAACAAACTGAAAACGCGTTTGGTGGGATATGAAAATCACCGACAATGTCCTCAAGTTTGATGCAGGAAGAAGGTCCTTCCCCAGAATGCAAAGATAGAAGTCCGAGAGGGGCTTCTCTGGCAGTGGTAGGATCGTCGGCCATAATGATAGAAGTTGATGGCGACGAAGGATTTTGATGAAGGTAATTAGCAGAAGAAGAACAATTTTTATGTGAGAACTTACGCAATTGCTTATCGTATTTTTTCCGACAATAGGTATGTTCAATTTCTTTAGTGGAACCAGACCTTAATCTCATGCAAGCATAAAATTAAATCTAACTTACAGAAGGAATTATGAGGACTCGAATTTTATTATTATCTTAAACATTAGGGTTGAACAACATATGCCTAAACTGCTGCTAACGTAGCAGTGAAGCTAGGAATACGTGTGCATAAACCAACAGCCAGGTCACAAGAGAGATATGAGGGAGGATTTCCGTGCAAGCACGGTTCTAATTAAGTAACCTCAATCTTTCAAGTTTCCTAGACACCATTGGAATATGATTAAGATTTATGGAATTAAAATTTATGCAAAGGTGGTATTAAATTAATTTTAATTTAATTTAATTTAATTTATTTTTATTTTTTTATTATTATTATTTTTTTTAAGATTTATGCAAGGGTTAAAATACAAACATGCAAATACGATCTACTCAGACAATACTATGTGCAGTAGCATGTGAAGGTACTCTACTCATACGTATAGCTATACGAATAGGCAAGCTTGTGTCATCGATAATTATTTCCATACGTACAAGCAAATAAACATCATCGAATAATGATATGTATATGCTTAATTTGTAAATCGATATTACGTAAAACGATATCAACAAGAATGGGGGAATTTGAATCACTCATAATTATCTAAATACCTTAGCATACCTAATACGATACATAATGCAGAATAAATGACAAAACTAAACAAGCAAAAGTATTATACCTAAACTAAAATACGACTCTTGTATTGCTTAATAAATCGATTTTGACAATACTCATTGAGATTGCGAATGTCCTATAGAGAGCAGCTTTACCCCGTAGGGTTTAGAAACAACTTACCCAACTCAGATTTTAACCCTCGTTGGAATGTTCTCCTCTTTCTTGACAAAATCGACTTATTAGACAAGACCGTAATGATAATCGTGAGAAAATATCAAGCATGTAACAAGAAACATTTATACGTAGAAAGACATATACCCATGCAATACAGTACCATTAATATGTAAACATACATTCATATGCAATTCATGTCCGTGTAATCGTATATAAATATTTACCGGTATACGAACTTGATTCATGCATAATTCTAGGCTAAAACTTAAATAATAATCCATAAATATTTCCTAATACTATAGACATGGCATACATGCAGAAAAACATAAAAAATTACAATAATACTGAAAATTGGAACTCAGAAGCTTCCCGTTTTTTTTGAAAAAACAAAAGTTTCAATTACCGACGCTGACGATTAATCTCAAAGGATTATCGAATATTTCGTACAGGGATCAGATATTTAGGCCTGAAATGGATCAAGGTAGATCCGAGATGCCGGGTGGTTGAACAAGAGCAAAAACTGAAGAAATTCACCCGCAGACGCTGGTCCCACTTTCAAGACGCGACTCTACACCAGCGCCGCGCTTGTCCAAGAATTCGAATACTTTCAAATTTTCTCGAAGTCTTATAATCGCCCAGTAGTTATCTCTCCCAATCCTAACTTTTTGGTACCGAAAGTGGAACGAAAATTTTTTTGGATTACAGTCAATCATGAGGCAAAAAATATGAAAAATAACAAAAAAATAAAACGAATGAAAATGAAAGGAATGAAGAGAATGGGGGTTCCCCTTGATGCAACTTCCGATCTTTAGCACACCGTTCTATGGCTTTAGAACAAAGCGGCCATTTGATATATGCTTGGAGAACACTACTTAGAGTTTTGAACTCTCTAAATTGGTGCAAAAAAGCAATCAAGGTTCCTTACTCACGATCTTCGTTTATTAGAGTTGGAATAAAGATTCGAACTAAACTAAAGCTTAGAACAACTACAAATTGGAATTTACAATAAGGGAACTAAAGAGTAAGGAGTAATTATTAATGCTAGATTTTTTCCTTCCTACACAAACATTAATAAAAACATTAAAATGAAAACATGCACTTAATAATCTAAATAGAAATTTGAAAGAGAAGTTGGAGAGTTAATCCTCCTCATGTGAACTACCATTAGTGTTGATTTGAAATAGGTTTTGATTCTTCCTAAACTCATAGACAAGTCCCTAACGGAAAAATAGATTTGATCCCTAGCATGCATGGCTCACTAAAGAGCTCATACATGCTAGCAAGTGAAACCAAACAATGACTTATCTCTAAGCTCATTGCTTGATTTCTAACTAAACTCTACACCAACTACCATTTTGGGGTAGGATGTAGAGTTAGTTGTTCTTCCTAAACCTACCAAACCAACAATTGGTTTACCCTCACATGAGTTAGACTAACTCCCCAAAAGGAAAGTTAGCTCATGATCCTTGGGACAAGGACTTATGAACTAATAAAAACACAAAAGAGAAAGAGAGAGAGAGAGAAGAAAATCCACCACCAAACTCACTTCTATTCTTTCCTAGAAGAATAAGTGTTCCTCCATTAAAACTATTACAAGCTTTTTTTAATAAAACTAAAAACTAACTTCTCCTTTTCACTAAGGAACTAAAATAATGTCATGTGAGGAAAATAAGTCAAGGGAGTAATTGGAGTGTCCCCACATTTGTCTAATTTCTTCTCCATTTGAGAGAAATCTCATTTCTTCCCACGTGAATTATCAAACCACATTGATTCATTTTTATCTACCACATTAAAACAAAGTGACACCTTGCCTTTTTTTCACTATTAACACCTAATCTAATTTATTACATGCAAGGTGTCAACTTTGCACCAATAATTTGTTATCTTTGTCTTGACATGCTCCATGATTGATGACTCATCCAATCTTGTGGCCCTACATAGTGGGTCCATGTGCATCCAGCAGGCGATCCCGGTATTTTGGGCGGTTTACAACTTCTACGCCTATGCGTAGAGTTCATCACCACGATTGTCCGAAGCAGCTCTCTCTTGTCGATTCGAGTCCCGGTTCGAGAGGTAGGAGCTTTGGAAGTTTGATGCTTCTACGTGGATTTGGAAGAATTCATATATACGCCGTTCCTCGTGCTTTATTGCAGGTTTAACCAATATTTCCATGTTTACTGCAAATACATGCAAAAGTATGAAAACATAATTATTTCATGATTATTAAACACATAATGAACCAAATTTATATGTCTTAATGGAGTTTCATAATACACTTTTGGGTGCTTATCACCTACTGCTTTTCTGTCAAGCCTGCTCTACTCAACCAAAGGAATCACTTCTGGTTTTTCTCCCCTATTTTCAATGGGTTGTGTCAAGTCCTTGCAATATAGCAAGTTTTCCATCTTAGCTTTTCAAATGGTGTAGTTAGCTCTATTCAAACTAGTCATGTGAGTATTCACAGAATGGTCCATCTTTACAAGTTATTTAAACTCAAATCTTTTCTCAAGAATTTCGTCAAATACCTTCCGAGCAAAATTTGGATAACACCCTAGGTTAATCTAACCTAGCTCTGATACCACTTGTTGGGGAATAACACCAATACCAATCAATCCCCACTACACAAATAACTTATAATATGAAACATTTCTACTCTAAACAAATTCTAAATATCAACTACAACCTAGCTAGCATGCCCAACTCTCTAAACAACTATCAACAATGAATAATAATGTAAAGAGAAGAACAAGCATACTACTACACAAAGATGTACCGTGGTTCGGCCAATGGTGCCTACTTCTACAAGAGCTAATCATTTTATAAAGTGAGAAGGAAGATTACAATCACTCATTTCAGTCTCTCACCTTACTAGATCACTCCTCTCTATTTACAGGCTTTTCTCTCTGCAAAAGTTTTCTCTCAATCTTGATTGCTCTCAAAATTGGGTTTTTCTTTGTGTTAGGTTTTCTAAAACCTTGTTTTAGGTTTTTATACAAAAAACCAAATTCGCCGTTACTGTAGCGAATTAGAAACCGTAATTATAGGCATGGGAGCGCTGGCCATTTCTAAAGGCCAATGTCGAATGTCGACCTCAACAACCCGCTTTGTGACTTCCAAGACCAAGGCAGCTGGCCTTGGGTTTAGCCCAATCTAAGCGCGCACTCTCAGACCTTTTCATGCAGAATTGAACTTCTTTCTTTTTCATCCTCTTGTGATAACTTAAACAGAAATGGCCTGCATGAATGATATTTTGGGATGAAAAGAAAATTTGCATGTTGGTACATCCATTCCGCAGAAACTAAATACCCCCACTAATTAAGACCATTAGCGGGTATTAACAATTTTTTGTTAAAAGGAAGATAGGAAGTTTTAATTTTACTTGCATGCAGGTTTGCTTTTGTCGCCATGGTGAAGCAAACGTCAAACTTATGAATGCTATGCTGCTTTAGAATATAGTTAAATGATGTAGATGGCTTTTTACTCCCTTTGCAATTCCAAGAGCAAATCTTTAATGCTGAAGAGGAGGAGGCCATGGATTTGGGTAATTAAAATTTGTAGACAAGTTGTTAATAGTGAGAAGATCAACAGAAAAAATATATATAGGGTGTTCAAACGAGTAAAATGAGTGGGAGTTAGTCTATGAAAGGTTGAGTTACCTAGTGATCGGTAGGGATGAACAATTCAGCATTACTCGTGGTTGCCATGTCTTGACATGCAATAGCAGCAACGCATCTAGCAATGCCATCATCATCAGTTTGATGATTTTCCATACTGTTTTCAGTGGGTGTGATATCGACAACCATATTTGTACCAACTGCAGCTTCAAAATCATAAAGTAATTTAATCCTCTTTTTAAATAGAGGAGAGAGCGCAAGGATTACTTCTTGATCATCAGCATCCTCTTCGCGGGGATACTTTTTGGAGTTGGGAGAAAAGTATGACGGGGTAGAGCTAGGTGTGGAGTTGGTAGTGGGGTTTTTATGGGAAGTAGAGGCCATAGTTCTCGGGATCCTTTTAAAAGAGCGTGGGGGTTTGTTTAGAGCAGATGAAGAGTTTTTTGTTTGGGAACTGGAGTTTGACTGTTGAGTGTTAATATTCTTGTCTGTGGGTATTGGGTTGTCCAAAGAAATGGATTTGGAAAAGGTTAGGTCCAATAATGGATGATTACTTGGCGACTAGGGGCTATTTGTTTTTTTGTGTTAAGTTATAAGAGGGTCTTATAAGACCATGTGTTATAAGAGGGTCTTATAAAGTGGTTTGTTTTCATTTTAAGTTCCTCTTATAAACACTTGTAAAAATAGAAAAGGCAAATACACGACATCCTATAGATGGTTATTTGACAAATATAACTCTGCTTTACATCACATTTAATTTAACTTGAATAGATTAATTTGAAACAAGCATATAGTTTGATTTTCGATTTCAAATCAATTTTGATAATTAGAATATCGATTTTAGGAAACTACCTTAATTGGCAGCGGCGGTGGTGGTGGTGGTAGTAGAGGTGATGATATTGGTCTTAATAGCACAGTGGTGGTGGTGGTAGTGGAAGTGGTGGATGTCTTAATAGTACGGTGGTGGTGGTGTACGGTGATAGTCTTAATAGTACAGTGGTGGTGGTGGTACGGTGGTGGTGGTAGTGGAGGTGATGATATTGGTCTTAATAGCACGGTGGTAGTGATGGTGGTGGTGGTGGTGGTGGTGGTGGTGGTAGTAGTAGAAGTGGTGGTGGTCTTAATAGCACGGTGGTGGTGGTGGTGATAGTCTTAATAGTACGGTGGTAGTGGTGGTGGAGGTGATGATGGTGGTGGTAATAGCGGCAATGGTGGTGGTGGTGGCTAGGGCAATGAAGTTATTTGGAGAAGAAGATAATGAAAAGGGAAGAAGAGAGAAATGAGGCTAGGGGTATATGGACGGGGGTGTTTGAGTCATTTTTCAAGTTATAAGACTTACAGAATTAAAGTAGATCCAATTTTGGTACTTATAGAATCGGAGCCTCTTATATATAAGACATTTCTAGTAGAATGCCTCTTATAAGAGGCAAAAAACAAACCAAAAAAATGTCAAAAATCACTGGGCCACATCTTATAAGAGGTTATAAGACATCAAGGCCTTATAAGAGGCAAAAACAAATGGCCCCTAGGTTTCACTTGGGGTTTGGATAGAGGGAGCTAACATATATAGGCTCTTGATCAGTATAATAATGAGAGAAACTTGATGTGCTTCTTCAACCTGCATCTCAGCAACTGTTGATTGTACGTGAGGATTTTGACGATACGCCGTTGAGCCATTGCTGCCATCTGTTAAGTCTACATTCATCAAATGAACATCCAAGTTCGATGTGGCACTCTTAGGAGTGGCATGACCATTTTTGTTTGTGACGTGGCTTGGAAGAAATTTGCTGGCAAGAAATTGGTCCCTAGGCCCATTTTCAGGTGAAAATCACTCTCAGAACTAGTGTTTTTTTAATCGCTCTCAAGGACAATTTTCGGGTGAAAATAACACGTAAGGACAAATAGCCCAGATTTGAAATAAATATTTTTTTATTTTACCATTTTTGTTGTTTTGGTACCAAATAGGTGAACATACTTCATACACTATGTTGATGCATGAACAATGATTGTTTATAACTCATATTAAGATATAAACAATAATTGCTCATACCCCAAATATGTATGAACAATGATTGTTCATACTTCAATATGTGTTCTTACTGATCATATATTATATATGTTGAAGTATGAACTTATGAACAGTGATTGTTCATACCCAAAATAGGTATGAATAGTGATTGTTCATCATAACTCATATTAAGGTATGAATTGTGATTGATTGTTCATACTACTCCAATAGGTGTTCCTACTGACCATACATTATGTTAAGGTATGAACAATGATTATTCATAGCTCATATTGATGTATGAACAGTGATTGTTTGAGGTATAGATAATGATTGGTCATACCCAAAATAGGTATGAACAATGAGTACGTGTTCATATGAGTAGTTATTGTTCATACCCCAAATAGGTATGAACAATGAGTATTCATATAACTAGTGATTGTTCATACTCATATTGAGGTATGAACAATGAGTGTTTGTTTATTTCCCAAATACCTATGAACAATGATTGTTTATATCCCAAATAGGTATAAACAATGAGTGTTCATATAAACCTCCCCCCCCCCCCCCTCAAATAAAAAAGGTATGAACAGTCATTGTTCATATAAGCTCATTTTGATGTATATGAATAGTGATTGTTCGAGGTATGAACAATGATTGTTCATACTCCAATAGGTGTGAACAATAATTGTTCATACTTCTTACTGACCACACATTATGTTGAGGTATGAACAATGATTGTACATGCCATATACACCGGGTCGGTTTGGTTGGGTCAGGCAATTTATTATTTCGCGTCAGGGGTATACTTGATATTTCATCTACCCGAGCCGTTTTTAATTTCGTTTCAAGGGTACATATACTTGACCTTTAATCTATCCGGTCCTTGTGAGTGATTAAAAAAAATTAGTTATGAGTGTTACTTTTCCCCCGATCTGTCCTGGAGAGTCATTAATACATTATCCCGCCCACTTGGGTTTGATTGTCTAGGCCTGAGAGCAAGGAACTAAATTTCGTTTTCAGTCACTCTTTCGGTTACCACAGAAAATGAAAATCTAGAAATTTTCAAGAAATTTTCAAGAAAAGTAAGAGAAAATATGTGAATACATTAACAAAAATAAAAAATATGGGCACCAACCATACTTTCAAATTTAAATGTCTATCCACCAAAAATGACCAAAATGGCATATAAGCAACTCCTTATCTCAAAATTAACAATCCTCTCAAATACACATATATTACATATTTCAATAATTAAATGTTTAGAAGACAAAAGGAAATCAAAATAGAGGGATTGGAGGGAGTATACACACTTACCAAGGTGAAGTGATGAGTCTCTCAAATATTTAGATAGCTAAGTAAATGTTTGAGAAAGATTAATAGGGCTTTAATGTTTAGTAACTAGTAAATACTAAATACTAAATTGACAAAACTAACCTCTATTTAAAATATTATTGCACTTGCTACCATTTTGAAATTTTCTCTAAATTTCATGAAACACTGCATAACAATGTATATAATGAACGATGGGGAGGGTCTTTATTTCTGCATATATTTTTTTTGCTCTTGAACTGTACGTTAAACTTAATTGCCAATGGATTTAAAAAGTATAGGTCCAAAAGTTAGTAATACATAATTTGCTGGCATCTCCATCTCTCAAATCAAAACATGTTAAACCAGAATAGTTAACTGGTGGGTTAATGGTGAGAATAAGAAGTGGTAAAAGAAACAGACGATTATTGTCTCTAACTACCCCCGTAACTGGAAGACTAAAGAGAGGTACTAATCAGACACTTCAGTGAATAGTAGGAGGGTTTGCTTCTACTTAAGCAGACCAAGGAGCTTACAAATTTGTTCTCTAAGCTAGACACATATAACTAAGTTTGCTGATACATCTTACAAATTTTTAACGACTCAACAACATGGTTGATAGTCCAAATCGGGGTTATCTAAGAACTCTTTTAAATTCGGTGTTGGGTTGTAATCTAAGCACTGAAATGCCTAGCTTTCACATCTCCCACCATTTTCTCTCATTTTGAGAGAGGACGACGCTTTTATTGCAAGATTTATTAGCTCTCTCTATGTTGTAGAGACGTAGTCAAAGTGTTTGATACTTAACTGCCAATAGGCTTTCATCTAGCTCTCAATGCAAATTGCTAGATTCTAAAACGTGTTTTTGTAAAGCATTGAAACAAGTTTTTGATGTATATGGACAATGCAACGTACATATTAGTTGATCCATCATCGCTTGAGGAGTAGCTGCTTACGAGTAGATGGTTGCAACATATCAACTATCATAGTGGAGGACAAGTCAGGGCGACTTACTTCTTTTTGTTATTGGTGTACTTTAATTCTTATATTGATGTAATATCCTATGTAGACTGAGTATGCCGCTGTGCCACAGATGCCATTGTAACTCCATTTTGGATGAATGATTAACAAACCAAATGAATAAGCTTTGGAGGTTATGTCCCATTCTTCCAATTCAATACATACGGTTGTATGTTACCTATTTACCTAAGATTTGTATATTGATTTCAGTTAATGACGTTGCAGAGATACTTTTGATGCACTAACATTTTATCTTTGTCATTTGCAACGTGCACTTGCTATGATTATAGCCTAAAAGTACGTGTGATTTGGAGATATACTTAAAAGTCTATTGCTTACGTAAATCAAATAGAATTTGAGTTCCCTTTAAATAAAATTTTAAACGGCTGCCAGTACGTATGCTCTGGCATAATGTGAATTGTAAGTATACTCACCCAAATTATGTTTACACTATTCAGTAAGTTTTATTTGATATCGGCGTGCAGAGCACGTGAATGTTGCTAGTATATATAACTGACGACCTCTCCCATCAAAAGTGTTCTTTAGGGGGAGATCACTCTCATGCATGAGTCCTATTTTATGGAATTTTGGATTAAAAAGTCAGACCTGCAAATGGTGTTAATCGTTCAACTTTTAAATATAATTCATTTCTGTGAGGTCTCAACGCATTATAACATGCAAGGTGCTTAAAATGGCCTTCTATTATAATTTGTTATAAGAAGCTAAAAGAGGGATAAATTGAACGTTACATGCGTAAAAGGAAGTAAAAAATAATTAGAACAAAAAACAATGTGACACTACTCCATTACCCAAACGTTGAAAGAAAATGAAAGTTATAACCTCATTGCAAAGAAGCACTGGTATGAAGCGCTACCAAGGACGCGTAAAGTCCATCCTTGATGTTAATTAAATAATCATGCTTTCCTTTCTCAGCGATAACCCCATTCTTAACAACTGCGATTACGTCTGCATTTTTAATTGTTGACAACCGGTGTGCTACCACAACAGTTGTTCGATTCACCATGACTCGATCCAAAGCATCTTGAACTACTCGTTCAGACTCTGCATCAAGTGCACTCGTTGCCTCATCTAGTAACAATATCTTTGGTGCTTTCAACATAGCACGTGCAATAGCCACACGTTGCTTCTGCCCTCCTGATAACTGGATTCCTCTCTCTCCAACTATTGTATCATACCCCTTCACATTTACAAGTGAATATATAGTCATCGTTAGAATGCACTTAACCAACATATAAACGCGTCATTCCAAATGCTTCCCCATGTTTTTTCTTGTATTTGTGTATTATTTAAACTATTCAAGCCATTGCCCATTGGATATGAGAGTTACTAATGGCGTGAGTGTTGGTGTGTGTCTGTGTGATGTATTTATTCTGTTAAAGTACTAATTAGCTCGTGATCTAGCTTATGCTGCTCCTACCTGTTGCAGCCCACTAATGAAATTGTGCACATTTGCAAGCTTAGCTGCAGCTAAGATTTCTGTCTCTGTGGCGTCTCCTTCCTTTCCGTACGCAATGTTGGCTCTAATCGTGTCATTGAACAATGCGGGTTCCTGGCTCACTAGACCCATCTGCTGCCTCAGCCACCTTAACTGAAGCTTCTGAATTTCAATGCCATCTAGTGTAATATGACCTGAATCGGGATCATAGAATCTCAGGAGCAATGAGATCACTGTCGATTTTCCACTGCCACTCTCTCCGACCAGAGCAACCGTCTGATAGATGACATTTAAAAGGGTGAACTAGAATTAGTTAATGGTGCCATGAAAAGAGACCGAGTTTTTGAACTACTTGTTTTAGGGTTTCCAGTGTGTTGGACAGAATTAACCTTATCTATGAGTTTTTCACGTGATTACCTTGCCGGAATGAATAGCCAAGCAAAGGTCTTTAAAAATTTGAATGTCGGGCCTTGCTAGGTACTTAAAACTGACATGTCGAAGCTCAATTTCTCCCTCCGTGTTTTGTAATGTAATTCCAGAGTCGTCACTTGAATCTATCTTTGACTTTTGATCGAGAATCCCGAATATAGAAGCAGTAGAACTCTTAGCTTTACTGGAATCAGGTGCAAGGGAGCTTGACTCTGAAATTCCTGTGGTTGCCATCGTAAGAGCAAGGAATACCTGTGAAGCAAGAAAGACGTAACAGATTAAATGACGAATAAATCAGGAGCCTTTGGTGCTTTGTGTGTGTTTATGTGTAAACTGCATTTGACTGCTTAATGATTTCTTCAAAATGTTTAAAATGAAAAGCTCGATAGAGGTAAATATATCTTGATGCATAATAATTCAATATAGATGGAAGGGAACGTACTCGGAAAACCTCCGTAAACGTTGTTTTTCCATCCTCAACTAAACGGCCACCAGCATAGAAACTGATTGCAAAGAAAGTGAACATCATGAAATTAGAAATCCCAAAACCAATTCCACTGACCAAACCTAGCCTTATTCCTGTCTTCATTGGGCCTTCACACTTCTTTTTGTACAATAGCATCACCTTCTCTTCAGAACAGAAAGAAGCCACTGTCCTTATACTCCCAACTGCATCATTAGCAACTTGACTTGCTTCCTCATACATCATCTGCAACATTAGATTACTTATCTTCACTAAGAAGTAATAACTAAGGATATGCATATGCTGAGAATAATTAGTTTTTGAGGTTAAACCATATATGTACCATTTCTTTCATAAAGGAAAAATATTTTTTATATGTTTATGAAAGTTGGCCTTAACCTTTTGGACTAGCTGAGTTCACAAAACAGGCATTGTCAAAGGAAGGAAAGATAATTTCTTCTTTTTGTATGATTTCTTTTAAAATATATACATTAAAAAGCATCGCCAATCCAAGGTTCCCATTTTTTGGAAACAAGATAGAATGATGACATTTAGTATAGATAATCGGCCCAGCTCTTAAACGGACTAGTCTGTTTACGGACATGTGTCTTGAACAGCTTATATAGTGTCGTGAACAGTTTATATAGTGTCTTGAACAACTTTTTAAATTTACACTTATTAACTTTTTAATTTATGCTTATATATGATACTATATAAGTTGTGCAAGACATTATATAAGCAGCGCAAGACACTATATAACATGTCCGTAAACGGACATCCGTTTAAGAGCCGGGCTGTATAGATAATACTCTACCAAATTCTGTCTACATCTTTCTTTACCTCAAAAACTTGAGACCAGGGTAAGAACAAACCTTTGCATCCGCACTGAACCCTTTCAAGAACTTCATTTGGACGTATCCATTCAGTACTATCAGCGGTAGCAAGGCAAGAATGATGAGAGCCAATGTCCAATTTGCTGTGAAAGCAATAACCAAGGCAGCAACTACTGAAGTTGCATTCTGAACAAGCAGAGCAAGTGCATCCCCAACCAAACTGCGCACAGTAGCTGCATCTGCAGAGAGCTTTGCACCAATTGCTCCGCCAGAATGTTCGGGCTCATCAAACCAATTGATCTCCATGTGAACCACCTTTTTGAAACACATAGAGCGAATCCGTTGTATTAATCTACAACCAGCCACAGAAAAGAAGTATGTTCGACCAGGTGATGCAATGAATGAAACCACACCAAGGGTGATAAACATCAATGCCCAAAACCTAGAATCCTTCTGAAGCTTTTGTTTTGGCTCAAAAAATGTTTTAATCACACTAGAAAGGAGTAAACCAAATACTGGAAATATGACTCCATTGACGACTGCGAATATGACACCAAGTAATAGTATAGGAATCTCCGGCTTATTCAAATAGGCAAGTCGACGAAGTGGAACTTCCTGTGGTTGTTCTATAGCTGCTGGCGGCGTGCATTCACTATCTGTTACCACAGTTTCCTCGATGTTTCCTATAGGTATCCCAAATGAGACTGAGAACGAGCGGCGGCTACTGTTCCCCCTCCCTGATGATGCCAGGCTTATCGATCGTCCAAATGAGTGTCGTTCACTGGGGTTTCTTGCTAACCCCACATTTTCTGCCTTTTCTTTGTCACATCTGTTTACTTCTTGTAAGCGTATAAGCTGGCAGTATGCACCATCAGGATCCTTTAGGAGCTCTAAGTGGGAACCTGGTCATATGTACAAGGATGCCACTTCTCATGCACGTTCCCAAATTAATAAGCAGGACTATTTTAAGTTCAACAAAGAGCAAAACAACCACACAACAAATTAAAGCTGCCCATATGGCATCAATCTACGAGCATCAATATAAGGGGTATGTAAATTTCTTACCTTTTTCAACGACCTTCCCTTGATGAACAACTGCAATCATATCAGCATTCTTAATTGTACTCAAACGATGGGCAACAATGACAGTAGTCCTGTTGACCATAATCCTGTCCAGGGCCTCCTGAACAACGTGCTCAGACTCTACATCAAGTGCACTCGTAGCTTCATCTAAAAGTAAAATCCGCGGGTCTTTCAGAATCGCTCTAGCTATGGCAAGCCTCTGTTTTTGCCCCCCAGAGAGCTGAGTCCCATGCTCACCCACCAAAGTGTCTAATCCCTGGATGAGAAATTTATTGCAATATTGCAGAATTCACATTATAATTTACTAAGGTAAGAATTAAGAGAAACAATACGGCGTTATTTTAGTTTTCAAATGTCATAGGAGGTATATAATAATGTTCAAAGGAGCACCTTTCCTATATTAAGATCTATGAGAAAAAGCATTATCAAACACAAAAGTAAGAGAAAACAACAACAATTTTTTTTTTTCACAGTGACAACAACAAACAGATAGCTTCCGGAAAATGTTAAATTCACACAAAACTTTACATCAAACACAAAACGATGGAAAAAAAGAAAATGAAAAAACCTGTGGCAGTTTGTCTATGAACTTCGCAGCATTAGCAAGCTCAGCTGCAGCTGTAATTTCTTCAATAGTTGCACCGTCCTTGCCATAGGCAATATTATCTTTAATACTTGAGGAAAATAGCACAGGTTCTTGGCCGACAAGACCAATTTTCTCTCTGATCCATCTCAGTTGAAACTCCCTGAGATTTATACCATCGATCAGAATTTCACCAGCTTGTGGATCATAAAATCTCTATTAGACTGATTACAGTTGACTTTCCGCTACCACTCTGTCCAACCAAAGCTGAAGTAGTGCCACTATGCATGGAAAGAGAAAATCCATCAAATATTGGCTCATCTGGTCTAGCTGGATAACTGAAGCAAACATCCCTTAACTCGATATCTCCAAGAATGTCATCCAATTTACATCCATTGGTGTCAGAAGAATCAATCTGTGGTTTCCTATTTATTGTCTCAAACATCTTATATGCTGCTGCTCGTCCAGAAGCAAATGCCCCCAAGCATGGAGATGCCTGCCCCAGGGACCTATAAAAATCAAGTACTACATGAAAATGATGTACAAGATCATCTTATTCAATTCTTCACAGTTACTATGTGTGATATTTTTGGGAACAGATATATTTTGATAAATAAGATAAGGATATTGTTGCCTTTATCCCTCACATGAGGAGGAAAGAATTTCAGCCTGCGCGGGAAAGCTTGAGCGCACCCTGCGCTCGGTTTTGGCTTGCTCGGAGCACCCTGTGCTCGACTTGTGCTTGCTCGAGGTGCACCCCGCGCTCGAGTCTATTTTCAGAAAAAGTCTAATTTTGTGGATGGCAAGTTTGCAATAAGAGTTAGAGTTTCAATAAGAGTTAGAGTTTTTGGCAAAACCTAACAACCCAGAAAACACACAAGAGGCACAAAAGTTAGAGAAAACTCAATTTCAAAAGCTATCAAAATTGAGAGATAACTTTTATAGAGAAATAACCCTATAAAAAGATGAGAATGATCTAGTAAGGTGAGAGACTGAAAAGGGAGATTGTAATCTTTTTTTCCACTTTATAAAGAACTAGCTCTTGTGAAAATATGCATCATTGGCTGAACTATGGTATATCTTTGTGTTGTGGTATGTTTTACATTATTACATGTTGTTAATAGTTGTTTAGCGAGTTGGGCATGTTAGTATAGGTTGTAATTGATATTTAGAATTTGTCTGGAGTTGAATTGAGTTCAAATACAAATTATCTGTGTAGTGGGAGAATCGATTGGTATTGGTATAAACCCCAACAGATATAATAACTCCGAAGCATATCTATAGGGACAGCAAAATTGATTATATCGTGTTGTGGGTTAATTGTTCTATGTAGAGTAATACAAGTTTGAAAAGATAACTTACAAGGAACCAGTCAGCACAGCAATAATAATGTTTATGACAACTCCACCATTATAGCCTTTTTCAATTATCATCTTTCCACCAAACCATACGGCCAAAGCATAAGTACAGAATACAATTAGCATAACTGCACCAAAACCTAAACCAGAAGCTAGGCCCTCGTGTACACCAGACTCGTAAGCCTTCTTTAGGTACTTTTCGTACTGAATAATAGCATGCTTCTCCCCAGTAAAGGATGCGACCTGAACACAACCTTAGGTTCAAGCAAACGACAAAAAAAAAAAAAAAACAAAAGACAGCTTGTTGCTGTTTGTCTAAATTATTTGTAAAACTCGTTATCAATAAAATTTTCACTTGTTTTAAAAAAAAAGCACCTAATTAATTATACATACTGATTAGGATGGATGCAGCAATTACGAAACTTTGTCCTTTGTCAGAAGAATACTATGGCGGTTGGAATTTTCAAAGTCTACATATGTGCTACAGTTAGCTAGCTATATATGGAGGGAAAGGAATTATAAGAGATTCAGAAACACTACTCAACACTGACTGTAAGGAGGTTAATTACTTGCAGAATTAACTATCAGTAGTAAATTAAGAACTTAGGGCAGTTGAAGGCACTGTTAGATAAGTTGGGGAATACTGTGACGGTGTGACCTATGTTACTAAAGAGCCAGTCCAATGTATATGGAAGAAGCCAGAGAGAGGAACAACCAAACTAAATTCTGATGGCTGCATGTTAGAGAATAGATGTGGCATAGGGGAAATCTTAAGAGATTCTGATGGCATGGTAGTATTATATTATACTAGAGCTGGTGGTCCAAGGTCTAATATATCAAGAACTTAAAGCTATCTTGGCTGGTCTGCAAGGATTCTAGAAGTTACAACTACTCGAAGTGCCTTCTGATTCTTTGAGGGTTGTAACCAAGAAAGAGCACCATGGCAGTGTGCCAACATTTCAGCTGCTATTCATGATCTCATTAGGCAATTTGTTAGTGTTAAAGTACTACAAGTATATAGAGAAGCTAATAGAGCTGCTGATCATCTTTCTTCTCTAGAAAATGATCATGAACTTGCATTGAGTATTTTGTACCCTCCTCTGTCTTCAACTTGAGGAGAACAGAAAGGGAACTATTTATTTGAGAACTTAATGCAGGTGGTGCCTTAACCAAAAAACATATATACATGCTTGAAACTTGGAATAACGGTTACATACAGTCCTGATTGAGCCGACTGTCTGATCTACAACAATCCCTGCTTGGGAATAAGCAGCTTGTCCACGAGATGCCATCTTAGATACAACAATAGCCATGAGTGCACCAGAGATCACAAGAAGAGGTATAGAGCTCAACAGCACAAGGGTAAGGAGCCACCCTTTGGTAAATGCTATTGTAAAACCACCTGTGAATGTTGAAAAAAGTTGTATGAACTTCCCAACCTGAGAAATTCAGAAATAAACATGTTATTCATTAATCGTTGAGTTTTCAACTACAAAAATAAGTTGATAAACTGATAAAACTATTTCAACAGAGGTTGCCGTGATACCTTCTCACCCATTGAGTCTTGAATAAGAACAGTGTCACCTGCCATCCTCCCAACTACTTCACCCGTGTTTGTTTCTTTATCGAAGAAAGCAACATCTTGCCTCAGTATAGCTTTCAAGTATAAACTCCGTATTCTTGCAGCTTGTCTCTCCCCTGTCACCATCCAGCATGACACCTCTGGCAAAGATAAACACTGATATCCTTAAGACCTTAGTATCAATGGTTTAATATTTCTGCGCACTGCGCAATGTAATTTAAATCAAGAATGGGAACCTGAAATGATGTACTTACGCAACAGTGATGCAACACCAGAACCAGCGGCCAAATAAACAAATTTCAAAGCTATCTGAAGTCAAAACCGAAGAATATATAAGTTCTCTACCTGGCAATATATAAACAGTTCAACGGTATTGGATTTTGCAGTAGACAAGATTCTGTGTACTCTGATTGAAATTAAGGTATAAACCTCAAGAGGATTAGTTTTAGTTTCTGCAGTGGAACGAACTTTACCTTGGAAACTTCATGAGCTGTATTCTTGCTGTTTGCATTTTCTCCAAATGCGTTAATTAGATCTCCAAAAAGAATGGTCATAATAGGCATACACACTCCATTTCCAACAGATGCAATTGTCCCGATGATCATGAGCAGAACATCGTTCGAGTCTGCGAAGGAGAATAGCCTGTAATATGGAACAGTACCAACACTCTCTTCTCCCTTGCTGTTTTCTGAATCTTGCTGGTCATCTTTCTTTCCTGAGGTTTCATTTGCCACTTCTATAGGCGAGTGACTCGTTGATGCAGTGGCCTGGTAATTATTTAAATTACCCTCCAAGCCGATTTCCTCAGCCATCTTTCGTCCTCCAAGGTCCGATATTCTTTTCTCCTACGCTCCTAGCCAGGCTTATAGAGTTTTAAAAAAACACACATACACACACACGTTACAAGTAAAGCAGAATAAGTACAAGCAAGGGGGGTGTATATAAAGACAGAACAAGGCTACATTCTGTTGTGTGTATCTAAGGGACCTAATCAAACTGATTGTTTGGTTATGATTGCTAAAAGCTTACTGTAATTACAAAGTTATGCAAGACAGGGAAGATGAGTTTTAGAGATTTTGTACTTTGTGAGCATAAACATCTTATACCTTTTTCTTTATGGAGATGTGATTTGTCAACCTTGTCTGTAACCAGCAAAGTTGCTTACTGGTGAACAAAAAACTTATAATTAACTTATATAAGGTGGACTACAATATAATGGCTGTTATATTGAGGTCTTTCACCTCATTGTATTATACGTCAATAGAAGTTTCTTGTTTTCATTTTCAGAGTCAAATATCATGGAACTCATTATCAAAAAATAAAACACATCATGGAACTCGTGAATATGCATAGTACTACTTGTTAATAATTTAATAAACGTAGCTAGTTGCCTAGTACTACTTGCACACCAATAGAATAATTGAAGTGGAAGCATCAACAGATTGCGTAGGATTTGAACACTGGACTACTCCGGGTGTCTTTGGAATTGATTGCAAGAAGATTTCCTTGGCATTTAAAAACTACAAGTGATTTTTCTTAGCGAAACACGTACTGAGACGTGCAGTGCCATGTGCGGGAATTTAAAAAATGTTTTAAGTAGATTAGTCAGATTTCGAGGTGTTGGAAGATTCCTGAACTACTGGGCGCTGTTCATTACTTTAGTAGGGTAGACCAACTGAAGAAATACGCTAACATACGTGGTTAGAGAGATGAATGTGACTGTTCTATGAGGCATACTAAATTGAGATTTGTTCTCGTAACGTGCAATGTTGTTATAAATTTCTTACTATTGATCCTCGCACTCTCGACTTAATCAAATTAGATTGCCGCTCCCAAAGGATATTAGACTATCTCAATATTAGAATATGTCTTATATGGAAAGTCACACGTTTCTATAAGTGTGGACATTCATATTTAGTAGTTTTCATTATCATTTTTTGGGTTACTTCACATACAAGTTATATTAGTATAAATACGTAACTCTTGGTAGATAACAATAATCAATCTATCACTCTAACCCTAATCAATCTCTCTCCCTCTCTCTCAATCAATCTATATTATTCTCCATTGTTCTTTTTCTTGGTTTCTCTCAATATATCAATGTCACAACTCTCCTAGTATCACCACTAACATGTAATTTAACATGGTATTAGAGCGTCAGGTTCAAATCAAATCAAAGTTTAGTGGTCTTGGTTTCTCTCAATATATCAATGCCACAACTCTCCTAGTATCACCACTAACATGTAATTTAACATGGTATCAGAGCGTCAGGTTCAAATCAAATCAAAGTTTAGTGGTATGTTAGGAGAGGAATCTCTCAAAATCAATATCTATCAAAAAATCAATTTTTTTTTTCAATTTTTAAAATTCAATTCAAGTCAAGTTTCAATCTTTCTCACAAAAAGAAGTTTTTCTATCTCGATTCAAGTTTCAATCTTTCGCTGGATGGATTTACTGTTCACCGACACTATTTACTGGTGTTGTTCATCGTCACTGTTCACGGGTACTATTCATCGTCACTGTCCGCCGGTACTATTCATTGCCATGTTCAAGGCACTTTTCAAGGTTCTACAATCTCTCGTCTCATTATTCTCCATGGTTCGAAGTCAATATTCAAGTTCCGCAATCTCTCTGACTTCGTAATCTCTCCGCTTTAATCGGTTATATAGAGTCGACGCCTCAAGATTGCCTTCATCATCCGCGCAGCTTCTCTCTCTCAGATCACACACTCGCTATAGGCACGCCCACGCTCAAGATTGCCTTCATCAAGGCGCACACGTGCCCTCCTCTCTGTATCTCGCACTAGCTGTTCAGTTTTGTTGCATGGGCTTACACGCCGATTTTAGCCTTGCTTCAAGGCTTGCCTTTGTCTAAACATATCAGTCCAGCCAGATTCTTCAAAAGTTTCTCCTCGTCTCAACTAATATGATTTGGTAGAATTCCTGATTATTGGTTGGCTGATAAGTTCTTTCGTTTATAAGGGTTTGACTCCCTTTCATGTCATGGTTCTGAGTTTTATGGTGTTTCACCGAATTTCTATTTTTCGCCTTCTTATTGAGGAGCTTCTCATATGTTGCTGTCGTTGATGGTTCACCTTTTCAGGTTTTGATTCCTTTTATGTCGCAGTGGTGCCAGGTACTCAGTATTAATCTCTCAGGTTGCAGTCACATCATCACTGCCCTATTCAGTTTTCATCAATCTCTCAGGTTGCAGCTACATCATCACTATACTATTCAAATTCATCTCTCAGGTTGCAGTCATCACACAGGTGTTCTGTTTCCAGTTTGTACCTGTGGTATAAATTCAATTTTCAGGTTAGGCCATTGTTTACACCGACAATTTCACTTTTCAGAACGTCTCGTCTCAATAGTTGTTTGAGTTCTTCAACTAAAGGTAGTTCTATGCGAAAGAGGGAGCTGTATTCTTATCTTTTCTTTATGTCATTCAAACTGTAATTTGCAAGTTTGCGGCATTACAACTTGAGGGGGAGTATTAGAATATGTCTTATATGGAAAGTCTCACGTTTCTATAAGTGTGGACATCTATATCTAGTAGTTTCCATTCTCATGTTTTGGGTTACTTCACACCCAAGCTAAGTTAGTATAAATATGTAACTCTGGGTAGAGAACAATAATCAATCTATCACTCTAACCCTAATCAATCTCTCTCTCAATCAATCAATCTATATTATTCTCCATTGTTCTTCTTCTTGGTTTCTCTCAATATATCAATGTCACAACTCTCCTAGTATCACCACTAACATACAATTTAACAAAGGAGATGCCGAAGATTTTCTAAGGGACATGCAATTTTTTGGAAATCTTTCCTTTTAGAATGTCTCTACAGAATTAAAAGCCCTTTATGTCATGGGTTGGGCCCCGATTTTTACGACGCTATACGATCGTGTCCCCGCGACGCTCACACTTAACAATCACACCGGGCGAATTTAACGACGGTGCACGGTCACATATCTTTTGAAAAGCCCTTCTTTTGTCCAGTTCTCCTCGTTACCAAAGTCAGATATGAAAGATGATTGACGACACTTTGGGGTTTCACCAATCGACGAGGAGGATTAAAGTTTGATTTTGTAATGCGTGTCTAAAAAGAAAATTATGATGCTTCCTTATGGTACGAGATTGATCCCAATGCCTATTCATTCGATGACGACGTAACTACTTGTGTTTCTAGGATGCCAACATTTTCTCAACAAGGTTTTCCCGCGATACATATGCCTATGTAGTCTTAGACACGAAAAATATATATCATAGGTGGTTATGAAAGTATGTTCTCAGAAAACACCTTCTCAGTTACTAAATTTATTCAAGACGCGTTCCGCCTTCAAATTTTTCGTGATAATGATACTCACTTCCCTGAATGTGGTTGGAGAATGGGTGTTCCAATGATTGGTGGAAAAGTGTAGAGAAAAAGAGTTGTTTGCGTTTTTTCTTGTAAGGCGCGACTCGCGTCCTAGTTGGCTTGGAGCACAGCGCGACATGTGCTCCCTTGGAGGATTTGTACTTAGCCAAATTTTGGGTTGAGTGAAAGAAAAGTTACTGGACTTTTGTGTACAAATTTTATTAAGCGCGAGAGCGCGCTCACCTAAGCCTAAGACAAGGCGCAACTGACGCTCGGACCCCTTCACAGACACATCAATTTTTTTTTGGTTCAGTATAAAAACAAAAGTTAGGTTTTCTATTCAACTTAACCTAATCAATACTAGAACAGAGACAGACATTGAAGAGTGCATTCTAAGTGAGTGTTTGAGTGTTCATTCTTTATAAGTGAATTGAGAGCTCTTGTAATCTGTTACTTTGTGCATCTAGTAAAGCTTGGATCTCACCGGTGGACGTAGGCACATTGCCGAACAACGTTATATCTGTGTCTTGTGGTTTGTTCTTTTTTACATTAGTCTCTTTACTTTATATGCTTATTAGTTTATATTGAGAAGTGTTGGGATAGTACTTGGAGGGTGTTGAAGTCTTGTCTTGTAAGAAGAATCAATCCTTGGGTAGAGTTGATTCTTTCCTGGAGTGGATAACATTGTTTCCGCTTTAGTTATTCATAACAATTGGTATCAGAGCAGAGTTTAAGACATTTCGAGTTTGAGTATGTGAACTCAAAAAATTTATGGAGACAAGGTGTTTGATAAAATTCCTAAGTGAACATTTTTTTTTTTGTTATTGTATGTGACTTGAAAAAATAGCTCCCAGGATGTCAAATGTTAGGTCTGAAGTAGAGAAATTTAATGGAAAGAATAACTTTGGGATTTGACAAGTCTAAGTAAAGGACATCCTCATCCAACAAGGTTTGCACAAAACTTTAAAGGAGATTAAATCAAAGACGGCAAATACAAGTGATGATGATTGGGAAGAGTTCGATCTACAGGCTTGTTCATCAATCCGGTTGTGTCTTGTTAATGAGGTCATGTATAATATGATGGGAGAAAGTACCGCCACCGGTATTTGGCTAAAGCTAGAATCTATGTATATGACCAAGAGCATGACGAACAAGATGTACCTTAAGAAATGTCTTTATCGGTATATGATGGTGGATGGTTCAACGATGCAAGAGCACGTTAATGAGTTCCGTCGACGCCTCGCAGATTATTTGAATGTTGGCATGAAGATGGATGATAAGGATCAAGCGGCATGTTTAATATTCTCTTTGCCTGAGAGCTATGAGCATCTAATAACTACATTTATAAATAGAAAAGATGTTGATCTTGATGAAGTTCAAAGTGTACTTCTTTCTTATGAGTTGATGAAGAAGACACGAGTTGAGAATAACATTGATGCAGGACAAAGGCTAGTGGCAAGAGGAAGGTCGTATGAAAAGGCATCTACAAGCAATGAGAGGTCTAGGTCCAAGTCAAAGAAGTCGCTGAAACATGTGAAGTGCTACAATTGCGATGAAAAGAGACATTGCGCAAGTAATTGTCCTCACCCGAAGAAAGATAACAAGAAAAATGGTAAGAAGAAAGGTAAGGCTAATGTTGAGGCAAGTTTTGCTTCAGGCTCTGAAGTGAAAGATGTAAGTCTTTGTGTGTGTCACAAGACTATATGGCGGATCGGTAGATCCTTGATTCCGGGTGTTCCTACCATATGTGCCCAAATAGAAAGTGGTTTGCTTCCTATGAGAGCATCGATGGCGGTTCTGTTTTGATGGGTAATAACCATGCGTGCAAGACGGTTGGGATTGGAACTATACAGATTAAAATGCATGATGGTGTTGTGAGGACTTTAAATGATGTAAGACATGTTTCTAAGCTAAAGAAAAATCTTATTTCTCTTGGTACCTTGGATTCCAAAGGCCACAAGTTTGTGGGGGAAAGGTGGAGTCCTAGAGATTGTTAGTGGCTCTTTAGTTGTTATGAAGGGTCAAAGACATGAAACATTGTATACTTTGATGGGTAGTATGGTGATTGGAAATATAGCAGTTGGTACATGTAGTGATGATTCTGAGTGCACTAAGATGTGACATATGCATTTAGGGCATATGAGTGAACAGGGTTTACCTGAGTTGTGCAAGCGAGAGTTCTTGAAGGACTTGAATAAGCCAAGTATGGGGTTCTGTGAGCATTATGTCTATGGGAAGCAGTGTAAAGTCAAGTTCAGTTCAAGCAAGCATATGACAACATGCATCCTTGATTATGTGCATACAGATGTTTGGGGACCCTCCATAGTGGGTTCAAAAGGAGGTAACCGTTATTATGTCTCATTCATTGATGATCATACTCGCTATGTATGGGTGTATATGATGAAAATAAAAGATGAAGTATTTGAGATATTTAAGAAGTAGAATGCAAGAGTTGAGAATCGCACAGATAGGAAGGTGAAGACTTTAAGGTCTGACAATGGTACTGAATATACCTATGGGCCTTTCCAAGAGTTTTGTGTGCAACAGGGAATTGCCAGACACTGGACAGTTAGGGGCACGCCTCAGCAGAATGGAATGGCAGAGAGGATGAATAGAACCTTGCTTGAAAGAGTGAGATGTTTGTTATCTAATGTTAGTCTAGGCAAAGAGTATTGGGCAGATGTAGTGTCCATGACGTGTTACCTGTATAATAGGTCACCAGTTCCAGCTATAGATTGCAAGACACCTTATAAGGTGTGGTCAAGTAACCCAGCTGATTATAGTATTTTGCGAGTGTTTGGATCGACTGCTTACTACCATGTTAAGGAAAACAAGCTAGATCCTAGAGCTAAGAAGGCAATATTCTTGGGCTTCACAAATTTGGTAAAGGGATACAGATTGTGGTGTCTAGAAGACCACAAGTTTCTAGTCAGTAGAGATGTTACCTTTGATGAGACTTCCGTGTTATTTTTCAGTAAATTGGAAAAAGTTTGGCAGAATGGTGAGTCTATAAAAGTTCAAGCTACTGAGCTTGAGTTGTCTGATGCAGTAGATGACTGGTTAGTTCATAATGAGGTACCAGATCATGGAACCCCGCAGCAATAGGAAGAAGAGTATGAGCATCCGCAACTTGTAGTGGCTGCTGACCCTAGGCCAAAGAAACAAGTTAAGGAAGTACACAAGTATGGGCACGATAAGCCGGTGAAACATTATGGTCAGGTGGATTTAGTGGCATATGCACTGAACATTGAAGATGATGAGCCAAATAGCTTCACGGAAACTGTTAGAGATGCTCATTACAGAGATTGATTGGTTGTTATGCAGAAAGAGATAGAATCTCTTGATAAAAATCACACATGGGACCTTGTCTTATTGCCACAGGGCAAGAGGACTATCGGCAGTAAATGGGTGTTCAGAAAGAAAGAGGTCCTTCTTGTGTTTGACAATACTGGGTACAAGGCAATTAAGAGTGGTAGCAAAGGGTTTCTCATAGTGGTGTCAAATGTGCCGGGCCGGGCTAGCCCGACCCTCAAACAATGAAGCCCTCATACTTTGAGAGCCGGGCCAGCCCTACCCTTATTTACCTCGAGGGCCGGGTCGGGTTGGGCCAATGCTTAAATCTCGAAGCCTTTACCCGCCCCTCAACCCTCTCGAGAGGGCTTAAAAGGCCGGGCTTGAGGTCCAAACATGAGGGCCGGATATTATATTATACATTTGATTTACAAAATAAATTTAGAAACATTAGTTAAAAATGATAAAATCGAATGCACTTCACAATTAAACCTTCAAACTTCTAAAAAAACTTGTTAAAGTTGTATTAGTCAATTAAGATCAGTTAAATTCATTTCATAAAATATTATAATGAAATTATAAGGTTGGCAAACTTAATAGATAACGTTCTTTTAAGTGATTTTTAACATATTAATGCTAAAATGAAATATATTGTAAAAAATTTATTAAAATATATGTAATAAATGTTGAGGGCCTAATGAGGGCCGGGCTTAAGGGAGGGCTTAAGTTTCAAAGTCTAGGCCCTTACCCTCCCCTTAAAGGCTTGAGGGCCAAGTAGGCCCAGCCCACGAATGTGTGAAGGCCTCATTTTGAGGGCTTTTTCGGCCCATGGGTCAGGGCGGGCGGGCTGAGGGTTTGAGGGCCATTTTGACACCCCTAGTTTCTCATAGAAGGAAGGAGTCGACTACAATGAGGTATCTTCCCCGGTAGTCAAACATACTTCCATTCGTGTGTTATTAAGTTTAGTTGCTCACTTCGACTTGGAGTTAGAGCAACTTGATGTGAAAACTGCTTTCTTGCATGGGGACTTGGAGGAAGAGATCTGTATGAGACAACCTGAAGGTTTTGTTATTGCTAAGAAAGAAGATCATGTGTGCAAGTTAAATCGGTCATTGTATGCTTTAAAGCAATCGCTAAGGCAATGGTACAAGCGTTTTGACACGTTCATGATGTAACATGAGTATACCCGAAGTAAGTATGACTGTTGTGTTTACTTTCGTAGGCTTTGTGGTAATGACTTCATCTATCTCTTGCTTTATGTGGATGACATACTTATTGTTTCCAAAAACATGGTGGAGATAGACAAGTTGAAATTTCAACTTAGCTATGAGTTTGAGATGAAGGACTTGGGTGGAGCCAATAAGATATTGTGCATGGAGATTGACAGAGATAGGAAGAAGCAACGGCTAGTTGTATCTCAGAAGAAATACTTTAAGAAAGTAATTTCTCGATTTGGTATAGAGAATGCAAAGTCAGTTTCTACTCCTTTGGCTGGGCATTTTAGGCTTTTAGCTAAGTTCTCTCCTAGTTCGGTGGAGGAACAAAAGCATATGGCTCATGTTCCTTATGCTAGTGCAGTGGCTAGTTTGATATATGCTATGATATGCACACGCCCGAACATTTCACAGGCAATCAGTGTTGTAAGCAGGTATATAGCAAATCCTGGTAAGCAACATTGGGAGGCAGTGAAATGGGTATTTAAATACTTGAAGGGTACCTTGGATGTGGGATTAATTTATGGTAGAAGTACTTGTTATGTTAGTGGTTATGTGGATTCAGATTATGCAGGTGATCTAGATAGATGACAATCGACTACTGATTATGTTTTTATGATGCATCGTGCACCGGTTAGTTGGAAGTCTATGCTACAGGCTATAATTGCTCTATATACTACAGAGGTAGAGTATATGGCAGTGGCAGAGGCAGTGAAAGAGACACTATGGCTTCGAGGTCTTCTAGATGATATGGGTATTGAGCATAACAGTGTTGCTTTATATTGTGATAGTCAGAGTGCTATTCATTTGGCGAAAAACCAGGTTCATCATGCTCGGACCAAGCATATTGATATCCGTTATCATTTTGTGCGGGATGTAGTTGAGGATTGTGATGTAGCACTTGAGAAAGTGGGCACCCATGACAATCCTACTGATATACTGACGAAGGTTGTCACCGGAATTAAGTTCCAACATTGTTTGGACTTGCCCCAAATCCTACATGTTTGATTAAAGCCCTTTGTGGGCATGGCCCTTTGGGGAAGTTGACGGCGAGTTTGGGATATGATTTGAAGACTAGTGCTTCTTGATGGATGTGTTCGGCTTGGTTTTATGTGTTAAAACCTCACCGAGGTGGAGAATGTAGAGAAAAAGGGTTGTTTGCGTTTTTTCTTGTAAGGCGCAACTCGCGCCTTAGTTGGCTTGGAGCACAGCGTGACACGCGCTCCCTTGGAGGATTTGTAGTTAGCCAAATTTTGGGTCAAGCGAAAGAAAAGTTACTACACTTTTGTGTACAAATTTTATTAGGTGCGCCAACACCCGGCCTCCTAAGGCAAAGCGCCACTTCGGCCTCGGACCCTTCACGCATTAACATCATTTTTTTTTGGTCGAAGATAAAAACAAAAGTTAGGTTTTCTATTCAACTTAATCTAACCAATAATAGAACAGAGACATACATTGAAGAGTGCATTCTAAGTGAGTGTTTGAGTGTTCATTCTTTGTGAGTAAATTGAGAGCTCTTGTAATCTGTTATTTTGTGCATCTAGTAAAGCTTGGATCTCGCCGGTGGACGTAGGCACATTGTCAAACCACGTTATATCCGTGTCTTGTGGTTTGTTCTCTTTTATATTAGTCTCTTTACTTTATATGCTTGTTAGTTGATATTGAGAAGTGTTGGAATAGTACTTGGAGTGTGTTGAAGTCTTGTCTTGTAAGAAGAATCAATCCTTGTGTAGAGTTGATTCTTTCCTGGAGTTAGGGGTAGTCATCGAAGTCGAAATGTCGAGCGAGAAAGTATTGGCATGCTCGATTCGCTCGTGAGTTTTCGAAGTCGAAGTTCGAGCGAGCTCAAACTCAAGGTCGAGCTCCACTTTGTGCTCAAACTCGACTCGCTTTGAATTACAATAAGCTCGAAAGTGAACTCGAGACTCGTGAGTCGCGAAGTCAATCCAAGACAAGAACTCTTTTTTTTTTTTAAAAAAAAAAAACACAAGACGCCGCAGCTTGAGAAATCATATATGAAACACCACAATTCTGCTCAAAAACCGATTCATTGAAAGATATATCAATTATCGGTGACTCATAAAGTCCCCGACAACTACAACATACCTGGTCATGCGATATAACTTGTACATGAATAAAAAGAGCTAATTTACAATCCAAACAAAGAATAACACCGATCACCGAAATTACACTCGTGACTTGAATCCTCCCAATGTGAGATTGACAAAATTTACGGACAAAGAGTAATCACCGATACAATCAAGAAATGAGCTATGGCCCGAAAGTATAACAAACGAAGAGCTCCAGGCTTCACATACTCTTTCCTACATCGACAACTAGTGCTATTCAAAAACCTCTTCTTCTGCAGTTCTGCTGCACAAAACATCTCAGTTTTTGAGAGCCGCCTCTAAGTTTTGATGCTTTGGCTATTTTTTAGGGTTTTACTTTGTGGGTTAATGTGTTTATGGGCCTGGGTATTTTTTGTATCATATATGATATATAGAAAAAATAATAATAATAAAATAACGAGTAGCTCGCGAGCTACTCGACTCGAACTTGAACTCGAAACGAGCCTAAAACTAAACTCATATTTGACTCATATTTTTTCATGAGCGAGCACGAGCCGAGCACCGAGTTACTCACGAGCACCGAGTCTCCTGACCAGCCCTACCTGGAGTAGATAATATTGTTTCCGCTTTAGTTATTCACAATAAAAAAGTAGTGCAGGAGTGGGCTAGTGGCTGCTTTCAACGGCAAGATATATGTGTTAGGCCGGCTCAAGTAATAGAGAATGTCCTGATTAGTCTCTGGGTGAGGTATTTGATCCCACCTCGAATTCATGGTCAGACTTGCCTTATCCTCCACAACGGGTTCTTACCTCTTGTTATACAGCAAAATATGTTGTTAGTTATTGTACGAAATCAATTCTTTTAAGTTATGTAGGCGCTGGTCTTGTTACTTTTAATGCAAAAGAGTGTTCATGGACGTGTCATATGGAAGATAATGAGTCATATAAGATGGACATGTCGGCTCTGAGTCCATCTATAAAATATTTGATTTATCTTCGAGAGTGGTTGCTGGTGGACATGTGTATATGTTTTGGCAGAATGGATTGTTTGCTTGTCCTTTAGCTGCGTTCGTGTCCATAGAAACACGTAGCGGAACCACGCGTGAGGTTCATGGTTTGAATAGTGCTACTGAGTCTATGGACTACGATACCAACGTCTTTTTCCTTCATTTGGGAAAGAAACAATTGTGTCTGGTTTGGTGTGTCAATGGTTTCCCAGACAAACATCGTGTTTGTTGCTTAACGGTTTATGTTAGATCGGAGGAGGACAGACAATTGCACGCTGACATCCATCAATCTAGTTTCTATCTAGCAAAGGGTAGATGCATTCTTAATTGCTCGGCAATGTAAGTACTCCTGATCTGCTTCTCTCTCTCTACATATTGGTTCTATTCAAAGGGCCAACATTATTCCTTTTATTGACACTTTCAAGTTCATAGCAAAGTAACAATCTCCCACACATTTTGAGCCTGTTTTCTACCTTTGTTACCATAAACGTACTGCATAGTGCAATACTATACCATTTTCTGACAAGCTTTTTTGCTATGAAATCTCATATTTAGTCTGGTGTGTGCTGTCTAATATATTCCGCGGAATCTATGGTGGGGAAGTCTTTCTGGCATGACTGTACACTTGAAACGCCATTGCGAAGAACAGCCTTACTTCAATAACAAGTGGATACAGCTAGCCTATATGTACATGTGTATAAGTAACGTAACGTAAGGGTGTTATTAGTTCGTTTGAAGAAATGGTTAGGTTTAACTCGTCAAAAGGATAAAAAAGGCTTAAGAATTAAACAGAGGCTTTAATTATTCTGAACTACTTTAGATGGATAATATTTCTTAGTGTATCAGGCACAAATCATATAATAAAGTTGATTATGGAAGCTTTGGAACTTCAATGTTTGAAAGTAGGTGTAGTCGTGTAGCAGTTGCAAACCACCTCTTCTTTTACATTCTTTGACATTAATGTAGGAGCATCCATGTTCTGATGATGGTACCCTGTAGAAATATTGCGATAAACAATTAGCATAAATACTAAGAGTAACATTTTGAGACAATCATATATTCCATAAACTCCTGCTTCCAATGATTCTCGATGTATAACTGCTTGATGTACATCTCCTTACAGGAAACGAGCAAGTTGCGATAATATTGGATCAGTAGGTATTAGCACGATACGTGGTTGTGCTGTTCCAGCCTTCCAGGTATGCACAATCAACCAACTTTTCTACCGTACCTGAACAAATTTTCTTAGATTATCTTATATATGTAGATATCCCTGTCCAGTAGCTTTTTCTAGCACTCCTAAGCTAGTTCCTTATAATCAATTTCTATTCATTTACGAATTGTTTTTTGCAGTGTATTTATATGGATCATAATTGGTATGCGTTAATCGTGCCTGTGTAATAAAGGTCGAATTGCACTGCACAACTTACTGTGAACTCTGCTATCTTATAGGAATCGTCATATTGGTATCCATTTTTTGTGGTTAAAAAACAATAGAAAACTCTGAGTAGTGTCCCTTCTATGCCCTATAGGATGTATGATCCACCCAATTTGCATGTTTGAAATTGCCGGTTACTCTAAAACCTTGAATTCGCAGAGAGGGAGGAACACTATTAATCTCAACATTCCCCATAACTAAAGCATGTTGGAATTAACCTTCGGTGGGCACACCTAGAGAGACTTGAACCAGCAATCTCCTCTAACCAAAGTTCTGCTACCATGATAAAGAGGCAGCTACTCTAAAATCCAAACATGTAGAAATGTAGAGGGTGGAATATTATGGTTAACATTAGGTGGAAGTGAGATGAAATAATCTCATTGTCAAGTAGCCTAAACCAACTATATGGCCCCTCATATACTGTATAGATTTTCTGATCCTATGACAATGATGCCTAAATATTTCAGGGACAAGACAAAACGTGGTCCCGTCTCCGAAAGTTCATTTTGCATTTTCAGGGACAAGCCAAGTGATGATCCCGTCTCAATTAACACGGGTACTAACGTTCAAGCCATCTTGTGTCTGTGTTCTGTAATATATTTCATATTTTTTATTTATTCATTTGCTTAACAATTTTTATAGATCAACATGAGTACACATATATACTTAAAGATATCAAAGGATACACTGATGAAAAGAAAAGTGTTTTCAAGCAGTTTTCAATCGTTTAAATTTATTTACCGCACCAACCATTGCACAGAAGATCTGTTTCTGATTTTTTGTCTGTTTTTCAAACTTTGTTTACAGGTTACGAGGCATGCACGTCGTGTCTACGTTGGTGACCTGCCTACTGGGGTAGATGAGCAGGTTTTTTTTCTCTCTTATTTGTTATTTTCTTATAATTAATAAAATGCTTGTCATGCTAAAGCTTTGTAAAATCTAACTGAATTTGGTGGGTCTGAACATTTTCACTCCAAGTGTTTGAAGATTTGTGTCACTTATATAATCTGGTTGCAACATATCGATTAGCAGCCATAGCATTGCATTACATTGCACTGCACTCTTTTCCCCTCTCCTCGACATTTACTGTTCAACGTTGCACTTGAATTTTCAGCTTGAGGGTTCTAGTACTTCACCCTTTCATTTCACACAACACATCCCCTATGCATCTTCTCTTTGGTTTTCGTGGTATGATTTTCAATCATACTGCTGATGCAGGCAGTTGTCTCCTCGTTTGTGTTGCACTCTAGTTTTGTTGCTCTACGACTTTCCTGTCATAATTTTGTGTAGCATAATGTAGCAAGACAACATTTTTCACAATCCTCTTGGCAAACTCTCACTGCTTCATATTGTGACTAGGAGGGGAATGTTGAATATCATTAGAAACTTGGACATTATTTATGATTAGGGAATATTGTTAGAAATAATATTCAGTAATGTTTAGGGCACTAATTTGTTCAAAAGTTCAGTGAGAGTTGTGTATGTCTCGGTTCTACAAGGGTCGAGATGCGGTAGATCACATGTCTTGACACCACAAGTCTTTCGGTTAGCTGTGTCAAGATATTAGATGTCCCTGGGTTTTTACTTTGAGAGTGTCGAGACTCTGAACTGTGATTTACAGTAGGGATAGTGTCGTGAAGGATCTAAATTCTATGGTTTTTTGGTTGCATTGAAATCTATTCTTTTATATGAATACGTTTATAGTTTGACGAAAAATACAAGATTTTGGAGTTAACATATAGAGGCCTTGATGTTAACCTTCTCAAGTTCTTCATTTGTATTTATCAATCTTCAAGTTTATTAAGTCTATGTACTGCAAATGGAAGTTCCCTCCGATAGGGTATATGAAACTGAATACTAATGGTTCTATGAAGCGGAACACTGTGGGCTGTGGTGGAATAGTCATTGATCAATATAGGAAAATTATTCTCACTTACACCGGTGGAGGTTACCAACATTCAGAAATATTTCAAGAGCCTAAAGCTATTGAAGTGGGACTACATCTCTGCCAGTAACAAAATATTCAGAAGGTTAAAGTTTGCTCTGACTCCCTCAGAGCAATTCAAATTCTCAAAGGTTCTGAAGAAGCTCCATGGCTCTGCTGTAATTTAATTGCTGCTATCAGATATGAAGTTTCAAGGTTTCGGGATGTGATCTTCTCTCATGTCTATAGAGAAGTTAACAAGAGTGCGGATTACCTTGCAAACCTATCTGTGTCTTTTGATGATCAATATGTATGTAATGGTCCTCCCTTAGACAGTAAACTTTCTGAACTAGTTTCAAATTATGTAAGGGGAATGATTTATTTAAGAGCTTAATACAGGTAAGGGTCTGCCAAACCCTATTAACTTGTTTCAAAAAAAAAAGCCTATGTAATTGTTTTTTTTTGCTTCTTTTGAAGCAGAGAATTTTAGCCATTTTTTGCAGTGTTATGGTTGGTATTGGGGCATACTTTACAGGTCCAGGTCTGTTTACACTCAACGTTGCTTCTTTTCACACTGTCAAGCATTTTATTTAAGTTATTTTTGAACTCTACTTGTAGATCTTGCTGTAGTTGACATCTACATTAATAGGGAGAACAAATATGCTATTTTGGAAATGAGATCTGTGGCACTAGCAAGCAATGCAATGGTGCTTGACGGCATTATTTTTTAGGTGAGTATAAAGATAGGCAGTTGACGAGTATTAAGTTAACGAGAGATTAAAGTTTGTGTTTTAAGGGTTCTTATATTAATTAATGTTTTAATCAAGTTTTTATCTCGCAACTTAATTTTCATCACCTTATTTCTTGAAGCACCACTGCTTAATGATCACATCCCTGAGGTGTGATCGAGCTTAGAGTTCAAATGTTTTGCACAATTGCATGTTCAATTCCAACTTACCCACTTAAAATTTGTTTGCACTGTTAATTTCACTTCTATCTAAACTGTAGTTCAGGTATTTCCATGGGTTATCAGTAAGCATCATAAACTCATAGTTGCTTAATGTACCAATTTCTTTTATTTGATCAGGGAACCCCTGTAAGGATTAGAAGGCCTGGTGACTACAACCTGGATTAGCGGCGGATCTTGGACCTAGTCAACCAAGCTGTTATCTAAAGCTAGAGGCCATCAATCGAGAAACATTGTAAGTCTTACTTTTAGTTCTTTTTTTCTCAATATGTTAATAATTGTATTAAACAAACGTAAGAAATAGTGTACAAGGAAGTGTCCAAACTCTGAAGGTTGAACAGAAATTTAAGCAAATCTTAGAAAGCATTGATAGTGGACCTCCAATTTATACATCCATGGTGGCCTCTCAAAAAACTAATTGTTAATTTTTGTCGAAGCCACTTTTGCAACTTTATCAGCCAAAAGGTTCACTTCCCTCAAAATATGAGATACCAGAATACTATCTAGCTTTCTGATGCATTCTTGATTTCCTTCAAACTACCCTTTAATAACCGAGGTGGAGAGTTACTCCTATATTCTCTCACAGATGCTGCTGCATCTGATTTGACTCGTTACTTCCTCCAAGCTCTTGTAAGAGCTAATTTCACAATCTCAAGTATGGCAGTGCACTCTGCACAATACTTTCCCCCAACCCCTTACCTGCTATCAGCAAGAAGTTTCCCTTCATGTCTCTGAAAGTCTGAATGATTCCCCATATCCTGCCATTCTCTTCAAACATCGTTCTGCTACATTGCTCGATTCTCCATTCCATCCATGTCTCTATATGTTGTAAGTTTTTTCTCTATGTGAGCCAAAAAAAAAGTTACCGAGCAAAAAAAAAAAATTAAGTTTTTTCTCTATGTGAGCCACTCATTTGAGCTGTTATCCTCATATGTGTATTCCACATAATAGGTTGATTCTCTATGATATGCAAGGTCATTTTATTTTCTTAGTAATATTTCATCATTGATGAAAAAAAAAATAGTGCAAGCTATATATGAGAGGGTTTAGTCAAGCATCTGCAAGGAACTAATACATCTGGATCCCCTGTAGCCTTCTTATCCATAGCCATCCCATCTCTTATATAGAGATGCTTCCTAAACAAGGCTCTGAGGATTCCATAGGACTTGCAAATATGCCAATTACAGGATCTTAGAATCGTCATCCATTTTAAAGTCACAAAATATGTAGTCTCTATGGCCTAAACATAATAATATACCAGACAGTCCTATGAAAATACTATTTGTGATACTATTCCTGCTGTGCTTTAGTCAATGATCCTTAGTGGTGAAGTTTCTAGTATTTCTGTCCTTCCAAATAGTCCATTGGATGACTGTTTCTACGTGTTTGAAAACGTCTTTTCTCGTCTAAGAGGAAAGGCTCCAGAAGGCAAGGTTATTTACAATACATACAGTACTTGATCTTTGTTTATTACATCAATTTTGTTTTACCAATGAGAACCGATAATGTCATATAGCAATAATGAGAGGGGAAAACCCCAAAAAATTGGTCATATCTCTTGAGTTGAGAAAAGTGGTATAAGAAGAAGAAACTTGGAATGTCTTATTCTTCACCTACACAATGACCAATGACAATAAATTGTAAATCCTTTTCTCAATGAAGGCATACAGCAGCAATGGGGACGGGAGACCACAAAAATTTGGTCCTATCCCTTGAGTTGAGAAAGGTGGCACAAGAAATAAGTGGTGAAGGTCTTATTCTTCACTTCTATGCAGTGACAAATAACTAGGAATTGTCATCCTTTTCTCCACAATTTATCGACCTCTTATATTCTGTGTCTGTTGCTGTTCATCATAAGGTCATCTTCAAAAAAGAAAAGGGAAAAGGAGAAGAAAGTCTGCCCTCAACTCATTTCTGGTGGTTGTTTAGTATCTTAAGATGCAATGGGACGGACAACGCAATTTTTCTGTCTTAAAGTCCTCCTTCAATACACATTTAGTTTCAAACCATTTTTCGTTTTACTTTCAGATTATGATGACTCAATCATGGTTAGTTGCTTCCAATAGCTTTTTTTTTTTGATAGTCAATTGCTTCCAATAGCTCCTCCATAATTACAAGCTTGCTTATAACATGTGCGTGGGAAATGAAGTCAAATACAGACTATATGGAGGATTGTCATATTTTCTTTGCTTATAAATGAGCTCCATTTTTCTTAGAGACTTTTTTTATTTTTTGAATAGTGCAGCAAATGACCAAATTACCATGTTACGGAAGACAATGCAGGTAAATAATTATTTCAATGACTTTGTGAATTTTGTTAACTTTGCAGTTATTATTGGACATATTTTTGTTTATGATACTCATAATATGTGGCATTGCGTGAGGCATTAGCCTGGGAAGCAAGTATCCCGCATTCAAATGGATTGGATGCTTGTCTATCACGTGTTCTCTGCTTGCTTGAGGTATTATTACTTTAGCTAAGTGATGTTTGGTATTAGGCACATCAGCAAGCGCATCATTACATGGCTTGACAAGAACGTTATTAGTTTGAGCATAAATTGCAGCGCCATCTGATGGAATTTGTAGATGTATCTATCTGTATTCTGAAGTGGATAATGATCTTGACCTCTTGCTTCTTTTCTTAAAGGTTGTATGTGCAAGTGGTTTGTCTCATGAGGATTACTTATCTTATGTGGATATCTTTCGGAAGACTGGAGAGAAGTATGGTATGAACAATTGCATCCTTGCACCTTTCTGTTTATTGGAATTATATTCAAAGCATTTCTTAACTCAAAAGATTTCCAGTTCTGCGGTGTTGGATGATATATTTTAGAGTTTTTTTTTTCATAATCCGTTTTCCATTTTGCCAAGCGCTCGAGAAGAAAATAAAGACATTTTGGATTGAACTAATTTTTGGTGGATACCTCTATTCGTCCCTCTATTCGTACAAACCCTGCCAGATGTAGCCTCGATTTAACTGTGAAAATGGACAATGCACAGTCATTCATTTTGTAAACGAGTAGCGATATGCCGATATGGGACTTGATCAATGTGGTTAGGAGATCTTACTTGCCTACAATTAAAGAACAACAAAATGTCTATGCATTTCAAACATCACTTATAAACATGAGTATGGCTTTTTGAGTAAATGGATCCTTAAGTTTATGTGTGTGTGTGTGGAGTAGTCTACTGTTGAATGAAAATCATGAAATGGAAACTTATCACATAACCTGTGTTGGGTGCTAAGAGTTCGATGTATGAATAATGTAGTAGGAGTATACCTAGTTCCGGCTTACTGTGCAAAATACTGTCTGCCTAATTTGTAGTTTTTGTCGAGTTCAAAATAAGATAGGTCACTCGTCTGACGGGGCCACGGGAGTATATACTTTGGGTTGCTTGGTTACTCGATCAGCTATAATTCTCTATTAGGAACCAAAAAGCATTAAGACACCAACATGAACTCTTATTTCATATTCTCTTTTTTATTGAAGTAAACAGAAAAGATAGATGTACTACTGATAATATAAGCAAAACGGGTTGTGTCACCATTTTGACCACTCAATGAACCAGTGATCTAGTGCCTCTTTTTAATAGCATGGTGGTTAGAAAACTTTAGATGGACCAGACTCACACCATTATGGAAATAGTGAAACAAGATGATTAATTTGTTTGAACATTATTTAAATTGCATTTCCTTTTTGAATGTTGGCTATGATTGAGGCCAATTCGGCACTATTATTGAACAATATCTGTTTGAAATTTTAATGAGCGCTACTAATTTGTTTTCCTCTACTTGTTGAATCCCTCAGGAACCCTGAAGTCTGTTGTTATTCCTCACCGAAATGGAAAAGAGAAGACCACGGCTGCTGGAAGGGTGGGTAATTAACTGTTTGTGCTCCTGTCTTACAAAACTCCCATGTCGTTGTTTTTCCTAAGAAAATTGTTTTATGCATCTATTGTTAAATGATATCATCCTAGATCTCCCTCATATGATTATGATGGAAAGTACCGTCGTGGTCACCCAAGCTGCACAAAATTGCCAAATAATGTCATGCTCCATACTTTTGGACCTTAGACTCAACGCATATGTGTATGGGTATTTATTTAATCAATGCAATATCCAAATCATGTTGCTACAAGTCAGATTTGTTAAAAGAAAGCTTCCTTATGGTGAAGGTTCTTTGGGATCATGATTATGTAAATTAGTGGTGGATTGACTACTTAGTGAGTGTGAAGTGTGAGGGCGAGTTCCCTAGCCCATGTGGCAATTCCACATTCATTGGTAGTTGAGACTTGGGACCAACCTTTAGATGCTCGTCCTCTTGGACATGTTTCATGTTCGAAATCAACTATTTCTAAGGAATCCTACAGAAGGATTAGACATCAATCTGTCTTAAAGCTGTGGCCCTCAATATTTTTTGGTTAATACACATAAATAGTTTCTTCTTTTATTCTTGTTTAGTTTGTGCAGTCTCAGGCATTCAGACTTTCATGTTTTGCCACAATCCTTGGTTCAGGTTTTCTTGGAGTATTCATTCAGACTCCGCGAAGGCAGTGAAAGGGATCAATGGAATGCAACTCGGATATAAGCGCTTTCTATTATCCTGGAGACAAATACAAAAGTAAGGACTGGAATTATTTGGATGATTACAGTAACTTCAAAGGTTGCCATGACAAACTGGCTGCTACTTGGCCTTGAATGAATTACCCGTTACACCCTTCTAATATGTGGTTTGTTTTTAGTGTTCGGTTGTTCACAATATTAACGCTATAAGTCTGACTAACTCACGAAATTCCAATAATTTCACCTAAACCCAAAATTTTCAATAACCTTTGAAAAACATTTTGTACTTTCTACTTTTCTAGTAATCTTCAGAATCAACGAGTAAGTCGAAATTTCGATCTTTCTGACCAAATCTGTAACATTGATATGAATAAAGGTGTGATGTGAGTATGTGACACACCTACACAAGTATGCATAGGTTGAACTAGATGAAGGTAACAGAAGTATACAAAATTACAAAGGGTGAAATGGTGAATTGCTTTCATGCTATTCGCAATCACAGTAAACCGTTGTATCCTTTCAATTTATTCAAACAGCCCAAATTGGGCAAATCCCATGGAGTGCGGAACGAAGGTCACTAACATCTTTATCATCCTCACATGGAAGTTGGAACATATCTTTCTTGGTCTTCAACAAAACCGCGTTAACAAACTAACTAGGACCCGAACCCCCCAAGGCCCCAGTGAGCTGCAAAATCCAAAGAAATGCCAAGGGTTTACACGTTATATGTACAACTATTAACTTAACTACAAGTCTACAGCACCCACAAGTTAGCTAGATTCCTGTTCCATCCATGCTTGTCAACACAAATTTTGCTGTCTTTGATGCTAAGGCCGAGTCCAATGGGTTCCTATTTCCACATAAGTGGTGTACAAACCGGTGGATTTTACCCTCTATCCATATATTACTCTCTATGAGAATAAGGAGTGCATTCCACACCAATATAACTAGCTCCAAATGAAAATGATACATTCCACGCCAATTGAACTCGCTCCAAATGAAAAAAAATAAAATGGCGCCGCGATCTCGTTTGGCACCAGTTGAAGTGGAGTAGAATTGAATGTCTCCACCATAAATTTGACCTCATTTGGCGTTGGTTGAAGTGGAGTAGTATGTTCCAAACCATTGCACACAAAAGTCGTACTCTATCTTTAAAACATTATGTTTTAGAGAGGTGTAACATTGGACTCAGCCTAAGCGTGCATGTATTTGTCAATTTATTTTCAGCATGCATATACCTTTTAAAATTTTGAATCTCATAGGAAACTTAAATTTGCACCCCGGTGATATGTGGGCCGAAATTTAGTTGGTTCTCATCGGCTGGGGAATAGTTGTAGTTCAATTAACCACACAGCCCAACCAGAACTAAAGCCTTTTTAGATAAAACTTCACATATAGCTTGCTTCCTTCCTTCTAACGCTCCCTGCAAGAAGGATGGTTAAATAGAGATAATTTTTTTTTATTGGCAAGTTTGTTTATTTAATCTATATATATATATATATATATATATATATATATATATATAAGCTCGCGCACATTCTCTCTCCTCACCATATCACTGCATTTTGCACTTCGATCAATATGATTGGTTCTTAAAAAATTGGATGGAATAATAATTAGTCACACCTCCCTAAATTTGTTTAAATCTCCTTTGTCTATTCTCAAATTATATTCACCTCCCTATCCCATAGAAATTTCGCCCAATTTCAAAACAATAATATTAAAAGCACCGAAATTTTTGGAAAAAACAAAAAACCCTACGCATCCTACATCTCACTTTTATCTTCTTCCCTACCAAGTCAGAGTTCTATCCAAATAAAAATAAAAATAAAAAACTAAAGCTTTAAAACCCCCAATTACAACGAAGAAAAAGACACCAATGCCGTTCCAGGCAGTTCAATCAATTACACATTTTTTTAATCTTCAATTTCGGTGGTTGTATGTTACAATTTAAGTTTGAAGGTTGTCCTTATCATACTTAACATGTTTGCACTTCTGTGAAATGTTAGTGCGTAAGTGTGGAAGATACAAAGTGGTAATTAAATTGATGTATTTTGGATTTTAAACAACAGAGAATGTGTTGCGGACGGTTTACTTCAGTTGGAAGGGTAGCACCGGTGCAACCCTTTAAAACCCATCGATTATATGTGTCCCTCTGCTTTGTGCATTGGGTTTGTTTAGGGCTCGGTTTCACATTTTGAGAGAGATTATGAAGAAAGGGCATGAATGGAAACATATTACGTAAGTGTCAACTAAACTTACTTTTATACAATGTTCCATCAATTTCATTATGTATCTTGAGAAATATTGTTAGAGATTCAAGACCGAAAAGTTAGCCATTGTTTGTATTTGTTCCAAAACCATCACCATTCAGATTCTCAAAACCCAATGATGAGGAGGAGAAAGTAAGTTTCATAGTAGATTACCTCATAAATAAGTGTGGGTTAACCTTAGAATCAGCTCTCAAAGCTTCCAAAAAAGTTGTTATCAAGAAATCCACAATTACTAAACCTAACTTTGTTCTGTCTCTCTTCAAATCCTATGGTTTCATTGATGCCCACATCTCAAAACTCATTGCCTACCACCCTCGACTCCTCCTAGCCTCTCCCGAGAAAACGTTGAAACCCAAGCTTGAATGTTACAGTAACATTGGCATTTCAGGACCCAATCTGGGTAAACTCCTATCCACGGACTCAAATTTGTTGACATCAAGCTTACAGAAGAGAATTGTTGTCACGCCCCGAGACCCAACACACATCCCGAGGACGTGGAATGAATCTCGAGGCAGACACCTATCCCGATTCTACCGAAATTTCGGCAGAGTTTCCTTTGTTTGATCGACGTTCGTAAACCCTAAAAACCTGTCATAAACCCTGGACATCTTATAATTCCCTTCCAACAACCATACATACATCCAACAACCATATATACTACACTTAACTCTAACTACTACAGGGATATGACGATATAACTACAAAACAAGGAGAACCGTTGCCAAATACAATTATTACATCAAAATGACCTAGCTCTCTATATATACAACAAAAGAAACTAGTCTCTTTCTATACAACCAAAGGAAAAGAGCTAGGCTCATTATATCTGACAAAAAAAAGAATAACCTAGGTCATCTCTATACAGTCCAAATATAACCTTGACTCTGCCTCTCGTCAAGCATAAGGGAATCCTCCCAAATCACCATACCCGTCATCACTAGGGTTAGGGAAACCCTCCTCCGCAACTGGCTCGTCTGAAATGTTAAGTAGGATGAGCAAACAACTATGCCCAGTAGAAACGCACATAGCCAATAAATAGACTACTTATAGAAAACATTTAAAACATGCAGGGTTCTATAATAGTATTCAAATATTGTGATTATGTATATATACATCACTAACTAGCAGAAATCATCTCGACATGCTTCATTGATATTCAAAATAGAGTTTTCACAATCATCATACAACTATTGTGGCCGCTGCATCCTATTAGAATGGTGAGGAGTGCGGTAATTTACTTCGGCCCGATCCGCGGGCAATCTCGGTTCAAGATTCTTCCCAGTGTGAACCATGCACCGTTGTTTTCCTGATTTTACCGGCAGGGAGCTGAAATGCCGTTGTTGTGTTCGTACACACAAAATCCCCAAAGCTTTTAGGGCTCAGGTGGGCCACAATGACCCGCGACCCCCCCATACGGGCTGTCACCTAACTTACGGTGGTCAACCGTTCGACGACTAAGACGGTACTTTCGGGATCGACACACATCCAGGAGTGGACTAAACTCTCACTCCTCGCGTCTAAACCTCATCGAGGTAACATGTAACCCCACTCAAGCTAATCACCATACAGCGTGACACTACAAGCATGGTTATCTAGAAAAGTAGAAAAGGAATTCCCGGACTACATCCAGTGATGCATCCCTTTAAAGGTGGCCCACCACCTCGAAAGGTGTACACCACAGTTGGAATCCTAGAGCGAACTGCCGTCTCCTGAATCGACAACAGTTCCTTCTTTATAGGAATTCCACAGCCTTTTCTAAATCTCCTCGTGATAAACATAGTAATATCTATATATATATACCTCATTATTACCGATTATTTTCAAATACTCTAGTTACATATCTAGTTTTTCTTTTAAAAATTGTTGATTATATAGGTGTGAGTTCTGGATTTCCCGATCGAAAGCGAACACAACCTATGACTCCCAAACGGGCGATCATAGTAAATAACAACCGATGATTCCCAAACGGCGAATCATCGTAAATAAATACGACCATCCGGGACCAATCGAACTTCGCACCTAGTTACAAACAACGGGTAATCCTTACCCGCATTACAAAATCCATCTCTCTCTGTCTCCTTCGAGGACAAAGACGCGAACCTTTCCCCAAAACCAGTTTTTCACTTTTAACCAAAAACAATCCCTCGCTACCCCCGATTTTCTGAGAAAACCATTTCACGCGAAAGCTATCCATATACTTAATTCATATCGAGGAAAACTACAATGCAAAAACATGAATATCATATATACATGCATGGTTGATCACATGAACTATTTCTTAACATTTTAAACAACTCAAATCATGCATGAAAATAAGCGGACTATATATTGGTATGTAGGTTCCTACCTTAGCAAGCTCCGTTCTCCTCAAGCCCATTAATGAGAATCAAGCTCGCTTAAACTGAATCCCTCAGTATTTACTCCTACACATCATATATATATATACGTCGACCATTAGAAATTATCAAACGAACGAGAATTCTTATATAACGTAAGTCGAGAAGAATCTCGACACTACGAATTTGGTTTCGGGTATTTATTTTTATCTAACTACCGTTAAGAGCTCTGAGGCCATTTAACGCACTGTTACTCGGCCGATCTCTGACTATTTTTCAGCCATGGCAGAGGGCCCCTCATATCTCGCCAATCCTATCCCATCCCAATTCCAATTCCAAATTTTTAACTACAACCCATTCTACACCTCTCAATTAACATTAATTCTATTAATAAAATCGGTGGGTGTTCTTATCCCTCGATCACTACTCAATCAACTCTTATACAGTTATAAATCGACATAAATTCATTGAAATTGTAATGAATAACCAAATTCTTACCCGGTCGGCCAATAAAAATCGTTCCTAGCTTGCTGCTCCACCAAAATCGCTTTCTCCTTCTCCAAACCGAAGCTTTATCCGATATTAAACCCATCCCATTTCAAATATACTTCCTCAATACAACCAACTACATAAAAATCGAGTTCAAATGATTTACTTTTGAAAGCCAATTCACTAACCTTTCAATTTGAAACACGACGGCGACTCCAAGGATTTTTGGCTGATTTAGTTAAGCCATTCCTTTCCAAATAGCTCTTGTCGAATTATCGGACCCCATTCAATATCTCTCATCAAATGCAACCTCAAGCTATTGAATTCGAATCCAAATAATTATTTAAAAGCGAAAATAAAACTCACCTTCCGCGATTATTCGGCAAAATCCAATTTTTTGTGAGTCTCCACACACGAATTCACCATTGTTGTTAGTGAGGTTGTTGTTCAATTTTGGGTTTGAATTGATTGAAGAGGAACTACCCTAACCGCCCGCGATTCCACTTCCGGTTTAAACTCGGCGGTTCCAAGGTTCAAATTTCCAAGATTACTTTAGTGTAATGTTTCTAGGTTGGGAGTGTGAAGGATTGTGGTAGAATCGATGGAAATTGAGAGGATTAGGTCTCTCTCTCTCCTAGGGTTTTGAAAGTGCGAATTGGGGAAGAAGGTGCGATACTGTTTTCGCGATTTTTTTGTTTTCTTGTTGGTTTTTTTTTTTCGGTTTTTTTATTTTTATTTTGGGCCGATATTTTTGGGCCCAAGCCCGATCGATTCCAATTGGACTTAAGGTCCTAATACGCCTAACCACCACTCGTTTGACGTCGCGTCGTAATTATTTTTCCGGCTCATCCCGCTAAATTTAATCTTCTATATTCTATCTCTCCGCAGGCTATAACAATAACCCACTCCTGCGCGTAAACTGGTAACTCGTGCCAGCTTCGCACGCAGACAACCGCTAACCGGCATTTTATCAAATTTTTGCATATGGGTCGCTTACCTAACGTGACTTATGAGTCGGAGTTAAGTTTCATCCAGTTACGTACGTTTGAAACATAAACCCGACGACCAATTTACATAAATGACCCTAGATTTAATAGGAAATTTACGAAAATACCCTTAATAATAATTCAGGACTTTACATCCTACCCTCCTTAAAAGAAAATTTCGTCCTCGAAATTAAATCATACCTTATTGCTCGAACAATTCTGGATATTGTCGCCTCATATCGGCTTCTTTCTCCCAGGTTGCTTCCTCTACATTGTGATTTCTCCACAAGACCTTTACCAATGGAATGACCTTGGACCTCAGTCTCTTCTCTCTCGCATCTAGGATCTGAACTGGCCCTTCCGGATAGGTAATGTCTTCTTCCAACTCCAATGATTCCAAATCGACAACATGTAGTGGATCCGGCTCATACTTGCGTAGCATCGAGGATATGGAACACATTATGAACCGTGATAGCCTTTACGGTAGCTCGAGCTTATAAGCTAGCTCGAGATCTTCGAATAATCGGGAATGGTCCCACATATCTAGGTGCAAGTTTCCCTTTCATCCCGAACCTCTGATGCCCCTTCTTCGGAGATACTTTCAAGAATACCACATCACCTTCATAAAATTCCAAGGGGCGTCTACGCCTATCCGCGCGTAGCTTTTCGGCGACTCACGGGCTGTGAGCAACCCGATTCAGATCACTCTAATCTTCTCGGTGGTGTCACTAACCATCTCTGCCCCAACATAATATTATCTCGGTTTTGATCAAGCGGAGAGGTGTTACGCAAAGGTCCGCCATACAACGCTTCAAAGCGGAGCCATACCAATACTAGATTGGTAAGCTGTTATTGTAAAGGCAAACTCAGCCAATGCCAAATGAGTCTTCCAACTACCCCCAAAATCAAACCGCGCAAGCCCGAAGCATATCCTCTATGATTTGGATGACTCTTTCCGATTGCCCATCGGTTCTGCGGATGAAATGTTTGTCTTGAATTTCAGTTTGGTCCCCAATTCCTTTGAAGACTTCTCCAAAATGAACCGGTAAATTGAGTACCTCTATCTGAAATTATAGATAATGGTGCCCCATGCAACCTCGGTACATATCTCGACATGTAGATTCTACTTAGCTTTTCAGCAGAGTAAGTAGTCTTAACAGGTATGAAATGAAGCGGACTTGGTCGATCTATCAACAATGACCCATATAGAATCCATTCCCTCATCGGGTCCTCGGTAACCCGGATACAAAATCCATGGTTATATTCTCCCACTTCCATTCGGAATCTCGGAGGGTTTAAAGAAGACCGGTGGTCTATGGTGTTCGGCTTTCACTGTTGGCATGTGGCACACTTCTTCACATATTCCGCAATGTGTGCGCTTCATTCCGGCCACCAAAAACGGCGGCGCGGATCTCTCAGACATTTTGGTACCACCAGGATGAATGGTATACTTCGATCTATGGGCTTCACTCAAGATATTATTCCGCAAAGAGTGATCAAAAGGTACCCAAATTCTTCCTCTGAATCTGATGCTTCCATCTCCGGATTTTTCCCAATCAACATCCTCAGCATTATCCACATATCCTCGGTACCTAGGTCCATCCCTCGATGTAGTCTGAGCATCTACAATCTCCTGAACCAAGGTGTTTTCTGCCGTCACTGTCATCTGTGCTAAATAACAGCACTTATGAGGATCTCCACTTCCATTTTCCGTGATCTCAAAACCATAAGAAGCAGCAGACTCCAGCAATTGCCACTCCTTCATCATCATCTGAGCACAGACATGTTCTCGCTTCCTACTCAATGCATCGGCAACTACATTTGCTTTACCCGGATGGTATTGCAATGTGAAGGTATAGTCCTCCATGTACTCAACCCATCTCCTGCCTCATATTTCAAATCTTTCTGCGAACAAGTACTTGAGACTCTTGTGATCCGAGAATATCTCAAACTTCTCACCATACACATAATGCCTCCATATCTTTAGAGCATGAATGATGGCCGCTAACTCCAAGTCATGAGTAGGATAATTCTTCTCATGGGCATTCAATTGCCTAGAAGCATCTGGCTATCACTTGGCCTTCTTGCATTAAGACACATCCTAATCCGGTGTTAGAGGCATCAGTATAAATCACATAGCTCTTCTCCGGATCTGGAATAGTCAAGACTGGCGCTGTTATCAATCGCGTCTTTAGCTCTTGGAAAGCTTTCTCGCATGCCTCCGTCCATTCAAACTTCACATCCTTCTGTGTCAATCTAGTTAAGGACGACGCTATGCTAGAGAATCCTTCTACAAAACGACGGTAATAACCTGCCAATCCCAAGAAACTCCTGATTTCCGTCGGTGACGTCGGTCTCGACCAATTATTCAACGCCTCTATCTTTGAGCGATCAACTTTGATTCCATTCTCCGATCTGACATGCCCTAAGAACCTCATTTCATTCAACCCGAACTCACACTTGCTGAACTTGGCATAAAGGCGATGATCAACTAATGTTTGAAAACAATCCTCAAGTGTTCCTTGTGTTCGACCCTAGTCTTGGAATAAATCAAGATGTCATCTATGAATCGATAACAAATTGATCTAAGTATTTCCACATCACTTTCGGTGCATGAGATCCATAAATGCAGCTGGAGCATTTGTCAATCAAATGGTAACACCAAAATTCAAAATGCCCTAGCCGTGTCGCGGAAAGTCTTACGTATATCTTCTTCTCCGAATTCTCATCGATGGTAGCACGTTCGAGATCTATCTTGAGAAATACTTGGCACCCTTAACCGATCAAACAGGTCATTAATCCTAGGCAATGGATATTTGTTCTTGATAGTCACATTATTCAGCTTCCGATAATCCACACATAGTCGAAATGACCCATCCTTCTTCTTCACAAATAACACCGGTGCTCCCCAAGGTGGTGACTTTCCCTTATAAACCCCGATCTTTTCAATTCATCTAATTGGGACTTGAGTTCTCTCATTTCGAGAGGAGCCATTCGATAAGGAATCATCGAAATAGGCGGCGTTCGGCATTAGATCTATTACAAAATCTATCTCCGCCGGAGAGGGCAATCCCGCAATGCATCAGGGAACAACTGCTGCCAAACTCACTAACTTCTGAGGAACAAGCTCGGAAGATTCGAACTTCGCCCTTGGAGACTAAGACCGACTAACAATCCATTATCTATCATACTTGAAGTCGGACTTGGCCTTCACCACTTTCGAGATACCGTATTTCTAATCCCCTCAAACACAACCTCAGTCAGTCCGTTACTCTAAAAAGCGTCAACTGTCTTGGCAAAACAATCTACATGGGCATGATACTTCCCTAACAAATCCATCCCTACGATGATATCGAAATCTTTTAGATCCATCACCGTTAGATCGACTATCATCTCCCTATCACCTATCTTTATCACACAATGGTGACAAACTTCAAAGAACATAGTTTTCTTTCCTAGAGGAGTAGATAGAATAAGCTTCCTCCCGGTATTAACTACATCCAAACCAAGAATCTTCACCATATTTCTAGCAATGAAAGAATGAGTAGCACCCGTATCAAACAAGACATGCACATTATGTGTAAACAGACATATCATACCTTCAACCACTTGATCGGTAGCGCTGATATCTGCCCCCATAGCATTATATACCGTGGCTTCCTCTTGGACTGGAGCAGGATCCATAACCTCTTCCTCTGGCACTAGATAATACACTTTGCCCTGTGGTCTCTGTTCCACCCCTGAACTGGACTTGGGACAAAACCGCCTGATATGCCCAGCTTCACCGCAACCATAGCAAACCACACTCTCTCTCCCTGACTGTGTACTCTGGGGTATTACAGATTGCAATCTAGCTCTCTGACCCTGAGGCCTCAAATTCTGCACTGGTGCTCTGGTCTGAGAAGGAGCAGGTACCCTCGGTGGCCTCTGTGATCCACTCATCGGTCTCGCAACTGGTAGACTCTGTGCTGGCCTAACCACATTCAAACCCCTGTGTACAGCTGGTGCCCTCCACTGTGGTGCCTGCTGAAAGACTGGCCTATACATCTGTTGCGACCCTGAACCACTGCCTTGGTAGACCTGTCTCTTTCCCGTATCCTGCCTACCCTGAACTGTCGGCTGTCTTACCCTTCCAACCTCTTGCCTCTGTAGCAATAACTGATCATCAACTCTTTCAATGCCTTGAGCTCTTCTCACAGCCTCAGCATAAGTATCGATCTGAAGGACCGACATCTTGCTCTGCATATACGGTTTCAGCCCGTCAATGAACTTCCTCGCCTTAGCTTTTTCCGTGGAAATCCACTCCTTCCCATATCGTGAAAGAACAGTGAATTTCTCTTCATACTGCCCCACTGTCATGTTTCCTTGTTCTAACTTGAGGAATTCCATTCGCTTCTTATCTCTCGCCGCCTCTGTAACATACCTCAAAAGGAAGAGTTCCTCAAACTTAGCCCAACTCATAGGAAATGTCTCTACATCCTTAACACTGATCCACCAGTGTTTGGCTTCACCTCTAAGCATGAAGGCAGCCAAAGTAACCCGTTCAGCATCAGTACACATCATGGAGTCCAGCATACTAGACATGTCTAACAACCAGTCTTCGGCTACTTTAACCTCAGAAGACCCCACAAATTCAGTGGACGTAACCTGATGAAATTTGCCAGCAGAAACCCCGATTGACTTTGCACTGGTGGCCTGAACTCCTCAACCCTCACCGTGGTGGGGATGCTACCTCTGGTGTTACACCGGTGGAATAACGATGGATGTCGAAGAAGAGTTTGGGGCTCGTTCGACTAGCCCTCAAACTTTCGATCTCATCTCTCATCTCATTTTGTGCTTGAGCCATTTGATTCATCATAGAGGAGCCTATCCATTCGGTCCTCCCGACCCGCGATCCGTAGCATCATCACCACTAGTACTTTCCGGATCCATGGTGACTATTCTGCACATACACAAAGAGCCAACTTCGATTGTATGATACATTAGAGAATTTCTCAAAATTATGCAAGAGCATAGGCAAAGCGCCTATTGAATTCACATGCATAGAATGAAGCGTGGGTAGAATTTCAAGAGATGAGCGAGGTCGCTCTACGCTCGGCACCTCGAAAATGAAAAAAATCACTCCGACCTAATGGTGTCCGATTCATCAAATTCCTCGACACGTGTCCACACTCTCCGCTGTGACAAGACAACTACCCATGCGACGTCTCGACATTGCTAAACTAGTATTAACGCTTAACGTACTAACTACGGGTAGTGTATCCCTACCTAGAGTTTATAGGGTTCCGACGAAACTTTTAAAACGCGTCGCGTTTGGAGTCCCCACTATAGCTCCCAGGCGGATCTAATAGTGGGCGGCTCGATACCACGTTTTCACGTCGCCGAGACCCACACACATCCCGGGGCGTGGAATGAATCTCGAGGCGGACACCTATCCCGATTCTACCGAAATTTGTGAGTTTCCTTTGTTTGATCGGCGTTAAGTAAACCACAAAAACTGTCATAACTTTGTCATAAACCCTGGACATCTTATAATTCCTTCCAACAACCATACATACATCCAACAACCATATATACTACACTTAACTCTAACTACTACGGGGATATGGCGATATAACTACAAAACAAGGAGAACCGGTTGCCAAATACAATTATTACATCAAAATGACCTAGCTCTCTATATATACAACAAAAGAAACTAGTCTCTTTCTATACAACCAAAGGAAAAGAGCTAGGCTCATTATATCTGACAAAAGAATAACCTAGGTCATCTCTATACATCGGTCCAAATATAACCTTGACTCGCCTCTCGTCAAGCATAAGGGAATCCTCCCAAATCACCATACCACTCATCACTAGGGTTAGGGAAACCCTCCTCCGCCATGGCTCGTCGAGAAATGTTAAAGTAGGATGAGCAAACAACTATGCCCATGAAACGCATAGCCAATAAATAGACTACTTATAGAAAACATTTAAAACATGCGGGGGTTCTATAATAGTATTCAAATATTGTGATTATGTATATATACATCACTAACTAGCGTAAATCATCTCGACATGCTTCATTGATATTCAAAATAGAGTTTTCACAATCATCATACAACTATTGTGGCGTTTGCATCCTATTAGAATGGTGAAGAATGCGGTACTTACTTTCGACCCGATCCGCGAGGCAATCTCGGTTAAAGATGCTTCCCGGTGTGAACCATGCACCGTTGTTTTCCTGATTTTACCGGCAGGAGCTGAAATGCCGTTGTTGTGTTCGTTACACAAAATCCCCAAAGCTTTTAGGGCTCGGTGGGCCTGTGACCCACGACCCCATATACGGTCGTCACCTAACTTCGGTTGGTGGTCAACCGTTCGACGACTAGGACGCTTTCCAGATCCCCGACACATCCGAGTGGACTAAACTCTCACTCCTCGCGTCTAAACCTCATCGAGGGTAACATGTAACCCCACTCAAGCTAATCACCATACAAATGACACTACAAGCATGGTTATCTAGAAAAGTAGAAAAGGAATTCCCGGACTACATCCAGGTGATGCATCCCTTTAAAGGTGGCCCACCACCTCGAAGGTGTACACCAGTTGGAATCCTAGAAATGACTGCCGTCTCCGGAAATGCGACAACAGTTCCTTCTTTATAGGAATTCACAGTTCCTTTTCTAAATCTCCTCGTGATAAACATAGTAATATCTATATATATATACTCGTATTACCGATTATTTTCAAATACTCTAGTTACATATCTAGTTTTTCTTTTAAAACTGTTGATTATATAGGTGTGAGTTCCTGGATTTCCCGAAATCGAGCAGAACAACCTATGACTCCCAAACGGGCCAGTCATAGTAAATAACAACCGATGATTCCCAAACGGCGAATCATCGTAAATAACACGACCATCCCGGGACCAATCCAGAACTTCGCACCTAGTTACAAACAACCGGGTAATCCTTACCCGCATTACAAAATCCATCTCTCTGTCTCCTTACTGAGACAAAGAGACGCGAACCTTTCCCCAAAACCAGTTTTTCACTTTTAACCAGAAAACAATCCCTCGCTACCCGATTTTCTGAGAAAACCATTTCGCGAAAGCTATCCATATACTTAATTCATATCGAGGAAAACTACAATGCAAAACATGAATATCATATATACATGCATGGTTGATCATGAAACTATTTCTTAACATTTTAAACAACTCAAATCATGCATGAAAATAAGCGGACTATATATTGGTATGTAGGTTCCTACCTTAGCAAGCTCCGTTCTCCCCAAGCCCACTTAATGTAATCAAGCTCGCTTTAATCCCCTGCCTCGTATTTACTCCTACACATCATATATATATATATCGTCGACCATTAGAAATTATCAAACGAGCGAGAATTCTTATATAGCGTAAGTCGAGAAGAATCTCGACACTCTGGTTTTGTTTCGGTTATTTATTTTTATCTAACTACCGTTAACAGAGCTACAGGCCATTTCTGGCACTGTTACTCTGACAGTCTCTACGGCTATTTCAGCCATGGCAGGCCCTCATATCTACGCCAATCCTATCCCATCCCAATTCCAATTCCAAATTTTTAACTACAACCCATTCTACACCTCTCAATTAACATTAATTCTATTAATAAAATCGGTGGGTGTTCTTATCCCTCGATCACTACTCAATCAACTCTTATACAGTTATAAATCGACATAAATTCATTGAAATTGTAATGAATAACCAAATTCTTACCAAGTCAGCAATAAAAATCGTTCCTAGCTTGCTGCTCCACCAAAATCGCAGCTCTCCTTCTCCAAACCGAGCTACTGCCGATATTAAACCCATCCCATTTCAGTTATACTTCCTCAATACAACCAACTACATAAAAATCGAGTTCAAATGATTTACTTTAAGCGAATTCACTAACCTTTCACTGAAACACGACGCACTCCAAGGATTTTTGGCTGATTTCGTTAAGCCATTCCTTTCCAAATAGCTACTGTCGAATTATACAGCCCCCATTCAATATCTCTCATCAAATGCAACCTCAAGCTATTGAATTCGAATCCAAATAATTATTTAAAACGAAAATAAAACTCACCTTCCGCGGTGTTACGGCAAAATCCGAATTTTTGTGAGTCTCCACACCTGAATTCACTGTTGTTAGTGAGTGGTTGTTCGAATTCGTGGGTTTGAATTGATTGAAGAGGAACTACCCCAAACCGCCCAGCGATTCCGCCTTCAGTTTAATTGGTTTCGCTCAAATTTCCGATGGATTATTTTTTAGTGTAATGTTTCTAGGTTGGGAGTGTGAAGGATTGTGGTAGAATCGATGGAAATTGAGAGGATTAGGTCTCTCTCTCTCTCCTAGGGTTTTGAAAGTTTTGAATTGGGGAAGAAGGTGCGATCTTGTTTTCAGCGATTTTTGTTTTTCTTGTTGGTTTTTGCGGTTTTTTTCTATTTTCGATTTCGGCCGATATTTTTGGGCCCAAGCCCGATCGATTCCAATTGGACTTAAGGTCCTAATACGCCTAACCACCACTCGTTTGACGTCGCGTCGTAATTATTTTTCCGGCTCATCCCGCTAAATTTAATCTTCTATATTCTATCTCCTCCATGCTATATAACAATAACCCACTCCTGGCGTAAAACCGGTAACTTCGTGCCCGGCCGGCGACGCAAAAATAACCGCTAACCGGCATTTTATCAAATTTTTGCATATGGGTCGCTTACCTAACGTGACTTATGAGTCGGAGTTAAGTTTCATCCAGTTACGTACGTTTGAAACATAAACCCGACGACCAATTTACATAAATGACCCTAGATTTAATAGGAAATTTACGAAAATACCCTTAATAATAATTCAGGACTTTACAATTGTCCCATCTGTCGATTTCCTTAAGAGCCTCGCACCCACAGATGATAGATTCACCATCATTCTTAGTCGGGTTGCTCGGGTGCTCTATAATATAGAAAGGGTATTGGGACCGAACATCGCCATCCTGCGATACCATGGTGTCCCTAAGTCCAATATCTCAATGTCCTTGATGACAAGCCCTCGAGCTTTGTGTAATAAATCTGCCCGTTTTCATGAATTGTTGTTAGAGATAAAGAAAATGGGATTTAGTCCCTCCACTAATTTTTTCTTGAAAAGCCTAGTATCCGTTTGCAAATGAGTTTTTGAGAACCATTTGAAAATTCTGGTGGCATATCTAGGTATATGAGTGACGAAAAGTCACTAATTTCAAAAGTTGTGTATTATGTTAACGAAACAGTTTTTCAAGTCCAAATCACCATTTAAAAGCTAAATGAGATTGAGACATGGTATTTCTCCCCTTTCCAGCCAGAAAACAATGATCGACTCTCTAAAGTTGTATTTCTATGAATTTTTTCTCAATTTCATGAAACGCCCCTTAAAGTTTGGCAGGTTTTGTGATTTTCAACCACGGTTTGCTTGAAATGATATAGTGTGTGGATCTCTAAAACTTAAAGCAGGTTCATTACACGAAGAACAAGGTGTATGGCCAGAATATGTGTTGTTTGGCAAAATTGTTTCTTGATCACAAGACTCTTTATTATGATGTCGATTTGTTTCTCCTTAATGTTTTATGTGAATGTGATGAGCGAGGATGCCACATAGTTGGATACTTTTCCAAGGTAATACATTGTGTTTTAAGTTAGTCGCCTGCTAAATAAATGAAAAAATATACAGCAAGCCCTGCTGTATGTTTATCTTTATTTTATTTTCCCAGTGTTTTGCATATATAATCTCGAGACACATGATTTGATGAAAAAATAGGTTGAACAAGCTACTAGAGAAGCAATGTATATACTTAAGATGATCTAACTCTTATTATTTTTTTGATCTCTTTATAAATGTTATAGTTGTTTTTGTTTTGGTAATGATGCCTCAATATGTGGTGATGATAAACAGAAACAACAAGGGATAAAACCTTTATCAATTGTTAATACTGTGTTAGGTACCTCACAGGCTCACACCCCTGAATTCATCCACAGACAATACCAAACCGAAAACCTATCCGCTATAGTTTCATTTAGTGGTTATTGAGTTCGCGGAACACAAACTGAACCTTAATAACAAAAATTGGTATATTGAAGTAGGTTTAGCTTTGGTTTCTGTTTGTTTGGTTGAAATTGGTGTTTTTTTGTTTTATTTCAGTGTTAGAGATTCTATTTTTTTCGTGTTGGAATTCCTAACGTTTGCTCAATCTCTTGCACCAATATCGGATGCAGTCACTTGCTTCCACTTCTCTCCTTCTTCAATCGCTCTATTGCAAGGTATGCTTTTCTTGCAATAGTTTTTTTTCAATCGCTCAACTGTTTTTATATGATTTTTCATGAAAGTATTACCCCACTGTTGTTCCTATGTTCGAAGAACAAACCCGGCGTGAAAGTGCGTCGATGTCGACCAAGTGTTTAGTTATTGAGCACCAACCCGTAGGTGGTTATTTCGATCAGATACACTATTCGGTCAATCTGTAGTAGAGCATTCACCGGGATGTCATATTCCTCATTATCAACATCTGCAACAGTTGCACATACTTGCGGTATGATTTTAATCCGATGTTCTAATTACAACCACCCCTCAGAATCAGATTCTATCTCCTTCACGATCGATGCATCCGATGCTAGCTTATGATAAGGCATCATGACTCCATTGTGGACTATTAGATTTTGATGCATCATGTAAAACTTTTCACTTTGAAAATAAAATGTGTGTTTATTTTGTGAACTATTTACAAATTCTTAACTCCAAGCGTGGGAAACATCTTTCTGCAGCCTGATAGACCAGATGAAATGGAAGGAGTAGAAGTCGTTGGTGGAAGAGTCATAAATTGGAATGGTTATAGAGTACTAGGAGTGCTTGCTACTTCTCGATCCATAGGTATGTCCAATGATTTATCCTTTAAGAAATGGAATTAGTCTTACTTCCTGCTGTTTATGCTATCTTCTGAACGTAACTAAGATCTAAATATGATGAATGTATGTAAGCGTCAAGATCTTAAATTGTATGTGATTTCTGTACCAGAGATCAGCATAACAGAGCATACGGAGAAAGACGAGTTTGTCATATTAGCAAGCGACGGTTTATGGGATGCTATGTCAAATGAGATGGCTTGCTAGGTTGTAAGGCGTTGTCTAAATAGTCAAATTGGGAGAACATTTGCAAATTCCACCAAGGGAAGTGATGCTGCTGAAGCAGCAGTCCTGGCTAAGTAGGTATCTTTAAATATATGAGAATATCGTCCAAGAAGATCACTAATTTCATTCACATACGATAGCAATAGACTTTCAATTCAAGAACCATTGCCTACACAACAAAATTAAGCGGGGCTCATTGTTCCGCATCCGGTCGCGAATAATCTATGGGCTCATACATCGTGAGCTCCCCCGTTAGAGATATGCCGGGGCCTAGAATGTATACCGCAGAGGCACGAGTTGTTGCTACAAAATGTTCAATTAAGATTTCAAGAACTTCCTATCACCACGAGACCGGACCAAAAAATTAATATGCATACCATTGAGTAGTTAATCATGTGTATGCTTTCACCCCCTCATGAAGGCAAACATAGGTAGACATGGGCTAGCTGCTCGGACAAAACCTGTTACTGCCGAGATAACAAAGGTTCAGTTTGCTCATCTCAATGTTCGTCAAAACATATGTTATTTTCTATGGGCATCGCGAAAATTAAAGTGTGATATATCTGTGCCCATGAAAAACTTGATCAAGATTACCTTCTCTTATAGTCAATATATAGCTATCAATTCTAAAATCTATAAAAGAATGTATGGTTTACGTCCATTGCTCATTTAAAATTTATTTTTACGAGTTGTATATAGTTACTAACTTACTATAGTTGCTCTATACCCAATGAAAATTATATATAGACCAAGAAGTGGCCTCCTTTTGGAATACAATAACTTCTAGCTAATTGAAAAAAAAAATCTAATTTAAGATATATACAAATCACTTAATAATTGAGCCTCCTACGAAATCATGCCTTATCTCCTATCTATATACAAATCACGTAGTAATTGAACGACTCCTAAAAAAAAAATGCTAAATAATTATAAATACCTCCCTAGATTTGCTTAATCTCCCTAATCTACTATTCATTTATACACATTCAACCAAAACACCTCCTTACCGTCTCTATACTCAACCAAAACCTGTACATTGTTCACCAAATCAGGTACTCTTCTTACTGTTTATATTATGTTTGATTCGATTTTTTTTTTTGCTTGGAGATGGGGACTTAGAAATGCCACAATACCGTTCTACTACCATCGCTCCAGCTCAAAAACCGTAGTTTCACAATTTTGAAGGAGATTCGCTTACAAAGCATGCTCTGCTAAATTAGAAATCGCGCTCTACTATTTTCCAAACTGCGTTCTGTCATTATCAAATCGCAATCCAATAGTTTGTACTTGAATTTTGATTCTAATTGGTACCAAGATTGTCACAATATTGATAATCGGATTAAAAGTGAACCACAATCGAACAATTCAAACATTTTCTAACAGCAAGATTTTAGTTTTCGAGAGAAACAAGAGACACTCTTTGTTCTTTGAATGTATCCCATTACTCGATTGTGATATGCCATCAAGGGTAGATAGTAGGACTAAAGCCTCTTTGCCATTATTTTGTTGCTTTGGGTCAGATATAACATAGCCTGTTCAACATGTACAAATATACAAAACTAATACATAATGCTTTTATTGATAGCTATTATATTTGTTTTAGTAAATTTTAGTAGTTCTTATAATAATTTTTTGTCTTATGCAACTTACAGTTCTAATATGGTTGCAAGAGGGACAACAAAGCGTACTACAAATAGTGTCAAAGCAGCACATAGTACAACTAAACCTAGAGCTGCAAGAAGATCAAGAACAAACGTATTTGACCCTGAAAATTGTTCGGCAAAAAAACCAATTCTTAGTACTCCAGTACTAAGTAAAGAAGAATGTAAATTTAATCGATCTAATTGGATGTCTTCTTTAGCAAAAAAGAGGAATAGACCTCTAGGTGTTGGTGATTTGCAAAATCAGCTAAAGAAGGATTTAATGAAAGAAATTCCAATTAAAAAAAAACAGACCTCAAGAGAAAAAGAAACCGTTTGATTAAGCTCGGAGATGATGATTACTATTCACAAATCGCTGGATGTGAATCGATGGTGATGAAGATAGCAATTCATATGAAGACATGATGCTTGGAGAAAGTGAACATACAAGTAAGAATCTAAATATATGTTATTTTTTGATATTTAGAATGTAAAAATTTTAAGCTGTGTGTTATTTTGTTATTTTTTCACACGAAAAATTTTCAAGAAGCATGGAATTTTGGAGAACCAAACTGTGTGTGTTCGCTTTGTGGAGCAATATTATGGTATGAAGAAAGGGTTGGGCTTAACAAGACAAACCAAAAACCGAAGTTTGGAATATGTTGCCTACATGGAAAAGTTCAACTTCCCTCGCTACGGCCGATGCACCTCCATTCCTAAACCAACTACTAGATTATGAAAATGGTACAAGATCAGCAAATTATAGAGAAAATATACGGTATAACTTCGATGTTTGCTTTCACATCAACCGGATGAGTGGTTGATAAAAAATAAACAACGGAAAGGGGCCATATGTTTATAAGATCGATTAGGCGTAATCATCACAAAATTGGAACCTTGCTACCAATTCGGGTTAGCCTTTTAAATTTGGTCAGTTATACATGTATACAACAAATAAAGTGCAAAATATTATATTGTTTTAGTATGTATAATTTTCTTTAATGAACAATGGAGAAAATAATTTGACATTTGATTTTTCTTAATAATTTTGTCATTACATGTCCTTTACGTGTTTATTTCGTTTTTCTTCTTTATGCCAGGTCAGATTCCTAAATTTGGCCAATTATACGTATATGATACAGCCAATGAAGTGCAAAACAGATTGAACTCTTTTAGTAAAAAGATTGAAAAGAAAAAACCGTTGGATCCAAACATTATAGCAGGACTCATTGAAATGTTAAATGAAAACAACAGAATAGCTAAGAGTTACAGAATGGCTAGAGATAGATTTACAGAATCTGAAATCGCTGATGTTAGTATAAGACAGACTGACGGAAGAGTATACAACTTGCCAACTTCTAATGAGGTAGCTGGTCTCATTGTTGGTAATGGAGATGAATCTCAAGGTCACCGTGACGTTGTTGTTGACAAGAAAGGATACGGCTTGAAGAGAATCGATGAGACTTTTCCAAGTTTTATGTCAATGCAATACCCTCTCTTATTTCCTGATGGAGCTGATGGGTATAGGCCTAAAATCAAATACAAAAATGGTAGTAAAGTTGGTAATAGACAACATGTTACCATGAGAGAGTATTATGCTTTTAGAATGCAAATGAGAGCAAATGAAGGACTAACAATATTTATAGGTGGTCGATTGAAGCAACAATTTTGGGTTGATGCATACACTGCTGCTAAGGAAATGAGGCTTTCGTGGGTTAGAAATAACCAACATACGATTCGTGCTGAACTATACCAAGGGTTGGTTGATGCTGTTGTTTCTGGGGACACTAAACCTGCATCTGTTGGTAGGCGATTAGTTTTACCATCGCCTTTTACAGGCAAGTTAAATTAAATCCCAAATACTCACTTGCAACCTTTGAAAATGAATATATAATGACAAATGATTAGTTTTACCATCATCTATAGGTGGTCCAAGATATATGGTTCAAAATTATCGATGCCATAGCCATTTCCGGATGAGTTTGGAACTCCTGATATTTTCACCACATTTACTTGCAACCCCAAGTGGCCTGAAATTCAAATTGCATTGGACAAGGTTTCTAAGGGACTAAAACCTATGTTTATAAGATCAATAACAATTTTATTGTTCAACTTTCGATGTTGATTATGACCGCTGTCACTTTTTTTTTTTTTTTTAAATAAGTTGTTGATTATATTTGATTGCTGGAATTTTTGGTTGAATATGATTTGGAGTCACTGCAGTTATCTTCTTCATCGCCATAGATCGAGATCACACGGCATATGCAATCGGCGGCATGGGTAATCTCCATTTTGTCATTGTTTGTGTTTCTCTTTATATACACTTAAGTTGCAGTGTTAAGTGTATAAAATGTTGACTAATCTCTAGATTTTTTTTTTAAATAAAAAATATAAATCAACGAAAGGTCGAATATGATTATCTAATATGTAGATGATGATCATCTATTGGCTTTGATATATTATATGAATATAATGTTAATTATTAAGTGTGTCCATGCATATGCATCTAATTGTTACTAACACCCCCTTTTTTTTTTACAATATAATGTAACACTATAATGGGATGCTTCTGCATGGAATAAGAATTTTGTTATCTGATGAATATATTTGTAACTCAAATTGTAAATGTTGATTACTATTGTTCGTTATCGTGGTTGCAGAATTTTTTGGAGCGGTTCAAACTGATGGAAATCATATTTGCAATCCTACCAGGCCATTACAAATGTAAGCATTCTACATTTATCGTGTATAATAAATGAAATATCGGTATATGGTTTTTATGAACCTTCTTACAAATGGTTTCACCTTCTATATCTGGAAGTGAGTATTGACAAAACCATATTTTGAAGTGGTTCAATATTTTGGATGCTACTGACTTAATTACCCAAGGAAATTAAAGATAAAACAGAACTGAGTCATTTGTTAGGTTTAATGGTTTTACTTCTTGAGAGTGAAATTAACTTATGACCGTTGTAACTCAAATTCACAATGTTTTAGTTAACCCACTTGGCCAAAGGTGTTGTAGTTGTAAGAAGGGGATCCTTATATAGGGTGCTTTTATAGTATGTTACACAATTTGATAAAATTGTGATAATCATGACCAGTCTTATCAAATAAAAAAATGTAAAAAGAGTCTCTTCGATATAAGCTTCATTTTCAGGCAAGTTTTGTTCTTATGAATTTATTGTTTCTCATGGTTTTGATCTATGTGTCGATTGAATTGATTTAATTGTTTAATTAAAAAAATCAATTTTAATGTTAGTTTAGTTACTGCTTACCCTTCCTTAATCATGCACATCATGTAAGTGAGATGAAGAACGCCCACTAGCGGATTGAATGGGAGATAGATGTTATGCTTCCAAAAAAAGAGAGCACATAATGGAATATTGGATTCTCACACTTCATCTCCATGAGGATTTTAAACTTTGTACTACGTACTTCAGCGTTGCCTCTTAATTCACTTTGTGGATAATCTCAAGCAGTGTCCATTTATAAAGTTCTTGGGATAAAGAACACTATATACATACTAGATATTCGCAAATATCATCGGAATAAACTATTTAAGTTGTGAAGGACCTAAGGAAGTTAAGGAATACATGTGGAGTTTAAACCGAACTCTTAATTGAAGCTTATTGATAAGCTAGATATGGTTATGGGTTAGTAAATTGCTTACTGACGTGAACATATTTATTATCAAAATGTTTATAGGAATGTCGCGTGGTATGTCAGGCTCTGTGGAGAATTAACACATGCATAACATTGTAAAGGCTATCGTATATAGATCACTATAGCATCTCAGCAAAATGGCCATCCAAACATTGTTTGATTAAGGTACATAAAAATGGCATTAGTATTCTTTCCTTCACTTTTTCTTTTTGGTTCAAGCCACATTCCTCATATTTGTCTTTGACGGACTTCAAATATAAGTCCATTAGTGGAGTTCCTGAATTCTTTGGGAAAATGGATCTTTGAACAATCTTGATTTATTAAGGTACTATTCATATTGAATGTCATTATGATCTTAAAATTTTTTATATGAACTAATCATGCTTCAGTATCACTTGCATCATCATTGTTAACTGTTAAAGGCTCTACACTGTCTACCCTCTTCTCAATGTTCTCACGGCGTGCCAAGTCCTTTCTGGACCTATTGTGTGTCAATGCATACCATTCACTAATTAAATTCTTTGGTGATGCGGGAAGATTCAATTCACTTTAGGGGGAACATTGAGAAGTGTGGAGCAAGGTTGCATATTGATTTTTAGAGCAATGAATTCAACAACCATAGCATAAGAGTGATATATAGGGCGGCCTTTAGATATTTGTTTTATACTATGTTGGCATTTAGTATGTTTGTTTTTCTTTCTAAACTACAATAACTACTATCACAACATAGCTCATTGCACAAAACTTCGTGCACCTTTCAGTTGAAGCAATGCAAAGGTTACAACGTTCGACAAGTGCCCATGCCATCGGGCAAGTTCTTTGGTTGTCTGCAAAGTTCAAACATAAAAGAAGAGTTGGTCTTTACATATACTTGAGGCCTTCAGGTGAGTAATTCATTTTTAATAGGCTAAATGTGACTTTCTTTAAATATTAATTTGCATGTCCGTAGGTCAATGAGATTGGAGAACTATACGTCTTTCATACCAATTTAAGTGATTATATATACATTTTTTCCCCCAATAATTAGTGATTATATATGACTTTCTCATATTTTTATTTTATGATTCCATAGGTATGGTATTCCTTTTTGTATATCTATTGATCGGAGGAAATATTTTCCTTTTGTAGTAAATTGCTTATGTTTTAAGTGATTTGATCATCTCAACTTTTCAATCTACAGTTGAACTTGAGATTTTTAAACTATTAACAACGTACCACAATCAACATGTCAATAAATCATGAGCGAAAGATATTTTTTACACACAGGAGGGTCAAAGAGATGAGTATTGTACCAGCAACTCAAAACAATGGAGATAGGACTAAATATCTATGTGGGTAGCAAAGCATCAATAAAGTCTCTGTCTGTTCAAACACTTTTAAGAAAATTCAAAATCTCAAAGGGCTTAGAGGGCGCACCATGGCATTGCAGAAACTTGCTTGCAGCCATAAAAATATCTACAGGGATCAAACTCTCAACTACAACCATGTGTGCCAAGAAGTAAATAGTGCACCCGATGTAATGGCTAGCTTATCTCATTCCATAAAGGTTCTCATGTATGTACTATTCTTCCACTAGATAAAAGTCTAATTGATATTGTAACAAACAAGTTTATCGAATGATTTACATAAGGTTTTAATGCAGACGAGGGTTTGCCTAAGCATATTATCTTTGTTTTTTTTTCTTCCTGTTTTAGTTAGTTGGCATAAAATTGGATAATACAAAATGAGATGCATATAATTGATTAGCACAGATCCAATTGGAGAAAGCCGAAAGGGCTATATAATAATCAACATAGATGACAACTTGATCAAGGTAGATGACTATATTTGAAGTCATTGGACTTCAATGTACTTGCAAAAAATTGCTTTTAGTGTTATTAATCTTAATTGTTGGTTTAGGTTTTCATTTCCTACTTTTATTGAAAGTGTATGTCATTCTCATTGTAGTTAGTGGCATTCTCATTTGTAGTTAGAGAAGTTTGCACTGTAAATCATCTCTTACTTTTCACAAATATGTGAAAGTATATCAAATTTTTAACTCTCTCGGATCATTTCATTGAGCGTGGCCTAAGCTTCGTGCACTGACTTCATAATGAAACTTATGTTGAGTAAGTAGATATTGACTCAAGATTTTTAGAGTTCATGCAAGTCATGTATAGACTGTAAATTGTTTATGATTTAATTGAATAAATGAAATTTTTATTAAAGGAAAAGTATATAATCTACTGATTAATGGCTAATGTATCATGTTTATAGCTTAACTACAAATACTTGCAAGTCTTTTAACAAATACTTGCAAAAAGTTATTTCATTTAATGGAACCCGTTCAGTAAATTCCAAGAGAACCTATAAAACAATAAATAAATAAAAATGCATATAAGACATGGGAAAAAACTTTACTAAAATTTGACAAAAAGACCTTCAAACAAAACATTCTTCAAATGTAAAGATATCTCTAATAACTAGAAACAATTAGTATATCAAAAACACTAAGAATATGATATGATTTAAATATCCAAGTACACTACAGCTATATGGTATACAAACTTTCACTCAATGAAGAAAGCATAGGATGTTTAAGTAGCCGTTTCTTATCTACAAAACCTTCATGATCAATTCCCAATTTACCCACCAACAACCTATAAGTTTCAGCATTGGATTTCTTTTTAATGATGATGATGAAAAAGGAAAGCTTCACATACACATTCTATGTACATCAGCAAGTTTATCATGAACTTGGCAACGAATAACTAATGATAAGATCTTCGTTTTATGAGCACCACAAATGTCTATAAAATCCAGGGTTTTCATTTCCAAAAACATGATCAAGCCTTGAGCACAAAAGACATGGAATTTTCAATTGACAGAAATGAGCAAATTTTGTTTCCAAGTATGAGAACACAACATTAATTAATAGTAGAAAAATAAAAAACTACTTAAGGACACCAACAGATAAACCAGCCATAAACCCCTCATAATACGTCAATACTTTGACAGATTTAACTCTTCGCATAGCCATTCCCAGCGCAAATGCTTTAGAAATCAATCAAGAGATAAAAAAAAACTTATAAATTTACCCACCAACAACTTATAAATTTTAGCATTGGATTTCTTTTCCGTGACAGATGAAAAACCTTACTTTACACATTACGTGTACATCAGTAAGCTTATCATGAACTTGGCAACAAACTGACGATAGAAAATTATGAAACTATAAAAAAGCGAGCGAAGTTCAAAGGATATTGGGAAAAATAAAAGTACATTTAAGAGCGACTGAATTTACTTCATCGCTAAAGTCAACTGAAGATAGATACTCGAGAGATAGGTTAACCCATTTCCTTTCTTAAAAAAATGAGAGTGAGAATACACGTGTGGAAATTAGACATACAAGTAGTGAAAGTGAGACCACGTGCTAATTAAGTATACTAATGGGCTAAGAAGTAAGCCAACATTTATCATAAAACCCATTAAAAAAAATAAAAATTAAAAGACAGCCCAAAATTTGGATATCTTAATACACTATAAGGCCTATTGATAAAAAAAAAAGTCATTTAGTCTAACAAATTATTGGCGCTGGAAACTTCGATCAATTAATTTACTTTGCGAGTTTTAATATAGTTTGGAAATAAGATTTTTGATACATAATAAAATATATATATAAACGGTCCCCGTTCGTTGAACGGGTCCAAAAATCTAGTTGAGATTAGTAACTCTTTAATGCTAGTGGGATTCCAACCCCAGACTTCTGATATCACCAACCAAAGGTTTTACTAACTTTACTAGTTCACCTGCCAAGTAGAGATAATATCGACACTGAGATCCGTGGCCCATTATATCAGAGCCGATATGTAGTCTGATGCGAACACAGAGGTGCACGTGAATGTGAGGATGCATGCTTAGGATAGTATTTGAGTGTGGACCGATCCAATTTTCCCACATCTGAGCCAGTTTTAAATGGCCTTTTCATATAAACCTGCACCTAGGCTAATTGTGGTCACAACCAAAACACCTAGTGATGTCCAAATAGGTAGCCGACCAACCCGAATCCAACTTCTCATGGTTCGGAGTTAGGTATTTTGTTGAGAAGTGTGACTAAACTCTACTCTAATCCTATATTTTAGGTACCCATCGGGTTTGGATTTCGACCCAGTATAAATGAAGAAAGCAGACAATAAGAAACTCCATTTAAAATATATATCTATATTTATTCCTTCTTCGACTATCCACTAATCTTTCAAACAAATTAAAGCTTCTAATAAACTTGGAAATAATTATCACTCATACTCAAACATAATTCTTTCACATGCTTTAAAAATAAATGAACTTGGACACATAACACACATTAGAATATTAGATCACGTGCAATTGTCGAAAAAATTGGAAGTCTCGACATAAGTCTTTTCATAATCCAATACATTAAATTAATAACTCATAATTGTAAACATGAATGAGATCATAATCCATATATTTATCTAACTCACTCTTTTTTATGGGATTAGTAATTTAGTAGTAAGTAATTGAAACCAGATTTGGAGTTCGTTTTCGGTCCTGGTTAAGTTTCGGGCTTTTTAACCTTTTTAACGGGTATATGACTAAATTATCAGGTCGGTCCAGCTTTAGAGAGTGTGACCAAACCCTATCCTATGTATTTCGGTCTGGGTTTAGGTTCAGGCAGGGTTCGGTGTGGGCTTTTTGTTCGGGTTTCGAGCAAGATCCTACAAACACCATACACAAAAACCGAAACAATCGCGAATTTGTATAAACTTGCATATTTGCAGTTATAAAATACAAATAATGTTAGTTCCTTGTCGAGGAAAGTCCTGAAATACTGGAAATATTGCGTAGGTAGATTAGATCATCTTTAGGTGAAACACTATCCTAGCATAAAAAATTTGGTGTTTTTTCATCTTCAGGAGAGACACATGTTGATGAAAACACCAAAAAAATATCAAAGCAAACACCAAATCGGCCAAAATTTAGTGTTTGCTTTGGTGCTATATCAAATCTCTCTCGCGATTTTAATAAAACCGCCTGGTTTTTCGAACACCGCATGGGCTTGGGCTAGAGTGTGGGCTTCAATGACACGGTTTTGCGAAAACTGTGCATTGTTTACAACACCGCGTGCTCTAAATGAAAAAAATGGGCAAAAAACGGCTATATTTTTTATCACTATAAATTGAAATACTCACACAATAGGTTTTACACTCACTTCTATTCTCCACTCTCTACTCTCTACTTTAAACCACAATGACTAGTGAAGAGCCAAAAACAAAATCTAGAGGGGCTTCATGGATACAAGAAGAAGATGTTGTTCTCACCAATAGTTGGCTACAAGTTAGTCAAGATGGTGTAGTAGGAATGAGCAAAAGTTAAACGAATTTTAGTGTATAATTCTAAATGCATTTCATGCAAATCTAAGAAGAGTGACCAAATTAAACGCAGCTTCACGAGCATGAAACACCGTTGGACTCTCATTCAAACTAATATTAACAAGTTTCATGCTATTCTTTCTAAGATTCAAGCATCTCCTCCAAATGGCTATAATGACAATATAATTGTAATAAGTATTTACTTTTTATTTGTTATTTTGATTCACAAATACATTTTTCAATTATAATTTAGTTTTTTCTTAATTGGTAGATTGAGGAAACAATAAATACATATGAGATGCATAATGGGGTTTGGAAGTGGATGCAATGCCACAATATGGTAAAAGACTCACCCAAATGGAAGATGCTACAATTGATAAATGAATTGCGACCCACCAAAAAGTCGAAGTCAAATAGTGGGGAAAGAGGTTCATCAGTTATAATATCAACTTTGACTCAACCAATGGATTATAATCAACACCAAGTTGATGGGCTTGAGGATAGGCCTATTGGAAATAAAGAAGAAAAGAGAAGAAGGCAAAAAGAGAAAGAAGAAGGTGATTCTAAAGTGGAGGAATCTACTAAGAAACTTAATGATTTTCTTGTGGAACTTTCTAAAACCACCAAAGAAGGCAATGAATTGGAAGCTCAAAGACAATTGAAGAAAGATGAGATGGAATTCGAAAAACTTTAATTGAAGAAAAATGCGATAGATTAGAAGCTCCAAATCCAAAAAGATAAACTTCAATTGAAGAAATATGCGCTCCGAGTTCGAGAAGATGAAAATGATGCTAAAATACTATGAAGGAAATTAGAAGGATTAATTAAAGATGAGTGCAAAATTTGGCAACTCAAAAAGACAGAAATTTTACAAAAAATGAAGAATCGAGTTGTCAATATGGTAGTAGTCAAAGTAGTGCATAATCTAAATGATTTACTTCTTACTTATGTCTTTTAATTTATAACGTACTTTAATTTGAGTTTGTATTTTGATTTTAATTAGAATGTACTTTAATTGAATATTTTCTTTTAATTTGAATTACCTTAATTTAAAGTTGATACTTCTTATCATTCTAAAAAAAATTCGACAGAGTCTACTTTGTATTTTCAAAATTCTCATGTACACAAATCCTTTCATAAAACCACAAATACATAGAAATAAGCTTGGAACACAAATACATAGAAATTGAAACGATAAATAAACACAAAGTCCAAATGAAGTATAAATAGAAATAGAAATCAACGCTAACCACGCCGCCCACGCCTACTCCACAAATGCTCGACCAAGTCATTCTTCAATCTATTATGAACAACTTTTGAACGAACCCTCTTGACACGCCAGATGCCCAACGAGATAGAACAAAGTGGTGTTCATCTTCAGATGCACCTTCTCTACTTAGCATTTCATAATCAGGAATATACTGCGAGATATCCGTTTCACGTTCATCTTCCACAATCATATTGTGTAAAATGATGCAAGCCCTCATAGCAATAGCCATAGTCTCCAAATATCATAACTTGCACGGATTCGCTAAAATAGCCCAACGCAATATACCAAATGCCCACTCTATGTCTTTTCTAGCAGCTTCTTGCTTCTTTGCAAAATATTTGTTTTGTGCAACAATCGGCTTAGAAATTATTTGAATCAAGGTGGCATAATTAGGATATATACCGTCAGCCAAATAATAACTCATATCATAATGATGCCCATTCACAATGTAGTTACAAGGAATAGCTTCATCATTGACTATATCATCAAATATTGGTGAACGGTCAAGCACATTAAGATCATTGTGAGAACCCGCCATTCCAAAAAAAAATATGCCAAATCCACGTGTCACGAGAAGCAACCGCCTCTAAAATCACTGTTGGTTTATGCACATGGCCAGTGTGAGACCCTTGCCACGCGGATCGATGGGCAATTCTTCCATTGCCAGTGTATGCAATCAATGCTTCCTAGCATTCCAGGCCATCCGCATTCCTCAGACTCTTCAAGCAAACGCTGAATATTTGCAATATTTGGTTTGCGTAAGTATTCACCTCCAAAAATTCTAATAATTTCATCACAGAAATAGCGTGTATTTTCATGAACAGTTGGTTCAGCAACATGTAACATGTCATCTACTAGATCAGCTGGAGACCCACCATAAGCAAGCATTTGTATAGCAGCAATTACTTTGATTTTTGGGTGAATCCCAAACTTACCCGTATTATTAACATTTTGTTGAAAATATGGTACATTATGGTTAAGATGATTGAAAATACGAGTAAACAATGACTCACCCATACGAAATCGGCATCGAAAGTCGTGGTCAGTGAATATAGAATTTGCGCCGAAGTAGTTAGCATTTACACGAGCCAGTGTTGTCTTGTACTAACAATTCTTGTATTTTCTTCCTTTTTTCGAACCACCATGTGGTTTATAAGAAGACTCCGCTTCTTTGTTGCCGCAATAAACCCAGATGATGTCGAACTAAAGGTAGAGCAATAGCCACTAATTTTTTACGAGTTTTAATTGCAGTGTTATAATTTGAAGAGCTCGAACTCGATGAATCGGAAGAAGATGAATGATCTATTGAAAAATCAGCAAGAGTTTTGGTTGTTGTTTTTTTATTTTTTTTTTTGCTAAGGAGATGAGTTTAGGATTAGAGGGAACATGAAAAATGAAAAGAGTCATGCAGGAAACACAGGTTAAAAGATTATAACACGCAGTTTCTAGAAAACCGCCTGGGCTTGGGCTTCTAAAGTGGGCTTATGTGGCGCGGTTTTGAGAAAGTCGTGTGGGCTATACGGCGCAATTTATCCAAAATCGCGTTATTTGATGTCAACTATTTGATATCGCTCCTGAAGTTGGTTAGTGTTTTTTTTTGTTTGGTATTTGGTTTAGTTCAAATATTTGGTATTTTCTTGATTTATCTCCTAAAGGTGCTCTTATCAGACTATCAATGGAAACAAAATTACCAAAAAAAAAAAAAAACTATCAATGGAAACAAAGTCATTAAGATACTTTAGCATTGGGTCGTCTTGCTGTCTTTCTGGACCTATGAAAATATTAGCTGCTTGCATGCTATATGTGTTCCAGGCCAATGCCCTACATGCCCTATGCTATCAATATCGGATTAATTGCGTATCGCTCGTAAACCGATTAGTTTTTATCGATTTTTTTACTTTTTCTCACTAAACCGATTTAATCACTGAATTGACCAATTAATCGGCCGAGATGACCGATTTCTCGTTAAACCAAGAAAAAAATTTATTGAAAATATTGGTTTCCCATCCAAAAAAATATGTAAAATTAACGAATTAGATTATTAAACCGTATTAATAATAATAGAACCCAATCAATACACAAAGCTAAAAGTTTACTTATTTTCCCCTCCTTAACGAAAGTTAAATATACAAATTATTGTATTATTTCTCTAATAAATATTATCGCTTTTCAATCCTCTTATTTCTTTAAATATTTAACGTAATTTTGTGTTTTGACATATCCTGAAAAAAAAATTGAGCTAGTTAGATGTGATTATGAGAATTTGATATTTTTTGTTATATCTCGGATCACTGTTTAGAAATATTTTGTATGATTATACTAATATATATTTTGAAAACATCCAATATATACATTCGATATAACTGATTAAATCACCGATTAATCATCGATTAACCGATTAATCGCATATCGCTCCTCGACTGATTAGTTTCGAAAACCGATTTTAACTGCTTATTGCGTTCCTGATGCTTAACCAAAATTCCATTACTCAAAACATCCTTGGGAAAATAAACGATTTTAAGGAATATCCGAATATGAAAATGTTAATTTGATTAACGTGCATATTATGCTCTTGGTTAGTTGCAGTCTTGCAGATGCTAGCAAATGCATGTGCTCAAAATTAACTAAAATGTCAACAGTTCCAACACTCTGATTTGAATATTAAAGAAGTTAGGGTCTTTTTCTTTTCTTTTCTTTTTTTTTTTTTTTTTTTAAATTTCTGAACTCTGAACTCTGGACATTTTGGAAAAAATACACGCAACGTCTACGCCGTTGAAAGTTCTTGGCTAACACAGGACATGGCGATAATTTCTCCTGAGTCTTAATTCTTTTTCTTGCTACCCTATCCCAAAAATTAGGACCTATTTGAAGTTTATACATTTTAGAAACATAAAACTATTTGAGAATTGAGAGTGAACGATAATACCATAGTATAAGTGTTGATTAACAAAAAAAAAGTGTTATGTTAGATACATATTTGACATTTCTGATGAAGGGGAAATATTTCTTGAGTCGGACTGACTCAATCCGGAAAGAATTATGTGACATGAGACCTGATCATCAGCGTGTATCTCTTAGAGATAATGTTGGTCCCACTACACGCGTTATATAGACCCATTTCTAACTTCTAAGTCACTTTTCACATCTTTTTATATTTGCTTCGTTAATCTTTTTTCGACAAAAAAATTCACTTTCAATTTTCAATGTTTTGTGAATGTTTTGATAGCTGTATACCATAAAACCTAATCAGCGGTCTGTATGTTGTTACCTCATCATAACATCTCAGACACTAAGTTACAAAAGTCTTGTTATGCTAATTTGTTTTGCTTTTTCGATCTTCTGATGCATGCATTACTAAATGTAAATTGAAAAGAAAGATAGTTAGAGATTTAGAAATACATACATACTTTGGAATAGATTTTTAGTATATATTGGAGACATTGGAGTTCACTAAATTAAAGCCGCGCTACTGTTTTTCTTCCTTTTTCTTAATCTCCATTAAACCATTAATGTGTGTACGTGTATATTTGTGGTCTGTGTGCATAGATGCAAAATCGTTCATGTAATCTAATATATGTGGAGAATAGAAATTGTTGAAGTGTTTTTTTTAACAGATTTGAAAACACTGCCGCCATAACAACCTCTTGTTTAAAATTAAAATCTTCAACTGTACAATAAAATTTTACAACGCAAAATGGTTGATGTAAATTTTGCCAGTAAACCCAACAAAGCTAATCGTACGTTCATTTCTTGACGGTGACGAGTTGGACATATTTTGTTAATTACACAAGCAAGAAAATCCTAAGTTCCGACCCATTTTTTGTCGATCTATACTCCTATGACCTATCCTTTAGTCAATCTTTCTTAAACACTATAACTTAGGCGAGTTAAAGTCATTTTAGGTACGTGTACGTAAACTTCATGTCAAGTCCAACTGAAAATGTGAAGCTTATATTTACTATGGAAAATGTATATGAGTTACGCTAGGGTATGTAGGTTAGAGCAGCCCCCGTGGTTGGGCGTCAAATGTAATATTTGAGACACCCGTTTTTTAGGGTGTGCCGGCCCAATGGTTGAGTCAAATGCGCGCATGTCAAATAAATATACAGGTTTTGGGAAAAATCTCCCTGATCCAATTTTCGGTCTATAAAACCTCCCTCTCAACGGACCAATCCACTAAAACCCCCTGTTTTTTAAAACCCCACAATATGGACAAAAATGCCCTTAAAACTATTTTAATTGGCAGAAAACAAACTCTTATTCTTCTCATCTTTCTCCACTACCCTCCTTCTTCTTCCTTTCCTCTCATTCTTTCATTTTTTTCAAATACGAAATTCTTCTTTTCTTTCTCTCAATCAATTTCTCTTAAAATTTGTTGTTCGCAAACCAAACAAATTAGATTTTAGAAACAATATCAAGACTTGGAAATTTTGTTTCTTCCACTCAAAACCGGATTTGAAAATTGTCTACTTTTTCAATTCAAAGATGAAATCTCTTTGAATATTTTGAATATGAAAGCCAAGTTTTTTTCAATTCAAAGATGAAATTTTTTTGGGCTGTTGTTTATTTCAAATAATTTTGCATAAGTTATGATCGACCTGTTTTCTCTATAAAAATTTAATTTTTCATAGGTCAAGTTACTGTGCAAATTTAAATTTACATAGATCAAATTACTATGTAAATATAAGTCTTCATAGCTCCAGTGACTATGTAAATATAGTTTTACATATATATGACTATGTAAAAATACATTTACATATATTTTGTCAGGTGTCGAAAAAATTTCAATTCCAAAAATTACTATGTAAATTTAAGTTTTCATAGCTCCAATGACTATATAAATATAGTTTTACATATATATGACTATGTAAAAATACATTTATATATATTACGTCAGGTGTTGGGAGAAATTTTTAATCCCAAAAGTTACTATGTAAATTTAAGTTTTTATCGCTCCAATGACTATATATAATCGGGAAATTTTCAATCCCAAAAGGGTAAAAAGGGAAATAAAATAAAATGAGAAATAAAAACATACCAGATTTTATCTCTTTTTTGGAAAACAGGAAGGTTATTTAACAAAACCTAAATAATAGGGAGGTTATGTGATATGGGTCGATGGGAGAAAATTTATATTCAACCAAGTTAGAACCAAGGGCTAAGCCTCATTTCTTGAATAAATATGTTATATGTAATTTTTTTTTGGCTATATTTGGCTAGGAAATTAAAATAATATATGATTTTGTGTTAGTTTTAGCCACCAAGCAGGGGCAAACCCAAAGAGGGGCTAACAGGGGCTATAGCCCCCTTCCTTAACTTTAACTTTCTCAGGAAAAAATATATATTATATCTATACTAAAAAATTGTCAAAAATTATGAAATATACCAACTCTATATACTATATCCTATGTAGTATGTACTAATAAAGAACATAGGCAATTTTCTAGTGGGAAAAAAAACTTTATATGCTAGTATGTCTCCTCTTTCCTAGCTTGACTTCTTCCAATAGTGAAAAAGGAATAATAGCATCCTCACACGGTAAATATATATATTTAACAGTCCAGTATTCTCTTTTACTCTCTTATTCTCCAAGTTCATTCTTAAATAGCCCCCCCCCCCCCCACTATACAAGATCCTGGTTCCGCCCCTGCCACCAATGCGGCAAGTTTTATGTCGTATGGTGAGTAAAACTAACACAAAATCAAGAAAAAGAAAACGAAAATGGTGGTGAAATCGCAATCACCAAGCGATAGAAAATCTACAACATGGTGACGAAATATAATAAAATTGAATTTCACCATGGGGATTGTTTGGAATTAATGTTGGATTTTGTTTATAATTAGATGGCAAGTCATGCTCGACCTAAGGAGTTAAAATCGGTTTTTGGAACTAATCGGTCGAGGAGCGATATGCGATTAATCGGTTATTAATCAGCGATTTAATCGGATTATCGAATGTATATATTTGACGCTTTCAAAATATATAATAATATAATCATATAAGATATTTCTAAATAGTTATCCGAGATGCAACAAAAAATATCAAATTCTCATAATCATATCTAATCAACTCAATTTTGGAGTACCACAAAGATGCAAAACACAACCATTATGTTAAATATTTAAAAAAAAAAAATAAAGAGAGAGAGAAGAGATCTATCTAATAAAACATAACGGTGTGGGCCCCTCACACCCACCTATTTACCTTTGGATCTAAAATATGACTTGGCAAATCCAAAAGATGGTGGAGAGTGGACAGGTTATTAAGAAGCAACAAGAATAGTGGATCAAGAAACAACAAAAATCAACAAAAGCTACTGTATAGGCTGAGCTTCTGTTGGCGTGCTGGGCTGGAATTTAAATTGGGTCGGATGGGCTGGGTTTTGAAACAGTGTCGTATGGCACGGGCATGCACTAGTAATATATATTAGAGAGATATTATAATAATTTGTATATTTAACATTCATTAAGAGAAGAAAATAAGTAAACTCTTAGCTTTGTGTGTTTATTAGTTTCCATTATTATTAATACGATTTAAAAATTCAATTTGTTAATTTAACGTATTTTTTTGGGTGGGGAACCGATATTTTTAATAATTTTTTTTCTCAATTTAGTGAGAAATCGGTCATCTCGATCGATTAATCGGTCAATTCGGTGATTAAATCGGTTCAGTGAGAAAAGTTTAAAAATCGGTAAAAACTAATCGGGTTACAAGCGATACGCGATTAATCGGCCGGTTATGATATAACCGATATTGATAGCATAGTGTTTGACACAATGCTCTTTCATTTAGCCATGACATGCCTTATATATACAAGGAAATGATAGATTCATGTCGCCCAACTCCGATCCCTACCACTCATATAATATTTTCCAATATAAATTGGAAGAGGCCGGGAAAGCAGATCGATCAATGTCTCCAATTCCAAATCCATCCATTCACATGATGACACGAGTCATCTCGTAATACCTAACAAGGAATTGAAAGATGCATGTACATTTCATCTCGTAGTACATAACAACTATGGGCCCAATGGGTACCCGATTACCCAAAATCGAATCGAACCGACCTGTTTCGGTTCTAGGTCTTAAAAAATTATATCTATTTAAAACAGATTATTAAAAACCAAACCGATAAATGAATCGAATAGTAAAAAATCCGTGGGTATCCGAACCGAAACCGAACCGATTATTATGATTTCGATATATAAAATTTAGTATTATATTACATTTAAAATAATCAAACTCATACATTATAAAACAAAATATGTTTTTTACGTGTAAAAATCTATTAAATATATATATAGCATAGTAGTGAATGTGTGTTGTTAAATATATATTTTATAATAATATGTTAAACAAGTGTATCATAGATGTTAATAATAATGTCAACGTGTATATTATGAATTAACTAATACATTTTATATTTATTAACTTATGCACGTGTATATTTAAATAGAATACACATGTTTGACATATTGTGGTACACGTATTTATTATAAACCAATATGTAGTGTTATGTTAAAAATTAGTGATGAGATGTAATTGTAAGACGTATGTATTCGCATATTCGATTTAAAATACGAATTAATACACGTGTACAAATATATGTGTATGTACGTAAAATATATCAAGGTAACAAATATATGTGATTACACGTGTACACGATTGAGTTAATACAAGGAAACAAATATATGTGTATGCACGTAAAAAAAAATCAAAATTTTGGAGTTAGATATTTGATTATTTTAATTTCTATATCAAAGCTTCAAATTATCACATGAATGGTAAATGTTTTAACGTGTATGATTGATATATATGCATAGATTGATGTAAATATGATTGTTGATACATCACTAATTATACATAAAATATTATCATGTAGGAAAATAAAAAAATAAAAATAAAAATAAAAACAAATTTTAGTGTTTAAATTATTGAAATTATTTAATAATCATAATAAATAATAAATACCCAAATTAGAACCGAAACCGATAAAAAACCGTAGATTTTAATGGTTTTGAATTGGATTCTATAATTCTCATACTAAAACCGTTGAGAACCGAAACAGATAGAACCAAAAATAATAAAACCCAATCTAAAACCGACCCGTTGGCGCCCCTACTGACAAGAGAAAATAAATCCTTATATCGACTACACATACCAAGATACATTTTAGGGTGTCTACTGCACTAGCCAACCTTGCATGTGGGAAACTGGGAATGACCTAAACATGGTTTGGATATTTAATGTGTTCAATGGCACAGTGAAATAGTCAAAAATATAGCGCTGCTTAAGAAAGTCAGTACAATCATATCAACGTCTCTAACAAAAGAGAATATGGAATCCTATCGATACGACTGTCCTTGAGATCAATATCTCTCAAACAAAGACCATCTTAATGGCCAGGTTATGTCAAATTAAACCTTGTCACATTTTGAAAAATAACTACAAAAAGAAATTCATATTGAATTTTTAGTCTATATTTTTGAAATTCAGGTCTAGTGAACGTAAGCTATCTGTAATTCACTGATATAGGGACTAGGAATGAGAGTATGGGGTGTGTGCTCCATGCACGTGAATGAACAGTGGGTTAAGGCATGGTCTTCCAAAACATTAAACACATTTTCTGTCTTCTCTCAACATGCAAAAGGGCACATGCGAAGGTTTCCTTCTTTAGAACTTGTGATGTGAGCCATGTCCAATAAATACAAAAATACATACTTGAAGCCGTAACAATTCATCGTCTTAGTTGAAGTAGTAGTATACCACGTACTAAATAAGTTCCAACTGACAAAACATGTAAAGAGCCTGCCTTTTGTAAATTGAGCCCATGGGAACTGGCGTCACCATGATCTATTTCTTGGTTAAGGATGTTAATTTGATGAACTTTTTTATAATTAACTCTTTTCATTCTCAAAACAATTTGATATCTTAGTTAAATAAAATGTAGTGTAAGGGTTGAAAACTCAGCAAAGTTATTTTGTTTTGTCTAAATATTGCGTTTTCGACCCTTTACAGCCCTTACATATGGCTTGTACCCTAAACGATAAGTGGATTGTCTTTATATTTGGAATGATTGGCATACCGTCAACCATTTATTTAGGGGGAGGCCTAATTAATGGGAGGCTAATCGATTGGACAAGTACCGAAGTATGAAGGCTTCATATTATATCGGGGAAAGTTGAATTATAATTTTGAATTCAAGTAATTAAACTAGATTCTAACCCGTGTTTCATTCGTTTAGTTTCCACACTTCACGTAATAGTAACGATGGAATTTGAGCCGAGGGCTCAGAGTTCGGCTTGGGCTTGGCTCGTTTAAGCTCGGCTCGAGCTCGCTCGTTTACTATATGAGCCGAGTTCGAACTCAAATAAAAGCTCGTGTAACAAATGAGCTTGATGAAGCTCGGCTCGTTTAGTTCAAATAGCATATTTATAATGTAAAATAACCGAGAGCTCGAAGCTCGGCTTGGACTTGGCTCGTTTAAGCTCGGCTCAAGTTCGCTCGTTGCCGAGCTCGAGCTCAATTTAAAGCTCGTGTAATTAGCGAGCCGAGCTTGAACATGATAAAGCTCGGCTTGTTTACCTCGAATTCCACCCTTACCTAATAGTTTTTCTACCCAAGGAGGGGGGAAATAAGGGGAAAAAAGGGTAATGCTATTTGACCCCGTTATTTTCACAACAGGGCAACACATTAGACCGTGTAGCGACTGTAGGATAGGTGTTCATCATTGACAGACAAACTATATAGAAATCATACCCAGAAAAACAAGTTGCAGTTGTGACTTATACGGCTATAGCCTATATCCAAATTAAGCATGTATTGATTATTGGACGCCACCCTGATAACTTCTGAATATATAGATGTGTTTTAGTTCATAAGAATATATTCACACGCAGCATATACTAATGCTGATGAACATCATATGTTTTGCAGAGCTCGATCAAATTAATTACCAAACTTCATTTGTATGTAAGTTTTTTTTTTAAGAAAAATAAAATCTTTGGAAACACAAGAAGAAAATATATAGTTAATTATATATCAATTCAGCCTTTGAATGATTGTTAAAGTAGTTACCAGAAAAATCAAATTTCTAGATGGATGGAGTTGAGTAGTAATTATGCTATATAGTTGTTCACAAGAATTTGCATCAACATTAATCCTATCTTTGATGAATAGACATGTGCTCCCTATATATATATCACTGTATGAGTAGGGCATTAAGTAGTTTTGTAACAACAATTAAAGGGTGTGTCGATGGGTGCCGTTTAACTCGAATTGGAGAAAAAATCATGATTTCCATTCTTATTTTTAGGAATCGTTTAAAAATTGGTACTAAAAAAACAGGACTATATAGAATCAGAATTGAATGGTTTTTTTTTAAAAAACCGAACCAGAACCAGAACTAAAACCGAACGTTATCGTATTTTTAATAGAAAAAATATCAAAATATAAAATATAAAAACTCAAAACGTTTATTTATATATTACTAAATTTTATTTATTAGTGTAATATGTAGTTTTCATAGTATTTAATATTATAAATAATATAAAAGTAAAACTTACAACCTTAAATATATGAGTTTATTTAACTTATTATTGAATGACATAATTATTTATATCAATATTTAAAAAAATGACTTATTTGTGTGGTATTTTTATGTTTTTAATACATATTTTTTAATAAAATCAATAAAAAAATGTGTATAAATAGTGAATATCTTAAGAACCAGAATGAAAAACAAAAACCAGAAATACCCATTATAAACCGATGGTTATGGATATGATTCTACAATTTTAAGAACCTCAAATAACCTGAAACTTTAAAAATTAAATAACTCTTGGTTCTTACAACAACCAGAACCAGACCGTTGACACCCCTAAACAACATTGACATTCAAAACAAAAATTTTGTATGCCCAAATCTAAATCCCTAATGGCATCAATGCTCTTATAATGGATTTAGTTTTTTTTATAAAAATAATTAAATAAATAAATAAACAAATAGAAGACTAGACGAGTCATGAAAAGATATAAATAAACGAATATCAATATTGGTCATTTTCACCTATTACAGTTATACAGTAAGCACTTGCATTACAGCTCGTAACTTAAAAACCAAAACAAGAAAAGAGAGAACGACCAAAACTTTGTGGGTCCACAATGCCTAAACTGGCTGCCAGAAGGCCAAGTAGAATAGAAAACCCTTTGAACCCCTCAAATCTCAAAGCTCAAGTGCTCAACTACAAAACCCCCCCTGCCCTCTCCCTCACTTCAACCTCTCCTCACAACTTCTCTTTCTAAAGTTACACCAAGCTGAAACAACAATATTACTCTCTTACTTGACCAACATGGCTAGAGCACAACAGCGATATCGAGGCGTCCGCCAGAGGCATTGGGGCTCTTGGGTTTCTGAAATTCGCCATCCGTTATTGTAAGTATATTAGAAAAGTACATTTCACTGTAAAGTTCTGATGGAATTCAGATCATTCAGTGCCCATTAGTTATAGTCATTAAATTATAGTTAATTTGAAACGGAATGCACAGCTAAAGAAGTACTTAATTTCTCGAATTTTGTTTACAGGAAGACTAGAATTTGGCTAGGAACATTTGAAACAGCTGAAGATGCAGCTCGAGCTTACGATGAAGCAGCAAGACTCATGTGCGGACCACGCGCAAGAACCAATTTCCCATACAACCCAAATGTGTCTCAGACTTCATCTTCAAAGCTTCTTTCTGCAACACTTACAGCTAAGTTACATCGTTGTTACTTAGCTTCACTTCAAATGACTCGACCGATTATCGCAAATGAGCCCGAAAGAGCTTCTCCATCTTCAACTATATCTTCTAGTATTAGCATTGTTGGCAATTCTGAAGAAATAGGGGCTTATTCATCGAAAAGATCGATGACAACAGAATTGGTGGAATCAAATTGGGGAACTAAAGAGTCAAATTGGAGTGTGAAGAAAGTTAAAATGGAGAATACACAACAATTTAGTCCACTTGAAGAAGATCATGTAGAGCAGATGATAGAAGAATTGCTGAATTGTGGACCTGTTGAACTCTGTTCTGGCTCTGTTGTTTAAGTCCCCTCTGTCTCTTAATGTGGTAGCTAATGTGACCCATTTTTCTGTCTCAGTCTAGATTGAGTCTAGGTAGTAAGTTTCACTATTTTGAGGCCCATTATCATTAGATGTACATTAAGAAAAATTACCATAGCATATATGTAATAATACTATTCAGTGTTCTCTATTTATCATATGACTGATTGTATATTCCTTGACGCCGCAGGATGCTGCTATAGATTGTGCAATCACGCATTTCTATTGTACTATTTATTCCATTTTTTGGTCTATTTTGTTGTTTAACAAGGATCCAAGGAGCTAGCATTGACAACAGATCCAGTATGACTCCTGTGTATGTGTGTGTGAGTGTGTGTGTATGCTAAGTTTAAGAATGTAAGATTGGTACAATATTGCCCAGAGGACTAGAGGAGGATTTTAGCAGTCGAAGTTTCACTGTAAAACACAAAACCTATTTAAGGAGGCAAACCTGAAAAATTCAGAAGGTTCAACCCCCTGCATTTGTTGCTTTTGAACTACCCTTTTTGTAGTATTGTTGGGTCTGAAAGGAGACAAGACTTCGAGGTTCATTTTGAAGGAATTTTTGTAGATATTGCTGCTATGGCCTTTGGGGTATGGGTGCCATTGATTGGAGTGGGGAGTTAATCATTTTAGGGACCCTTGACACTTAATAATGGTAGGGTACTGTAATTGATTCTTCCTATGTGTTTGTAAGGTATGTGAATTCACACTGTTAAAGAAATCCAACAGACTTTTACCTCAAGTGAACAGAACTGGACTTATTTCAGGTCTTTAATTCAGCCAAATGGGTCTCTTTTTGGACTCACTTTTATGGCAACAAAATGTGATGAGAAAATACAAAATTTATTTGAGCTGGTTCCACATTCACCAACAAAGGGGGTCCTACAATTCCCTTGTTTTGAGCCGTTTGTAACGTCTCTCAACAGAAATATACAAAATACATTGATATGTTGCTAACGTCAACACGGTTTTACGAACCACTGATTGCGGCATTAACATGTTTGCGAAGTTCGGGAAATTTATGGATAATTACAGCACGCAGTACTCTCTGCAGTTGTACTATTGTCAACTGGGATCCCACGAAAGATCTCTGTAGGGAATTTGTCCGAGGTGCTATATTGAATTTGGTGAATATTTCGGTGTATTTAAAAACCGATATATATTGGATATATCAATTTTTTTTTTTGTGACTAGTCCAAACTATTTAAAATATTAGAAATATCGGTAAAAAATATTATAAAATATCAGAAATATTGTAAATATCGGATATTTATATTAAAAAATGGTCAAAAAGTCAAATGATATATATCATAAATATCGCATATATCGGTTATATCGGCTGATATAAAATTTTATATCAAAAATTCCGATATATATTGAGAAAAAAAAGATTCAATATTCGGTGGATATATATCGGATACATCGATGTCAGTGTACCAAAAAAACAATATATATATCGGCGATATTTTGGGCCTTGGTTGCGACCTCATCAAAGATTGTGCCCTTAGGGTTCTTGCTCAACTTTTGTCCATGGTTCATAATTTTTCACTCTAAAAAGAGAAATGCTAGCGAGCTACCCGCAAGAGGGATAGCAATGTGATACCTCGCTATATTACAAGAGAAAACAACTTAGCACCGATCAAAAGTTTTTAACAACTAAACCCTTTTTCCAAAAGAAAATAAAATAGGTCCTCTTTGTCAACCCCTTCATCACTTTACTGATCTCCTCTACAATTCAAAAGATACCCCTTTCTCTTCTTGTTCTCAGCTGTTTAAGTAAATACCCCTTTTAGTTGTCTAATTTAGTTAAATCCCAAACATCATTCAATTGCATATTTGATCTGTTAATGAAAATAAAATTCATATATGGTTAGACTTTATATGAATTATATGAATTACTTTGTTGAAACCTTAAAATCCAGCATCCTCAAGAACAATAGAGAAGGGAAAAAATCACCATTTTTCTTGTGGAAGAACAAAAATATTCACACCCATTTCATAAATTGATAAACCGATGTAGAAAAAATAAATTTATTGGACCGATGTGAAATAGATCATAACACCTATCTTTTAAATTATTATAAAAATGGGTGTGCAATTGAAAGTTCAAAATGTTGTGAACACATGGGACTTGGATTTGCACAAATCTATTGAGAAATGAATGAGTAATTTGTCTCCCAAATTATCTCACTTAAAATGAAATGGTTGTGAAATGAGTATGAAAAACACTTAGTCCTACATGGGAAGACCATCAAAGAGTTGTTGAGTTTATAAAGCCTAATTATTGTGGCTACTTGGGTTGGGCCCCAACGGGTACCAGTAGTTTTTCATAGAGATGGAATGCAAACAAGTTCAACAGGAAACACACACACACACGCCGCCACCGCCGTTCGAGCAGCCGACATGGGCAGGTGGTATGTAGTGTATATTCTTTTTGGACAACCAATTTTTTAACAAGGCCCAACCCATTTGGGCCATAAGGTTTAACAATTTCACTTGAAACAGTAATCTTTTCGAAACATTGCATTAATTATGCTGAAAATGTGCATTTTTTCGAAAATTGTAACTATTTCAAAAACACCACTCTCCTATAAATATCGGACATTTTTGCATGAAGAGAGACATCCCTTGAAATATCTCTTCTCCTATCTTTTCTTAATCAAAACACAATGTTGAGTTCGCTAATTCTGTGGAATTAAAGTATTGCTTTCCATAGAAAGAAAAATCCGTTCTATCTTCAGAGACAGTTTCCCATCCAACCTTAAAGTGCTGTGAGGGGAAAATTTTGTCTTAAGAATATAGTGAATCTTCACTAAGCTTGGATTGAAATTTTCGTACTTGGTACATTTGAGAGAAATGTTTGTATTGTTGTTGGTAATTGATAAAGAGTGAGTATATTGGAGTTGTGGTTCATAACATAAATATCTTGGATTTCAATTAAATTCACTTTTCAAAGAACATTGGAGCATCTTCTACTACCAGGAAGAGAAAATTGGAAAATTTAGACATAAGAGAAGAAAGAGAAAGAAGAGCACGTTTTTGCTTTTCAATTTTTCACCTCCGGAGAAACCGGTTGTAGTTGTAAACAAGTCACTTTTTATGTTAATTATTTACTGGGTATCACGTGCTACCCCGCTAGAGGGTAGTTCGTTAGCATTTTTCCTCTAAAAATGGGAAAGTAGGTTGTTGAGTGCTGATTACCATAGTTAGATGACCACTAAGAGCATCTTTAATGGTAAGACTTGAAAAACACTAAATTTTTTGACAAAATAAACACCAAACAACTTCAGCCCAGACATAAAAAATTTGACACCAAACTACGCTGTTTTGGATAAACCGCGCCAGAATAGCTAACGCAGGTTTCGAAACACCGCGCCAAAAAACCCACAGTTTAGCCCAAAGCCTTCGCGGTGTTTCAAATGCCGCGCTGCTTTTGAAACACCGTGTCGTACAGTTTAGCCCAAAGCTCGTGTTGTTTTGAAGCCCACGCTGCTTTCTGAAAACCGCACCAAAGAAGCCCAGGCCACAACAGCCCATAGGCACACGCGGTGTTTGAAAAATTGCGCAACTTATTGAACACCACGTCGTACGTTTGATACAACATCAAACCAAACACCGATGTTTTTTTGATGTTTTTTTTGTTTGGTCTCACCACTAAAAATGATTTTTACCAAATTTTTAATAATTTGGTATTTGGTATTCATTTGGTCTCACCATTAAAGATGTTTTAAGGTGTGTGTGATTGCCAAGAACACATAATCCTAACTAATGTTCTCAACTCACACAATTCATGATGTAGATATGAATGAAAGATTCGCAAGAGTTGAAGAAAAGCGATGTGTTTATTGATTGATGATAAAGTTTGTTACAATTTCTCTTTAGTTCACTCTTTCTCTCTCCTGTTTATACATTTTTTTGTCATCTGGATTGAATGAATCCTTTTTTCCCCATCCAACCTTTTTATAGTCTCCCCAAATGCCTTTGACCTAACCTACTTTCACCACGTGTCCTTTCTCTTTCTATTCCCTTTCCCGCCTGATGCCTGCAAAACATTTCAAATATCCCTGACATCTATCGAGATATTGGTCCTTATGCCAATATCTCAAGTTTTAAAATACTGAAAAAAACATATCTATGAGTACGATATTTTCCCACTACATCGCCCCCTCTCGAAATTTTGAAATTTTCATTTGAAATTTCAACTTTTCGAGAAGCGGTTATATCAGATAACGGATATGAAAACTGTCGGGCCCAAATAACCACCCGGTCCACTATTTCAATATTATAAATTTAAAACTGAACCGTTTCTCCCTCTTTAACTTCTTTAGTATGCTTCCAAACACAAAATTCTGGTCTTCTTCTTCTTCAACTTTCCAGAAGGTTAATCTCATTCTCTTGAAAACCCATCACTCTTGCAACCCATAAGGTACGCTTTTTTCGTCCTGCACTTCGTTAATCTTTCTAAAGCATGCATTGAAATACTTATTTTAGTAATAATAGATATGACAATTTGTTTTAAATTTAGTTTTTGACAGTTGAATCCCTTAAATCTGCATGTGCTTGTGTGTCAATGCTTATGCAATGACATACATTACTACCTTAAACTTCAAAACATGTAAAAGTTCAATCTTTTTATTCATAACATTATTTGTATCTTTTTGTTTGTTCTGGCTTAACTATCACCATATATCACGATATTTTCGATAATCCAACACTATGTTATTCCGATATATATTTACATCGGTATTTCCGATGATCCAACTTTTTTATCGACATTGCTGATACTCTAATATCATGCTGCTAATAATGTTTTGTAAATCTTGAATTGATGATATTAAAAATACCTTTGTCATCCCTTCTTTGTGTATAGTCGTTTTAATGACCAGTGAAGATACCACCTCTGATGCTAGCTGATAACCTGTAAAAACTAAACTAGATTACTCTAACTTTATTTTTACAGTATCAATCATTTATTTCCTATTTTCACATATAGATTCATGCAATATATAGAGTACGGAATCATTCCACTCTTAACTCTCTAGACTTAAACGAATTCAATTAATCAAACACAAAGAACAATGGTGAGAGTAATGTGTGAAGTGATTTATTTAAACTAAAACTAATTATAAATTAAACTAATTTAACTAAGCAATTAAAAGGTGAATTTAATGAATTGGAAGAACATAGAGGGGGGAAATTCCACCATGCAATTCGATTGGCTATTAGTTAGTCATCGAATCGAATATTGATCCCTAGTGAATACCAAGTCCTCTCGAATCAAGGTTCCACTAGCATGAGAGTTTAGCTCCACCACAAATCTCTTTGATGGTGGCTTTAAACTCTAGTTCATCATTATGAGGTTTATCTCTAAACACTCATAATAATGAACTTGAAATTCTATTCTAAATAACAACTATTCTAACAAGCAATCATCCTCACATGGCTTCTTTAACCTCCTCTAATGGAGCTTTTAGCCTTGTTTCATTGGATGAACAATATCAAAACAATAAGATAAAGACATTAAATTAAAGAGATAAGAATTGAATATCAAACTAAGGGTTTTTATTGAAGGATTTAATGGAGGCTACAAACTAAATTATTCTAACCTAAACTAAGCTACAAAAGAAGAGAGAGAGAACCCTAAACTATATTAAACTAAAGTGGGAGTAGCCTAATATCATTGGATTAATTAAACTAAAATAATGAAAGGAAAACATAATGTAAATTAAACTAAACTTGATTAAACAAATAGAACAAGTAATTATTGAATAAGTATTAAACTATATTAATCTATTTGAACAATAACAATAATAATTCAAAATGAATTAAAACTAAAATTAAAACTAATTTAGAACTAAGATTATGAATAACTACTTATCAAAATAAAACAAACTAATTATGAATTTAAGACAACTAAATCTAAAATAAGAATTAAATCAAAAACTAAATTGAAATAAAAAACTAATTTTTTATTATAAAACTAAACTTGATTCTAAATAATAATCTACGTTGTTCTAAAACTAATTAATTGAATGTAAAAACTAGATCTAAAACAAGTTATTGAAACTAATTAATGGAGTCTAACCTAACTTTCTCATCTAGATCTAGGTTATCTTAAGAGTTAAGTCTTCTCCATACAAATGGATGAGACCAGATCCACTTTTTCGTGCATGGGCTGAGGAGCCATGTTTTGGGCCGGAAAATCGAGCCCAAAACCCAATTTCTTCAGTCCATAGAGGTCTTTTCAGTTGGATTTGACTTCCATGGACTTTTCTCCCAGTTTTACTCCTCTGATTGGGTTAAGTCTTTGACTATTGGAAAGCTCTTTCCGAGCCGGTCGTTTTAACATAAAGTAGGCCTAATTCCGAGGTCTGAGTCCAAAGATACGACCTTCGAAAGTTCTACTGACTTTTATGCGTTGTTTCTGCCCGCGTTGACTTTGACTTTTCAGCTTTGACCGGGCTTTAAAAATGTTTTTTCTCCTTGAATCTTGGCCTTTTATCATAGAACTTCTTAGTAACCAACCCTTGCTCCTTTATCTCGCAAAAGGGATGCATTTCTGCACATATTCGACTTCAATACCTGAAATACACAAAAACACGATAACAGTACTAACTCTTACTTATTAATCACATAATTGGTCTAAAACAATATTGTTAAAGGGGTTAAAACTACAGTTTTGGGCTTTTATCAAACCACCCCCAAACAGCATTTTGAGAAATTAGAATAAGTGACAAAAAATGGAGTTCTAACTAATCTCGTTTCGCCGAGTGCGATTGCATTGACTATATGTAACAAGGCCTTAAACCACTAGGAATTCTCTAGTGGACGAGTTATAGTCTCGTGAGAGTTTTCCACTTCATCTATACTACAACGACTAAGAAATAAAACTATTGTTTTCTTATTTATGTCTCAATGATTTATACATCTCACTAGTATTTAAACAAGAATGATCATTCTAAAACTTAAACTAATACATGCATAATAATCAAATCATCTTAAGACAAACAACTATACAATGAACTATGATATGGAATGCGATGGCAAGTCCGTTTCTGAAACTTTTGGGTAGCGTGCCTAAGCAGGTTCTCACAAGGAATGTGTCAAAACACATAACACTCTGATTTTTCCACTCAAGTTTGCTAACTCCAGTGTGCAGTGGGCATACATTTCCTCACAATCTCAATGACAATCTAAGGAAGCCGAGGTCAATCAAACACATCTACCACTTACTATCACACCAACCTATTCCTAATTGAGTTAGAGGTATTTATTAGGTGATACTGGGTGTAGGTATTGGTTAAAGAATGAAGGAAATGGATATTCAAAAAGACAAATCTGAGAAAATAGGGTCTTCATATTATATAACTAGAGAAAACCTTGTTCTTTTGCTTCTACACTTTGTTTCTATCCTTAGCCTTTTTATTTTGGCTTTTTGACTCTTTTTATTCTATTTTTGGAGTTTTTATTTCTATTTCTATTTTTCTTTTTCTTTTCTTTTCTTTTCTTTGGATGAAAACTTATTTTCTTTTTCTTTTCTGAAGCAACTAACTAATTTTTGTTTACACAGGTTTTTCTCTTTTCTTTTCTTCACTCATCCTATTTCTCATACTTATCCAGATAGGTAGGCTGATTTTATTTTTTATTTTGTTTTATTGGGTAAAGGATTTGTGGTTTGTGAACAGAATAAAAGGCTCAATGGGGCGACTAGCGGATAATAAATTTCATATAGGTGTGAATTTCTGGCTATATCGATTAAAAGAGGGCCTAAATTCTCGCTTAGGATATGGTGTGGTGATCAAGCAAGTGGATGTGTGATTTCTCTACTCGGAATTGACTTCTCATTTGTGTCATCACTCAGATATTTCACTCTTATGAGACTTTTAGGCTAGATGCTCACAGAATATGTATTAAGTACTCTAACCTAGATCTCAGAAAAATACTACCAAGTACAATAAAAAATGCTCATGCAAGATGTTCGTGAAAAGATGCAATGACTATTACTTATGTATTAATCTATATTTCAAAAATTAAATCCTAATTCAAGTACTGCGTGAGATTTTTAGACTAATATCATCATGGAGAAGGAAACAATACCATTATCACTAAGTGCCTAGTATAAACAATATTTATGATTTTTAATTTTTTTTATATAAAGAAAAGTGCGTAATTTACATCCTAAAAGTGCCTAATTTTTGCAAATGCTTCTATCACACCCCCAAACAATCGAACGCTTTGTCCTCAAAGTGTAAAGAGATAATGAAAGAATTTACTATAGAAACGTGGCAAAAATTGGCAGTACCTGTAACAGAAATATTGTAACGATGATATGTTAACATGAAACACAATTTAACTGTTACGTACTGACTAACACAAACTCTACTGGAGTAAACATGACAGGCAAACGGTGGTAAAAAGATTTGAAATGAAATACCAAAATACTCCACCCCCAAACAAAATTGGAAAACTCTTTTTTAAGTTTGAAAATATTTGTTTGGCCTATACTCCAGAAAGGTGGTATGTTACAAAAAATTATATGGGTCTTTTTAAGTCAGATTCCTTAGATTTAATGTGATATATATGTATTAGCATGCAGTTTACCATACATCATCAATAATCTAAATAATTGTGGATCTTTCCATAAATAGTTAACACGTAATGCACCACCAAATAGAATTAAGCACCAAGATTTCCTATGGCATGGCTTAGTAGAATGAGAGTGAATTCTGATGGAGCTAGAACCTAATCGAGCATAAAGTTTCTTCTTTTTCTTTGAATAAAAAGGTGTCCAAGTGAATGATCGTGAGAAAATGGATGGTTGTGGAAGATATGTAGGGTATGGATAAGTTTTAGATTGAAGGAATGGAAAAAAATGAGTGCGTGGTTTTAGTATAAAACTTATTGGTGGCATGGGTTAGTATTAGCACACATCTGAAAATGAAGGTATTAGGTGACTCTTTAGGTATTTCTTGAGAGGGTGGATCGTCACAGGCTCTTAGAAACTCGTCGAATTCCTCATCTAGGTTGTTCGCATCCATATACTTATGGTATTCATCTCCATCTTTGAGGAATTCATCTATCTCGTCTATTGTGAGGTTTACTCCATCTCTTGTAGTGTCGGAAGGCAGGGTGGAATTTTTTTTCGCTAGTTCAGTTATGTTCAAGGAGTCAAAATTGTGATCTTTGTCTTCTTCTATAAGAGGGGTATCTACTAGTGTGGGGACAAGATCGTCAAAAATAGTAATGTGATATACAAAACTCTCAATAGACTTAACTTCACCTTCTACAGGAAAACCTAGTTGTCTCTGCTTTTGTCTAAACATGTTAACTTCCACAGAAAGATTTCCAAAAGAAAGAGTCATTGAGCCATCCCGACAATTGATTTGGGCATTGGCGGTTGCCAAGAAAGGACGCCCTAAGATGATGGGAATAGAATCATGAGCAGCTTCTGTGTCGAGAATAACAAAGTCAACGAGAATATTTTCAACTAGACCTTTGGGATACTTAATAGAACGATCGGCTAACTGCAAAGTTATTTTGGTTGGTTGAAGTTTTGTTAGACCTAGTTGTTTATATAAATAAAAAAGGAGTAAGTTAACACTCGCCCCCAGGTCTAATAAAGCAGTTGTTATAAATTACTCTAACCCGTAAAAACTAAACTAGATTACTCTAACTTTATTCTTACGGTATCAATCATTTATTTCCTACTCTCACATATAGATTCATGCAATATATAGAGTATGGAATCGTTCCACTCTTAATTCTCTAGACTTAAACGAATTCAATTAATCAAACACAAAGAACAATGGTGAGAGTAATGTGTGAAGTGATTTATTTAAACTAAAACTAATTATACATTAAACTAATTTAACTAAGCAATTAAAAGGTGAATTTAATGAATTGGAAGAACCACTACAACAGAACAGCACTTTTGTGACGGCTAGGAGGCGTCAGAATTATTTTTTGTGACGCCTAGGAGGCGTTGGAATTTAGGCGTCTGTGTTGATGTCAGAAATATTTGTGACGCCAATATGCCGTCACAATTGAAATATTTACTGGCGCCTCTACGCTGTCACTAAATATGCATTACTAATGCCTCTACGCCGTCATTAAAATTGTATTACTAACGCCTCCACGCCGTCACTAAATTGGTGTATTGTCGTCACTATTGAACTTTCAAATCCCCCAAAATTGGCACTATAACTTGGCCAAAACAAACTAACATCCTCACTGGCCGAATTATTAATTTGTCTTTTTTTTTAGATATACTTACGACCTTCTATATACCGAATTATAACAGTAATTATAAATTTGTCTTTTTTAGAAATGCTTCTTGGCCTTTGTCAGCCACAAAAATATTAGTTATTTTTAAAAAATAATATTTGTTTTGGTTTCCATCATAATATTTATTTTTTTTCCCTAAAATCGCCTTTGCATAAATACAACCACATATACCCCAAACACATAATATAATTAAGACTTGACAAACAATTATACACAAGGAAAATCTTAGTCATAACCATCACCAAAATTTGACTAAGTATATATATCACTAAATGAAAAACATTTAAAAGATATAGATGTATGGATATAGCAGAATCTACCAACATACTATTTCAATATAATCCCTATATAACAACTCAAGATCACATCCTAAGAAGCAAGAGCATGGGGTCCTTGACGATTCTCCAGGCGATCTCGCTCTAAAACATACACACCCTGGACCAAGCTGGCAGCTACAGATCTCCGGTGATGTGCATTTTCCCTTCATAAAAAGAAAAAGATTCATTTAAACTATACCTTAGTCAATACAAGCTAAGGAACCACTAAAACAAGCTATTGACTAGTCAATATACACGCTAAGGATCCACGGAAGCAACAAAACAAGTCAATAGGATGGTTAGTCTGTCAATGAGCAAAGGCACCCACTACAACTTTGTCATGGCCATACAGATTTCTGTGCAAATATATGCACAAAATCCATAATGGGATAAAAATTTATAAAGGAAGTGCCTCAGAATGGCCCGATATACAAGAATCACAAAATAAAAATGTGAATCATACAAGAATACCACAAGAAAAGGCTCTAGTTTTGTTTCCTTTCTGAAATATATCAAACAATTAATAAAACAAGATGTGGTTCAGAATAAACACTTTCACCAATAAATACCACCAAAACATCATTTCTCCAAGAGTAGACACAATATTTTTACCCAAAATCAGGAATATGCCAATGTTTTCAGCCCACCCTAGTGTTGAAATTTGGACAAATATCATGTTTAATCCATCAAATTTCCATTAAAGTTGATGTTATGTATCTAAATTGCAAGCAATACATAAGAGGAAAGAAATAACTTTTTTGCCCTTTTTAATCAAGTCAAGTAAGTACACAAACCTGTCCAAGGAGAAAGCTCACTAAGACACATCCAACCGGACCACATATCAATGGTCGTGTGTATTCTATAGCTCCAAATATTAGTTCCGAGCCCTATAATATCTTGAGCATATGTATGATATATTGGGTTCGCCAGTACCTATATAACAAAAATATCAATGTCAAGCCTTATCATATCATAACCCAGTAGGGCTATAAAACTATTGTTTGACAACTTACCATCTTCTCTGCACTTCCGAAATCACATATCTTAAGCTGATGGGTGTGAGGATTAACCTACAACAAACAGTATTTCAAAGGTCCGACTGGAAACAATTATACCCAGCTAAAACTAACATAAATTGCAGTCAATACACATCCTTTAAAGTAAAGGGTAAACATTGAGGAGCAGAATCTCACCAATAAATTTTGTGGTTTAATGTCAAGATGACAAACTCCAATAACACCATGTACATAAGCAAGCAGTGCTCGACAGATCTACAAAGCATAAAAATGTTGAACAAATAAGCTAAGTGTTAGTATCAAACAAAAAATTCAGCTAAGTGTTAGTATCACTGCATTCAAGTGTTTCTCGGCTTTCAAATAGACATTAAATAAATCATATATATAAAGGTGTATCTTTGAACCATACAAAAGTGTATCCAAAAACTTCTTAGGCAGATATGAGAAATGGAAGTACAATATTTGCAACCAATTCTTATCAAAAAAATAAATAAAAAAATAAAAAGAAAAAAACAAGTGACATTGTTGCTTTACAAGTTACAACCCAAGGAAATTATTAAACAAGAAACATGACATGCCATTACCATGTGTGTTGTCCCGTCACATCACACGAGCTACCACCTCTATAAAGATAAACTTTGTTCCACATAACCACATAAGCATCCACATCATAGTCAACCTGACTGGAGGACTAACATCACCAACCCCCCAGGTAACTCCACCATATGAGCGACGTGACTCTTGAGAAATCAGGCCGGGCTGACCCCATAGAACCAAATAACAATGATGGTGACGATAACAACAATGAACAAAAGTGATCATGGTGTGAATCCAAATTATAATTGCAACCAAACTGAACCAAGTAGCTAGTAAGAAAGCATAACAAACCTGGTTAATATATGGCTCCATTTGATGTAATAACTCGTAACCCTGAGTACACAACCAAAGTCGAAGGTTCAATAGCCTAAACGTGTTAAAGCTTGCTTACAGTAGAATGGAACAACACTAAATCACCTACATGTTTGAAGTATCGAAGATGAGCATCCATTGTCCCATCCAGTTAAAACAATTAGTCCATCTACTCCGAGTGGTTGTGTAGGTACATGGATGAAAATACATGGCTTACTAGATAGTTTGGTGTGTAGCATGGGCAACAATCTTTCTATACATTGCTACATAATCAACCTGAAAACAACGAAGTAATATATTTCGACTTAGTGAGGGCTATTTCACCATAAAAAGGTACATATCCATGCAATAAAAATGATGTAAAGGTTCCTCAACCCTTTTGCTATCCATTATACTACTCTAAACTACAAACCAACCCATCTAGAAATCAAGTCCATCAATTTAGGATTAACTAAACCATGTTGTAATATCCAACTTGGTGATAACCTGAATTCATTCTCTCTGGCCATAATAGAAAGTCCAAGAAAAAAAAGACGAGTGAACAACCCTTACTCAAAAACCAACAAACAAATTCAAGTTCAAACGATTAAAATGCTAACAAGCTAAAAGACTTCATTGAAATGAAAGGTTCACAACTAAAAGTAAAGATCAGAAAAATTAAATCATCACAACCAACAATAATATTGAATTCAAAAGAAAACAATATAGAGTAAAGCTCAATACCAGTTTAGTAACTTAGCTACAATTCTGCGCACTTCACAGAGTTAAAAATTTAACGTTGCCAGAACTTACTTGATTCAAAGAATTCTGTGGAGTTGCATATTCAGCTTCCAGAAACACAAAAACCTGCAACATTTGGAAGGCAGTTAAATGAAATATGAACTTCAACATAAGAGTTAGTTCCAACTTGTTGTACATAAACTTCTCTTTATACTAATGTCTGGCATTGAAATTAAAACTACATTAAGGGTATCAACTTAGAATGCCTGAGAGCAACACTTCCAAGCAAAACTAATTTTATCCGAAAATACATGAGAAAAGGAGATGGACAACAAAATAAAAAGTTTTAGGAGCTCATCCTACATTACATGAACAAATTAATTTCATATAATTGAATCCCTACGGAAAAGGATGGATACTATTTGTTTAACTGTGAACAGTGAGGAAAGGCATCCCTCAATTCATACTGCTGCTGCGTGTCTCGCTTGTTACAACCATACCAATAACAGCAAGCACCAAGAGTCCATGGCAGCAAATGACACCCAAGCAGCGGCAACACCCAAGAAGAAGAAGGTCCATGGCAGCAAAGTGGCAAATGAAGAACACACCAACAGAAAGTAGCAAAGACGACAAAGACACACTCCACCCAAAGACACAAAGACAAAACAAAACAGTTAGAATGAATGTCTAGAATGGCATAACCAAAAGGTTAGAATGGAGCAATTTGAACAAACCAAAAGCACGTACTTTTCACGAATGGCATAAGAAAAACTATTGAAACTAAATGACACATGAGTACTCACAATTCCATAAAGTAGATGAGTAAAGCAACAAAAACGCTCACACCAATTGAACAATGAACCATCAAGCTGTCTCACAAACGCTTCAACCTCGTCCCACTCAAACTGTAAATCCATTCCTGAAACCAATTGCAAGAGTGCATCAAAACAAACAACCGTCTAAAACCAATAGACAAACATTAAAGGTAATAACAATAGGGTATTTACTCATTACCAATATAAGTTGGTTTTTTTTTTTGCAGCTCAGCTATTGCCTTGCCCAAAGTCTCTAAAGGTGCTGCCACCTGAAGGAATCACACGCACATCATATATTCATTTAGAGAAAACCACCATTCTAACAATAAAATTTTATACTAATCCTAGAAGCATTTCATTTGGAACTTAAAATTAACTCAACACACTAAGAAACAATAGAGACAATACATTAAATTGTATCTACATACCTTAACAAACTCTTCTGAAATACCAGCTTCGTAAGAATAAGAATTCACTTCTATTAAATGAAAGAGTTTGACGGGAATTGTCTTGATCGTCGGATATCCTGGAGAAGAAGAAGTGTTATAGAATGATTTCCTGCAATTCTTACCAGTATGGAATGAGTAAAGAATCAAGCTACAAGTCTCGATCTATATGAAATGGGTTTCTTTTTCAGCTATGCTTATGTAAAGGCACCGGCCGGTAGGGTAAGTCAGACCTATACTAGGAGTCTCGGACATACTTATGAAAGCCGGTGAATATAGCAAAGATATGGGGAAGCACTAACTACTAGTTAGCTGCTATTCATGGAGACTCGGACATCTACCAAGCTAACTAGGACTAGTAATGCGACTTGATTACCTAGTCGTTGGTTCTCAAGTTCCAAATTTGTTGGGCCTTACTTAAAAATAGAAAAAAAAAAAAATCGACCCAAAGTACAATTATGGCTTCGTTGAGTAAAAAACGACTTGAATAATTAATAGGATGTAACGAAAGAAAGAATGAAGGTTGATAAAAACATTGTGACTTACCTTTGTATCCCCGAAATGTAGTTTGAATTCAAATAGCTGCAATGTTCTCAATTGGCTTTTCATTAAGTCCGGGATGAGAAGTACCATTACTTAACTCTTTAAGAGAGATTTTTCAGTAACTGAAGATACCTAACACAATTACATGTGATAACAGATGGGAAAAGCAAAGCAACAATAGTAATGATGCTATTTAAAGAGTTAAATACAAGAATGCCCTCTCTAGTTCACTAATAAGACAAAATGGCTCCCTAAAGTGGAATTTTGTTAGAGGAAGGTGTTAGAAGCCCTCTCTAGTTCTTCTTCCTTCCCTTCAAGGATTTCTTCAACTAAAAGAAGTAAATAAATAAAATTTTAAATTAACATGATAAGTGCACAATTGAAGTTCTCAAGGCACAAAGGATTTTTAAACCTTTAAAATGGTATAAGCTAGTTAAAACTTAAAACCAGGCAGTGACTATAGACATCCTAACTCTTTGGAATTTAAGCTCCCTCTTGCTTTTACAACCAACTTCCACCACTTGTTTACAAAAAATCAGTAAACCTACCTCAATCGAATCTATCCTGTATGAATGCTCTAACTACCAAAATAGTAAAGAGTCATGCCTTGACTTCTGAATTTTCTATGGACAACTCTTTCCTAACTTCACTTCTAAGTTCTAACCAAGCACCATGTACTTTGATATTTGATCTAGCAAAGCAGACCGGATACTTGAAAATTATCTAAACATAAACAAAAGGGTTAAATTAAGGCCTACATGGAAACTCTTTAGTAGTTACTTCCTAACTCCATCATATCATCATAAGCAACCAAATCATAATGTGTGAATCCTCTTTTCTAAACCATGTCCTCCATCTGAACAGTTACATTTACCACATTCACCCCTTAAAGACCATACTACTAATAACAATACTAATTCCATTATTGTGTATATTGGAAAACCATAAACAAAGGCTTGAGACGTATCTAATATATCAAGTGAGCCTCATCGAATTGAGCTCTGAAATCAAGATTGCAGATCGAACTGTATTTAGATGCAAAATCACGTAATGCATTCAAAAATAATCTATATAAATAAAATTCGAAATCTTTATGTATGAATTTAGATATGTTTGTATGCATTCCGACTTGACAAAAGTTGCAAAAATGCTAATTAAGTAAAAAATGCCTCAACATAAACCACATGTTCTCAATTCCTTGACAGCAATCTCAACACCTAGCTTCTTTCCAACCAAGTTCACCCATAAAAACCAACCTTTATAACAAATACCACAATAAACTTACTAACAACTCAATCCCCAACTCCTAATTCCTTAAAAAATTCCCTAAATTACTTACTTAAAGTAAATAATTCAAAATTTTACCATTTTTTACTCAAATAAACCATAAAAACAAAAAAGAAAATAAGATGTACTTGAAGACCAGCTCGTGTGAATGAGAAACAAGCTTCTTCTTATCCTTATCTTTATTTGCAGCTGTTGTTTTTCATGCTAATAATTACTACAATGCCATACATCATGTTAAGCTAATCTGAGTATAATTCAACATTGGAATTTTATGCTCCAAATGAGTGTGACGCAACACGTTCTAGGATTTTCTTGTCAACCCCAACACGAAAATCAATTTCTCAGCACCGCTCAACCAATTTTTTGAACCCTAACCCACAAACAAACAAAAATTAAAAAGAAAAAATTAATCCAAATGCTATTAACAATTAAATAGAGTGTCTCCAATTAATTGAGAAGAAAAAGCATACCTTGAAGCAATAGGAAGGAGATGAAGCACACTGGTTTCTGGAGATGAACGAATAATTGATACTAAACTTTATTTTTGAAGGGAAATAGGGTTCAGTTGAGTAGCGACGACATCGAAGCAAACTAGAGACACTTTCACCCTTCTTAGATTAAGGACAAAAAACATGGTTCGCTTATTTTTTGGGCCAAAGCCTGGCGACGGGTTTTCTAATTTTGAGACTCAAAATCCCGTCCTAAATTTAAGACGAGGATTTATGTCTTAATGGGTCGTCCTAATTCAACAATTCTGGTGTAGTGTTTTATTTTAATTTATTTATTTATAGTTTTTTGGTAAGAGATTGTTCAAGACCTTATCTCAAACAAATGGCTAGCGAGTGAAGTCGAGAAGAAAGAGATTGATTCTGCGTTAGGGTTTTGAGATTGAGAAGAAAGAGAGATGAGGTCGAGAAGAAAGATGAAACTGTTGAGAAGTGAAACTTGACGCCCTCATCTCATGTCACATGCCTAACACGTGTTTTAGTTGTGACAGTTTATAAAAATAACTCTGACCCCTATTTGTCATCACTATTTTTTTATCCATTTTTTAAATAAACTAAAATACGTTTTTGAATTATAGTGACGCTAAAACCACAAACTGACGCCTACATGCTGTCACATCCTTTCTGACGCCACTTTGGTGTCACAAAACCAAAAATACCCCTATCACAAAAATACTGTTATGGTGTAGTGAACATAGAGGGGTAGAAACAACGTACAAAAGTCAGTAGAACTTTCGAAGGCCGTATCTTTGGACTCAGATCTCGGAATTAGGCCTACCTTATGTCAAAAGGACCGGCTCGGAAAGAGCTTTCCAATGGTCTAATTCTTGATGCAATCAAAGGAGCAAAAGTAGACGAAAAGGTTGTTGAAGTAATTTCCAGCTGAAAACCCCTTTGTGGACTGAAGTAATGAGGTTTTGGGCTCAATTTTCCGCCCCAAAACATGGCTCCTCAGCCCATGCACGAATTTGTGGATCTTGTCTCCTCCATATCAAGAGACAAAAGTTTAGCTCTTAAGTTACTTAGTTTTTAATTAGCTTTATTTAGTATAGATCCATAGTTAGTTTTAGATCTAGTTAATTAGCATGATTAGTGTTTAGAACAAGATTTAGTTTTTAGAATCAATAATTAGTTTGTATTTCAAGTTTTAGTTTCTAATTCAATATTGAATTCATAGATTTAGTTTGTCTTAAATTTATAATTAGTTATTCATAATCTTAGTTCTACATTAGTTGTAATTTCAGTTTTAATTCATGTTGATTCTTAGACTATTTGTTCTATTCGTTTAATCAAGTTTATTTCAAGTTTATTTTAATCAAATTTAGTTTAATTTAATTATGTCTTCCTATTATTGTTTATTGTCAATGAATCTAATGAAACTAGGCTAAAAACTACATTAGAGGAGGTTAAAGAAGTCATGTGAGGATGATTGCTTGTTAGAATAGTTGTTATTTAGAATAGAATTTCAAGTTCATTATTATGAGTGTTTAGAAATAAACCTCATAATGATGAACTAGAGTTTAGAGCCACCATCAAAGAGATTTGTGGTGGAGCTAAACTCTCATGCTAGTGGAACCTTGATTCGAGAGGACTTGGTATTCACTAGGGATCAATATTCAATTCGATGACTAACTAATAGCCAATCGAATTGCATGGTGGAATTTCTCCCCTCTATGTTCTTCCAATTCATTAAATTCACCTTTTAATTGCTTAGTGAAATTAGTTTAATTTATAATTAGTTTTAGTTTAAATAAATCACAACACTACTCTCATTGTTCTCACTATTGTTTTCTTATGTTTGTTTAATTGAAATCATTTATGTCTTGCTAGTTTAAGAGTGGAACGATTCCATACTCTATATATTACATGAATATATATGTGAGAGTAGGAAATAAATAATTGAAACCGTAAGAATGAAGTTAGAGTAATCTATTTTAGTTTTTACGCATTATCACATAATAATATGGAAATAACCGAAATGACCATCGCAGAAACTCAACAATTCGAACCCAGCTGTTCTATCCACCAGTTCATCAATTCTAGGCATCCGATAGTAGTCCTTCGAGCATTGTTTGTTAACATCTGTGAAATCAACATATATCCGAACCTTGCCATTCTTTTTCAAGACAACCACAATGTTTGCAACCCAATCTGAATTATCAATCTCTTTGATGATTCCACATTCCAACATTTTCTGAATTTCATTTTCTACTGCTTTCGCGTATATCGGTCTGACCCTTCTATGATGCTGATGAACTGGGGTTGCTCCTTCTCGCATATTCAACTTATGGGAACATATCTGAGGGTCGATACCAGGAAGATCAGCCATCGACCAAGCAAATGCATCTTTATTTTTCTTTAGAAACTCGATTAAATCACTCTTGATTTCTGAACTCATCTCTATTCCAATGAAAGTGAAGCAACTTTCATTGTCTTGTCCGATATTGATCTTTTGCACCACTTCCATTGTCTTACTTAGGATTATCTCGGGCTCTATCTTCATCTCCGATGTGAATCTAAAATCCTCCTGATGGTTTTTGCTATCGGATTTTGGAGATGAACTTTCCATTAATTGCTATATGGCAACTTCCGAGACACCCCCAGTGTCCACTTTCTCCCCTTTCATCATACACTTTACTGTAACAAAATTGCATTTCTCATATTCTAACTGATCATCTCTTATCTCATGTGGCCCATATGCTGTCGGAAATCTAATCACTTGATAAAAAGTACTCATAACTACTCTCATAGCATGTATCCATTTTCTTCCCAAAATAGCATTATGATCTGAATGATGCTTTATGACTATAAATTTAGTCATAATAGTCTATGGGCCTGCCCTTACTGGCAACTTAATTTCCCCCGCTGGTCTTGTTGAGGTTCCATTGAAACCAAACAGATTAAACTGTGGTTCTTTTAAATGGGATTCATCAAATCCGATGCCTGTATATGCTTTCCAAAACGTAATATTGATTTAACTACCACAATCCACCAAAATCTTTTGCACATCATATCTTGATATCCTTAATGTAATCAACAGAGCATTATCGTCAGGTAACATTACCTTTGAAAAATCGTCAGGTACAAACATAATAGCTCCATGTATACTTGCCAATATGAGAGCAGGGTCTACTGGTATCGGCTCCACATTTACTTCCAACACCTCCTTGATTGTCGATATCTTTCGAATTTTATCCCTTATGATTTTCTTCTGTGGGATAACCCCCTTATATATCATATTAATCACCCCTAACGGCTTATCATTCATCACCGCCGCTACCTCTGGTCTAGCATCAGCTCTAAACTCCCTGAGTTTTCCATCTCTCATTAATCGATCTACTTCCCTAAGCAATTGAAGACACTTGTTCGTCTCATGATTCTTTACCTTGTGAAAATTACAGAAAGGTTTATCTTCTATCTCCCGAGGCTTGTGAGTCGGATGTTGGAAATAAGGCTCTTTCCCAACCCTCCTCAAGATATCTTCCAATGTAGTATTAATAGCGACATAATTAGATGGATCCAACTCCTCTCTTAATGACCTTTTGAATTTTCTTTTTCTGTGAAGGTTGACCCTCAGATTTTGAATAGGACTCATTCAACTTCCTCTTATCGGATTTATGATGGGTCTCTTCTTTTGCCGAGTTGCTTGCCTCAGACACTTGTAACACCGGTTGAACTAAAGCTGATAGAACACTCTCTTCAACTTACACGTCTTTCTCGGCTTTATCATAAAGCTCTCTCAGAGTCTTAATATCCTTTCGAAGCATATACTTGTGCATATCGGATGCAAGAATGAGCCCTGTTTGAAATGTCATTACTGTTGTCATCTCTGACTCATCCAAATGTTCTACTAACTGTACTTCTACCTTGAATCGCGACAAGAAACCTTTCAGAGATTCCTTCTTTCCCTGCTTTAGTTGGAACAAAGCCGACACCTGCTTTGGTTTCACCCGACTGATGCCCATAATTGGTTAGAAATTTTTCTTCAATCTCCCTATAACATGATATTGATCCCTCTTGTAAAGAACAGAACCAGTTTAATGCTTTCCCCTTCAGACTTGAAGAAAAGGACTTGCATAACAATGAATCCAGATATGCAATTCCCTTATATATCGAGAATTGATGCCGGTATGCAAAGAGATGGTCCATCGGATCCAATGAGCCATCATATTGAGTGAATTTAGGCAGTTTAAACTTCAGCAGAACAGGCATCATTTCGATACTTTGATGTATCGGATTCCTACTAACATCATCCGCCAACTTACTTATTGACGCTGAAGTTTTCTCGAGCACTTGATTTCCCAATTGTTTTAACATCATTTCTTGTATCATTTCTTTAGTGATGGGCTGTGGTATCGACATTTCAGCTACTGGCGATACTTCTGCCCCTTTCTCATTTCTTATTGATGTCGTTCCCCTATCATGACTACCCAATTTCGAACTACATTCCTCCTCTTCTTCCTCCTGAAAATCCCTAACCACATTACCTGGACCTCCTTTATTCAACCCTGATTCTCCTTTCTTCATTTCTTGATTCTCCTTTAGTAAATTAGCATTCTGCCTCTCTACTTCTTTCAATCTTTTCAACACTTCCTGAAGCGACACTTCCACATTCATATTTGCTTCCATCTCCCCTCGACTTCCTGAAGCTCTTGTGTTTTTTGTATCTGATTGATTATCATTCTCCATTCTTTTATGTTGTTTGTTTTCTTCTTAGAAGCCATTGTAAGCGAATTCACACTCTTCTATCACACTTCCTTCACTCAAATCTGTAAAAAACTCTAGATTCTAGATCGTAGAAGAAGAAAATCGAAAAGTTTCTTGTTCTAGATCCACATACGGCGCCAATGTGATTGCCAAGAACACATAATCCTAACTAATGTTCTCAACTCACACAATTCATGATGTAGATATGAATGAAAGATTTTCAAGAGTTGAAGAAAAGCGATGTGTTTATTGATTGATGATAAAATTTGTTACAATTTCTCTCTGGTTCACTCTTTCTCTCTTCTATTTATACAGTTTTTTGTCATCTGGATTGAATGAATCCTTTCTTTCTCATCCAGCCTTTTTATAGTCTTCCGAAATGTCTTTGACCCAACCTGCTTTCGCCACGTGTTCTTCCTCTTTCTATTCCATTTCCCGCCTTATGTCTGCAAAACATTTCAAATATCCCTGACATCTATCGAGATATTGGTCCTTATGCCAATATCTCAAGTTTTAAAATACTGAAAAAAAACATATCTATGAATACGATATTTGCTCACTACAGTATGCATGCATTTGAAAATGTCAACAATGAAGAAAATCGTTTCACACTTCAGGTGCGCACATATACTTTATGCAGGTGATTATATGAACGTACACGTCTACAAGCCTACGTACCGCACGTCTTTGAGTGCAAGCGGGTCGGATTTGCTATCCAGATAATGGTTGGGTTGGACTTTGGTCTTTGGACAGTGAATTATTGGAGATTTAGTCCTGTGATATAAATAACATTATCGAACTCATATCTAAGTCTCTGACAATAAATCCACGAGTTTATACAGCATACAGCTTTGAAGGCAAATTGAGTTAGTTGCTATAAACTTTGGGTAAATTCAAAATTAATTATTTACGAGTGGTAATGGGTGTGACTGGATTCGGATCTAGATAGAATAGTAGATCCATACCAATATATACTGTAATTACCAATTTGATGCAAAGTAACAGTGTAACACAGCTTATTTCTTAGTGTCCCTTTCCGAAATATTGCTTGCATCCATTATTATCACAATTCACAAGAAGCACAAAAAGTGTGCATGTCTAGCCAAATGGTACCCTACGCATTCACAAGGGATGTGTCAGGCTTCTATTAGATTACATCAAAAGAAGTTTTCTGAATATATATAGTTTTTAGTTTTAGCCCTTATATGAACTCCACTTTATATAATATAAACTCCAAATGTACTCCATCACCAAAAGTGGATTTATAAGATGAATTGAGGGTTGATTTTTCGTAAAGGTAGTCTTCTCATAATAAAGAATATCTCTACAAAAAATCAGTCCAAACGAAAATGTTTAATTTTGTCAAAAAAAATTTTGAAATTCAAAAAATCTAGACCGTTGGATAATTTTATAACATTGTAAGTAAAATTTGATACGTCTAGACATCTTCAAATGTGTTAATTTTTTCTAAGAATGATCTATATTGTTGGGAGAACATCGCCACCAAAAAAGAAACTTTTACTCTATCGTTAAAATACTCTACCTAATGAAAGGGAAAAAAATGGGCATGTAACATAAATGCAAGTATTGCAAAAATGAATTAAAATTACCCAAGTGCATCCACAACATTTTGTTGATCGGTTAGACAAAAATTGTGCTGACATATTAAAGAAAATGCAAACATGAAATTGAGTAACCTAATTCAGAAATCAGTTGAGTAACAATTAGTAGCGACTAGTGTAGTCAAGACACAAATAGGCGTGCGCTTAAGGCGCAAGGCGCACTTTAGTGCCTTGCCTTGACCAAGGCGCGAGAGGTAACATAAGGTGTGCATTTTTTGTGCTTTTTTGCATTTTTTGTCGAGGCGTGAGGCGCACAAGACGCGCGCCTTATCAATTTTTACAGTTTTTTTCATTTTTTTACAAGTTTTTGCTATACGTGACACATTTACACTCGATCCAATTGTTGTATGATATAAGAAATTGTACAAATTTAGTAAGTTTTATTGTGGAGTACACTTTAAACTTAAGTTTAACTAGTTTTTGTTAAATTGTATGGATTGAGAGAAGACACAAAGATGGATTAAATTTTAAATGAAATTTTACGGGATTCTAAAATTTGAATCACGTGTTCTATTTTATGAATAACTCATTTGGCTCAATTTGATCGGTTCATTATTTTAGTTTATTGAAGTTGAGCTAGATTGTATTGAGAGATACGAGTTTTATTTTCTTCTTTACTTATTGCTTAAGATTTTTCTTTTAAATGACTACAATGGTTTTATGTTTACAATCACATAAAATTAATTTTAAAGTTCGGTTAAACAAATCAGTGATAATTCATGTCATATTTAATATTTATTTTATTTTTTATTTAATATATCTATTTTTTTACTACTCTGGCACTTCAATCAATCGGTAGCGCCACACCTCACCTAAAAACACAAGAGGGTGTTGCGCCTTAGGTGCGTTTTAACGCTTTTACTACACTAGTAGCGACACTTTTCTGTTGTTAAACTAGGCTTATAATTTATAAATGATGATCTACAGTCAATTAGGTACAAAATATAATCCTAATTGCCAAACTACTTGGCCAAGCGTCGTAGCTGACATAATGAGTTAGACGCCGGACTCACTTAATGGGCTGGCATGGAGTTGTTGGACGACCTAAGTATCAAATCAGTCTCTGATCAACTTCAGTAAAAGTATATAACACCCAACAGAGTTGCTAACCTTACTTTTTTATTATTTTATTTTTTGTTTTTTTAAGCAGATAGTTGCTAAACTGGTTGGTGTGCATTGAATTTAAGAGGTATTGTGTCCGAGCTATAATAGTCAGGGCTAGTGCCTAGACCAAAGCACCAGGCATTGTTCTAGACTTCTAGTTCCCTGCAGTAACCGACTAGAACAAATTGGGGGAAAAAATGAACAAAACTCATTTTTGTTGGAAAGACGGGGAAAAAGATTCACATTTTAAGTATATATATATATAGTCCGGTTTTTAAAATGACCTTAAAATAAGTACTAAATCTAAAACAATCCACAACTTCACCTACAAAATAATTTAAAACCTAATTTTTTTTTTAAATATGATCTACTAACCATAAAGATCATCTCTACAAAAATTCAATTTGTTTGACAATTTTTAACATTGGCAAAAGATGATTACAAATAATCGACATTTTTGAACCGTTAGATATATTTTTTTAAATGGACAACAATTTTTTATCTAAGTTAGAGAATATCAAACGAGTTGAATATTTGTAGAGATGTTCTTTATGGTTAGTAGATCATATTCACAAAACATTAGGTTTTAAATTATTTTGTAAGTGAAGTTGTGGGTTATTTTAGATTTGATACTTATTTTAAAGTCTTTTTAAGAGTCGGGCTATAAAATAATTTATATATAACATGCATGTTAAATTTGTGAAATGAAAAATCTTACACACATCCTGCCATAACGTAAATTAGTTTCTTTTGAATAGGTGTTAATTGAAACTTTGTTAAGCATACAATTATGTAAATCCTGTCATTTTTACGTTAAAAAATTATGTATAAATTCTTCATACAACCAGGTTTAAAATCCTGAATCTAGAATTAATTAGCCTCAAAGACATTGACTTTGGCAATTACGGTTAAAGCCCACCCGGTTATTTTAGTTATGATTTAAAAGGGTCTGATACATTAAGTTGCAGGATAAAGTCATTGACCTAACTACCTCATCTTCTTTAGTTTTTTTAATGCCTGTTTTAACCCAGCCTTTTTCTATTCTATCGTGATGTTAGTAGTTCCTCTCGATATATCCGAAAGTAAAAGAAAATAGAAGACAGAGAGAAGACGAGAAGAAGTAGACGGAGACCATTGTCTGATCATGGAAAGGTTCTCGCTCATTCCATTTTGAGAACAAAATCCTTCTCCTAATAACCAGCATCGATCAACATCTTCGGCTCTTCCCCAAATTAATTCATCAATCGATAATGCTTTCTCCACCACTCATTCTTGTGTTCTTTGTGTGTGTCAAAATTATAGAAGGTGGAAGTTAACGTTGTCCAATTTACTTTGCATTTTGTCAAATTGACATTGAGGTGTATTTTGCATTCAATTGAGCTTTGCATTTGAATTTGTTTGAGATTGATCACTTTAAAGATGTAAATGTTAGAATACGCAAGTGTGAATCGAATGAGTGTTGCAGTTGAATCTGAGTTGGATGTGGAAGTATTACTTTTATGTTTTGGAAAGTTTAGTAAAGGAATATGCTTTTTAGGTGTGCAATGTTAGTCATCCACTTAGGTGGTGCATAGTACAAAGCAGACCATATAATTAATTTATAATCGATCTATATATATATCAATGAGTTATATAGAGTATGCATGAGCAGATGAATTATACCATGTTCCTTGGATATCCATAATCATTAGCTTGACTGACTTTGTTGCTTAAACCTTTTTAGTTCTGAAAGCTATGTCTAAACGTTAATTGTTAATATATATAGAGCCAGATAAACATGTGAAGTTGTGAACTATGCAATAAATGAAATCTATGGTGACAAGTCATTTGCTCTTGTCCAGTTCAAGTGTTATCGGTTATTTAAGTAGTGGGTTAACTTAATTCAGTGAGTGTGTGCAACTGTATAAGATTTTCCATGGAATGACATGCACTGCAACTTACGCTTGTGAATTCATTAGAGTATTATATTAGTTCTTTTGAATTTTCGTAAGTGCAGTCATGGTTGTGTTTTATCATTTGAGAATAAACAGTTCATATTGATGTTACAAGCTAATATGGATGTAACCACAAAATAATTTGATCATTAACATTAATGCTTAAATGCTTAGAATTCAAGTTGATATGTGTGGGTTGGTAAAGGATCTATAAACTCAAAATGGAAGAGTACTCATTAAGTAAGCAATAATACTGCACACTAACACAGAAAAAATGGCATTGTGTGTCGTGGCATGTTGACTTGTGTCCACCTAGCTAGGTGAAAATAAGAGATAAAAATCTATTTTCTTTCTCTAAAAACACTTATTCTCTTTCCATTCATAGCAAATCATCCATTCTACTCATTTTTCATGGTGCATCTTTGATGCTGCAATGATATTTCTCGATGCAACATTGATGTTGCAGTGATATTTTTTCGGTGCAACATTAATGTTGCAGTGGTTTTATGGTGCAACATTGATATTGTAGTGATATTTCTCGATGCAACATCGATGTTGTAGTCAGTGCAACAGTTGGTTTTATGGTGCAATATTGATGTTGCAGTGATATTTCTCGATACAACATTGATGCTGCAGTAATTTTCATGGTGCAATATTGATGTTTCAGTCAGTGCAACATGTATGTTGCAGTAGTTGTTTTTCAAAGTGCAACATTGATGTTGCAGTGATATTTTTCAGTACAACATTGATGTTGCAGTTAGTGCAACATGTATGTTGCAGTGGTAGTTGTTCATGGTGCAATATTGATGTTGTAGTGATATTTCTAGGTGCAACATTGATGTTGCAGTGGTGATTTTTCATAGTACAATATTGATGTTGGAGTGCTATATCATTGTGTTGGTTAACCGTGTTATTTTTTCTGTGTTAGTGTAAAATTATTGTTAAGTGAGGGTGATGGTTGAAATCTATCTAGATCCGGTGAGTTATTACTACTAGTTTTAGTTAGAAAAGAAATATGGTTCGACGGTAGTGTTCGTATGTCATATAATCAACATTTGTAATAGTTTTATAAAGAAATTAATGTTATTACTTCTAAACAATATGCTCTAGGATATTTATCATTTCGATTGCTTCTATGTTGCTTTTGTTGGTTAGGAAGTCAAATGAGTTTGACATTTGTGTATTTGCAATGTCAAATGTACTTGACATTGCAAATTGATTAAGAATTTTGACATTTTATGCACACAAGTTAGGATATGTCCAATAAATTGGAATAAGAGAGATGATAAGTAGGGAGCTAATGATTAGTGGCAGTTTGGTTTTGAGTGTGTATATGACTTATTGTGATTTTTAATTCTATTTCTTTACCATAGATGATACAAGTTTTACATTAACACCAATTGATAGTTGAAACTTGAGACTTTCTTAGATGAACACTAACTTGGTAGCAATGCCAAGTGCATTTGACATTGCATGTTGCAATGGGATATCCAGTTTGGGGGAAAAAATTTCTTGACATTACAACATTCATGTTGGCAATACATGAGATATCTAGTTTTGGGGGATATTTCTCTAGAGAAATCTAAAGAATTGTTAAAGACAAAATTACCGAAAGAAATTTCACAAAAATTTCGAAACAAAGTTCACAAGTTTTTGAAACAATGCAAGCCGGGTTTCATATATTTGACGTTTGTATTAAAGGGCAAACTGGTAATATAACTAAAAAGTCAACTGGGTGGGTTTTATTCATAAATAACAAACGGGGTGTCTTTTCTCTATAATTATTTTGGAACTGTGGGCTTTAGGCCCAGTCTATGTAAATTATTTTATTTTGGCTCGCTCTATTTTAAAAGAAGGGGTTTTTAGACATATCCCCCCATTTATAATTGGGAATTAGACATAACCGCCCACTCTAATTTTCTTTAGACATGCCCCCATTTTAACGCTTGATGTCGGTTAATTAAGTTTGACTCTCATTGACCGTTAGTCTAGGTTTCTAGTTTCTTCTAATAAAATAATAATAATAATAATCTAAAACTCCTATGATGAAATGCCGAATATGCCCTCAATGGCCATCAAATACATTAATTAAAACTTTAAACACCCATTGAGTGTGTTCATCGGTTCATGCTTGTCAAATAGTAAAATAGAAAGACTTGATTTTAAATAGCAAATTGCATACGAAATAGAAATCATTGAGGGCATATTCGGTATTTCATTATGGGAGTTTTAAATTATTATTTATATTTTTTATTGGAAGAAAATAGAAAATAACAGTCAATGAGAATCAAATCTAGTTGACCGGCATCAAGCAATAAAGTGGGGGGCATGTTTAAAGAAAATTAGAGTAGGGTTATGTCTAATTCCCAATTATAAATGGGGGTATGTCTAAAAAACCCTTAAAAGAATAATAAAACAGAGTAATTCCACCGACCAAGCACAGGGAATTCCACTATATCAGGATTAAGCTTAATTCTGATGCAAAGCAGTTAACAATCTCAGAATAAATAAATAAAAACAAAAAATTAAATAAGCAACTTAACATTATTTAAATATAATTATTTTTGTCATCACTTGGTTTTTGGGTTGTAAGATTCTAATGTCGCGGTTATCTAAGACCAACCAATGATGCATCATCTAGATGCTAACCTTATATTTGTCATCAAGTGATAAGAAATAATTACTTTATTTATTTACTGATGAATAAGTAATATAAGAATCACTGTATGTATCAACAACTAGTTCTGTTCGTTGCAAGTTGTCAGTTCATACTGAATAACCTTCACCTGCAGCCACTTTCTTCAATTCAAAGGAACATATACTTAATTTGTTCACCCTTACTTCAAGCAATTTTAACTTCTCAAGTTCTCATATATATATATATGCATGTTCATTTTTATCAACTATTTAATTCATATTGTCTCCCACAAACGTCCAATAATTTAAAGTTGTGAGCTTCATTATACTTTTTCACCTTAATTTGTTCACCTTGATTTAGTAAAGTTGGCAAAAAGACCATAGGTTAGTGAGCTTAAACATGATGAGTAGTTTGAATATGGTGAGTTATGTGGGCTCATTCACCTTTTCCCAGCAACAGGGGAGTCGGTAGATAATACTAGCAAGATAGATTGCTAAGTTATCATGAATGGATATGGCCAGTCCGAGGTTGCAAATGAGATACATATAGTACAAAGAAAAAACAGATCGAATGGTAAGAGCTAGGCAACACACTTGATGAGTTGCATATATGTACCTACACAATGCAAGCATGCAACAATGGAACATTACATGTTTGGGGACATGGTGACCAATTAAGGTTAATAAATGTGGCCTACTTACGAAAACCAAATTGAAAAAACTTTGATCTCAACTTTCTTTTGAGGGTTTGGTGTGCGTTTGTGTAAACTCACTTAAGTGTGGGGTGTCGAGTTGAGTCTATAAGATAAGACGATAACCAAATTATCTGCATATATGGGGAAGTTAATTTTCCCTCATTTCTCTCCAATTCCATCACATGGGTAAGCATGTTACAAATTTTGCAGCACATGCGCACATTTGCATGCACATGGTCCTAGCCGCCAGTTCTAAAACAGGTTAAGAGACAATGATGGAACCACGCATTGGCCTGATCTTATCTCTATGCATGTACTGATGTACTTGGTCCAAATTTTGGTAGATCACAAGAAATGACATAGCTAGATGAATTTGAGAAATAAATACATACATTCTAGTGTTCATCTGATCAACGTGGTGGGGTTGTGTTCTATACGGGGCATATTACTTGACCTAACACCAACTTGCTTCCCAGTCTTGAGGACCAATATTCAAAGATGAACCCATGTTTGCTACATTTTTAATAATCTCACAAAGTGAATATGTCCAAGGATCAAAAGCAGAAATCCACGAACTTTGTTTTTTCGTTTTTGGTATATTTTTGGTCGACATTAGCACGATTTTGTCAGCAAATTTTATAGGCATATATAGACATCAACTTCTTTGAAACTCCTGAAATTTCAACAAAAATCCAGATTTTAAAATTTTGGCACAAAAGTATACCATATCGTCGCATATGACGATACTCTTATCAAAGTCGCCCAAAAATACCCAAAAAATATGTGTACGTGTACACCACACTTTCAAGGAGGCTCCATATTTGAGACCTCGAGAGTTTGAGTGTTTTTGGGAAACCCCTGCTTCTGGGGATTTCAGATTTGGGGGATATCTCGTTAACTTCAGCATTTCTCATTTCATTAACATATCAAACGATAAACTAACCTGGGCCGATTTTGTCAATAGGTGTCACGTACAACTACTACACATATGAAACAAGGGTCAAAATTTCGCAGAAATTTATACACTTTTTGTTTATCTTCATAGTCTTCTAATTTACAAAAGTGGTTCAGTTTTTGTGCATTATTATGATGTATTAATTATTGAAAGGATAGTTCTTCAGCATTTCTCATTTCATTAACATATCAAACGATAAACTAACCTGAAGCTTCAGTTTTGTCCAAGCATTGTGCACGTACAACTACTACACATGCATGAAACAAGGGTCACCCATTTCTCAGAAATTTATACACTATCTGTCTATATTTTACTATTTGTAGTCTTCTAATCAAAATAGATAATTTTAAACTGTCAATATTCAAAATAATGTGGTTCAAATATTTCCACTTTCAAACGTCATTCTTGTTTAACTTGGTGGGTGTGTTGAATTTTGTAAACAGAGACAACATGGAATGTTGTTACATTGTATATTAACAACAACGCTTTAATTTTGTCTTGTCTCGTCTCGTCTCCTCTTCGTTTATTAGGCTTGTTGGTTTGCACACTACTTGTTTCTGTGAACGACTCCAGCTAACGGGCCAATACGTGTTAAAGGCCTCCGACTGAAGTTTCAAACTTTGGGCCTTTATCCATATCATGTTGGGGGCCCAAATTTCGATGCACAATTAGGAAATAGTATCTCTCTCTCTCTGTCTCTTCTCTAAACACTGTTAACACTTCTACTATAAAACCCAGCTCCAAAAACCTTTCTCTCTCTTAGAGGTAAAGGGTTCTTGTTATTCAAGATGCGTCGTTCATCAACAAGGAAAACTCAGCCTACCAGTACTACCTCATCAGGTTCTTTTTTTTATTTCTTTAATCTACTATTACTGATCTGTTTTTTTTTTTATTGCATGTATCAAGTTTGATTTTTTTTTTTTTGTGTTTTATGTATTATCGGATTAGAATTGATTTAGTTTAATTTTATGGTGAAAAAGATGGGTTTCTTGTTTTTTGTTTTTTAGTTTTAAGATAAAGCAATAATGAAATTTACGAGGTAAAATCTATTTATGAAACAGGATGATGTATTAAAGTTTAACTATTGACTTTGGTATACCCTGGATTAGACATAATGGAATAAGAGATATGAAGCATATTGACTTGATTTATGGAATATTTTACTTAGATTGGATATTCATTGGTTTGTCTATGCATGAATCTTGGTATTAAGTGGTGGTTGCATAAGCACATTGATTGACTAACTAAGCTGCAATTGTGTGGTTACATCAACACCCAAACCATTTAAATTTTAGACGTTCCCACCCCAACGCGTTAAGTTTCTTTTGAATGTATGCTTGTGTGGGAAGGAAGGGCAAGTCATTTTTATAAAAGAACCCCTCGTTATGTTCTGTACGTGTAAAGGATGATGATATAATTTCTCAAGTATATTATGATGTGGCATTAACATCTTTCAAACATTTATTAGTTCTGCTATGAGTTTACCACGAAGTTTAATTTTTGTACTAGACAGGCTGACAGGCAGTTGATGTAACAGCTTCTAGATCAACTAAGACCATTTGCTTTTGATGTTTATCATGTTGTATTCTTTGTGTCTGTCTACGATCCTTTTTCCATATTATCAAGTTAGGAATTCGTATATTTCTATCAAATTCATTAGTGGATGTTTTATTGTTTTCAGCATCAAGCAAAGCGGTAGTCAAAGAGCTAGAGCGGGTCGATCAACTATTTTACTCTTATGCAAATAAATCATCTGGAGTTATTGAGTAAGTCTATCCACCATCATTTTATTTTATGTAGCATAGGATTGGAACGAGTGCATGTCTTTAAAACGAGTCACTAAACATTTTCATTGACATTTGTGACGTTTCTATAATACATGAAGCTTTGTATCCACATTCCAAGTTGGACGCTTTCGAGAACTCTGTTCATTTTCACCATTTTACGGCTAATGCTAAATGGTTAGTGAAACATGTTCCAAGCTATAATTTGGTCATTATGGAAAAGGATTCGTATTATTTGACCTTGTGGAAAAGAAAAAAATGCATAGATGGGTAACGAACTATACCCTTAATCAAACATTGGGGTTTAAACCTTTTTTTTTTTAGCAAGTTTGGGTATCCATGTCTCCAACGTTTTGCAACGTTTGGTTCTTTTACACTTCCATCCATTTATTTCACACGTGTCACACTCTTTTTATTTTTCTCTAATTACGTGGCCTTAGTTTCTAATGTGGCTTTTTCTTATGTGGCAAAGGGGTATGATACAATACTTCTAATGCAAGATTGATTAGGCAACCACACATGCATGAATCACGTGCGATTTCAAATGGTATATTTATTTATTTTGATGGTTTTTTCAAACGATATAACGATATATATACTAAGAAATTTCAAATAAATCGAGAAATTTCAAAAATCAAAGAAATTAGAAATTTCACTAAAGTATAACTAAGAACCCTAACTCCCGCGTAGTTCTTGCTCCACCACCCCCTAATTAGATGCACACTACTTTGACACTGTCATCTTCGAAGAACTCACCAATTCAAGAAATATTGCCACAATCGTGGTGCTCTTCCAAGACGAGTGGTCGGTCCAGATTCCCAAAATCCGGGAAAGAAGTTTTTGGTTGTGTGGGCGATATAATAGGGGAGACCAAGACTAGAGCATGTGGGTTCTTCGTCTGGGATGATGAAGAACAAACAAATCATGAAGATGCCCATCATAAAGATGTTTTGATCGCTGAGAATAGACAATTAAAATTGAGAATTATGGATTTGGAGAAGATGAATGCACTTCTGTGGGCAAACTTGGAGAAGTAGAATTTCGAATGGAGGTTGAAGAAGGTAGTAGCTATCTTTGTTTGTGTAGTGATTGTATTTTGGTGGTGTTTTCTTTGAATTTGTAAGAACAATTTGTAATGAGAAGATTTCTAGAAAGATTTCTAATGAGAATGAACGCAGTTACATGGATTTCTACTGGCTTTCTGCTTGAGATTTCTAAATAATTATTTTTCTTCATAGCATTACATAGCAAATTCCAAATATACGCATTCATCTTTAAATAGCATTACTAGAAGAGGTTGATTCTGATGAATATGATTGCCCACAAATATCCCACTCTCACCGGCCCAAGCTATAACAATTATCACTATCACATTGCCCACATGAACATGAACTATAGGAGGTTGATTATGATGGAACAGAAACAAGAGGACCTTCACCAATCACCTTAGTTCCTTCCAGTTGTTGGCACACTTTTTTTCCCTCCTTGTAAACTACATTGGTCTTCATCATGTTGTTGCTGCTACCCTCAGCTTTGGGTTTTGGGTTTGCAACTCTCTATTTTTAACCAATTCTAACCCATGATGCAATGTGCCCCTTACCCTTACTAGTATTCTCCTTGTTCTTCCCTTGACCATTATTCTCCTTCTTCTTGCCAGTATCCATTGTTTTTTTTTTTCTTTGAGATGTTCATCAATGGTTGGTTTATCTTGGTTTTATAGATGAATTTCTTTATAGATATGATAGTATTGAAGAAGTCCACCAGTTTAGTATTGGGAAGGGAAAGATGCAGTTGAAATTGAAATGTATAGGCTACAGAGGGAGTACTTCTTTGGGTAATTACGAGAATTTGGAATTGAATTGACCCTGTGCATGGGGTTATCTAAAACAAAACTAGAAGAAAATTTCAAACTAGAAATAAAATAGAAAAGAAACCCACCAAACCCTGAACAAGTAGTAAAACAAACATTTTATAACAAGAAATAAGATCAACATGCATCAACAAACTATTTCTAATGTTTTCCATGTATCCAAAACCCAAAAGAAACATCTAGAACAAACTCCAAAATAACCAAAATAAAGATACATTAATAAACATGAAACATCAACATAAAGATATTCCAGAACCAAGCTACAACATCAAATTTTCCACTGTTGCTTCATTGGGCTTGCAACAGATCTTGTCTTCACACCTGGAGTAGTTGCTCTTGTATCCATAGTTCTTTTTCTAGTTCTTTTGAGACCCAGTGTTGTAGGTTTTTTCTTGTTAGGGCTTTTTGCAGGTACATCATTTGTAGTTGTGGAACCTTGTGTACCAAGATGAGCAGATACTTGAGTTGATGTTGTATCAGTTGTTTTCTTTGAAACTCTTCCCATTGGAGCAGTTGAAAATTGAGCTCCTGATCTGGTCCCTGATGATGGTCCTTTAGAAATTTTAATAGGTGCCCCTACTTGTCCTGGAATCTGCATGACATAAGCATAAAACAATAAAGTTCAACAATAAACTCTAGAAACTAAGCTCTACACTACAGAGAACCTACAGAGAATGGCAACATCAAACATAACACATTACTGTATTAAACTACAGAGAACCTACAGAGAATGACAGCATCAAACTAAGCTACAGAGATATCACCTTCTGAAACTTTGCATGAGTTGCAGCTTTACTTGCTTGCCAAAACAAAACTTTGAAATGAGCACCTACAATAAAACATAACTCATATTAATTTGAATTTCTATTAATTTCTTAAACTGACAAAACAATAAAAACTTAATGTAAAGGAAGAATGTCAAGTTACCTGAGAAAGTCTTCCTGAAATTTGCATAGATATGTCTTGCACAACATCTATGTTCTGCAAAAGGCAATCTCTCTTTTATAACTCTGTTTAACCCCTTTTGTTGGGTCTCATTATCAAAGTCAAACCAAGACCTTCAAATAAATGTAAATCATCTATCAACAAGTCAAGAAACCATCCCCAAATTTGTTCTCTCCTTCCCACAACAGCCAAAGCAATTGGATATATCCGGTTATTACCATCCCTACTAACAAATTTGTTAATAGTTCTCCTTTACAATAACCCTTAAGAAAGCAACCATCTAATCCTATAACGGACCTACAACCTTCAATAAAAAAACTTTCCCGAGAGCATCAAAGCAAATATACATTCTCTCAAACACCTGCTGGATATAAGAGCATAGGGTTCTCGGGTTAGTGTTCTCATTGACATTGTCTCTTCACCGCAATCTTAATAGTTGAACCAGATTCTCGCTTTGATATTTCAAAGACCATAGTCCCAAAGCTTAGCATACACCTTTTTTATAACCTCATCAATTTGTCCAAGAGCATGTTGCTTAGCTCTATAACACTTGAATTTTGACACATTGAATGCGAATGTTTGCTTGACTTCTTGTACCATATCCTTCACTTTCCAACTTGGGTTCAGCAAAATCCTGTCATACAAAGTCATGCCCTACCACTTGGCATCAGCAAGTTGGATAGTTAAATCCCTAAAACAAGTGTGCATAATGTTATAACTCTTTATCTGGAAGCTATCTTCTAATTACATTTTACTTGCCCACAGCCTCCACTTACAACCCTCAGCACATTCAGCAAGTATTTTATTTTTTTTATTCACACTCATCCAAACAGGGCAACCTTTTGCAAAAGCATAGTCTTTCAAAGCCTTTTTCAGTTCTTCATTAGTCCCAAACCTCATCCCTAACTGAAACTCAATAAGTTTGTAATCAATGCTTGGATTAAATATGGGAAACTTAGACTTCTGTCTAAGGCTGAGCTCACCTTCATCATCTTCTTCATGGCTATCATAGTCAAAACTATCTAGACATTCAATGTCTTCAATTGTTGTATCACCCACACTAACACAACTTGGTCCACTACCATTTCCAACAATTGGCTCACATTCTACATCTCCATCAGTTGGTTCAGCACCTTTCTCATCACCCTCAATACCCTCAATACCCTCAGTCACTTGTTTCTTCTTCTTATTCCTCACTTCTAGTAGTTTTTTCTGCCTCACTTCAACAAGCTCTTCATCTAAATCACTTAGATGATCCAAACTTGCAGCTTCACTCACATCCTCATCACTCTCATCATCTACATAGTGTATCTCATCTTCAGAGCTAGAGTCTTCAGGTTCAGGTGCTTCTTCAGGTTCAATAAAAACTTCACCATGTCCACCATCTTCACCATGTTCAATATACAGTTCAACCTTACTAATCACCCTTGCAATTTTCATCATTTCATTTGTATTACTATCATCAATGACTAATCTATTAGAAGATGCGAAAGTGTTTCCAGGATGGGCATAGTACATCTTAATCATGTTAGAAATCCCTACAAACTTTACCATATCCAGTAGCTCAAAGAAACAGAACTTATCATAATCCACTCTGTAAAAGTATTCTAGTTTATATCCCTTATAATAAGGTATTGGCTCGGACACAAACTTCCCCCCATGGTAAAGTTCTATGCAAAAATCTGGTTCCACTGGAAATAAACCTTCCAATATATGATCCACTGAATAAAAACAAACAAGACAAAAGAAAATTTTAATATCATTTGACTGAAAACCTACAAATATAATTGATTAACTATTCTAATATACCCCACATTAACAAACAACAAACCAAAACGTACACTTTAATATTATTTTATCATTATTTTACTGATAACCTACATAACTAATTGATTGACTATTGTAATACACTCAACATTATTATTCAAATGAGCACTGAGAACAAAGAAACTAATTTTATATTATTCTAGAGTGGGAATCGAGAAGCTTTACGATAAATAACACAAAATCAACTATTATTCTATTGAAACCCTAAAAAATTGCACAAACCACAAAAAAAAAATTACTCGATAGAAGTAACATACTTGATTCTCCAACGAAATCACACTCCAATTGAATATTAATTGTCCTTTCTCTTCGAATTCGTCCCCTAACGTGCACAATTTGATTTTTATTTGGAAATCTCTCAAACTAGGGTTTTGTTTCGCGCTCAGACATAAATTGGGGATTTTTTCGCGCTCAGACAGAAGTAGTCGGGTTGTGTTTCGGGTTTTGTTTTGTGTTGGCGTACCACATGTCAAGTTAACATAACCACATTGGAAACTAAGGCCACGTAATTAGAGAAAAGTAAAAAGAGTGTGACACGTGTGAAATAAATGGATGGAAGTGTAACAGAACCAAACGTTGCAAAACGTGGTAGACATGGATTCCCAAACTTGCTCTTGTTTGATTAAGGGTATAGTTCGTTACCCATCTATGCATTTTTTTCTGGGGAAAAAGAGGTTTATTTTGATTGTGAAGCAGAAACTTCAGTTTTTGGAAGGCCGAAATTTTAGGACATTGTGTTTGATGGGATTTCATTGTGTTATAATTTTCATGTAATCTATAATGGGATAGGTTCCTCTGCTTTCTACCTTTTCCGATGTTTGAAGGCTTACCTTAGAGCCTTCCTTAGTGGGCCACAGGGTTCCGACCTAGGTGGGACTTCATGTCAATGTAGATGCCTGGGGACCACATATCTGCGAGATGTATTACACGTCATCATAGTTTCTTGACCTTTCTTTATGTATTATCATCATATCCTGGCATTTAGATGTTCATTACAGAGAGGATATGTTTGTGAGGTTTCTTTTTGGGTATAGATTCATCTTTTTGCTATTGCATTCTTACTATTGTCTGGGCATGTTTTATTTTCATACTTATAAGTGGTTTGCCACTTATTTTAACTTGTAAGTGATGAACCACATTTTTTGTATGTTTGGTTTTCAGTAACTGATAAGTTGTAGACCAGATATTTTGCTACTTACAAGTGAGAACAGTATAAGCTGGAAAGCCTGGCTTATACTGACTTATAACTTTATAAGTAGCAATCACTAATAAGTGAAAAGTACTTGTTAAGTTAAAAATTTAAACAGGCCCAAGTCTGTTTGATGTTCAAACCATATAAAGATCTTGAGATTACTCTTTTGATCCGAGCTCTTTTTTTTGGAGAGAAAAAAACTCACATTATTACATTTCCTTGAACAGCCCAGAAGGAATTGAGTCACTCTGCTCAGATGTAGGAGTGGATTACACCAATGTCAGAATTCTGATGCTTGCTTGGTAAAAATTTCACGACAAACCTGTCTCTTCCTTTGTATTTCATTCAGCTCGTATCATGATTTTGATGTATATTATTTACCAGGAAAATGAAAGCTGAAAAACAAGGATATTTCACCCTGGTATGCTATACTTTCCTCCTTCATAAAGTATTTTTAAAACTTTTATTTGTTGTCTTGGTTGGGAGTATCCTGGTCAAAAATATTTGCCAATATCAACAGTAGATCTTGTCAAGAGAGAGCGTTACAGATACACGTTTAAGGGAAAGCTAGCCTACTCATATGGTTATATACATATGTGTGCGTGCATGATTTGTGTTTGTGTCTGTGTCTGTGTCTGTCTCTGACTTTGCCTTTAGAGTTAGTTTTAGTTTTATTCTTATATCCTACTCACTTAAGTGAATTTGATTCAATAATAGCTGCCCGGATACATTTTAACTTCATGCCTTGTCAATTCTTGCATGCAATTTTTATTTCCTATACCTATGATGTTTAATCAGATCTTGTTACAAATTTGTTTACTTACAGGATGAATGGAGAAAAGGCTTGAAGGCACTAAAGGTTGACAATGTCAGTAAATTAAAGAAGGCACTACCAGATTTGGAGAAAGAGGTAGTTAATTTTAACTTATGCTATATGTAATAACCAAAAAGAAAGTGTTTACACTTTTTTCTGTATGTTTTATGATAAGAGTATAGATGGTGCTAATTCATTTCTTATATTGTCTAAAGGTCAGGACGCCAGAAAATTTCACGGATTTCTATTCCTTTGCATTTCAGTACTGCCTAACTGGTATTTTGTGTTCCAAAATCTTTGTTTTGTAATTAAAGTTAATCCTTTATGCATGGCTTTTTACCCCACATCTTGTTATAATCTTTGTAGAGGAGAAGCAAAAGAATATAGATATTGAGAGCTGCTGTGAATTACTCAATCTTGTTTTGCGTACTAAATTCTGCGCCCAGGTTGATTCATTTATTGAATATCTGAATGTGAGTGGCAGTTTAACCTCCTCTCTGGAGGATCTTTGTTGCTCTTTTAAGAGTTGATTTTTGACTTCCTGGCGTGTTTCTAGCATGTATACCTTGTCTTTTGGGAAAGTTTGTCTTTCTTTTCACTTGTTATATACTCATTTCAAACTTCTCTAAATTGAACTTGTCAGTACCAATGCGATTACAAGGTAATAAACATGGACCAGTGGATGGGTTTTCTTCGGTTTTGCAATGAGGTACGGCATGAGATGTTTTGTGATTTTTTGTAATGTTTTTATTTTTTATGTATAAACCTCTGAAAAACTGGTCAATTATGACTGGTTCTGTTTTGCTTGCACAAAAACAAAAGGAAGAACTTTTGTCCCTGTTTGGCAGTGTAAATAGGACAAAATAATCAGGAGTAGGTGACGTAGCAGCCTGTAAATCCTACTACTAACTAGCATTTGGTCCAAACGAAAGATGAATAGCGGATTAAATTTTTTGGGGAGTGTGATCGTAATGACTTTTATAACGATACCCTATCCCCTTCCCAAGTGACGCAAAAACATGGGATGTGTATGCATTTTACGGTCCTACTAAACATAATACGCTCTAGAAACTTATCTGTAACCCAAAGCTGACTAGTTATTCCTTGGTGTGGTACATGGGTCTACCAACTACTTAAAACTCCTGTTGCTACCCAAACACAGCCTTCTCCGTACACAGCCTCTGTTTGAACAGATTATGTCATCATCCCTGCTTCTACTATTTAACATTGCACGAGAAGGGCACTGTTAAGTGGTCTCTATGAATTCTCCTTGGGTAAAGTAATCAAATTGAATGAACATGATATCATTTTAAAAAAATTTGGACAATTTGAAGGCATGCTTTGCCAATGCATGTGAATTTTCTACTTAGGTGTCAATTTCACTATATCCTGATAAGAACTTGTTCTGGTCATGTTCCCTCATTGTTTTGCATCTTGGTGACACATGATAAAGCTTTCTTTTGATCTTATGTTTCGTTTTTACATGGCAGATAAGTTTTCCAGACTTTACCAACTACGATGAAGACCTTGCCTGGCCCTTGATCCTGGACAATTTTGTTGAATGGATTAGAGAAAAACAGGCCAAGACTTGACTTCTGGCAATGTATATTCCTGCCTCAAGTTATAACTGTTTGGAATGAAGGTAAATATACGATCTCTGTTCCGTTTTTTTTCCTTTGGAATAATGTTCCCTTTCCAAATCAACTTTTAAGGTCTGGTTGACTGATTCTTTAATTGGTTCTGCTTTTGAACCAATTGATCCAATTCCTAGTCCAAACTTCATCCAATTTACTAAAAGATATTTTCCTCTAGGTGTATGTTTGTGCATGAGTGCTTTTTTTGTGTTATCTGTGCAAAGTTTCTTATAGTGTTTTTTATGGTATTGCAGATGGACTTTAAACTTTAGAGGGTCCTTTTTTTCTCGGGATTCTTGCCAGATACACTCACCTGCGGGGAACCTTTTTTACGGGCTGAAAATATGGAGAAGTAGATACGCAACTCTAGTTGTTCATGGACCTGCAGGGAACCTCTTTTATATGTTGTGATGAATTTTCGATAATTTTTTTATAAATGAAGAAATTTGTTACTGAACTGTCAATGATACAGTAATTATACATTAGGAGTGTGTACTGTGTAGAACTAAAGAAAAATTCAAACTAAAATTTGGACAAGATCATAGTTTGGCACTTTGGCTGGAGCTGAGGTCACAGTAAACAAACGTACTCCCATTGCTCCCCTATTAACTCAGTTCGAGTTGAACATGCTCCCAACGCTCTATCCTCGTAAGCCCAAAAGCCTATTTTAGAGCTCGTTATCTTTCAAATTGAAAAGTTCTTACTCGTGAATAAGTCTTTTAAAGAAGCATAAACTAAATAAGTACAAAGTCTATAATGTAATTATTTTGTAAAGTCACGGTGCATTTTCCTTTTATCTGTAGCTCTTGCCTTTTTGAAGCGAACGTTCTCTTCATTAAGCTTGAGCCGTTGTATAAATTGTAATCTAACTAATGTGCATCTATCCGTCAAAATGTCAAACACTTATTTTAAGAGTTTCTAGAGAAACAAGAAGGGTCAAGAAAGTCATTTCAAATTTTATAACTGTACATTAAGTTCTAACTCTAACACAAGTACTAAGAGCATCTTTAGGAGCGAAAAAAAAAAAAATAAAAAAAAAATAAATAAATAAATAAATAAATAAATAATAAATAATTTGAACCAAACCAAAGTTACGCTAACCAACTTCAACTTCAACTTCAAGAGCGATATCAAAAAGTGGATATCAAATGCTGCAATTTTGGATAAATCGCGCTATATAGTCCACGTAGCTTTCGCAAAACCACGCCACAGACGCCCACCATAGAAGCCCAAGCCCACGTGGTTTTCCAGAAACCGTAGCAACGCGGTCGCACACCATGCTATCATCTTTTAACCCCGTGTTTCCTGTGTGGCTCTTTTCATTTTTCATGTTCCCTCTAATCCTAAACTCATCTCCTTAGCAAAAAAAAAAAATAAATACTGAAACTTTTGACGATTTTTCAATGGATCATTCATCTTCTTCTTCTGATTTGAGCTCGAGCTCTTCAAATGATAACACTGCAATTAAGCATTGTAAAAAAAGTTAGTGGCTATTGCTCTACCTTTGGTCTGACATCGTCTGGGTTTATTGCGTCAGCAAGAAGCAGAATCTTCTTATAAACAACATGGTGATTCGAAGAAAGGAATAATATGCAAGAATCATTAGTACGAGGCAACATTGGCTTGTGTAAATGCTAACTACTTCGGCGCAAATTCTATATTCACTGCCATGACTTTCGACACCGATTTCGTATGGGTGAGTAATTGTTTATTCGTATGTTCAATCATCTTAACCATCATGTACCATATTTTCAACAAAAAGTTAATAATGCGAATAAGTTTGGGATTCACCCAAAAATCAAAGTAATTAGTGCTAGACGAATGCTTGCTTATGGGTCTCCATCTGATCTAGTAGATGACATGTTACATATTGTTGAGCTAATTGTTCATGAAAGCATGCGTTTTTCTGTGATGAAATTATTAGAATTTTTAGAGGTGAATACTTGCGCAAACCAAATGCTGCAGATATTTAGTGTTTGTTTGAAGAGTCTAAAGAACGCGGATGGCCTGGAATACTAGGAAGCATTGATTGCATGCACTGGCAATATAAGAATTGTCCATCCATGTGGCAAGGGTCTCACACTGGCCATATGCATAAACCAACAGTGATTCTAGAGGCGGTTGCTTCTAGTGACACATGGATTTGACATGTTTTTTTTGGAATGGCAGGTTCTCACAGTGATCTTAATGTGCTTGACCGCTCACCAATATTTGATGATATAGTCAATGATGAAGCTATTCCATGTATCTACACTTTGAATGAGCATCATTATGATATGGGCTATTATTTGGCTGACGATATATATCCTAATTATGCCACCTTGATTCAAACGATTTCTAAGCTGACTATTGCATAAGACAAATATTTTGCAAAGAAACAAGAAGCTGCTAGAAAAGACATAGAGCGGGCGTTTGGTATATTGCAGTCGCGTTGGGCTATTTTGGCAAATCGATATGTGCAGGTTATTGTATTTGGAGACCATGACTACTGTTATAAGGACTTGCATCATTTTACACAATATGATTGTGGAAGATTAACGCGAAACCAATATCCCGCAGTATATTCCTAATTATGAAAGGCCAAGTAGAGAAGGTGCATCTGAAGATGAATGTCACTTTGTTCTATCTCGTTGGGCATCTGGCGTCGAGAGGGTTCATTCACAAGTTGTTCATGATAGATTGAAGAATGACTTTGTCACACCCCGAATTTCGACAGAATTCGGAAAAACATTATTTGTTCTCGACTTTTCGATCTCCGAGGTGTGACGCACTCTCAACTCCCAAAAACCCATAAACAGTTTAAATAATGCGGATAATTAAAACCAATAAAAAATTTCAACTTAAACAAAAGTCATCTCCATTACAAAAATTTACAAATGAAAATACAAAAACATTGTCTAGACTGAAAATCTATATCACCTTAAGGGAAAACAAAATACATCCTGAAATGCAATGTTATCGCAAACCACAAGCAGCCTTCTTCAACACTAAACTTGTCAAAACTTATCAACTATGTTCATTGAATGAACACACCCGATAAGCAAACATGCAAATCGGGTCAGCATTATAAAAATGCTGGTGTGAGTAGCCCTAAAATACAACATATAATTATACCCATATATACACAAACCATACGGCAGTTAGTTCCTCCACGAGGCCTTTAACTTTCAACAACTAATACAACATTATTAAGTACAATAATCTCGGCAGGTAGTTCCTCCACTGAGGCGCCTTAACTTCCAACAACTAATACAACATCCTTAAGTATAATAATCTCGGCAGGTAGTTCCTCCACTGAGGCGCCTTAACTTCCAACAACTAATACAACATACTATACGCATCATAAATAAGGCATGTAGTTCCTCCATCGAGGCACCTTAGGTTCTAACTAAACAAATAACCAGCCAAACATATACAATCATCTATCTAGAGATATATCATTTACCAACATATTACCATAATTATATTATTAAGGATTTCTTTGCGTGTCCCTAAAATTCACGTCGTATCTATGTCTTACCTAGTTTCCCTGGCTACCACAATCGCTACCCAACGCCGAACATGTACATCCACATGCCTCCCCTTACATAATGTACCACTCCGTGCGTAACTACCCTGAGTGGGATGCCGCACACCAGGTAAATCCTCACACGGAACCCATTATGTAAGTAATGCCACTATTCGGCATAAAATATCGCGCGTCATCGTTCTATTTTGTGAACGGAATAATCAAGCCACTATTCGGCTTACGCCCGGAGGGGCCATTCACTTTTACCAAACGCCGGAGGGCCAATCACATTACTTACGCCCGAAGGCCATTCAGATTAACTGAAACGCCAGAAGGGCCAATCACATTACTTACGCCCGAAGGCCATTCAGATTAACTGAAACGCCAGAAGGGCCAATCACATGAGTTGTGGTAGCTAGGTTCTAGGATTTTCGTTACGTAATTTATTCAAGTGTCATACATCTATGACTCATAATCATTCCACTACATCACGTGCAGGTCAATTACCTTATTGCACTAAGCCACAATATTTAGAAAACATCTCAATTATATCTCATAACTACTTTCATTATGTCACGTGCCAATATATTATTGCACTAAGCCATAATCTCGTGGGAAAATATCCACACATATTATACTATCTCATAGTAGCATCTCACATATAAAATAATGGAGCGTTTATATAAATCTATGTCTCCAAAACTATTGCATTCAATATATATATCCCACATATTACATAGTGTCACAATATCCACGTCAAATCTTAATTAGATAAATAACAACCAAATTTATACAAGCTTTCACAGCATTTTAGCATTGGATTTGTCCATACAATTTACAACATAAAATGTAGCACAATTAAACAGTCCACAATCAAAGCCCAATATATATATGTTTTACACACTACTCACGTCAAATCATAATTAGATAATGACAAACAACGTTATATAATGTTCGACAATATTTTACTACTATATTTGTCCATATTCTTAAATATGAGAAAAACTGGAAAAAAAGTCAACATTCTACAGTCAACGGTCAAAGTCAAAGTAAAAGTAAAAGTCAACATGTCATGGTCAAAGTCAACGGTCAATGGTCAAAGTCAATACATCATAGTCGAAGTCAACATGTAATGGTCAAAGTCAACATGCCATGGTCAAAGTCAAACTGTCGTTTCCATGTTCGACAGATTCAGGGTCATAGCCATGGTTCATGGCTAAAGGCAAAGGTGCATGACTCATGGGCTCATGACCAAGGTCATAGTTCGGACCCAACTGGCCAAGCCCAAACTTAACCTTAGAACCCGAAAGTCTAAAACCAACTCATTTATTCCACCTGACCCAATTGGGATCTATATTAAGTCCTATGGACTGGCCCCAAGCAATATTAGAAACTGGCCCAAAACAGTTAAGTGGTTCGGTCCAAAAATTGAACTGAAACCGGCCCAAAAACTTTAAATTAAACTAGTCCATAAATTAAACAAAACAAATAGAAAAGGGCCCAAACAAAACCAAAAAGAATTGGCCCAAAACTTAACATAAAACCGCCCAAACTAAAATAGATTTTTTTTGGGCCCAACCAAACAAATTAGACCGGCCCAAAAATTGAAACCGACCCAGGCCCAAGCCGTCATCTTCTCCAACTGTTTCTCTCCTCCACCACCAGCACCAAACCGACCACCACACCTTCCACATGACCACCCAATTAAACTAAGCGGTTTTACTCCAAATGAAAAACCCCACATCTTTAATTCATGGCAAAGTCGAGTTCCTCTCCTCCCTCACCCACCAAATACGACTTCAAGCCAAATCGCGCCGCCATTGATGGCTTCAACCACCTCCGATAGTTCCCACACACTCAAACACACCCCCTTCAATCGACAACCAACACAACATTCAAAAACACAACAACCAAAACAGTTCAACTAAATAATTACTGGCGGTTTTCTCCAGCCGCCATTAACACCTTTTACTGAGCATCGGTAAAAGCTTGAATGTACCCGACATCACTCACCCAATATACCACAACAACCCATCGTCCAAACCCACACTCTTTCAAGCCGATGAATAAAAAAACAAACGACAGGTGGCGCCGCGAGTGTGGGATGCAAAGCTTCGGCGACCCCCACCACCACTCCACCAATGTCAATCTCGACAAAGACCCAGTCCACTCAACAACCTACTTCAAATACTACACCCCCGACAACCCAGTAACGCATACGGACAGAGGAGCTGCCATTGACGCTCTCTTGAATTTCAACAGTTCAAAAAATGCAACAGTCCAATAACTTAAACAAAAGATACCCTAACATTATCTAGTTTAATCAATTCGACAATATCGCCGAATAACTACAGCTGAACAAACCGAAAATGAATAGAAACAGTTGACAGTAGAATTTTGTCGGTATACCAGAAAAATTATAAATCCGGTGAAATAGCAAAAATAGCTACTCACCTTAATCCCAAAGCTCCACGCGAATTTCTTTCGAAGTCCGAAATCATCGTGACTCCCAACGCCCAAAAAACGGGTTTTAGCTCTGCCTCCATTTTTAATATTTTTTTTATTATCTTCAAAACCCTATTCTCTAGAACAATGTGTTTATATACTTGGGTTCAAAACCCAAGCCCAACACAGACCCGGGCCCAAAAATCAGGCCCACGTATCCAAATCCAATCCAGCCGATTTTTAAATAAATAAATAAATAATTAATAAATATGTATTTTAAATACGGGCGTTACAGACTTGGTCGAGCATTTGTTGAGTAGGCGTGGTCGGCGTTGATTTCTATTTCTATTTGGACTTTGTGTTTAGTAATCGTTTCAATTTCTATGTATTTGTGTTCCAAGTTTATTTCTATGTATTTGTGGTTTTATGAAAAAGATTTGTGTATATGAGAATTTTGAAAATACAAAGTAGACTCTACCGATTTTTTTTTAGAATAATAAAAAGTATCAACTTTAAATTAAGGTAACTCAAATTAAAAGAAAATATTCAATTAAAGTACATTCTAATTAAAATCAAGATACAAACTCAAATTAAAGTACGTCATAAACTAAAAGACAGAAGTAGGAAGTAAATCATTTAGACTTTGCACTACTTTGACTACTACCAGTGATATTGGCAACTCGATTATTCATTTTTTGTAAAATTTCTGCCTTTTTGAGTTGCCAAATTTCGCGCTCATCTTCGGGTAATCCTTCTAATTTCCTTCCTAGTATTTTAGCATCATTTTCATCTTCTCGAACTCGGAGCGCATCTTTCTTCAATTGAAGTTTCTCTTTTTGGATTTGGAGCTTCCAATCCATCACATTTTTTTTCAATTGAAGTTTTTCGGATTCTATCTCATATTTCTTCAATTGTCTTTGAGCTTCCAATTCATTGCCTTCTCTGATGGTTTTAGAAAATTTCACAAGAAAATCATCAAGTTTCTTAGCAGATTCCTCAACTTTAAAATCACCTTTTTTTTTTTTTTTTTTTTTTTTTTTTTTTTTACTTTCCAAAAGGCCTATCCGCAAGCCCATCAACTTGGTGTGGATCATAATCCATTGGTTGAGTTGTCGCAGTTGATATTGGAACTGATGAACCTCCTTCCCCACTGTTTGACTTCGATTTTTTGGTGGGTCTCAATTGTAGCCTTTTCCATTTGGGTGAGTTTTTCACCATATTATAGCATTGCATCCACTTCCAAACCCCATTATGCATCCCATATGCACTTATTGTTTCCTCAACCTACCAATTAAGAAAAAACTAAATTAGAATTGAAAAATATATTTGTGAATAAAAATAACAAATATAAAGTAAATAATACTTACAATCATATTGTCATTATAACCACTTAGAGGAGATGCTTGAATCTTAGAAAGAATAGCATGGAACTTATTGATATTAGCTTGAATGAGAGTCCAACGGTGTTTCATGCCCGTGAAATTGCATTCAGTCACTCTTCCTAGATTTGCATGAAATGCATTTCGAATCCTACTCCAAAATTTGTTTGACTTTTGCTCATTTCCTATTACACCATATTGACTAACTTGTAAACAATTATTGGTGAGAGCAACATCTTCTTCTTGTATCCATGAAACCCCTATAGATTTTGTTTTTGGCTCTTCACTAGTCATTGTGGTTTAGAGTAGAGAGTAGAGAGTGGAAAATAGAAGTGAGTGTAAAACCTTTTGTATAAGTGTTTCAATTTATAGTGAAAGAAAAATATAGCCGTTTTTTGCCCGTTTTTTCATTTAGAGCACGCGGTGTTGTAAACACCGCGCGGTTTTCGCAACCTTATTGAAGCCCACACTTTAGCCCAAGCCCATGTGGTGTTCGAAACACTGCGCGGTTTTTCAAAAATCGCGAGTGAGATTTGATACAGCACCAAAGCAAACACCAAATTTTGGCCGATTTGGTGTTTGCTTTGGTGTGTTTTTTAGTGTTTTTATCAAAAAGTGTCTCTCCTGAAGATGAAAACACACCAAATTATTGAAAATTTGGTATTTGATGCTAGGATAGTGTCTCTCCTAAAGATGCTCTAACGTGTTGAGTAGAGGCTGAATGAGGGGGATGACTATAAGATCAAAGTGGTTCCAATATGATTTCCAATTCAGTACTACTATCAACTCTTTGATAAAGAACTGACAAAATTCTTCAAAGAGCTTGGTATAATTTTCATCAATCAAAATTTCATACGATATTCTGAAAAGAATTCAGAATATCTTTATCTTTAATTTTTCGATATCTTTAAAAACCAAAATATTCGGCGGAATTTTGAGATTCCGTTCAAAATCAAGAACTTTGATCATATCGTCTCTAACTTATTCTTTTTATTTAAAAAAAAATTACCATTTTTCTCATTTGAGTTTGATATGAACAATTATATATCTTTTGAAGCCATGGTTGGTCATCGAGTTACCCGAGTAGAGTATTGTCATGCTCAAGCTCGACTCGCACATTTAGTGAGCATGCTGAAGTTCGACTCAAACTTGACTTCAAGTTTAATATGGGCTCAAGCTCGACTCGCTTAGTTGAACTTATAGTTTGAGATTTCAGAATTTTTGGAATTTTGAAATTTTGAAAAACCGAAATTGACAATATTTCGACTCATATTATAATTTTGATTTCTACCCTATATTGTTTTTTTCATTTTTTTGAAAAATCAAAATATCGGGTGGAATTCCAACATTCCGTTCGAAATCATAAACACTGGGTATACTAATAGCTCGAGCTCAACTCGTTTTGCACTACAAGCTCGAGTTATCCTCGCTTGAACTCGAACTCGAACGAACATAAACTTGAAAAAAAATATGTCAGCAACCAAGACTGCAACTTCAAATTTATTAAGAGCATTTAGTCTACTTTGTAAAAAATATAGAAGAAAATAAACCTGCATAAACCATTGCATTGCAATTCTATTTAAGCTCATATATAGTGCCAAACTAGTATAATACTATAATCTAAGTACCTTTCTCCCTATTACATTTCAAAATGGCAAAATTCAAAAGAATTTTAATACCAAAAAAACCATACAACATCAATCTATGACTCTCTTGCAACCTTGACAACTACAACAATTTTAGTGTTTGCCTTCTAAGGTGTCAGCAATGCAAGTAAGACTCCGTCACTCTCACAAAAAAAAATGTATTATATTGTATGCAAGCTAGGCTCTGTCACTTGAATCGTCGAACACAAAAGTTCTCCAGTCAACTTTGTTCAACTTCTGATCGACTTCCGTTAACCTTGGTCATAGCTGGCCTAATTGACCAACATAGTCAAAGCTTCCTATGCCTTATTTTTTGTGACTTAGTTATTTTTTCCCTTTGTAGTATCACTTATGATGAGTGTTTTTCATAATACTTGTTGCGAGAAATAAATACGAGTATAGTGTATTGATTTTATTGTTTTATAAGAAAGACCACTCTTCGTGGTGAAACATTGTTTGATTTATATTTTAATTTTGATTAGTTACATCTTATATTTTAACTTTGATTAGTTAACCTATGTTGAAGATAAAAATCCAAATTCAATGGTCTTAAAAGAAAATTTTGGAAAACCTTTTTGTTTTTACTCTCCATTTACTCATTATCATATATTAACGTGACTAGAATATCGGTAGACATTATTATGCTCTTTTATAAATATATGATAAAAATTAGTGAACTATTAGAAGTATAAGTTATTTACATTTTAGATTTGTGTTTTTATTTTTATTTTTTAATATAATTATTTTTATGCATGGCTAAAAACGTTAGTTCTGGGCAAATTTGGGGCTTGAGAGGTACACAAATATACACCAATTTATTTCTTGAGATCTTTTGTTTCTTTCTAGAAGAAAAACTTTTCCTATCAAACATTTGATTTATGGTGGGTCTGGTGACTTGTCCAAACTGACAACTGTGTGGCTGACAAGGTTAAATTTGTCTTTGACCGACTAGCATGAGAAAAGAATTTCAACTCTTGTTCATTATCAATGACCACATGACAATTTTTCATTTGGCTAGAAGCAAACTAGACATCGCAAAATTGAAATAAAAATGGGCTCAAGTTTCATATATATATACATATATTTTGGACCATTAAATTTCTTTTTAAAAATGATAACAATTTTTATCTAGGTTTAAGATTTTCAAATGAGTTGAAATTTTGTAGAAATGATGTTTATGGTGAGTTGATAATATCTACAAAATATTAGATTTTAATTTATTTTCTAGGTGAAATTTTACTTACGTACTTATTTTAACTTACAAAAATATGATTGTATGAGTTATTCTTATATTTTTCTTTTTTATTTGTTGGTAATTTGGTAAGTACCTATGTGTTGATAAATTGGAAAGAGAAAACTGCATTTTTCAGGAAGAGATGAAGAAAAGAAATTGACCAAACTTTTTTTTTTTGTCCCTACCTTCTTGTACTATGGTCTTCTTGCGCCTTGGTTGCTACCTAGACGTTTGAACCACATTTGTATGACTCCCTAATTAGTTCCATTTTGCTGTCCTTAAATGGCAAATTAAATCATCTCTGTGCCGTATTGACTCTTGCATATTGCAATCAAATTTGACTCAAATGATTCGTCCTCAATGCACTCCAAGAAGGGGCATTGTCGCATGAACCAGCTGACCAGCCTAAGAAAATCTACCACATAAAATCATGAAGTGTTGAACTTTGATAAAAAAAAAATCAAGTACGTTAATTCATAATTGTCGCAATTTTGAAAACGAAAGTGTTAGAATAGTATATTAGATCTAATGGTTGGCTGGGTATGTCAAGATAGTATGTTAGAAACTTAGAATAGTCTTTAAACGTAGCCGCCCTGATACCCGTATATATATATATATATATATATCTTAATATTAAAGCTCCCACAAGGGTATTTTTCGAGCTCTATTAAAATTCCACATCATCTCCTATTAAAACATAAATTTCTCCTATTTGAAAAAAAAAAAATCATTTTTTTTTACAATCGAATTTCTTTCCTATTATAACGGGGAATTATTCTCCTATTAAAACAAATTTTAGCACTTCTAATTAAAGCGGGAATCGTTCTCCTATTAAAACATAATCTCTCTCTTAATTAAAAATAATTTGTTTTAAAATTAAAATGAGTTACCGACTAAAACAATGGTCCCATTTTTCTAAAAAAAATCTAAATGTTTTCAAAAGTGCCGGTGCGTATGCACGGGCCTACAAGCTAGTATATATATATATATATAATAAAGCAGTTTGGTTTTTTATGCTGTTATATCGAGCGGTCCGGGATAAAACAGTTTTGGGATGATCCTACGGTGATAAATTAATTTCTTTCGAGAGTCTTACTTACTCTAAACTAAAGAGTCATACTTTCTTTTAAGAGTCATACTTACTCTAAACTAAAGAGTCCCTACTTATATTTTCCCCTCTACGGTGATCAAATCACTTTCTTCTAAGCGGTCGGTGATAAATTAATTTCTTTCGAGAGTCCTACTTTCTCTAAACTAAAGAGTCCTACTTTTCTTTTAAGAGTCCTACTTATTTTAAACTAAAGAGTTATAATAATAAAGCAACTTGGTTTTTTATGATGTTATATCAAGCGGTCCAGGAGAAAGCAGTTTTGAGATGATCTAACGGTTGTATATCAAGGGTTTTCAATATTGAAATATAAACCCTTGAAAAATAAAATATCAGTAAAAATCAAACTAAATAATATTTTCCAATATCAAAAACTCTGAAACTCTACACCCACCGTAAACTCTCTCGCCAGAAAGTTCACGATTTTCAACCCAAAAAGAAAAAAAAAAAAAAACTCAAGGGTGCTTCTTTTTTGCCCACCAATCTATCGGTTCTCTCCACCTCTCCAAGTTCTCTCCACCATCAACATGCAAGATTAATTTGTATTGATTTTACACAGTGATTTTTTAGATTAATTTGTATATTGCATAGTTTGCAAGTGCATGTATTTGGAATCCCGTTACTTGACAAGAATTTACATGTGAATTTTTCTTCCACTATCACACTTTTATGCATGTGGGTTTTTCTTCCACCCAAACTCTATGCAGTATAGACTTATTTTTATATGTGAAGAAAGTGGATTCTTCAAATCCTCCGTACTAGGACTGATTCCCGGGGTCGTCACACTCATCCTCATCTTCTTAATAGAGCTCCTGTATTATTTAATGGAGCTATACATTGGATGATTAACTATGAATACTACAAAAGATTGTTTGGGAATTGGCCGCATTTGTATTCATTTGTATATAACACTAAAAAGTTTGTAGAACACGATTGAAGGAGGTGAATTTACATATATGTGAATTTGGAATCCTGTTACTTGACAAGAATTTATATGTGAATTTTTCTTCCACTATCACACTATTCTGTATGCAAGTTTTTCTTCCACCCAAACTCTATGCAGTATAGAATTATTTTTATATATGAAGAAAGTGGATTCTTCAAATCCTCCATACTAAGACAAATTCCCGGGTCGTCACACTCATCCTCCACTTCGTAATAGAGCTCATGTAATATTTAATGGAGCTCTACATTGGATGATTAACGATGAATACTACAAGAGATTGTTTGGGAATTGGCCGCATTTGCATTAATTTGTATATAACACTTAAAAGTTTGTAGAACACGATTGAAGGAGGTGAATTTTTTTGGAAAAATTTAAACAAAAAATTGGAATTAAACTCTATTTGTTTCCAATACGTTCTAAATTTTTCTAAAAGTATTAGACATTGTATTTAAATGGCTAAGAACTGAACTCTTGTGACAAAATGCATGTAAAACATTTTATGGGTTCAGGAATAGGTACATTTCTTATCTATTCCTTAGTGGATTCATGTGATGGATGGGAGTAAATTTAGGAAGTGGGAGTAGAATTTCATTATAACACACTCAATAGTCTTTAGGTATGAGACTAAGTTCTTGGTTGTTAATACCAATTCAGTGTGCCCTCAAGATATAAGCTGGTAATCTCTAGCCACGTACCTTCGTTGTTTTGTTACCACGAGAGATAGTTTCATTGTTTTGTTACCACAAGAAATAGTTTGCAATACATTTTCCCCCCTTTTCCAGGTTGTTAGTTACTTTTATTTATTGCAGCCATTGTATAGGTTGGGATGTATAATCATGGACTTATAGAGGTAGTTGAACATGCATGGGTTTGATTATTTTGTATTAAAAATGGAAAATATTTATAACTAATATGAGCTTATGATCATTTGAGAATAATTTTGATATACTTGGTATTTAGACTCTTGAAACAATGGTTCTCAATGTAGATAATATGGTTTGAGGAGCTTTTATTAGTTCTATCATCTTTTTTTTTATTGAGCTTTATCATACACAGTGAATATTTGTGATTAATGTGCGCAGCTTAATTCATATTTACTTGAAAATTGGTGGTGCTTAGGATGCATGGTATACTTAATAAGTCCATATAATATACTTATAAGTTGTTCTACCTACCTAATAGATATGATGTCCCACACGTCTCAAAGCTCCTAAATCCTTATATAGCATTAGGCGTTGTACATCTCAATTAGATATATAGATATATGCATGTTTTTAATACAATAGAAAATTCTCACATGTAAATAAAATGTGTGAGGACACTATTGCTCTTTCAAGTAAATTCAATAGATACTATTTTTTGTACACGTTGTTTAGAAGGTGTTAATACGTGGATTATGCTTTTTCTTTGACACATGGGAATCTATCATGCATAGCATGACAAATTCTTTTGTTAGTCAATGGTAACAATTTTTTGTGGATGTTTCAAAAGAATGATATATATATATATATATTATTTTTTTATTATTATTTTTTTGTATGGATGTGGTTTGAAAGGAAAAGTACTAACACATTCGTAGACCAACGAATGGTAGAACTATGAGGAAGGCCAATATGAGAACATGTACTTAGAGCATCTTACACGAGTTTTTTGGCTCTGCATGATGAACGTAGTAGATGAACTTACAACACTTCATTTTCAAAAGCAGATAACAAGTGGGTCATGGAAGTACTAGCTAATTATGATGCTTTTGTTAATGAAAAGTGTTCCATCTCTAATTTCTTTATTAGGTTCTCTTTCTTGTGATATGCTCTTTAGTATATTGTACTTATATTATGCATCGAAGTGGAAGTTGGATTTTAGTTTGATGTAATAGGGATTATATATACAAATGTTTTTTTTTAATTTTTTTTTTAAATTTAACATGTGTATAAATATTGATTAAAGGATCGTGGTTAGTTATTCAATATACATACTTCATAGTGTTGCTCAGTTCTATTGATTGTCTTCTTAGACATTGTTTAAGTTGTTGTATGCTATATCATGTATAATATCAATATGACACATACATGTTCATTTTAGATGTCAAAATATAGTGGAAACCATGCCAAATTGGTGTAAAATGCATGGTGTGTTTAAACATAAGTTTAATTTAATAAATTCACCCATAATAACAATTGAGTGGCATCACCATTGAGTGGCATCACCACCATAATAAATATAATAAAACAGCTTGGTTTTTTATGCATTTAATTATATCAAACGGTCCAGGGGAAAGTAGTTTTAGGAAATCTAATGGTGAGATAATCTAATTGTAATTATGGGTATTAAAGTCAATTTATGTTTTAGGAGTTTTAATTTTCTTAAACTATTACTAATCATTCGAAAAAGTAGTTAAAAGGAGATTGACTTTTGTTAATCTCTTCGTGGCTTCTTCGTCTTCTCTCCCTTTCTCTATAAAGCAAAATGTTCTTTCTTCCCAAGCAGCAAATGTCTATTAGTTAGTTCATATCCAAAAAATAATATATAGATGGTGTTGTTCTTCAAAAAGTGGAGTATGTTTCGTAATATCCTCAGTATAACAGAGTTCCCCTAGTGTAGAAATTTCTCTATAATTGTCGTTCTCTTTCTTTCGATAAGTTTTTGAACTGTCTTAGTTATTTGAGTTTTGGAAGAGTGTACCATAGCCAGCAAGCACTATAGATAATATTAATTCCGCTTGCATTTTTGCAAAAAAATAAAAATAAAAATAATCTTTTTATTTTTTGGGTACCATGCTTACAATCCCAAACTTCGATGGAATTGGTGCTATTAGCCTATTATGATCAGTATTTATTTATTTACAAATTAGGATCATTGCAAGCTAGCTATATGCATGTAATACATGTACATGTTTCATTGCTTCTTCTCTCTCTTTTTTAACAAATTATTTTTTATGATCTCTTTAAGATTTTTCTTTCTTTATTTTTTTAAGTGTCTAAAAGTTGAAGAGAACCACAGCCTATACGCCACTAAGGTGTCACGTGTAGCATTGTAACACCTCGAGATAATTAGGTATAACATCTTATATTTTTAGTTAAAATGTTCTAATAACCAATGTTCTTTGGTTCTTTCGAAGTAAAATAGCTTGGTTTTTTGAAGTTGTTATATTAGACGGGCAAAGGCAAGGGCAACGGCAACGGCAAAGAGAAAACACTTTTGGCATAATCAAATGGTGAAGTGAGATTAACAATTAAGAAAATAAAGGATTACTCGTAAGATTTTCTCAACACTTTGTGCATCTATCATATCTTGCGATAAAAATTATGCCTCCACGAACTCTTCATTCATTCATCAAAAGCAGTAAATATATATATATATATATATTTCTGAAATCAATCCTCATTCAATGGAGTGGATCTTGAGTTCTATTCATCCATTTTCTTCCAATAGTTGTGTCTCCTCTCCCACTAAAAAACGCAGCTAAAAACCTTAAAAACGTACACACTATTAAAAATAATGGCATGGCCTCAAAACTCTACAATAGCTAAAAGAATTTGGTCGCCTTCAAAATTCAGGGATAATGTAATGACTTAGGTAGTGGCTTGGAGTTATGAGAGTATGTTGCTTCTCATACAAAGTTCGACCATTGGAGTAACCAGCGAATGGTATATAGACCCCCTCTCAAAACAGGAGCTTCTTTTATAATTTAATTTATTCTTTTGTTGTTAAATATATGTCAAATTTTTTGTATTCTTTGCCTTTTTTCTATTATAATTTGGCTTTGCATGGAAATACGTGATTGATAATGGAGTAATTGTTTCATATATTTGGGAAGCGATGCGCTATAAGTGAGAGCCCCCATGTTAAGTCTATACTTTGTTCAAAACAAAATTTGAGCTTAGTTAAAAAATTGAGCACGCATAAAATAGGAGCAACATACAAAATGTAGAAAACTAACAATGTTGCGCATGAGTTGCTAAGGTCTTTGTGTAAGCAACTGTTTCTTGCAAAAAAATTAGTGTAAAATGATAAATTTAGACATGCGTTTATTTCGCTAAATTTACCCCTAATGACAATCCAGTGGCATCGCCATGGGTTAAATTCTAGTATATATATATATATATATATATGCCGGATCTTATAAGCACATACTTATTTTAAATTAAAATAAGTACGTAAGTAAAACTTAGAAAATGAATTCAAACCTAATTTTTTGTGGATATCATCTACGCACCATAAACATCATCTATACAAAATTTCAACTCATTTGAAAATTTCTAACTTAGGCAAAAGATTATTGCAAAAGTATTATTTTCTAGACCGTTAGATTTCTTTTTAAAGATGACAACAATTTTTAGCTAGGTTAAAGATTTCCAAATAAGCTCAAATTTTGTAGAGATGATATTTATGGTATGTAGGTAATACCTACAAAAAATTAGAGTTGAATTCATTTTCTAAGTGATGTTTTACTTACGTATTTATTTTAACTTTAAAATAAGTATGTATTTCTAAGATCGGGTCTGTTTTTAATGTATTTATTTTACTTACGTATTTATTTTAACTTAAAAATAAATATGTACTTTTAGGTAATATATATATTGGCAAGCCTGTTTTTAAACGAGATTAGTAACTCTTTTTTTGCACGCAAATAGGGATTTTATAAAGAGTGAAAAAAATATACAAGAAGTAAAAGTTTCACATACTATTAGAGCTTACAATTCCAAATTTAACTAAATTTATAGTACGTCCAGTAAAGACATTATAGTTTTGTGATATAGCTTGGTCTATATGTGAGAAATGTGCCGGTAGTCAAGATTATGAATAACTCTCTTCCACCTAGCTTGCAGGTATCACCTAAAAATTTTACCAATTTTATTAGTTGGCATTATAAACTAAAATAATTTTCTTTTTATTCTGGTTTAATGTGACCTTTTGAAATTCAATTTAACTCGGAAATTCATTTGCCTAATTGACCAACATAGTCATATCTTCCTCCTAAGTCATTTGCGTTTGTTAGCTCACTACCATAATTTTGAAATAAGTACGTATGTCTTCCACACACAGAATCGTCTCTTTATAGAATGAGAATCAGTTCAACCATTAAACTTACTTGTTTCCTAAATGAAGTAGGACAACGTAACACCTTATTCTTTGCTAGCTGTTTTAACTTATAAAAATGCATATATTTTATTATATTAAAACAAACCAAGATTTTGTAATCTAAAATGAGTTGGAGAAACGCGTCCGTATATGGGAAGGATAGATCCTAGTTCGGAATTTCCGACCGATAATCTAAAAATCGAAATTTATTAAATTTCAACTCTTATCACATTTGAAATTTTAAATAATTTTGGAATTTTGGATATTTCAACTTTATATTTGGAATTCCGTTTTTTTGAAAAACCGAAATTCCAAATGGAATTTCAAAATTTCGTTCCGAATCACAAACTATGGGATAGATACTCTTTATCTCATTTTTCATTTTTCCATTATTTATGCTAAAGGATCGAACTTATTTTCTTAAAACTGAATTTATATGACACCTAACCTTCATGTTTAAATATTTTATGCTAAACTTCTAATTAGTTTGAGTATTGGATTTAATCATTTGGTAAATAACTTGTAAGCATTGGAATTCTATTTTAGCAACCAAAATATGAAAATAAACTTACAGGATTATAGACCAACTTTGAGTAATACTTACGCATTAACACCTTTTACACCCCACAGATTATAAGACAACTTAAGTGGGCCAACAGACTCACGTTGAATGTTAGTACATACTACATAGTACGTCAATGTTTTCTACTCCATAAAAATCCCACCAAATGTGTTTCGGTCTTTCTCTTCCCAAAACGCTCCAACGTCTCAAACTCTCCTCTTTTTTTCTTTCACTCCCCATAAAAGTATAAAACCCCCCTTCTCTTCTCCTCCTTTCCCAAAAACCCTGCAACACCCAAAAAAGCCATCAAACATGAGAGATTACTCCCCTTCCTTCCCTTCTTGCTTTCGCCCCTCCCCTTCTTCTTCTCCCACCTCAAAATCCAATCTTCCACCAATTTCTGGCAACCCCAACCTTGCCACGTGTCTCTACAACACGGACCTTGGCCTTGCTGCTCTCACTTGGTGTAAAAACATCTTTGGTAGAGCTCTTCATATTGACCTTCACTTTGAAGAACAAGAAGATGAAGAAAGTTTCTCACCTTCTCCAACTTCTTCTACTTCTTCATTTCATCTTCATTTGAAGCCATTTCTCTTTTGGAGAAAACATGGTGTGAAGAGATTTGATGCAAAAACTAGTTCAAAGTCTATAGAAATATATTGGGATCTCACTAAAGCTAAGTTCTTTTCAAGTTCTGAACCACAGTCTAGTTTCTATGTTGCTGTTGTTGTTAACAGTGAAATGATACTTCTTGTTGGTGATTTGAGTGAAGAAGCTTATGAAAGAACAAAAGCAAGAAAGTTGGAAAAGATTCAAAGTTTAGTTTTGAGAAGAGAACATGTGTTTGGGAATAAGTTGTATACTACTAAAGCTAGAGTTGGTGGTAAAGTTAGAGATATATCAATAGATTGTAGTGTTTGTGATGAACCCAAGCTTAGTTTTAGTGTGGATAGCAAAAGGGTATTGGTTATTAAAAGATTAAAGTGGAAATTTAGAGGCAATGAGAAGATTGAAGTTGATGGAGTTCCAATTCAAGTTTCTTGGGATGTATTCAATTGGTTGTTTGAAGATACAGATGATGGACATGCTGTATTTATGTTTAGATTTGAAGAAATGGGATTTGAGGAAGAGGGTGGTGAAACAGAGTTGAAGTTGAAACAGAATGGAGAAATGATATGTTGGCAACAACAACAAGGTTATAATGGATATTTGGGGATGAATGGTTTTGAGAGAAAGAAGTTAAAAAGAAGTTCTTTTAAGACAAGAAGCTCTTCTTCTTCATCAATGTCTTCAGCTTCTTCTGGAAGTAGTTCATCTATAATGGAATGGGCAAGTAAGGAAGAAAATGAGTTGCAAAGTCAATCTGGGTTTTCTTTGTTGGTTTATGCTTGGAAGAGTTGAAGAAGATTTTAGTTTCTTGTTTGAGGTTCTTTAAAATTCAGTTTTAACACTAACCCATTATTTTGTTCATGAAAATAGCTCAATAAGTAGAAGAGATATTCAGAAAAGTGTCTTCTCTTCCTTTTGTGCTCATTCAGTACTAATTGATTGATTATTTCTTCTTGTTGTAACATTTGATTGTTGTTACTTTAGATTGTAAAACTATGATTGCTGTAAAAAGCCAAATTCAATAGAATGAGTTCTTGTTATGGAATGTACAAGCAGTTAACTTTAAACAGATTTCCTCCTTTGCAGTTTACATAGATTTCAAGTTTATAATCAGAAAATCCTCCCCCCCCCTTTCCTTTTTTATTGTTCATTTAATACTACCGAAAATGCATGTGAAGTTGTTCACTAGTCATTGAGTTCTTGTTCATAGCTGTGGATTGTGGTTCTGATCGAAGATTCTCTTCTCTATGTTGCACACTGCATTTCTTTCTAGCTAGCTTTCCCATTTTGTTTTCTTTTTCAATTTGAGGTTTTCTAAGAAGTTAGTTGTGAAGTCGTGCTTACTTCCAAGATTTCCGACCAACTATGTACAAATGCATGTGAGGTGGGGTTGTTTCTTTTCAACTTATAAAGCAAATGCCAATAGGGACCATTAATTGGTGTACCAATTATATATAACTCCAATGCAAACGTACTAATGTACTATCTATTGGAAATTAGCAAGAAAATAGAAGAATATGATGGAATTGATTGATGATCATGATCTGTTCGTGTAGAAAACATAGATGAACTAGTGGGCTGGTAATGTAACGGATTACTGTACTTTGGGCACAGAAAGAGAGGTGCTATAAATTTGAATATCAGAATTTTAGATTGACTGTTTGACCAAAGCTTGCTTTCTTGCTTGCTTTGTACTGCTGTTTCTGCAAAGTGAAGATCTGAGCATTAAAGATTCTTAAGCCAGGTTGTATTGAACAGAATCAATCAGTTATCGTATATTTTTTGTTAAATTTAACGAGGAGGGGCATCAATTATGAGCTGCAGAGCTGGGGACAAGAATTAGGACTCACGCCTTTTTCAGCATATATATATATATATATATATAGAGCCATAGACAACATGTTCCATGGCTCACTAATTCGAAGATGTCCTCTCTAGTCTCTACCAGTTCAAAATCGCTCATTGGCCTCGGTATGCTCTCAGAATTAACGCAGCATGTATGCGCGGTCGTAAAACATATTCGATCTTTACTAATGTACGTGTAATACATTCCAACTCCTTTTACTAATGTGAGGCATTAACATATTCTATCGCCTGTTTAAATTGTATGAAAAGTACTTGTAAAGTTATCACTTCAAAAGTTCAAAGACACTGGCTCTTTGACAAGCCCACTGTCTAATCTCTGAAGTGTTTCTAAACACAGCCTATATGTGTGACCATCATCAAGGAGTGATATAGCTTTATGGAGCTGGTTCTGTGACCCAAACTGGTCCCCATATGGCTACTAAAGATGCAACTATAGCTTAGTCTAACAACATCAAGACGTTTGTAAGTCAATGTTGAAATTTCCAACCCAAGAGTTCATTCAAACACATTCAGATTTTATGGGAAGAACAGACTTTTGAGACAAAGCCCATAGGCATGAGGACAACGCATGCTAATTGTGGTCAATAAAGAAACATTGGAGGTAAACTATGTAAAAGCATTGGCAGGTGTTCTAATTTATTCGCAAATATGCTAAGACTTTGAATGCAGAAGTGTAGTAGTACGTGTGTAAGATGGTTGTATACTTTTTTTGCTAAGACTTTGAATGCAGAAGTGTAGTAGTACGTGTGTAAGATGGTTGTATACTTGTATGAGTAGAAACTGAGAACTTTTGGTTCTCTGGTGGGGTTCATGGAATAGGACCTAATAGTTGTTTATGGTTGGCAATGTTGCACATTGGTTATGTGTAGGGTTCATGGAAATGGGACTAGACGACTAGTGGAGATTCATGGTTTAATAAGGCTGGGAGCTATGACTTAGGTGCATATACTTAACAGGCATACCAATTCTACATTTCTAGCACGCAGAAGAGACTTCGGTTTTTTTTTTTTTTTTTTTATCAAAGAGCACCGTTACATTGGTATGACTTATGAGTGTATGACCGTATGATGACACCTCTGGGACTTCATTTTCATGGAAAAAAGAATAATAAGAAGAAAATTATTGTTTACGATCATCTAGTTGGATTAGTATCTATCCCAATATCAGTGTCAGGGAGAGTTTTATACAGAACTAATGTTGAAATAAAGTCGAGCTATTCTGATTTGTATGAAGTGGATATGGTTATAAATTCAATTTTTTAATTTTTCCTATCCCAATCCATACTCTATAGAAGATAAACATCTTATCGATCTATTGCTGATATTGAATCTAATCAAGCAAATTGGTCATCCATTTGGACTGATAGTTTTGCGTACACAATCTATATATATGTTGCACGAAATGAAGAAATTACAGCTGTGTTTGATAGCCCTCTTTGCCATGGCAAATGTAAATAAATGACACTATTCATTTGTTTGCCGGTGTTTGATGTGCTTTTTGACCCATTGTATTTTTTGGATTTGCCACAAATTGTAATTTGCCGTGATTTTGATGGCAAATTTTAATCTGGGGGAGATATCTAAATTTTTCCACGACAAATTAACACACAAATTTGCAAGGATTTGCCACAAACCAAAAAAGAAAAAACAAAAGCCCGAGAAAATCTCACTCTCTCTCCCTTCGTGAAAAACAACAATGGAGTTGCCCTGCAGGCTCCAACGGTCTCTCTCTTTCTCTTCTCCTCTTAGGTAAGTTCATCTCTTTATGCCTCTCTCTCTCTCATAGGTACCATTGTATGTGACCTCAACATCTTTTTCTGTTTATAATTATATAAAACAAAGTGTTGGGTTTTATTTATTTATTTAATGGCATTTGGTTTGGAAACGCAGAAGAAGAACTATTGTGTGATAGGGGATGTTTATGGAGTATTACTTGTGCCTAAAAACTTGAACTTGAAAAAAATACTTCATTTACTGCTGCTGACCTTAAATTTCAACTGCCCAATGTTGGGAAAGGTACCAAAGTGAGTTTTTTTACGTTATTTTTAGTGTTTGTTTGGATTAATGTTTTTCTCGCCATTGGAAAAAGAAGAATCTTTTATGTCGATTCTTGAATGGAATTTGGAATAGTAAGGGGTATCCAAACACACCCTTGATTATAGAACTGAAAAATGTTGAACCTTTTTCATTTTTTTTTTCTTTTATGATTCAATGGGTTATGCCAATTTTCTTCCTGTGGACCAGATTGATTAGTAGCTGAGGAATAGAGATTGTTGTATGTGGATGCAGGAATTTTTTAGAAACAGAGAGGTTAGAGAGTTTTTCAGTGGAGCCTTAGCTGGTGCTATGACTAAAGTTGTTCTTGGTCCAGAAACCATAAGGTGAGACATTGCAATTTTAGTTTTACTATATAGTAATGGTATACTCACTTTAACATGCAAATAAAGCTTCATCAGTCTCTGTTCTGCTTCAAAACTTTGAAGGTTTCAACATAGTTTTTCTTAATAACTATAATACGGTGCCCGCGCCTTTATGATTGCTGTAAGGAGTTCAAACACACAGTTCAATTCATTGTTGATGGCATAGATACATCTTTTATATATTTCTTTTTATGCATAATTATCTATGACATAGTGATGTGTACGTTATTGGAGAATAATTATATTACTGATATTTGGTTTGTTCTTTGCACACCAATTAAGAGTTGATCTTCCAAATTCCAACCCTCTGAATATTTGTGCCATCTTTTTTAGATAATAGGCAGTATTTGTATTTGTATTTGTATTTGTATTTGTATTTGTAGTGAATCATATTTACAAGTTTGGTCTGTCTTCCTCTCAGATTTTTGGCATTAGATGGGACATCAGTACATCACCAAGGTTTCATGTTCGTAAATTGAGTGAATAAGCTGAAATTGAGTTTTTTTTTTTTCGGTTTTAGTTTTCTGGTATGAGAAGTTCCTATAGAAAATCAATGTATGCTTGCTACTTTTGGTCATCTTTATAGGGCCAAAACCAAAATATTTTCAGATATAAAGAAGTGCTCTTTCAAGTGATACGTCGTAATGACATAATATGTGTTGTATTGTTCTTAAAATTGCAAGCAGTCCACCTATGTATTTGTTGAAAGGCAAGCTTAATTGGGTTCTTAATTAAGTGGTTGGAAAGTCTTAAATAGGTTTTATTTTTGTGAAAGACAAATGCATGGTTCTTGGGTTTGCTTAGAAAGTCTTAAATAGATTTAGATTAATGGTTTGTTTATGCTTATGTCTTGAGTTGAGGTTGTGGAAATTTTACATATGAACTCATTTATATCCAATTTCTTATACATCATGTTTATGAAGTTTGAGACTAACATGATTTTTTTTGTTGTAAAAACAGGTACGCACCCTAGAAATTTTAAATGTGATGCTTGCCATTTCGTATTTGTCGCATTGGAATCGATAACTCAATGGCCAGAAGAGGAAGCTCTTCCGTAGATTTGTTGTTGTCATTTCCCATTGTTAACCTTTACCTTAGATTACCTAAGTAGTGCACTTGGGCTCTTGGCCAATAATTCACTTGAAGTCTTTATTGAATTCAGCACATGGGCTGACAGAAAGGCAACCAAAGCCACTTGTTACTGTGGTGGTGGTGCTGGCATGTGGTGTGAGTGTGTGATGGCAGATGGTGGTAGTGTGGTGTATGTGAGAGTGTGTGTGCAGGTGCTAGTGTGTGAGTGTGGTGCTGTTGTTGCTGGGTGGAGTGTGTGCTGGGTGTTGTTGCCTGCTGCTACTAGGTGCCTACCTGCTGCTGCCGTTGGTGCCTGCTGCTGCCATGGACTTGCTTCCCTTTGGTATTTGTTTTCTTACACATGTTTGTTAATTGTATGTCAATTTGTTGATGTACCCATACATAAATATTTAAGATATTGGTTGGGCTTTGAGTTATCCCTTGTATATAAAAGATAATTAGTAATATGATTTTCTCAAGTTAGCTTTAAACTTTTGAAGTTTTTACCTAATATTTTCCATCCAAAGCAAGTACATCTTGAAGCGTGCCTAAGGATATAAGTCAACATTGTTGAGGCTTTTTAAAAGCATTTAATACGGTATTGATCTAACTATCTTTAATAGATAAGGGTATGTGAGTGTCTAAAAACTTATTTGTTTATGTACTGTAATGACTTTTTGAAATTTCTTATGAATGATTGAATGAATGAATGAATGATGCCTGTGTTACGACACAGGTCATCCTTATCCAAAAAATAAATAAAAATCAAAGTGATGATTACCTTGATTGATGCAAGTTCCATTGGCATCACTAAGCAACATTGTTTCCAGACTTTTCATCTCATGAAAATCAACTACCTCCATGATTTTTCCCTTTCTCTTTTGTTTAGGTTTCACAAGATCTAATTAGCACAATCACACTAAAAAAGTAGTTTAAAGACATGCCATGAAAACATAAAATGTACCAAAATCTAGTTCAATATGGTTGAAGGCTACATTTGATGATTCGGTCTCTCCAGTGTATGTGTCTTGTGTGGCATATTCAAGACACGAATCTGGTTATGCATGTTGGAAAGCATATAGCTAAAGCACTTGAGTGTAACTATCAATAAATATATTGAGTATCCTTGTGACAAGGATGAGTCAGGGCAAATGGTTGTAAATCAGGGCAAATGATATTTACCACAATATCATCAAACAATGGCAAATTTAAATTTTCCACAAATTATTTGCAATTGTCACATAGCAAATTTGCCAATGGCAAATGGAGTGGCAAATTGTGACAAAATTTGCATTTGCCACAACTTTTATCAAACATAACCTACATGTCAAAAAAAGAAATGACCAAAGTACATGTCAATGACGTTGGCTTGCATCCCAGGACCAAAAGTTTCATAGTTTGATGTAAAATGAATAAGAATTATGAATGCACAGTCATCTTATACATTCTACTGCAGACCACCACCCGCACACTCTAGTTTACCACATGATCATCTTTGCAGTGAATTTTTGAAATGCATTGCTACTTTGCTTTATGGTTTTTTGGGCTTTTGCTGATATCGAGATTTACTGAAAGATCAACTCTACATATCGTACATACAAATCATTTTTTTTTTCCGATAAACAATGCCATATATTTAAATTATAAGGATAGAGGAACAAAGTATGCATTCAACATACACTTCAGAAGATTTTGCATAGCCAACTGGTGGTTAGCCCAACCAGCTAACTTATGTGCATCCCCATTAGAAATTCTACTAATCCATTTAAAACTACTAAAAGCAAAAGCATTAAGCTAGTTCATTACAGACTTATGTAAAGCTGCAAGTGACCAAGTACTTCCAGAGCCACTTAGGGACTTAATCACACTGCCACAGTCGCCTTCAAATATAAAGCTCTCCCTCCTAAAGTTGCGTTCCATTAGAATTGCCACCTCTGTTGCCACCATTATTTCAACTTCCTCAAGTCCTTGAGCTTTATATTTTCATACTACTGCTCCAACCAACTTTCCTTCCTCATCCCATGCCATACATCTTGCTCATGCCCATCCTATTTCCTTGTAAAAAGATGCATCAAATCTTACAACAATACAATTGTTTGGTATAATATAGAAAATATGATCTAAAGAATCAACAATAGGAGGGCCCCCTAGAGGAATAGGTTGTTGAGTGTTTTCATAGAATGCTAGGAGGCATTTGTCTGTTTCCATACTACATCATCTGAGCAATCTCCCCTTTAGCAATTTTGTGTTCAAACTTCATATCATTTATGAAGTTCCATATTTCATGAAGGAGAATACAATTGAAGGTACCAGCTAGCTCTCTTGATAGGTTCTTCAGAGTTGTTACGTACACCATATCATGAATTGGTGCATCCAGTCTCAAATACAATCACCCTGAAGATTTTGGATCCTTAGACTTAATTATGAGTCATACCATGTTGCCCTGGTCCAATTGCACTCAAAGAAAAGGTGTTGGTTTGACTCTATAGTTCTCTCACAGAAAGAACAAGGGAAGTCTCCCACCATCTTTCTTTGTGACAAAAGGTCACCCAGAGGCAGGGTTTTCATATACAGTTTCCACATAAACAATTGAGTACTTGTAGGAAGTTTAGATTTCTAAATATATGAGATAGTTTTCTGGTTAAAACTAGAAGCTAGGCTTGTCCAATCCAGTTTTTTCCCTCCTATGGCAGCAAGCACATCTAGATAATACTACGGTGGTTTCTCAATCTTGTTGATTGCTTTAATTGCACTCATGGAGTCAGATTCCAGTTTAACCTCTTTGTAACCTTCGTTAATACAACGGTCAAGACATACTTCAATTGCTTTTAGCTCTTGAAAGATTACTGAGTGTAGGCCTCCACTACCATTTAAATCAGCAAGAACTCTCCCTTCTTCATCTCTTATGACTCCACCATGTCCTGGCCCCTTATTGTTAAGTGCACCATCTGTGTTAGCTTTGACTCTACCACTTACAGTAGGTGGCCGATGCATTCAGTCTTTGCTGCTGTTTGAATTGAGCATCAATGTTTAAACTTCAAAATGATTTCTGACTGGGCATGTGTCTCTCACCTTAGGCTTGAGCACCTGCAAATAGTTCCTGATGTCTCTTACCATCTTGTTAAAAACAACAGAAGCTGGTTTAGATGTTTGCTGAAATCTACAAGCATTTTGTGGTTATATACTAAAAGCATTACTTTTGTATTAACTATAATTCTTTATATTTTGAATGAGAATCATATGAGAAAATGTTATGCATATTATATATGTTATTAGTTATATGCATGTGTCTAATACTTTATGTTGTAGATGATATGGTGTGTGGTGACACACAGAAGATCTTATCATCAGTACCTTATAAAGTATAAGTAAATATTCACAACCTAGATGGATTTGGACAAACCATTGGTATGGTTGTAGTATAATTTGGTATTAGTCTATCTTAACTACAGGATTACACTAGTACACTTTGTGTGTATTGAATAGGACCAAGTGAGGTTGTTTCTCTTTATATTGACTATATAAAAGAACAAACACCTCTGTTATTATGGATGTTTGTCCTCTTAATCCGGATATAATAACGGGCACTTACGTGAATTGTACATTGCTTTAAATCATCAATGAGTGAAATTCATTTGTGAATCAACAAACTCGATGGATTGGATAATGACATTGTATGTAAGGTGTGCTGTTGATTATAGAAAGAATTCATGACCTGCAAGAAGTCGGGTTGATGATGTCCCCTTGAGGAGCTCGTAAGGATTGTCATGTAAACCCTGCAGGTGGATTTAATCCGACATGACAATGAGGTTGAGTGGTACTACTCAAAGACATAAAAAGTTGATTAATGTACTTGTCATTAACTTGACTTAATCAACGGGCATTCGATATCTTAACACGAGCAGATCAACGAGCATAAAATATGGAGCCCATAACCGTAATTTGGGATTAAAATAAGTCATTTGTTAATCCGACTGGGGCCATGTGTTCCGGGCTTAACATGGGAAGCCCAAGCAACAATGACCTTTAGTAGAATAAGTCATTTGTTGACGGACTTGGGCCGTGTGTTTTGGGTGACAAACATGGGAAGCCCAAGCCCGTAAGGAGACCTAACCCTAATTTCTCCTCATGGTCCCTGTTGTAGCCTATATAAAGAAACCTTTTTCTCTTGGCCGAAAAGTTTAGTGATTGCTCAAGAGAGGCAAAAAGAGAAAGAAATGGCTGGTAGATCATTGCCCACACAACGTCCATTCCAAGGATAGGAATACAACAGAAGATCAAGAGGTTACTAATTCGTAGAGCTTGGATTCTCAGAGATATCACAGCTATTCAAAGGTATGATTCCTAACCAAAATCATGAACACCCTTATTCCGCTGCGCATGGATTTTCATGGTTTGTAGTCGATGACATGCAACCATAACGGTTCCTACATTTTGGACTTATATATATATTTGTATTAGTTGTCCTTTATATATATAAGTCCTACAGCTTGGACTTATAAAGGACAACTATATGAGATTATTAATGAATGGATTCACTTCTCCATTTGAAGGGATTCATTACAAAACAATGGACTTAGTGTTAAGTAATGGTATACACTTAGATGCAAGTAATGGTATCCTCCCCATCGGAGTCACTACTATTATTTGTAGGACCAAAGAAAGGTCAACATATTAGTTTTACTTGTCTAGATGGCATGTGTCCACTCTAACAAGTGGTGTGCTGTTAAGTTGACGAGAAGTAGAACTAATAGGAAAAACCTCTCTACACGAATATAGATATGGTAAACACACTATCGTGGCTTACTACTTCTCGGTGTGTAGGGTGCTGACGGGTTAATTAATTAATTTTTAAGTTAACTCCAAAAGTATTTCCACAAATGTAGAATGGTAAACATCCACACTATCGTGGCTTACTATTTCTCGGTTTGTAGGGTGCTGATGGGTTGATTAATTAATTAATTTTTGTTATTAACTTAAAAAGTTTTTTCCCTACATAATAGTTAATTTTATGTGATTCTAAGGTTTTCAAAATGGTTACTTTCAACCCACTAGCAACTATTCTTAAGGAAAACAAATTCCTTGGCCCTAATTACATAGACTGGAAACGCAACTTTGATACCGTGTTGACTGCTGAAGAGTACAAATTTGTACTCAATGAGGAATGCCCACCTAAGCCTAAAGCTGATGCTGGAGAAGAGGAGAAAGGAACATATAAGAAGTGGATCAAGGCAGATGAGATGTCGCGGTGTTACATTATGGCATTTATGTCAGGTGTGTTACAACATTAGCATCAGGCCATGACCACGGCTTATGATATGATGATCAATCTCAAGGAACTCTTCGGACACCAGAATAGGGCTGCTAGGCAAACTGCCATGAAAAACTTGATGACCACAACTATGACTGAAGGGACTCCTATAAGGGATCATATACTCAGGATGATGGCTTATCTGAATGAGTTGGAGATCCTTGAGCTGATATCGATGTGGAAATGCAGTCGATATCATTCTCATGACGCCGCTCGAGATTTGAACCGTTCCGCCTTAACTACAACATGAACAAAAGGTTGTATTCTTTGGTGGAACTTATGACAGAAATTCAGTCAGCTGAGAGCCTCTTTAAGCAGAGTTATGTTCAGGTTTATGCTATTGAGAAGGTTTCTACTTCTACACCTAATGGCAGTAAGAAGAAGAATAATGTTCAGAAGCATAAGAATATGGCAAAGAAGGGCATGGGACCTCAAGGAGCTGTGAAAAAGCCTAAGGGCAAGTGTTTCAAGTGCAAGCAGCCAGGACATTGGAAGCCAGATTGTCCTCTTCTCAACCAAGAGAATAATAGAGGTATGTCTCATGCACTAGTCGTTTAACATGTTTAGCGGTGTTATCTACCATTACCTAGTATGTAGATACGGGAGCCACTAACCATGTCTGCATTTTATTGCAGAGGTTCCAAGAAACCAAAAACTTAGTGCTGGAGAGATTACCATATCTTTGGGGGATGCTACGAAAGTAGTAGCTATTGCAGTGGGAGATGTTTGTTTATCTTTTGGTAGAAATAAGACTATAGTGTTAAAGAATTGTCTTTTATGTGCCTAATTTTAGAAAGAACTTGTTTTCAGTTTCAATGTTAATTAAGGATGGGTATCCTGTTTCTTTTAAATGACAAGATCGTCATTAAGAAAAATAAACTTTTTATCTATTCTAATGCAATTTATACATCATTAATCTTATTCCACCCACAGTGTATTAAATTATAACCTCGAGTAGTATTATTTTATAAGTATTGAGAGGAGAGACATTAAACTACTTCAGTACCAATAGTACAAGAACAGGAACCACAACGTGTCACTAATGATGTACAAGAACAAGACGTGCTTCGTCGTAGTGGGAGGGTTGTTAGACAACCTGATAGGTGGATTGGTTTGGGAATGTCTTCAGACATAACCACTGATAACCAAGATCCTGATCCCTGGACCTACAATGAAACACTCCAAGATAGAGATGTAGAATTTTAGCAAAAGATAATGATTTCTGAGATGGAATCTATGGATTCTAATCAGGTCTGGGAGCTTGTAGAGCCACCTAATGGTGTAAAGCCCATTGGATGCAAGTGGGTCTATAAAATGGATGTTAAGACAGCTTTTCTGTTCAGGGAAGTCTTGAGAAAACCATCTATATGAAGCAACTAGAAAGATTCATTGAAAAAGGTCAAGAGCCTCTTGTTTGTAAGCTTAAACGATCCATTTATGGACTTAAACAAGCTTCTAGATCTTGGAACATTCGTTTTGATGAGGTAATCCAATCTTATGGATTCGATCAAAGCCCAGACGAATCTTGTGTGTACAAGAAATTTGATGGAAACGTAGTGATATTTCTTGTGCTTTATGTAGATGACATCTTACTCATTGGAAATAATGTGAAAGTGTTGACAGACATAAGGGTATGGTTATCAAAGCAATTTGATATGAAGGACTTGGGAGAAGCGGGTCACGTCCTTGGGATCAAAATTATAAGAGATCGCAAGAAAAGGATGTTGTGCTTATCTCAGGCTACCTATTTTGATATTGTATTGACTCGTTTTAACATGCAAAACTCCAAGAAAGGTTTTTGCCTTTCAGGCATGGAGTTCCTCTATCAAAGGATATGTGTCCCAAGACACAAAAAGAGATAGAGGACATGAAAGCGGTTCCTTATGCTTCGGCTGTAGGAAGCTTAATGTACGCCATGCTATGCACAAGGCCATACATCTGCTTTGCTGTTAGCATGGTTAGCAGATATCATAAGAACCCAGGACAAGGGCACTGGACTGTGGTAAAACATATTCTGAAGTACCTGAAAAGGACTAAGGATTATATGTTACTATACCGTGCAGATAGTTTGGTTCCCTTAGGGTATACATATTCTGATTTTTAGTCAGATAGGGACAAGAGTAAGTCTACCTCAGGTTGTGTGTTTACCTTGGGAGGTGGAACCATAGTATGAGGAGTGTCAAGTAGAAATGCGTGTCTGACTCTACCATGGAAGTTGAATATGTGGCAGCCAATGAGGCAGCCAAAGAGGTAGTTTGGCTCCGGAACTTCTTGTTGGACTCGACAGTGGTACCTTGTTTACCTATGAGTATCACACTTTATTGTGATAACACTGGTGCGATATCTAACTTGAAGGAACCACGAGCCCATAAAGCAAGTAAACACATTGAGCAAGTACCACCTGATACGATCAATCATAAAAAGAGGAGATGTTACTATTACCAACATAGCATTAGAAGACAACCTAGCTGACCCCTTTACAAAGAGCTTACCGGCTAAGTCTTTTGACAAGCATGTTCAGGGGATGAGAATCAGATGCTTGGCAGTATAGCTTTAAGTATAAGTGAGAGTTTTGTTAGTGATATACTAAAAAGCAATACTTTGAGTATAAGTGGGAGATTGATAGGGTTATATACTAAAAATATTACTTTTGTATTAACTCTAATTCTTTATATTTTGAATGAGAATCATATGGGCAAATGTTATGCATATTATATATGTTATTAGTTATATGCATGCGTCTAATACTTTATGTTGTAGATGATATGGTGCGTAGTGACACACAGAAGATTATATTATATCATCAGTACCTTATAAAGTATAAGTAAATGTTCATAACCTAGATGGATTTGGACAAACCATTGGTATGGTCGTAGTATAATCTGGTATTAGTCTATCTTGACTACAGGATTACACTACTACACTTTGTGTGTATTGAACAGGACCAAGTGAGGTTGTTTCTCTTTATACTGACTATATAATGGAAACAAACACCTCTGTTATTATGGATGCTTGTCCTCTTAATCCGGATATAATAACGGAACTTACGTGCATTGTACATTGCTTTAAATCATCAATGAGTGAGATTCATTTGTGAATCAACAAATTCGATGGATTGGGTAATGACATTGTATGTAAGGTGTCTTTGATTATAGAAAGAATTGCGGACCTGCAAGAAGTCGGGTTGATGATGTCCCCTTAAGGAGCTTCGTAAAAGATTGTCATGTAAACCCCGCAGTGGATTTAATCCGACATGACAATGAGGTTGAGTTGTACTACTCAAGGACATAAGAAATTGATTAATGTAGTTGTCAGTAACTTAACTTAATCAACAGGCATTCGATATCTTAACATGGCCAGATCAACGAGCATATAATATGGAGCCCATAACCGTAATTTGGGATTAGGGCGGTAGTACAACAATGACCTTTAGTAGAAGAAGTCATTTGTTGACGGACTTGGGCCGTGTGTTCTGGGCGAACATGGGAAGCCCAAGCCCGTAAGGAGACCTAACCTTAATTTCTCCTCATGGTCCCTGTTGTAGCCTATATAAAGAAACCCTTTTCTCTTGGCCGAAAAGTTTAGTGATTGCTCAAGAGAGGCAAAGAGAGAAAGAAAGGGCCGGTAGATCGTTGCCCACATAACGTCCATTCCAAGGATAGGAATACAATAGAAGATCAAGAGGTTATTGATTCGTAGAGCTTGGATTCTCAAAGATATCACAGCTATTCAAAGATATGATTCCTAACCAAAATCGTGAACACCCTTTTTCCGCTGCGCATGGGTTTTCACGGTTTGTAGTCGATGACATGCAACCATAACGGTTCCTACATTTTGTTCCTTCCATATGCAGTCCACTGAAGCACAGATGAAGATTTTAATATCTTTCTCGTATCCTCGGTGTTGCATAATCGGATAAGTGAAGTCCATTCTCTTTTCGCATTTCTACTGTCAGTGAGAATACCTAACAAGCTTTTTTCTCTTAAGAAGAAATATTTGGAGTAGGAGCATTCGAAAAACAGGTGATAAGAGAACTCTCTGCTGTTATTACACAGGCAGCAAGAGGATTGATGGATGATATTCTTTTGTACTAACCTCTTTTTGAGTTGGGATGCTATTTGAAAAGAGCTTCCAGGTAGTGAATGAGTGACGAGGCAAAACACATCTTCCCCATACCATGCTAGACCACTGTTTATGTTCTTTTTTCTTTGACAAAGCAAGATATGCACTGTTGGAGGTAAAACCCCACTTTGATGTGGAGTCCATATGATCTTGTCCAGACTCAAGTGTTTGTTGATTTCAACTTTCATGATGGCGTCCCTCAAGGTTTCGGATTGTAGACCATTCACTGCTGCATTCCATGAACCATTAGTTAGAAGAGTGCTCACTTTTGAATTCAAGGGAAAGTTCCATTCAGTTATGACTTCTGCATCTTCTATCAGAGGTGATCGAGAACACCATATGTCATGTCACAATAAAGTGTCATCTCCATTAGAGATCGAAAGTACATGATGAATTTCTTTGCTTCTTTTTTTGTGTTGAGAATGCTTCTCCAAGTCCAAGAATAATCCTTAGGGTTAGACATTGATCGATATGACCAAAAAAATTTGTCTTTGAGATGTGTTGCTTCCATGTCCAATCAACCCATACTTTGTCCTCCCTAGTGACTAATTTGTAAATCAGTCCACAATACGCACCAAGATTCCATCTATGTACACTCATTATTCCCAATCCGCCTTTCATCTTTTGGTTGGCACACAGAGTTCCAACTAGCTTGGTGATGCCCTTTCTTCATATTTGTACCCGTCCAAAGAAATTGGGCACAAATTTTCTCCACTTGTTCCAATACTGTCTTAGGAAGAATGAAAGTTCTTGCCCAGTATGTGTAGAAAGCCAAAATAACCGAGATAATAAGCTGGAGCCTACTTGCATGGGACAAGAGTCTTGACTTCTAGTTGGATATTTTGCTCGTGACTTTCTCCACAGGTGGTTGACATTATATTCTCTAATGCCTAACCTACCTGAGATGAGTGGAAGTCCAAGATACCTTACTGGTGGCTTGATCAGTTCCACACTTAAGATTCCAGCTAGGGCTTGAGCATTTTGTTCAAGTAAGCCTCCCGCTAAAAGAGAAGTCTTATGTTTGTTGATCTGTAGCCCAGTAGCTTGAACAAAAACTTCAAGACACTTTTTAATAGTTTGAACTGATTCCACCTCTCCTTTACAGAACAGAGCACATCATCTTGAAATGCCAAATGTGATAATTTCATAATTTCACTTTCCTGCATTTAGAGTGAAATAATATAGATTTGTTGTTGAAGCTCTGTGAATGGGTCACCTTGTCTTAAACATCTTCCTCCCATAAAGTAGCCTTCAGGAGCACCGTTGATTAAGACAGAGTAAGATGGGGGTAGAGATACATAGTTCAATCCATTTGCACATATTGGTAAGAAACTTGAACCTTTTGATCATGGCCTTGATCGTCTCCCAACTAACCATATCATACGCCTTTCTGATGTCCAGCTTGATAGAGCATCTCGGTGTGCCATGCTTCCTGTCATATCCTCGGAGAAGTTCATGAGATAAGAGGATATTATCCTGAATGGATCTGCCAGGGATAAAAACTAATTGATTAGTCTGCACTAAATCATTGATAACCAATTTAACTCTATTAGCAATGACTTTAGATATGCATTTATAAACAATGTTGCACAATGCTATAGGTCTAAAGTCTTCAACCTTAGAAGGGTTAGTTGTTGACTTTAGGAATAGGACATATAAATGTAGCATTGACACCTTGAGGGAATTTAAAAAATTTAAATGCATTTAGGATGGAAGAGGTAAAGTCATGACCAATTGTAAACCAATAACTTAAAAAAAAAAAAAACCATCTGGTCCTGGAGCTGTGTTTTCCTTCATATTGAATAGAGCAATCTTGATTTCCTCAGGGGTAACATCTGTTTCAAGAGCAGTGTTCATGTGCGGTGGAATACTAGCTTTGATGAGTAAATCATTAAAGAAGTCTTCACCACTTATTTCCTCTGCTTCCGAGCCTAGAATATCAGAATAATAATCAAGGATAGTCTTGGTGACTTTTGCTTGTCCAGTGACAGAGATCCCCTGAGAATTTTGGAGAGCCAAAATTCCACTTCTGGCTTTCTTTTCTTTTAAGGACTTGAAGAAAAATGCAGTACATTTCACTACACCATAACAGCATATTTGTGACGCAAACTTTTTTTCATTTGTGATGGCGGATGATGGGTCAGAACGTTGTGACACCGTTTAAGCGTCACCAATTGATAAAAACCGTTAGAAAAAATCAAACAATTACTTGATTTTTTTTTGGTATATACTGAAAAGCTTTGTGACGACATCTAGGCGTTTTAAAAGATGCACGTGCTAGGTTGTGCATCAAGTGTTAAATCTCTCTCCTAAATTAGTTCCAAGCTTTATCGACTTCTTCTCTCTCAATACCGAGAATACCAACGCAATCACTAGCCCTAGCCTCAAACAAGTAATTCTCTCTCTCTCTCTCTCAATTGTCTATTTTTAGTCCACGGTTCGTTATCTTTTAGAGATTTGTGTCGGTATTGTTTTTAAAGAGATTTCTTAACTACAAATTCTTCTCTATTTTTGCCGATTTCTATTATTCTTCTTTTTAGCAATTCCTTCATTCCTCTCTTTCTTATTCAATCTTCCAATTAATCGTGTATTTGTTTATCGTCAAAGTGGCATATTTGTTTTATGAAGTAGTGGGCTTTGCTTGTTTGTGAAATTGTCTATTTTTTTCTATTCTCATGAGAACTAATTAAAATTGTGGGACTTTGTTCTTAAAAATTTATTCTTGAAATTTTCTTCTTATTTTGCAGATTCCTGGATCATCTTGTTCGCTCTCTCTACCATCTGGTTTGTATTAACTCTATTATATTTGTTGGAAATTTATCAGAAGCTCCTGATATCAAGAACTGGATTAATTTCAAGCTATGTATGTGAATCACCTGTATTGGGTACTAAAAATGATTTGGTTTTGAGGAATAGTGAAATTGACAAAGTGGGGCACCAGTTGGAAATGAAGGTACGTAGTTTTTTTGCATTAAATATGTATGAACAATTAGCTAAACCAAAATAAAGTGGAGTTTATAGAATGTCGTGTCTAGTTTAAAGTCTTGCTGCTTGAAAGTTATACAAAAAATAAAGAGAAATATAAGTGGGCAAAATGTTTCAAAGTTTATTAGCATATACTAGATATTTGTTGGTCAAGTTTATTCTATTTTTGACATTAATTTAGTTTGTTTTTTAATTTATGTATTTGGGTATTATGTATTTATGTATTTGAGAAAATGTTGCGATCTTTTCGTGATTTGTGTATTTCCTTTTTCCGGTATGCACGCTCATCTTTCTAAACTATCAAATTTAGATGTGTTAGAAGCTTTTTAGTAATTGGGATTCTAATGGTTAGACTAGATCAAGTCTCCTCAACATTTTCTTCTCTCTAATCACATTGCTTTAATTTGTATGTGAGAAGTACAAGTACAAGATAACGAGATATTGACAGTACTGAGAGTGATATAGATATTTGGAACCACTAATCAAATAGTCATCTGAATAAGATTCCAGAGGTTTCTTTATAAGGTTTTAGTGTTATTTATTGATATAAACTGTTATATGGTTGGTCTTGGATGAAGATCAGTTGAAGACTAAGTGCTTGAAGAGCCATTTATATAGGTTTTCTTTATGCTCAACTTGGCTTATCTCATTGATTCCTTTTAGATGTTGGTGACGGGAGGATGTCGAAACGTAGAAAGGAAAATGGAGTAATTCCAGAGAGGTGTTACACATTCTTCTTTGCTAGCCTCTCGTGGAACCCAAAAGTAAACCGCTAATTGCATCAAGATCAAGGTGATCATTATCTGTTGAATATGTATTTTATAACTGTATTTTGAAATGACAATGTTTCTACAAAGCCATCCTTTAATTTTCTAGGATTAAACACAATATGAATTGGAAGATCTAAGTCATAGCTTATTTCTATATCATTGGAATGTATCATCTCAGATTAGTGTTCTTCTTGTAGCTATTTATGTGGTGTGGCTACTGTTTCTTCCAAAGTCCAATTGCCTCAATAATCAAGTCCAATTGCTTATTGTTTAGTCTATTGGTTTTGGTAGGAATGTGCCTCGGTTTATCTTTGAATGTGGAGCCGGCCTTCAAGGTATTTTCTAGGCTGCTCCTTTACATTTCATATTCTATTTTTTTTGAGTCAACTTGTTTATATTGTGTGAATATCTTAATTGTATCATAGATTCAGGGGATTGTGCTTTACTTAAACCAAAGGTCTCAAGCTCCCCTATGGAATCAAGACCCTCTAAGTGAACTCACTCCTCTATTTTCATCTATTTTCTCATGTAATATATTAATTTTATAAATTGTAACTCTTGTTGTTTCCAAAGCTTCACTTTTTTATTTCATGAAATTAGGTCATATATGTGGGAAACTATGTGAAACAGTTGGGGTTCAATGCTTGATTATTAGCTTATGGGAAGCTTAGGGGTGGAATAATCCAAAGGTAATAATTTCAACTCTTGTGGTTCCATTCTAGGTTAGAATTTTAGTGGATTCTAATGCCAACTTTATCTACTAGTTTTTTAAAGTAATTCCATTCAACTAATTAATGGGTAAAAAGAAGTGAATCCTAACACACCGACCTCTCTCTCCCGTTCTTTCTATCTCAAAAATTTTGTTCCAAAGTCCCAAAATTATATAGAGTGACACTCTAGCTAATGGATCTATGGGGAAAAAATCATTATATTGGTTGTTTCTCCCTTGCTATTGTTCATTTAAAAACAAGTATGCATTTTGGATTTTGTTTATTTCTTCAATGCAAGGTTGATGGACTGTTTTTGTCTTTGTGTTTGTGGGTTTCGACTTTCGAGAGAGTCGAAGTAGCAATGGGTTGATGAACTTGTATCAATTGTATGTGTTAAGACCACTGTTATGTAGAGTGGCTTTGGTCTGGTGTAGAGTGAAGTGACTATCTCAAGACATGAAAACTACAAATTTGAGGGTTGATGGAGTTCAATGTGTATAGGTCAATCGGTTGTGAATTTCAATTGTCCTCATAAGTTTCATTACATACTATTGCATTCTGTTTAGAATTAGTTCCCAGTTAGACATCCTAAGGACAGATTCCATTTTCATAAACGCATTTAGGCATTTTTTTAATTAGATTTTATTCCAAGGAATGGGAAAATCGATCTGCACTGTAAGGTGAGTTGTGGATATATACTTCTTGTGTAATCTTACTATTAGTCTCGTAAAGGACTAAGCTTTACCTTTTTGCGCAGGGTTTTAAGAAGCTTCTCAATTACTGGCCCAATCCCTTCATACATTGGAGAAAGAATGCTAAACACAAAGAAGTGTCTCCGCTAGTTTAGGTTTCTTTGTGTTTTGCTAGTTTAGGTTTATGCTATTCTTTTTTCTCTATTGTTTATTTGTTCTGTGTGTATCCTTTCTATTACTGCTAATGGATTTTGACTATATGGATTCATGTCATTCGAATGAGTGATCCATAGATGTCAAAAGAAGGGAAGTGTGTAAATAAAGTTTTGTATATTGGTAACACTAAATGTAAAGGTGCATTTGCTTCTCTAAACATCATTTTATTGGCTGCAAGAGTTTATTAAGTTTTCAGCATATCTTATGTCTTGTCCTTGGTTAGCAATTGTCATATTCAATATATATACTTAGGTGAGCTATATATTTTCTCGTTTCTATTAGTTCATTAATAAAGTTTTCTTCGTTTTCTTCTTTCTTTGTGAAGGGCAAGTTAAGAGTTAGTTCTTTTCACTTGATGGGAGCTTTGAAGGTGCAACTTCATTTATGCTAGACCTTGAATACTTGCGAAGAAGATGTACCTTGTAGTTGTATATTGCAGAAGTGTGAAAATTATCTGATAATAATTTTGAGAGATATAGAGTAAATCGTGACTGTTCATCTTTATGTACTTTGTAGACTATTTCTGAAATGTGAAATGGATTATTTGGCAATTTTGAGTTATAGTAAAATTTTAATTGTTGAAGGTATACTTGTGTATTTTGTGGATTAATTGGATTGTTTTTAAAATAAGTTGTCTCTTGGACAGTACTACAGTGCAAAATGATTGATCATATAGCAAAATAATAATAATTATTTTTTTTAAAACTAAAACACATTTACTGACGCCAAAACGCCGTCACAAATCTAAAATGCTGTCACAAATTTGTGACGCCAAAACGCCGTCACAAAAAAAGTGACGCCAAAATGCCATCACAAATGTGAAAATGTTGTCACAAATTTGTGACGCCAAAATGCCATCACAAAAATTACTGACGCCAAAATACCGTCACAAATTTTTGTGACACCAATTGATACGCCAAATTTTTGACGCCAAATAGGCGTCACAAAAATTATTTGTGACACCAAATAGGCGTCACAAAAAAGCTGTTATGGTGTAGTGTTTGTCCCCTTCTCTCATCCACTCATTAGCTTGCTTGCTTTGGATTTTAGCAGCTTCAATGTTTGCAAGCTCACTATAAATTTGTAATGCTTCCTTTTCCCTTTGTCCTAGAAAAGGATCCCAAGGATTTGCCTGAACTTGTCTTTGCGCATCATAAAGCTGCTCCCATGCTTGTTCTACTCTCCCATGGATGTTAGAAAAAAAATCTGACCCATGGCTTAAGCCTTTCCTTTAACAGTTTGAGTTTTTGCATAAGGATGTGCATTGGGTTAGAGTAGATATTGACCTTCTAGACGTCCAGCAAAATAGCCTAAAATTCTTTTTGCTCAACCCAGAAATTCTTGAATCTAAAAGGCCAAGCCTTATTACCAAAATCATTCCAGGAGAGAAGAACTAGTGAGTGATCAGAAACTCCATGTGGTAGGAATTCAACCTTAGTATTAGGGTAGCCAACATTCCATAGACTATTTACCACACATCTATCAATTTTGGAAAAGATTTTTCCTCTTCCTTCCACCATGTTATTCCATGTGTAAAAAAATCCATTATAGCTAAGGTCAAGTAGTCCAGATTTTTGAAGACATTCCATGAACTCCTCAGCTTCTCTTGGATGCATAGGACTGCATCCCACTCTTTCCCATGCTTTGGTAATGTTGTTGAAGTCTCCAACTACCACCCAAGGCATGTGTACTGAGCTGCATGTGGATATCTAGCATGTGTCTCCATGTGGATATCAGTTTGAGTGTTTTGACATTTATGGCATAGACCATAGTGATTAGAATTTCCTCATTGGTTGGCTTGAAACAAACCTTGCAATGTATGAATTGATCCGATTCATGTAGGTTTATGATATCAATCTTGTAAGGATCCCAACATATCCATATTCTGCCCGTAGGATCCTTCTTGTAATTACTTGTGTGCTCCCAGGTTGGGCAGTAAATCTTTCTAATGGAATCATACTTATTCTGTCTAACCTTGGTTTCGAGTAAACAAAAAACACTTAGTTTCTTTTCTACCCAAACCTTATTGATAGCTCTTGCTTTCGCTACATCATTTGTCCCTCGGACATTCTAGAAGCACATGGATGCCATCATCTATAAGATTTATTTTTAGAGCCTCTGGGATGGCCCCTTGCCTTCTTACCATTGCTTTGGTTCTTCAAGTTGGCTTCTTGATTCTTTTTGTTAGACTGTTTACTGCTCTCACCACATTTCCTTCTAGATCTTGTGACAATCCCTACTGGAGCCTCTGGAGATGAAGGATCAGCAACACAACCCTCTATTTTTGTTTCCTTGTATCTATCATTGAAGAACTCAATTTCATTCTCAGAGTTATCTAGTAATTCACCCTCTTCTTTGATATCAGTCAAGAGGTGAAACCTTCCTAGTTCCGTATTAAATTGCATATCATCTTCCGTGACCAATAACATGTTAAGAAGATCGTTCACAGCAGATTCATGCAGGACTATATCCCTCATATACTCTTCGATATTTTCTTGAGTCACTTCTGGATTTACTACCAGGTCAATTCCCACCTCCCTGACATAGTACTCAATATCACTCTGAACTGGTTCAGATGCAGTTTCTCCTGGATGGATTGGAGAAGTACCATTTCCCACATCCTCATTGGTACCTGTTGTCACTGGCACCATCTTAGGCCTCCATTCAACTTCTCTGTTCTTTCTTTTAAGTCTTCATTTCTAGCTTTTGGATAGTCTGAAGTTGGAGTCTGTAAGTTCCCTAGTGTCCTGAGTCATACAGGCCTTCCCCTTGTCATTTCCTTGAACTGTTTCTGCTGGGTTATGGTGTGAAGGTACTGGGTTTCCACTGTGGGTATTAACCCTTCTACATTCCAACACCATATAACCAGTTATTTTGCAGTGATTACAAAACTTTGGTAAAGGACCCAGTCGAATATCTTGCCAAAACTCGATACCAAGCTCAGGAACTTCCACATATATTTGATTTTGAATAGGCTCAGCTAAGTCTATTCCCACCAGTACACCTGCGTAATAACCATTTTTCCTTTCCAAGGAATTCATATCCACTCAAATTGGATAGCCTAAGCTAGCTAGCCTCTACCCATACTCATCAGAATATCCACTTCCTAAAATTCGAAAAGAAACCCTGGAAATTTAACCTAGACATAGCCACAAGTTTGCCTATGGGTATTGATGTTGAAGTTAGTAGTCCATCTTGTGAATCTAACCAATTGGTTTTGCAGGGACCAAGGACCTCCATAGAATATCTTGTTAAAATCCACTTTATTATCGGATCGATATAGAATGTATCCTTTCCCCATTGGCAATATCTTGACTATTCCAGTAAGACTCCATTCAGTTCTTGACTACCGATCTAATGGAGTCTAAGTTGAGGATTCTAGAATCAAATCGAGCGATGAGACCATATTTGCATGCTTTTATACCCCTTTCGACCGCTTCAAGAGGAATTTTGATAGCTGGCTTGTCTCCTTTTCTAGTTGGAACTGGAAGAGAGGAGACATCCACTGTTTGTTTCATTCTTCCTCTTGCAATACTAGCATATGAGTCATTTTGTGGCGTGGACTCATCTAGATTTCTTTGTTCCCCCTGTTTGGACGACTCTATACCACTGAGATTTAGGTAATTATCGTGATATACAGTCTTATATATCTCTAAACACATAGTGATATTTATGTATTCTTTGCTAAAATCTCTATATTTATCATGATATTTTGCAATATATCATGATATTTTGTACTATGGATGTAGTAGTTCCATTGTCTATACTCCATATGAGTCCTCCACTTATCTTAGAGAAGATTTTGTGAATTCCCTTCCAAAAATAAGAGACAGTATCTGGAGGGAATTCAACATCACCAATCCAATTTTTTCGACAAATACTAGTAAAAGTTTTAGTCCAAAGGAAGTCCAAATCAGTAGTAACTTTCCATGGTAACTTGGAAAGCATAACTATGTTCATATCCCTAGCCTTTCTAAACCCCAAACCACCAAAATGTTTGGGTTTGCAAATGTGTTCCCACCCAATGGTGTGGACATTTTTAGATGAGTAAGAACCATTCCAAAAAAAGTCTCTGCATGCTCTATCAATCTTATCACATGTTGAAACATGTAAATAATAAGTAGGTATGGCATACAAAGGAATTGCTTGGGCTAGAGATTGGATTAGAGTTGCTCTCCTAGCCTGAGAGAGCACTTTTGCTTTCCACCCTTTGATTTTATTGTTAACCCTATCCACTAGATAATCAAAATCTCAAATTTTCTTCTGAGAAAGCATAATTGGAACCCCAATTAGGTGTTTATCCTTAGGTTCAAACAATTTCATACCCCAAAACTTTTTTTGTTTAAGCTTATTTCTAAACTTAACATTCCTGCTAAAAAAAAATATTAGACTTATCAAAGTTTATCTTTTAATTTGTCCCGAGTCCTCACAGTAATCATTCATAATGGTTTTCATGTGTACATTATCCTCCACAGTTGCTTTGGTAAAGATGATTAGGTCATCTGCATATAAAAGATGTGTGATAGAGGGAGATCCTCTTATAATCTTTATGCCATGAACCTCACCAGAATTCTCATCCTTAGCAATCATTCTAAATAGTGCTACAATAACCAAAATGAACAAATAAGGTGAGAAGGGATCACCTTGCCTGAGCCCGACCCTCTCAGGATTGAACTTTTCCAAGGGAGAGCCATTTAAGAGAACTTGGAAGGTGACAATAGAAATAAATTGAAAGATTAGATCCCTCCACCTTTTATTGAAGCCTAAGTTCTCAAATATGCCATCAAGAAACAACCACTCAACTCTATCATAAGTCTTCACCATGTCCATCTTGTTTAGTTTTCATATTTTTCATGTAGTGGAAAACTTCACCGGTCAGCCCAATATTATCCCCTATACTCCTACCTTTGATGAAAACACCTTGAAAAGAGAGACAATCTTGTTCACATGGCATTTAACCATATTAGCTAGAATCTTAGATATAATCTTGTAGCTAAAATTACAGAGGCTAATAGGCCTAAATTTAGATATGTGATCAAGATTGGATGTTTTAGGAATCAAGGCAATGTAAGTTTCATTGAAAGTAGGATTCATAACTCCATTAGTAAAGAAATCTCTAACAAAGGCAGAGATATTGTTGCCAATGATATCCCAACAATCCTAATAAAACACACCTTGAAAGCTATCATGCCCAGGAGCCTTAAGCTTCCCCATCTTCTTAACCACATGCCAAATATCCTCGTGGCTGGAATAGCAGTAAGCGTGTCATTTTCTCTCTCACAGATGCAGGTTTGAAAGAGATTTAAGACACTGTTGTTAGTCTCAGGATTGTCAGAGGAGAAGATATCTAAGAAGTAGATATTTATAGCAACTCCCACCTCATCTTTCCCCTCCTTCCAATCCCCCTCATCAACTTTTATTTTCCCAAACTTATTTTTTCTTCTCCTATAGATGGTAGAAAGATAGAAAAACTTGGTGTTTCTACCCCCTTCTTTGATCCATTGATTATGTAAAGACTCAAATTCTCGCTAAGGGTATTTTTGTAAATTTCATATTTAACCTAAGGTCAATTATGTAATTGGTCTAGTTTGGTTTATATTTCAAACGTGAAAGGTTTTAATGAAAACTTAACTCCACTCATAAGTCACATTAGGTAAGCGAACCATATTTTTGACAAAATGTCGGTTAAAAGCGGCTTTCAAGCCAACGAAAACGACACGCATGAGTTTATTGTTATAGCTTGCATTTGAGATAGAATATAGGAGATTAAATTTAATGGGCTGGAAAAATAATTACGACGCCGACGTCAAATTATTTAGTGGTTAGAGTCTAAGTATGACGCATTTAATTAGGACATATTGGGCTTGGGCCTTAACCAAACAAATCGCGACGACCAAATTATCGCACCCAATTTCTTCTTCTTCCCCAATTTCGCTATTATTAAAAAACCTAGGAGAGAGAAACTCCTTTCTCCCAAATTCAACCGATTCAAACCTAAAATTCAAACACCCAATCCTTAGTAGCACTCAAATCAAAGAAATGAAGATTCAAAATTTTGGAGTTAAGGTCGTGTTTCCGCCAAAGGTTAGTTTTCACCTACATGGGGAAATAGATTGAACTTCGATTTCAATGTAGTTGGTTGTATTGATGAAGTATAATTGAAATGGGGTGGGTTTAATGTCGGCATCTTGTTTGGAGAAGGAGAGCTTAATAATTGGTGGAGGAGAAGTTTGAAAAAATTGGTGGAATCGAATAAGGAGCGATTTTTTCCAACTTGGTAAGAATTTTTGGTTATTCACTTCAATTTTGAAAGATTCATGTCGATTTATAAAAAAAAAAGATTTGATTTTTGTAATGATCGAGGGATAAGGAACACCCACCGATTTTATTAATAGAATTAATGTGAATTTAGAGGTGTAGAATTAATCTTGGAATTTGGAATGGATAGGAGTGGTTTGGCCATAAGGTCCTACATTGGTCATAAACGGACTACCGAGCTGTCCTTAGTATTAGTACCGTAAAATGGCCTAAAAGGTAGTTAGATGAAAATTTACCCGAAACCAAATTATTAACATCGTCATTCTTCTCGACTTTCGTGAGATAAGAATTTCCTCATTAGTTTGATAAACTCTAACGAATCGACGATACACCAAATAGGATGAATTCGACATGGATTTGGTTAAGTGGACTTGATTAGTTTTTGAGGAGAACGGAGCTTGCTAAGGTAAAACCTACATACCAATATATAGCATGCTTATTTTCATGCATGATTTGATTTGTTTAAATTGTTAAGAGATAGTTTACAACCATGCATGTATATATGGTATTCATGTTTTGCATTTGTATTTTTCTGCAATATAAACTAAATATACGGATAGCTTTTGTGTGAAAAATGGTTTTGTGAAATTGGGGTATTTTTTTATTTTCTTTGTTAAAAGAGCAAAACCGGTTTTGGGAAGGGTTCGCCTCGGTCTCGAATTAGAGAGAGAGATGGATTTTGTAATGCATAAGGATTACCCGGTTGTTTGTAACTAGGTGGGAGGTTCCCAATTGTTCTATCTGGTTGTTGTTATTTACATGGTCCCGCTTGGAAATCATCGGTTGTAATTCTACTATGAACTTTGGGTCATAGGTTGTTTTACTCGAAATCCAATCCAAGAACTCACACCATTAATCATGTTTTTAAAAGAAAAACTAAATATGTAACTAGAGTATTTGGAAACAATCTAATGTGTATATATAGATATTACTATGCTTATCAAGGGATTTAGAAAAGGAATTGTGAATTCCCCAAAAAGGAACCAAGGTCGCAATTCGGACGAAGGGATTCAACTGGTGTACACCTTTCCGTGGTGGGCCACCTTTAAAGGGATGCATCACTGGATGTAGTCCGGAATTCATGATCTACTTTTCTAGATAACCATGTTTGTAATCTTTGTATGGTGATTAGCTTGTGTGAGGTTACATGCTACCTCGATGAGGTTTTTAATTACGATTTGTGAGAGTTTAGTCCACTCCTACTGTGTTCGATCCCGTAGCCCCGAACGGTTGACCACCGTAGTTAGGTGACAGCCCGAGTATGGGGGGTCGTGGTCATGATCCCACCCGAGCCCTAAAAGCTTTGGGGATTTTGTGTGTATGAAACACATAACAAACTTATTTCATCCCCTACTAAAATCGGGAAAACAACGGTGCATGGTTCACACCGAAAGTCTTGAACCGAGAAACATCGTACCATCTACTTCTAACACCATTCTAATGGATATTTACAATAGTTGTATGATGATTGTGAAAACTATATTTTGAATATTAACCCTATGTCAAATGATTTACGCTAGTTAGTGATGTATGTATATAGTCAAATATTTGAATACTTTTATGGAAACCCCGCATGTTTTAAATGATTTCTATAAGTAGACTATTTATTGGTTATGGACAAATCAAGGGCATAGTTGTTTGCTCATCCTATTAACATTTCGGATGAGCGATTATGCATGGAGGCCTTTCCTAACCCTAGCGATGATGGTTATGGAGATTTGGGAGGATTCCCTTATGCTTGACGAGGACAAAGTCAAGTTCATATTTTGGTTTGTATAGAGATAGTCTAGTTCATTCTTTTGTTGTATATCTTGAGAGCTAGCTCATTTTGGATATAATACCCGATGTAATGGAGTGTAGTTAATCTTAAACATTTTAGGATATGTATATGGGCATCACAGTTGTGTATAGGGTGAAGATTTTGTATATATATGGTTGTTGGAAGGGTATTATGAAATGTCCAGGTTTATGACCGGTTTTTGGGTTTACGAATGTCGATTAAACAAAGGAAACTCTGCCAAAATTTTGGTAGAATCGGGATGGTCAGCCTCGAGATTCACTCCTCGTCCTCGGGATGTGTGTGTGGGGTCTCGGGGCATGACAGATTAGTGGATTTCTATTTCCAAAAATTCTCTTCCTTGGTGTACCAATCAAGAATGGTAGATTTCAGCTCTCTAGCTTTGTTGTGATTCTCAGCATTGAAAGGTTTCATGAGAACATGTGCAAGTTATTTTCTGAGTATTTTTTATATCAGAAAAGATGCTCCCAAAAACATGTTTATTCAAGCCAATAAGACTTTTTTTTGTAGCTTGCATTTTATTTAACACATTGCAATCAGGTAAATCATGCATAACAGATTTCCAGGCATCATCTATACAAGGTTTACAAGAAGCATCCATTAACCACATATTATAGAATCTAAAAGGTCTAGTTGTTCTGTCTTCCTTTTTATGCATGTTAATATGCAAAGAAATTAAGATGATCAGATGAAGCATTAACAAAGGTATTTACACATGCATGGGGAAAGATAGCCAGCCACTCTGGAACCTTGTTAACAATTCGCAAATCGAATCTTTGAAGGGCCATACGTTTAATACTTCCGAATGTTTGAAAGATTCGGAATAATTTACGATTTTTTTTCTTGAAAAGTATAATGCGGTTTTTGGCGAATTTTTCAAAAATTCGTTGGTTGTTGGCATTAAAAAAAATGAAAATTCGGTTGTGTTTTTGTTATTTTTTATGTACTTTATGTCCTCACTCTTACTTTAAGCCCCCCCACTTTTACATCCTTAGTAAGAAATTAATCCAAAAGCTTTACTTTTATACTTTTTGGCCAATATTTAAATTGTCATGCCACGGTGTGCGCATTTTGAAGTTTGAACAATAATTTCAATTCAAGAGCAAATAAATGAAGCTACATATGTCGACCGTTCCATTAGTTTTAATATTTTCATAGCTAAACTGCTTTGATATGTTTGTTATGTTGTAAAAAATGACAACTATTATTAATATTTACAAACATAATATCACGAATTTTTTACTTTTGAATTTTTGCAACCAAACATTTAAAACTCGTGCTAATTAAACATCGCATAATTATCGTATTGTGAATTTTTTATCGTACCATTTTTTTGAGTCACCGAATAATTCTTGAATTATTTCCGTACCGTATTTTTGCCATATCCCGAATTGTTGGCAAGGCTTAGGAGTGGCCAAGACTCTATCTAGTCTCTCTAGAACATGGTCCATTGGTCTTCTGTTATTGTTCTATGTGAACTTGGGTCCCTTGAACTCCAAATCCACAAGGCTAAGATCATTAATCATGTTGTTAAAATCAATCATATACTTATTAAACCTACTGTGTCCACCAACCTTCTCATCAAGGGATGAGATGGCATTGAAGTCCCCAAAAAGGCACCAAGGCCCAGGGACTAAGGGAACAACTTCCCTTATCTCAGTCCAAACTTGATCTATTACGATTACTAGGAACATGATCCCTATAAATGAAGGAAAATAACTAGACTCCAATAGAATTATAATTTGTAAGTTTACCTATTATGTGGTTATTTGTAGCCCCAAGTATTTCCAGGTCCACTCCCTCCTTCCAGAGCACTGCAAGATGACCCCACTAAGCCCTTCTGCTCGTACTGAGAAACATCCCTCAAACTTAATAGATTTACTAAAATTCTCTATCTTCCTGTTATCTACTTTGGTGTCCGACAAACATACGACATCTACTTCTAACACCCCAATTTGGTTATTTAGATGTTGAATTGTCGTGGTAGAACCAAGACCCCATCAATTCTGATAGGGTTATATACTAAAAGCATTACTTTTGTAATAACTCTAATTTTTTATATTTTGAATGAGAATCATATGGGCAAATGTTATATATATTATATATGTTATTAGTTATATGCATGTGTCTAATACTTTATGTTGTAGATGATATGGTGTGTGGTGACACACAGAAGATCTTATCATCAGTATCTTCAGCCATAAGACGAGCTCTCTTGAATCTATTGATGGCATTCCTTACCCCTTGACCTAGCATTTTCTCCTCAGAAGAGCTATCTGCCATGGTAAGGAAGTTCCTTTTATGGTGTTTGTTTTGTTCAACTGTTATGGTATTAAGACTTAATCTTGGTGACAAAGATTTTGGGTAAGGCTATTTGTACGGTGTTGATCTAAAATTCTTACGCCTCTCCCAGTTAGGATTCCTTGTATCCAGTTGGTTGAAAGTTTTACCGTTTCTTTTTACCAATCTAGCTAGCTTAAAATGTGTGAGTTGGTCAACATTAGAACTAAAGGTGTTTTCCATAACTCGATTTCTATCATCTACAGTGAAAGGTATTAAGGTTGTGTGAAGTTCCAAGGTAGGAATAGGGTTTGGGTTTGGATGAGTATTTGCTTCCACCTTCTGGAGATTCGTGACTTTTATTGGAGAGCGTGATGTTAGAACTAAGCAAGGTTACCACAAAAATAATTGTTTGGGCCTCAGGGCTCAGATCCATATCCACTACTACCCTATGTGGGTCCACATTTGAACCCGACCCAAAAATATTATTTCCAAAAGATCTAGTGGACCCATAATTAGAGATAAGTTCCTGACTTTCCATATATGTTTCCTTTGTTGCACTAACAACTATATTTCTATCCGTTGGTGTGACAGGATGAATTGTTGTTGTTTGGGCCTCCAAACTGACTCTACTAACGGATCTATTTTGACTATTGTCCAAGTGGGCCTTAGGTGGTGTGTGATTCTACCATCTATCAGATCTGCACGCGTGTCTCCGGAGTTCTAGCTTAGCTTTCATGGTTCCCTGTACTTGTTGCTAGAATTTCATCATACCTTAACTTATGTGGTGTACCTGAAAAGGTGATGGACTATTTTCCTTTTCCCACTATTCCATTGAAGAACTTGTTTGCTATAATTAAACTGGTGAAGAAAGGCTTGACATCCTTTGGTGATCCACCACACTTGAGAAGATCATATTTGTACTGTGCTCAAATTCTACAGGTGTGGTGGTCATGTCCAATAACTCCGCAGAAATAACAGAAAATGACGAGTTTTTCATACTTGAAAGTAACATGAAACATAGCTCATGTTTCCAATCTGATGGATAGATCCTTGGTAAGTCTTCTTTCCTTGATATCCATATCTACTCTAGCCACCGGTTTTTTAAAATCCAATGGACAAGAGAGATCCGCATCCTCCATAGTACCTAGTTTAGCACCAATCTTCTCGACATTGTCTTTATTAATACACTCTTTAGATAACCCCTGTAAAAATGAACTCTGTCAAAATGGTATTCCTTTATGTCCTCAACCTTTTCCAATTCTTAACCGAGAAAATATGTCCATGAACTATCCATGGGCCATTTTCAGTCACAAATTTGTGCTCACTTTCTTGTTCAAACACTACCTTGACATGCTCAGAGGATACCAAATCCATAGATATATTCCCCCTTGTTTGCCAGATACGGTGGAGTTTTTGCCCTAAATCCAACATAACAATTGGGTAGCCTCCATACATTTTACCTATGACCATGAGTTGTTCATTTGTACTTTCCTCGACGTTGATGATGCAATCAATTTCTATTTGTTTCTTGGATGAAAAGAGACTTAGCATCTTCTGATGGAGTGCTTCTAGTTTTACTAGAGCTAGCATTACTTGAGGATGTTTCCCGCTTTGAGGAAGGGAGTCCGGCTTTCCATACCTCGGGATAGTAATAAACTAATGAAATCAAGGTGGGAAGAGGATAACTTTCAGGTTGTTTACAGCAGTTTGTTGTCGGTAGAGTCCTAATCCTAGAAAAGAATAATATACTGAGGTGAAGTAAGTTTGATGTAGAATAAAATAACAACAAGGAGAATTCTTCTTATTTGGTGAGAGTGAGTAGATTGTGAGTAGTATTATGGGAAGAGGGAATTGAATTTAGTTCTAGATTCAAAATTTAAATTTTGAATGAACAAGAAGGAGAGGCATCGGTAAGCTTTACAGCCCGTACATACAAATCGTAAACCCTTGAGAGTAAGATTTTTCAAGATTGAAAATATAACTACAATTAAACTTTAACACAATCTCTCTACCAACTTTAAAATAATAATAATAATAATAACCTCAAGGGTGCTTCTTCTTCGCCCACCTCTCGGCTCTCTCCTCCACTCCAAGTCTCTTCAACATGTAAGATTAAGTTTCATTGATATTACATTGTGATTTTACAAATTAATTTGAACTCCTTTAATACTTAATAATCTCTGCATATTTTCTATACCTGAAAGGTTTGTAGAACACGGTTGAAGGATGTGAAATGTTTGCAATTAGTTTTTTAATTGTAATAAAATTGGGGAAAAAAAAGCATACCTCCTAAAACTTTGAATCGAGCTCTTCTAATAATCCTATTTTTATTTACTACTATTTGTTTCCAATACATTAGAGATTTTTCTTAAAAATCTGTGAATTGTATATAGTACAATACATTAATTGTGCAAATTGATAAATTACATGTCTAATATTGACGCAAACCGGTTTAGTTTAGATGTCAGGAAACAATGTTGAATTTTTGAAAAGAAATAGGTGTAAAATGATAAATTACATGTGTGTTCATTTCACTAAATTTACTCATTATGACAATCGATTGAGTGAAATTGCCACGGGTTAAATTTATCCTTTTAGTCTAGTACAATACTTTGCATATTAAAATTTTACTAGTAGTATCAAGTGAGTAAATCTAGTTGGCTCTAAATGTTAAAAGCCCATGTTACAAAGATAGACTTACATTGACCACCAGATCAGTCCCCTTCTTCCTCATTTTTATACTTTTAAAGTCTTCTTTAAATATGTAAATCTTATTGTAGAGTTTTCCCACCAAAGCACAAAAAGAAAACAACTAAAAGAATTGAATCTCTTCATTACTCCACTTATTAATGTCTTAACACCTTCAAACTCTATAAACACAAACCACATCTATTATAATAAAACAAAATGGATAGACAAAGGGTGGTCAGGATTTCGTGGAGATCTGAGTTAGATGGGAGCATATGTGCGGTTGGGATCGTTTTGAAGGAATTAAATTTGTAAATTAAATTGACCCTTTATTAACACACTTAATGACTCGAGGGTTTCACTTGAATTTAAGGGGTGTGATAAATGATATAATGAATATTAGAAACTCTTGAGTTTGAGAAGAAATGTCCATACACAAAACAAATTTAAGTTGAGAAATTTGAGGAGCATTAAATTATTAAAAAAACGCTTCTATAGCCATATTTAATTTGTTTTTAGTAGTCACCTTAAAAAAATTAATAAATAATAAATAATAAAAAAAAAAAAAAAAATCTCAATGTCTTAAAGGGGATTTTCTCAAAATCCATTCATTTTCTCAACGCTCTTCTCCAATAATAATCATAACAACACCTATCTCCTCTGGCTGATAATTCTTCTCCTTCATTTAATCTTTGTGTAACTCCTCCATTAAAGATTATTGAGAATAATGAGCATTTTCACCTCCTCTCTGTTTTTGTGTTTTCTCCATTTCTATAAATTGTTATTACTTTTTCTCTCCCTATTTGCCTTCTCTTCTTAGGCCTTTCTAGTTGGCAACTTTGGCATCACCAATCCGCACATGTAAGTTATTTTTATTTTTATTTTTTATTTTTCCCTTAATTTTTTTTTTGTTAGCATGCAATTTAACCATTTGGGCACCCACTTTAAGTCTCATGGTTATCATTAATGGCCTAAAAAGCCAGGGATTCTACTTGCATTGTATGACTATTATTTGTTTGTATATATAAATTTGTTTGATATAATTATATGCCCACTATTTCAGCAAAAATTCCTCCGTTTTCTTTCTCCTATTACATTTTCTCTATCTGAATTTCTTCTTCTTAGTTTCACAGGCATAGGTGCTTGAAGAGCTACTCTATTTAACAGGTTTGTATTCTTCCCTGTTTTTTATACTCTTCAAGTTATGGAATACTTATTCTTAATTTCTTATTCATTTGTTGATGAATACGTTGCAATGGCTTCTTTCGTTGAACTTTCTACATTTACAAATACTTAATTAATTAGCTAAATTTAATTAATCATAGTTTCAAAGATGCTAAAGAAACTTTGGAATTTTTTTGTATTGTGGTACCAAAAAACAATGTCAATTTCACTTGCTTTTTTTTTTTTTTTTTTTTTTTTTTTTTTCCTTTTTCTCTCTCTTATAGTTAGTCTTGGGTGAATCTTATCTATGAATCCATTAATGATATGGACTCTACCATTCATCATGAACATGAAAAATAGATGAAAATACCTAATTAATATAAGGGATTTATAGAAACTCTTGTGTCTATGTTTATATGACATATTTGAAATGAAGGTGAGTAGGGGAGGTCAGTTAATTACATCAATTTATGTAAAATTAGATTCACAATCTTTGTCCAGTACTCGCGTTAATTATTGGTAAAATATTTTATTTTGTTATGAAATTTGGGTTTGTGTCAACCGTGTTGCATATGGGTACATTTCATGATTGCTCTATAAATTCCAGAACTCTCTTTATCTTTTCTCTTTGTGCTTCCATTTTAATCGATGAGGTTGAAAAAATGGGAGAAAATTCTACCAATTTGAGGAAACAGAGAAGAGCAACGGTCAGAATTCTAACTACTATTTAGAAAATTGTACTTCTCACAGTCTTCATTTCATCTCTTCCTTCTTTATAGCATTGGTGTCATTCACTTTGGTGTAAGTCGCTTCAAATTTAGAAAATTGTTCTTCTATACTTTAATATCTATTTTATATTGCCAATGTGTATATAATGGTGTCGCTACAAAATTTTGTTAGCATTTATTATCTTAATCCATTTTCAAACAACTTTTATTATGCGTCCAATCTAACTTGAATTGGCTCCAAGTTTCTCTTTTGGTCTTGACAATTTAACTTGCCAAATGAGTCTGCACACTCAAATGAGTAGTATTTTAATGTGGAATACATATTACACAAAAAGTAGTAGCACATAATATAGGACGTGTCAATGTCTTTACGCGTGCAGTTAAAATATGATTATTACATAGTGGTATTGAATGAATTTACATTAGTTGTTAGCTCATCTCGATTGAGTTTGCAATTTGTTTGTGCAGCTAAAGCTCTTCCTTGCTTGAAATTTGTTTTAGCACCCTCTTGAAAATTATTTGCAATTTGTACAGCAAATTCAAGAAACAGTTTGGATTGTCGTGTTCTCTTTTTCCTTTCCTTCTACAATTCTACAAATGCATTTGTTCTATACAAGAGCAAGTCATCATCAAGAGGTATTTACTTACCAATGTCTGTTATGGTTGTTCATGTTTTTCGTATATGAATTAGTCAATGTCCTGTATTTTTTGTTTCATACGATTGATTTGATATTGCCAATTTTGTGCATTGCATATACACTTCTTGGTTAGAGAACTATTTTTTCAATATCATTTTTATTCTTTTATTATAACTGAATTTCATGTTCTTCATAATCATCATTCTAAAATGAGCATATGTACAATTATATATACTTATTTTTGTATAAAAACTCAAGTACATGTTCCTTGGTTGGAAGTCCAACGTAGAAATGTTTTCAATTACTGAAAAGTAAAGAAACACTTAACTCCCAAATCTAGGTTTGTTTTTCCTATTTTCCTTTAAGCATTTGTGTTTATGGTTAGCGTATCTTTTTTGTTCTTTAAATAGAATGTAAGAATAAAAAAATATGTGATTCTTTGAATGATGTCAACTTTTATGAAGTCTACTACACAAAATTAAAAAATAGAGTGGAGTGTTGATGACGAATAAGGAGTGGACATGGAAGATGGAGTTGTAGGAATCAACGTACATTATGGAACTGATGTTATGGTGTTCTCTATGACCGATTTTTTTTTGGGTTTCTAGAGAACAAAACTAGGGTAAAAAGGATTGTCTTACTGTTGTGGAAGTATTCTAGGATAATTTCTTTTGCATCGATTACAACAAAAAAGAAACAATAGAATTAGAAACTAAGTCGTAAGAGATAAATCACAATTTGGAGTCTTAACACGAACTCAAAGGTCTTAATGCAATAAGAAAATGCATATAAGGTTTGGTTTATTTGAGGTTAAGGAAAATATTTTATTTTTACTTTCTTATTTATCTGATGAACTCTTAAAGCATTAGTTTCTAAGGGTTAACAATTTAGTGGAAGCTGAGAACTTTCTCTAAATTATTAACTTACATTAGAATAATATTGTTTCTTCCTTTGATTATACTTGCCTTGAACTCACACAATAATCTTTAATATTGTTTCTTCCTTGGTTATTTACATTCTTTCGCAACCTGTAGGCAAAGATGACAACTAGGAACTTGATTTAGTTGACTGTTTAAATGGTTGGTTATGTACATGATAACACCATCTCACCTTTTTGTGACTTCGACTCTCCTATGTTATTTCAATCCTCCATAGAAATATGTGGATTAAGAGTGCTTATCTTTTGTCGTGTCATTTTTGTTAGCAAGGCCATTTGTAAATAAACTCAAGAATCTCAAATTCTCAAATTGGATTATCTTTGAAAATTTGTTGTTAACATTTATGTGAAATTGCATTTCAAGAATCTCAGTCCAAGAAGTAGGGCTCGGTGTTTAATTATGGATAGGGACTATCGTTTGAATGTTTGTTTGGATTGAATATTTTGTGGAATTTATGACTATGAATGTCTTGGAATTTTCAGATATTTGATCGGTGAGCAGGCCGGTTTGTGTTGTGATCAGTAATCCTCCACTAATTGAAATTGGCCAGCAAGATTTGGTGTGAGCCCTCAGAAGTTAGTCATAGTGTTTCCACTTCCTATTGGTACATGTCATAAACTTGCATAAGAGCAGTATTGGATTGCATGACAATCTTGATTGCATGTGCATAATGACAATTTCTTGCACATGGATGATGGAACTTGGTTCGATACTTTCTCCAATTCTCTTATAGGTTAAACTTTGATACTTTTTCCAATTCTATTATAGGTTAAACTTTGTGATTTCTTACCTTATTTTTAATGAGGTATTGTGTTGTAATGAGATTTTCAATTCTATTGATCTGACTTTTTTTCTTGGGGCATTGGATACATCTGAAAGTTCGAGAACATTATACATGAGTTGTCTTAAATGATAAATGATACCATAGTGATGGTGAAGCAAGAGAAATATTCATAAACCAAGAGGTTAGTACTGCATGTCTTGCTTATTAAAATGATATAACAGATGGTATAAAGTATGGTTAATAACTTATCAGTGGGTACAGTGCTTGCTTTTGCAGGGATACAATAATTTATGGAAATCGACTTCAATGGAGGTGGAAAAGAGTTGGAAGGAGTTTCCATGCAAAGAAGATTCAACATATGTTACCGCCTCTTCTTTGGTGTATAAATTGAGAGATAGTGCATTGTGCATACATCCTAACCAGTTTCAACCAAAAGTGTAAGTTAGCAGATCAGTTACGCAAGTGTTTATATATATATATATATAAAGATGATGAGAGAAAGGTAATTTCATAATGTAACCATTTAAAAACAACTTTCGTAGTGCAAGCCTTTTAGCCTATTTTTGCACATTTTGTCTATTTTAATTAGTGCAAATTTTGTTACTGACTCTTCGCCGAAGGCATATATAGACATGCTTCATTAAAAATTTGGATTTGTAATGTTATTGGTACTGGGTTTTCCCGTGGGGTATGTGCTTGAGATAGGGAATGAGTACTTCATTTTATGGAAGTTGTTCAATGAGGAGTTCATTATTGTGTATGGAGATTACAGTGGTAGGTTCAATGGTAAACTTTAACAAATAACTTCCTGAGTACATGTGATTCTTTTCAAACTTAAAGTGGTATCCTATTTGCTATCATATATATTATGGGTCGTCTCTTCACTATTTTAATGCCCACTAAACAAGACTTTCTTAATTAGCACTGGGAAGGTTTTCCTATATATCCCTTTGAAACTAGATTTTGTTGTTATGGTATTTTTCATAGTATTTTATTTTTATTTTATGCTTCGGCATAATTTACCCGAGATAGCATTTAATTTTCTATTGTACAAGTACACAACATTGCAGGAGGATATGGTCCATTACAAGGTAAATTGGATTTGTTTTGGAGAAAGTGGCAAGGGAAAAAAGTTTAGACTGATGGACAATTTTACTACCATCGATCTAGACTTCAGAAGTTTTACTGCCAGCTTTACTTGAGACTATTATTAATGCAGTTGCATTGTCATTACAGATTCGGTGGTTCAGTCGTGAGTATATATTGACATGAGAGTTCAACTTATAAGATGGAAACATCAAAAAACTATTGTTTAATAGATGTAATAAGCCAAAGTTAAATCTCAAGAATGCATAAATACAAGTTTTTATCTACTAAACGTTATTATGGCAACACTAGAAAATGCTCATTTGTATTTTTCAATAAGAGACTAAATTGTGAAAAAAAACATCATCAACACTACGTTTATTTGTCTTTCGTGTTTCAAACTACGATGTACTAAGATTAATGCCACAAACAACATAATAAATACATCATAACCAACTATGCCGTAGGCACGGTAATACCTAGTTAACAACGAATAATAGAAACCCAAAACATAATGAAAAAAATACAAAGTAAAGGAAGAAGATTGAAATGATGGATCCGATTTGGTGGAATAAAACATTGGTTCAAATTTGTATGGATTCGATAGTTTGCAATTGAAATGAATGGAAGGGGTATAAACATATTTTGAAAGCATAAAACAGGGATAAAGTCGTCTAATGTACACAATTGATAGGGGTAAAACTAGAAAGAAAAAAGTGACCAAGAGTCACACATAAAAAAATAATAGCAGTTCTACAGAGTACACCCTCAATATGGGTGTGCTGGCATCTCATCCCTTGGTTATAGACTTTGCCATGCAATACACCCTCACATCTTGCTTATTAGAGGGCCCAGATGTGATAGCAGGTACAGCCTGCGTACTCTAGATTTTGGCAAAAAATAATAAAGTACCATTGTAGTATGGGTCGCGGTATTGGCACCCCCATAAATGGGACTAACACCCCTTTGACAAAAAGTAAAACAATAATGGTTATTCTTTATATATCCTTTTACACCCCACATGTCCATAATTCTATGGCAGATAGTTGCCGCGAGATCTCATATCCTACGGTAGGCAGTTGTCGCGATATCGCACAATCTACGGCATCGGGTTGCCGCGAGATCCCATATCCCACGGCAGGCAGTTGCTGCGGCATATTTTTTTTGTGTTTTTTGTTTTTTTCACTTCAAATTTTGCATATTGAACACACACGATATATGGATACCTCATTTTCTTTTTTAAAATTTCTTTATACACTCTAAGAACAACACCAAAACCATGACAACAAAAATATACAATCGAGTCATAATTTTGCTATCTCGCTGCAAATATTTTCATATGCTATAAGAAAATTTTGTGATCAAATTAATGAATAAGAGTTTTGATAATTAACACAAACAAAGACTTTATTTTAGTAAACAAAATTATCTCGCGACAACTAATTTTTTTTACGGTGGCTATTAAAAAAAAAAAAATTTAAAAAAAAGACTCACGGCAACCACCTTCCGTGGGATATGGGATCTCGTGGCAACCCGATGCCGTGGATTGTGTGATCCTGCGATAGCTACTTGCCGTTAGTGTTTTTTGTGTATTTAATGGAGGGGTGCTAGTACCATCCTATTTATGGGGGTGCCAATACCACGCCCCTTGTAGTATTGTAGGTGGGAGCGAGATTTTTTAAGATGGTAAAGATATGACGTTCATAGCAACGTCACAATGGACAGGCTTTTCAGCTGTCTTTCCTTGGACTAGTGTAGAACTCTAGATCTGTATCTCAGCCCATCTAAAAGGCCCAACGCACGAACAGAAAGGCCCATTAATTCTTCCCCTCCTTTTTCTCATCATCATTTTAGGGTTTTACATTTCCCATAGTGAAAGAATCTCAAATTCAACACTCATCATTTTATTTTTCTAATATCTTTGAACATGCTTCAAGTACAGTGAGTTTCACATTTCTTGTAAGTCTTTTTTTATATTAAGAAATGTATCTAAAGGTTCAAAGTCAATTGTGTTATAAAAATGTGGTTGTTTTGTTTTTCTGTTTTTGCAGATTTTGATTAAGTTATTTACAATGAATAAGATTGTGGAGTTTGGAAGGAAATTTATATTCTATGCAAGAGTGCTTTCTGGGTATGAAGAGAGACGTATTAGATCTTTCAGATTAAAACTTCATAAACAAATCGAACAGGTAATTCACGCTGACTTTATTTCTGGCCTTTTGTTTATTCGCGTATCGTATTATTGCTATGCTTATTTATCGTGAAATGGTGTAAGTGGTTATGGGATGCCATGGTATCGTATACTGCAAACTAGAAAATTTAAACTACTCAGACATATATCAAGTTTATTACATAACCCCCATCTCCCGCCTATAGGATGTAAATCCTCGATCCAACTTGAGGAAACATTGTATTGCTACCTTGTTTTTCTCCTTTTTCACCCCCAATTTTCTTCTAACGCAAAACTTATATTTGTTAGTAATACTAATGCTTAAAGTAAAATTATGGTTCTGTTTTCTGCTGCTGTTTGATTTGTCAAATGTCATTTTAGTCAGGCACAAGAAAGGAAGGCAGCTTTGAGGAAAATCCCTGAACAAACTATTTTGACAGAGGTGCGACGCATGGTTGAGGAGATGCAGACCCTAAACAAAAAGCTGGAAGAAACAGTAAGTCATACTTCATTAGGGGTACTTAACAAACATCAGTTCAATTCAAGGTTGAAAAGGTCCATGGTTTCTAATTTGATTATTAATATTGAATGTATTAGTTTTTAACTCTGCAAAGATCAAAGCCTCAGGTGTCTGGTATGCTATAGAGTATTTAGTAATTTGTTCCTTGTTTAATTTGGTTATTCCATGTGAATGATTAGTGAACCCACGTGCCATCAGGTACTCTTACCATGGTGCGCCTTTGGCGCAGCCATGAGGGAAATGCCTCAGGCACATCAAAGTATCTATCTCGCTGCCTTGGCACGCCTACGGTATTACAGATACTCGATGTGCTGGTAGTACCCTATATTTGCTGTTGGCCACTTAAAATTTCAAACCCACTTATATGTACTTCTATGGAACCGCCAAGATTTGCTTTGTTGATGTTACCTGAAAAAGGCTTCCTAATTCACTTGCTAAATACTAACATTAATTTGAAGAAGTGCCATCTATCTGAACCATTAGATAGATTTATATAAGTGGGTCTACTGCCCTTCCATATTATGGAAAGAAAAAGGAACAGAAACAAAAAGAGGAAGATGAAATCTGCTTTTCATCAATCAGAGAAAAAAATAAGGAAGAATAAAAAATTTAAGACAAGTTTTCCCTTCATGATTCCTTTTTACAAACTACAATGCACACAATGTACTAAAGTTTTTCAAATTTCATTTGGCTGCCCTGTTCACCCAATTTGTACAGTCACTCTGAGTTATCCCTGATATATTGTTTGGCATATGTCCATGATTTTGTATTATTGACTGAAGAACATTCTATTTCCAATTTTATTCTTGTATTACAATTTTTAACTTTTGGTTCATATGTCCTAATTTTTTAAATGTTAAGTGGATTATTAATTGTGCTATATACATTCCATAGGATCTCATAGTTAATTACATCCCCATTTTGAAAATTCTTTGAATTAGTCCCTGTCTAATGTAGTCAGCAAATTAAGTATTTTGGACCATTCATTTTCACGGCAAGTATTACTGTAATTGGCAAGGTTAGCAATTTCCGAATATACTGATTTTTTTTTTAAAAAAAAAAATGTTTAAAGTAGTTAGGAGATCATATCCACACAAAAAATAGCCGAATCTAAAACTTAGAAGTGCCCTAATGGTCATGAGTTTGTTTATGTGTTTTAGTATTTGGTATAGCTACAGTACTAGTCTAGTCTGTGGAATGGGAGTCCATCAGTTCCAACACATTCAAGAATGTGTGTAACTATACTTAATCTTGCCAACCTTGGGATCAGAACTGTGTTCCCCGGTTGATATTGAAATCTCTTGTGCTAACTTATTATTCATCAAGATTTCCTTACCAAATTGAATAGGTTAAGCTTTCTATTCTACTCTCCTTGCTTAGTTGAATTTTATCCCCTCATGCCATTCCATGTTGTGCTCAACCCAGATTTCCGTGGTAGACAACTTTAGCTCTTTATGTTCCAATTTTTCTGTTGGTGAATGTTTCTATCAAATACAAAGCTTCAAGATTCATGGTTGTTAATTTGGTAGCTCCCTTTTTACCTCTTATTTAACTTGGAGCTGTACTTGGTTGAAGGAAGCTGCAATTGAAGATTACTTTAAGCCAATTGACAAGGAAGCAGCGATCATGATGGATGTTCAACTTAAGGGAGAGGAGAAGAACATGAAGGAAATGGTTCAAGTCATGCAACAGCAAGCTTTGCTGGAGAAAGCTGAATTAGATAAGACAGCTGAAGCTTTGGGGGAGGATGCAAACCAGCATAGCATGGCATCAGGTAAGGATGCTGAGCATTGTAGCAATGAACTGGGTGAGGACGCTAGCCGTCGTCCAAAGCTTCAAGTGAGGATGCATCACCATCGTAGAAAGCAAAATACATCAACTTGGCTCTGCCCCACCACCCTAGTTATGAGTCCAGTCGAATGATTTCAGCTACTTGGAAGAAATCTTAGAAAAAGATGAAGAGAAATAAAGCATTGCGTTGATGCAGACGAGGATGTGACCTTCATAACAATGATGATCATCCTCCCCCATATTGAGGTATATAGTGCAATGTCCGTGTCATCATGGACAGTCGGAGGACCACCATATATTGTGTTTGTTGAATTATTTGCTGTCTTCTGTCAAATTTTTGTCCCTCTATTCACAAGAAGATCCGTTTGATGTCCCTTTTTCAGAGGCATCACTCTGGCAGTTGTAGACTGTTGTTCGCTATTATCAATACATAAGACACTACTCCATTTCAACAAGACTGAGTGATGCAGATCAGACGTTGTGAAGGATTCAGATAGTTTCTTTCTTGGTTGTTTTCATATCATGAAATATGTTTATATTTTGCTGCTGAGCTTACATTATTCCTCCAGCATCTGTTTGTATTTTAGGTGATGCCGTTCTTATTATATTGTAGCAAAATTAAACTGGTCAGTGAATTGGCTGCTGTGGCAAGTTTTGTGTTGTTTTGAAGAAAACAAATTACCACGGGATCACTTTCACTTATGTACACGGTTATGAAGAGTAATTTGGACGGATTGATATTTGCTTCGTTCAAATGACATCAACCCAGAAAAGAGAAACAAGTAAAGAACAATAGAAGTCTGCAAGTGCTAATACAAAATAGCATCAGAAAAGAGAAACAAGTAAAGAACAATAGAAGTCTGCAAGTGCTAATACAAAATAGCATGTACCCAATGGATGGGAAGTGCACAATCAAATTTGTGAGTCTCAAGTGCACGAGAACTTGTGCATACCGACGCTTATATAGCAGCATACTGTAGTATTTCCAAACAATTTAAGAATGTAGCAAGGTTGATCAGCCACTGCAAATAAACTCTAGTTTTTATCTCAATGAAGTCAAACTTTTCCCTCTCAGCATCAGGCATCAGCTGACTAGTAACAGGAATTTATACGAACATTATCAATTTAGCTACTCCTGTTATCATCAGCTGACCACTAACAGGCTTTGTATCACTTTATTATATATATAATACAAATTTTCATTTCTTAGCTTCTTCAGGTCGGCAACATAATCAAATTAAAGGTCAACTTGGCTGAAAATTCAACAGTGCCAAAGAATATTTTGGCCATGAAAGAACGAAAGTGAATCTTGTACAAGTACGCATTACTCTTACAAAATCCAGATATTTGTTTGACATGCGCTGAATCCAGTCGTCAATTACCCACTGAATCCAGTATCCACTTTGTATTCCATTTTAATGACATGGTGTGTAGTATGTGATTTTTTCGAGGAAAGTTAGGCAATAGTGCAATACAAGGTTTATAGCTTGCATAAACACAAAAAGAAAGATAATTCACTTGCCAACTTTCTACTGAATATGATGCCCATGAAAGAGAAATGTTGATAATGACTGCTCGCGAATGAGATCATGAACTGAACTGTCCCTTCTTTTTCGAGGGAAAAAAGAAGGGCACTTGAATCTCTTTTAATCTTGAAGACACATTTCCACACGAGTTCTTTCCACACCACCACTACTTCTCTTCAAATGGTATAGCACTTGGGCCCTCTTGAAATGGTAGATTCAAAGAAATTGGTCTCCAGATAAGTTCAATAGTACAGAATTATAGTTTGTGTTGCGCATATTCCAGAAACTTATAAGACCAACACTAGTGGTCCCTAAAAAAAGGATCATATCTGCAAAATGCACAAGTCGCCATTTTTCACTCTATACACGCAGGCAAATTTGCGGTATGGAGGAGACATCAGATGTCACACGAAATACAGGACAATAGTTATACAAATAAAGCTTGAACTATTGGAACTGGAACACTGATTTCCATCCCTGTAACTGAATCCATACATAAATTATACAATTATATATACTATGCTGTCTATGCATACGCAATCTAATTCCCTTTATTAAAGAACAGAAGTCACTTTCCATTCTCACTTCCTTCTAAACCAGTTTATCTACCTCTTTAGTTTCTGATCCTATCTCTATACCATACCCTGTTTACTTCGACTGTCTCTGCCTGTGTAACTTTTCAGAATCCTAATTTCAAGCACAGCTTTAGTAGTTTTTAGTCTTTAAGCCTTTGAAATTATGCTTTAGCTTTATGGGTGTTCAGTCGTGCAACTCGATACACTTCTTCTCAATCATGCAAGCTAGTGCTCCACCTACACTTCCACTTTAGCTTACTTCCAAGTTACGTGTCTATTGAGTATACAACACAAACTTTTCTCTATTCTAAACTTTTCACATACATCTAAACAATAGTTTTCTCAATGAACATTAGAAAAGTTCCATAAAAAGAAAGAAAATAAAATATACACAAACTCTCTCCTGGAGAAGCTAATTAGGAAAAAAATACACAACAAATAGGAATTATCTTTTTTTTTTCCCAATATTTTCCTATTTTTGCAAACCACAAAATCCTAAGCTAATCAAAAATCTCTCAGCCATTAGATCTGTAAATTGCAAGGTGGAGAAGAAGAAAGTAGTAAAGCTGGAGATGGAGACCGTCTTTGTCTACTACTAGTACTACTACAATCTCTGAGTTTGGCAGAACTTGTAGAACATGGAGTTGATGAACAAGAAGAAGAAATAAATCTACTGGAACGACTTCTCAATTTCTTCATATCTGTTTCTTGAACTCTTTCTTGTGATCTTGAATGCCGCATCTTAGCTTCTTGTATATCCATTGGAAGTACACAAATGCACAACAAACCTACCAAACAATTAATCACATAAAAATTATTACTACACTCCATGTAACAATACAAACAGATGCAGGAGGATAATGTAAGCTCAGCAGCAAAATATAGACATATTTCATGATATGAAAACAACCAAGAAAGAAACTATCTGAATCCCTCACAACGTCTGATCTGCATCACATAATCACAATAAAACAATTCATTATAAAAAGATAACGATACTTACCAATTTTAGCAAGTCGATTAACCCAGCTAGGAATCGGTTTGCTAGTCATCTTAATACAAGCATCATTACAGAAATGATTACAATTCTTTGTAATGAGATTATATGTATCTCCACTATATTTTTCAGCAAGTTGCTCCATAAGTGCTCTAACTTGTTTACAATCTAGATCTGTTCTTCCAATTAAAATCGATTTACGAAACGTGAACCCAGGACATTGTTCTGGTTCTCCTTCAAATATCCCAGTTGTTGGAAAATCATGTGCCCCAAAAGCATACTCAATTCCATGAACTACAACAAAATCAAATCCAAACTATCAAGATTTACCACATTATGAAAAAACTAACCAGAAACACTGGAAAATTGGAATAGGCTTAAAAGTTTTGATAATACGTACCTTGAACACCGGAATGATAGACGCCAAGGCCAACCCAATAAGCATATTCATTCATGGAAGTAAGATCATAAACATTCAAATAAACAGGAACAGATCCAGATTTTTTCTTTGGCGAGTCACTAATTTTACAGAAAATCTTTTTATTGAATTTCGAAGTAAATTCTTCGAAATTCTTCATAATTCGATAACTATCAAAGATTGAATGCCGGAACCTTTGCTATTCAATCTTTGATAGAAATCGAGTTAGAAAAAGAAAGAGAAAGAAGAAGAATTGTTGGTGAGATTGCTTTACGTTTATTTAATTGATTTTTTTAATTTAAGAAGAATCTCTCTTTCTTTTTCTTTTTCTCAATGTTTTCTTCTTCTTTCTCTTTCTCTTTCTCTTTCTCTTTCTTTAATTCTAAGGTGGGCTTATAGAGCGCCGCCTAATGTTGGATTTGCGATTTGTTGTTCGACTTGTCGTCATTGGTTTATATATGTTTTTGTGTTAGACAAGGTAATTTAATGGTGTTTTACTGATTCTGGGTATTTTTTGTAGAGTTTTATTAGGATTAAATTACCCGATTATTACGTTAAAAGGATAAAATTATGGGTATTATTCCGTGATTTTAGCCCAAGTTTTTTAAACTTTAGGAGTGGTTTTTTTTTTTATCGTTGTTAAACTCATAATCATTTGACTGATGTTGACCTAGAGGTGCCATTGCCATTGAGTGATTTTTTGCTCCCAGCGATATTGCTCCAAGCGGACTCTAGAGCCAACCACCTGTCAGTAAAATAAGAAAGCCAAATAGCCAAAAACCATCGAAAATCTTGACTTCCTATTTTATCCCTATAAAATATAAAATGGAAAAGAGAGAAAGTGTGGCGATGGGCTTCTCACCTCCTCCTTATTTTTCACCTCCTCCTTATTTTTTTCCAGAGAAAACAGCATTGTTCACTGTTTTGAGTAAACACTACAAATTTTAATTTAGTAAAAAATATATATGATATCAATATCACAATTACCAAACTGAATCAAGGTTTGACTTAAGTTGTGAATGAGCAGAACTTGATGAATACAAAGTAGAGCCAAACTAACTTCGATGGCGGAATCACGTACTCAGGTGGAGAAAAAGAAGAAAAATTCTATTTTTATTTTGATATAAGGTAAGGGACAAATTAGGAAGTTGGAAATAAAATCGGTTACTGATAGGTTGGGTTTCTAGTTATGATGGACTGGTGGTTGGCTCTAGAGTCCCCTTGGAGACCTTGGAGCAATATCGCTGGGAGCAAAAAATCACTCATTTCCATTAATGACATTTTTGAATTTACAGTCAACAACTCAACGAAAGTTTATATTCTAATTATTATGCTAAATTTTTTCCTACTATAAAATATTTTTCATGAATGTGTTTGTGACGATTCCAGGTCAAATGGTGGTCTAATTACGTATTATTGTAACCAATGTTAGATTCCTCATGGAATTTCCTTTCGTTTTTTTTGTAATAATTTTAAGTAAGTGCTTTCGTTACGATGGGAAAACAAGGTTTGCACCTAACAGGATTTCATATCTTATTGGAGAAGAAATGATGTCAACCAATATTAATGGATAGACCATTTGGCAGCCCATATTTCGTGCAAACAAAAGCGCTTTATATGCACTGAAGACCAACACTAAAAAATAAACGCGTAAGAGACTTTAGGGACGTACTTTCATCCCTTAAATATCGAAGTAGTCAAATACCCAAATCTCATAGGAGAACTTACGTACTGTGAAGGATTTTCTGGGTCGCTGTAGTTCTGCAGCAACTTAGCAACTTACATGTTGTACATAACACTAGGGCTGTGTTTGGTTCAAGAAAAGTGAAAGAAAAAAAAGTGTTTTCCTTGGAAAGTAAAAACCCTCAGTTGTTTGGTTAACTTAAGAAAACAAAAAAATGGAAAACAAATTTTTTGTCTTAGTAAAATCCGTGAATTCAACTTATTTTTAAAATAAATGGAAATTACTTTTCTTTTTTCACCCCCTCTCCCCCAGTGTGTCGTGAAAAAAAAAAACTTGCGACTCTAAGAGAGTATCAGCCGTGAAAAGAAGAAAAAGACAAGAGATTGGTGGGTTTTCAATGGGTACTATTTGCGGCTGTTTTTTGGTGTTTGATCGATGTATTGGGCTTATCAACAGCTTTGGGTGGGCTTGCTTCAGTCCATAAACATTTTTCCACCATTGAACCAAACACACAAAAAGTGATTCTTGACAAATAAATTCTGGCTGTTCACTTTCTACGAATTTGATTTCTTAGTGAAACAACATTCGGTGAACCAAACACAGCCTATAGGTTGCCAAATTAAACTTATTATATCAAAGTTGGCAAATAGAGTATATGGTTTTGGGTCTACAGGAGGCCATGCCAAAAAAGACCATAGAATTCTCATTAAAAATTCAATCGATTCCACATTCCAATTTGGTGGATTAATATTAAACAAGTAGAAGTATCTGGATTATAGTGGTTGTGTGGTTCGGTCAAAATTGAATCTGAATCCTCTTTTCAAATTTCGTTAATCTCAAACGATGTAGATGCTACACTGTCTTTTTCATATTTTCTTTTGTTATTTTTGAACGTCTAAATTGATTTAAAGGGATTTGTTAAGGTTTTGGAAATTATTTTTTCCCCTCTTATTTTTATATAAAATAAGAACATTTCTAGGTGGTGGTAGTATTTTCTTCAAATTTGAAAGTGAAATTTAGAGAAATTAGACACAAATTTTGACTAACTATATGTAGTCTCAAATATTGATGGCAAATTTGATTGTGATTGTACGCTACGCTTGTATTGCAGTAATGTCGTGTCTTAGCCAAGATATTATTATTGAGGAAAAAAAAACCATGTGACATTCCCAATGTAGCGCCCAAATTGAAAAAGTACAAAAAAAAACTACTCGACAGTACTACTGGTGTGGTGTGCTAGTCAAAATAAAAAAAACAAAATTGGGGCGACATTTGCAATGGCGCGCGATATTACCACTGTCGCTCCACATCCGCATCCAAAATTCCAAATTTGTGAACAAGAATACAGCTAAACAGGTGATACGACCGAATTTGCTTCTATCTAGAATTAGATTTCTGTAAAATTCTGAATTTTGAAAACAAATTTGAAAAATTTGAGAAGTGATACTACCACCTAGAAATGCTCTAACTTTCAAACAGTTTTATATCATTGTTAATTTTTTGATAAACGAATAACACTATAGCAGACATGAAAATTTTAGCAGTGTGATATAAGTTGCCACGTAATATATCATTGATATATATTGAAACATCAAGAAGTACCGACAGATGAAAAAACCCAAATTACTGTGGTCATTCTCGGGTCAATCGGTCATCAAAACGTTAACATGGTAATTTCTTCAACCTCATTGTTATGTAACATTTCCAATACTAGTTATGCACAATGTAGACCTAAACAAGATTTTAATAAGTTGCTTGTAATGCCTATTTAGTACTCTCTTCCTTGTAGTTTAGTTATTATATAGTTGCAATATAATTTAGTTACAATGTCATTGTTTGGAGAAATGCCGCAGAGAAATTTCAGTTATTAGGAAAAGTTGTTTGAGGAAATGCCTGAAAGAGATGTGTTTTCTGAATGTATGAATGTTTCTAATGGTGAAAATTATATTTACTTTAGTTATTGCTCTTTTCCTTGCAAAGTTACAATGCTTTTTTTTGTTGGGTGTAGTGTATATGTATTGTATCTTTTCGACTTAACCTTGGTTCTTATTAGTCTAGTATAACCATATATTAGATAGGGCCGATGCAATTGCTAAGATTTAATTAGAGCAAATTAGTACAAATTTGGTGCCATTTGCCAATATGCGTTCTGCCTTGAATCACAATATAGAGGCGTAAGTCTATAGAAATGGATTAATGACTATCAAATTTGTTATCATTACAATTAATACTCGCATAACAGATTTATCTAAAGCTCTACTTGTTTTTCGCAATATGCAAACAACAGTCACGGTAGAATGTTATTCTAATTCTATGCTGGATAGAATTAAAATGAGCTGATTTCAGAATTTTTGGAGTTTCAGATCAAAGATCATGGCTCAAGAAGTGCAGAGAAATATTAAAAGCGAAACTGGTGAAAGTTAAGTATGTTTTGAAGCAGCTGGTCCTTTAGAAGTTCCTTACCTGAATGTTGTAGCTAGATATTTGTTGAGATAAAATGAGAGGATTTCGCCTGGGAAATGCTTGTCATCGGTTCTTAATGGGCTTCCTCCCTTGTCAGCCTACCAAATGCCTCTGCACTAGCGCAAATAAATCCAACACTAACAAGATTGCAGAAGGAGCAGCATCAGTAAGGGACCTCGATGCATATCGTCAACTGGACAAGCTTGACTTCATGACTGCAGCCAAAATGCTTTTCACCACTCCGCCCAAGAAAAAGAAATTTGGGTACTGAGAGACACTTTTCTGTCTCTACTCATATTTTTGGTCATTCTTTGGGATTAGGGTTTTATGTTGTGATGTTTCTCTTTGCTACTGAGAGGTCTCATCACTTGGTTGACTAGTAACAGAAAAGTGTTGAGATTCAAGGGTCTATGGAAATGTTTTTTCAGTCGTGTTTTTTATCATTTGTTTCATTTCAATAGATCCTTGAATCTCATGATTGCAAAGCTTAGTATTTGATTTACTTCCTTCTCACCTTAGAGGACAAGAATTGAAAATTTGGGGCTTCAAGCAAGAATATAGATATGAGACATATAAATGATTTGTGTACAAACTTCTTCTTTGTCTATGCTATTCTTTCTATTGTTTCCTTCTTTTTTCCAGAGTTTTCTTACAAGCCTTTCTTGCTTTGTCAGGCTGGATTTCCATCTCGTGCAACTCTTCTTTTGCTGCATGCCTTCACTGGGTATGTGAACTTACTGTTCTAATGCACCACATCTAATTTAGGAAATGTTTCCCGTTTATGTTGTTTGTGTCTAAAAAGGTTATTTTATGTTGCAGCGGTATATTTGGTGGCTCAGTACGTCGCTATGAAATCAAAAGGATGGAAGCGGTACTGATACTTCCTTTTTCTGATAGCTTTTCATATATCTTTAGCTTATATTAAACTGAACCTTATTCGTAATAAAATTAAACCAGTAATATTCTTTTCTGTTTTAAGAATGAAAATTTGCTTATGAAGTGGATGCGATTGCTGTTTTTCCCTTTCTCTTTCTTTGCTTACTGTATTCTTTGGAAGATCCAAATGCAATATGACTGGAAGCGACAACTAACCTATCCAATATCCTTCAATACTCAACACTGAACCATGACCAACCCTCTTTGTATTATATTGTGAAGTGGATGAGGGAGTCTTAGCTTTAGAGTCTCTTTAACTGTTTTTACTGTGCAACTACTCTTATGCTTAGCAGTTCAACGAGCTAAATGTGTTTAATTAGGTGTTGGTGCAAGTCCAGTGAATGAGTGGGCAGCAAACCTGCCTATCCATGGCAATAATTTGATTATTAAATGAGAGGGTTATGATATATGTCCACCGTTATGGTCTTATGAATTGTCCATGAGCTCCAGTATGTGTTCTTTACACATACCATTTTTTTTTAAAAAGCCTTTCAAAATTTATTCCTCAAGTAATTTTCTAGTTCTTAACCTTTCATATTTTGACAAATTGTCTTCCTAGTTTTACACGTGTAGGTTTAGCCCTGATCATTTGATTTCTCTTGACAGGAAGCAGAGGTTAAAAAAAAGCAAACTGAAGAAGTAGAAAAGGCTAAAGAACAGGAAGCGCTTGCTTTGGAAGAAGAAAAGAGGAAGTCTGATCCCGAGCTATTGGAGGTAAAGGTTAGACTAGATGCGTTAGAGGAGGCTGTCAAAGGCATTGCTGTTGAATCAAAGAAAGGCATTGCTGTTGAATCAAAGAAACCGTCTGCTTCGGAGTTAACCAAAGACAGAGAAAGTACATGGAAAGAGAAGCTTCAAACCGGCACATCAAAGTCTGTAAGTAAATCACAAGACAGCACTACTGTGGCAAGTGATCGTCTCCCTGATCTGAATTCAGGATCAACAAAACCTGATCCAAGTCAGAAACGAGTGACTGGGCCAAATCCAGCTATCAATGATCAATTACATGACCCGCAAAAGGGAAAGTCTTAAAGCTGATCCTAGAAGCTGAAGAACTGTACCTGTATGTTTGCATCGAGGATCCTCTTGGTTTTCTTATCTACCTGTGTGGGCTACTCCTCGCCAAGATACCAATATGCTTTAATTTATCTTTTGAATGTTTGGTTTATATATACAAAAATATTTTGATGTAGAACATTAGTCGAGTCTGTCAGTGTCATAGGTGTGCGCCTATTTTCCCTTTACATGTTATGGGCATGAGTCCTTTAGTTGAGTCCAAGCCCATGGTTTGAGTCCATTAGTTAGTTGGACACATGTCGTGTTTCTATTGGTTTATGTTTTTAGGTTTTACTTTAAATAACGGGCTTGTAGTTAGGGTTTTAGTAGTTGTATTTATGTGTGTGATTTGTGATTGAAAGATTTAATAAAATAGTGATATTTAGGTTGTCTTTTAATTGTGTTTCAATTAAAGTGTAGATTCAATTAAATTAAAGCTTCTGCTAATAAGATCTACATTATTTGGTATCATAGGTGTGCGTCTATGTTCCCTTTACATGTTATGGGCGTGAGCCCCTTAGTTGAGTCCAAGCCCATGGTTCGAGGCCATTAGTTAGTTGGACACATGTCGTGTTCCTATTGATTTATGTTTTCTAGGTTTACTTTAAATAACGAGTTTATAGTTAGGGTTTTAGTAGTTGTGTTTATGTGTGTGATTTGTGATTTGTGATTGAGAGATTCAATAAAAGAGTGATTTTTAGGTCGTTTTTTAATTGTGTTTCAATTAAAGTGTAGATTCAATTAAACTGAAGCTTCCGCCAGTAAAATCTACATTACATTTAGTTCACAATCAAACAAAAATAAAACTTTAGTTCACGTTGGATTGTGCAGTTAAGTGTAGTGACATCATTTCCATTGCTTGATTTAACTTTGTGTTCCCATAGGTAATGCTGAGCTGTCTTCCAGGTTCCAGCTGCTTCTGAAAATCATTATTATAGCTCAAAGAGTCCAAATCGCCCCGAGTCTCAACTCAAGTGGATTGAGAGTGGTAATATTACCTTTTTATAATTGGACATAAAGGCAGTCCCAGCCTGCCTATTTACGCTTCGAAGTAGATACGGAAAACTGGCCGAATTGATGATCCGGCTTTAAGGTTTCGTTGACAATTCATCATCAGTTATCAGATAATATAAATTACAAGGTAGGAGAGAAGGACAGTCTTGATTTAAGATGAACAAGTATTGGAACGGTTCTAACAACAGTTCTACATACATAAATAGATTGGTGCATAACGCATAAGCAACTGACTGACTGACTGACTGCTATTTTGGATTTATTCTTAGTAAATGATCCCAGGAAGCCATTTTGGTTTTAGAGCTCTAACAATAGGTGAAAATGATCCCAGGAAGACATTATGGTTTTATGGCCTAAAACATTTTGAGTTTAGTTGCAAAACCTTCTCACTTTTATACCTTGGGAGTTGGGAGTGTCTTAATATGTAAATCCACTCCGGCTACCTGTGCTCAAATACTGTTCTTCCTCTTAAAATTACTTCTTTTATTTAGTTTAGCATTTCAGGGGTGGACCACTTGAATCAGTCACGACTCACGAGTCATGACTATGGTCATAAAGCTCAAATGCCAAAATAAAAACTTTGGCGGTATATTTGGACTCAATTTATTTCAAGTGACTCATACTGCAATCATCATATAATCAAATGAATTTTGATGATATTCTTGGTTCTTTGGGTCAAACAAATGATGTTGATCGACTCCAAACTCTCTTCCCTGTTACTATCTGGTTACTTTGGTTAGAAAGAAATAAGTTCCGCTTCCAAAAAACTTCCTCACCGCCATGTCCTTTGGCACTAATTCAACAAGCATTAAAATTGTCCGATGAATTGTCGACCGGGATGTTACATATCGCGGTCGCCCATTGCTATATGTTGTTGGTTGCCACTCAGACGGAAATTTAATGTGGACGGCTCATCCCGTCCGAGGCAATCCCGACCTGCATCACCTTGTTTTACGTGATGGTTTTGGAAAATTTATATTGGGATTTAGCACTCTATGTTTATCTTCTTCTCTCTATGCGAAACATTGGCATTCGCGAAAAATGGCTATCAAATTACGTTGGATTATGTCATCTTTGAGGGGGAAAACTATCCTCTATAATTGCATTGCAACAACTCCCAATGGGAAATTAAAACCTTTATAGTTTAGTTGACATGCTCTTTCTGAAATTTATATAAACTTCATTGGACGTGGGTAACTTTGGAGTGTCTTTGCCGGGATTAAATCCACCCGGCCTACATGGTGGTCAAATCCTGTTCTTCCTCTTAAAATTACCTTCTTTGGATTTGAATAGCATTTCCACTAGACCATGGTGAATCAGTCCTCCGAGTCATAGGTTATGGTCATATGGTGTATTTGTGAAAACTTATATTAAAAAATAACAATCATCCCTAAAAAAAAATACCATTACTATGAGGTGGCCACTTTAGCTTTTACAATGATTCGGTAGAAAAAAATGAAATACACACCCTTTTTTCTATTTTCAATTGTTCGCAAGTAACCCCAAAAAAAAAAATAATAATCATCTTCTCCCAAAATCCTCTAATAAACTTTTGTGTTTCTCTCTCTTCTCACTTATGCAGGTAAATTATGTCTTTTTCTTCTTCCTTCAAACCTACACTTGATTTTTCCTTCTTCAATTTGTTTTATTTTATTATTAAATTTTTTCTTCTATTAGTGTAAAAAGTAACTATATTTCTAACACAGTGAAAAAAGAGGTGGAATTAGGGGTGACTTCGATCGGATCGGATCGGATTAACCTCCTTCGGAATTTTTCCAAATTTTTTTCGGAACCTAATATGCTAGCCAAATCCGATCAAATTTTTTTTCGGATTCAAAATATATTTCCAATTTCGAAACTTTCGGAAATTTCGGAATAACTCGAAAATTTCAGAATACTTGGTAAATTTTCAAAGATCTCTTTACTTTCAATTATTTTTGGAATATCATACGCCAATGTTCATTGTAGGGAGAGAAAACCATGTCTACAATACCAATGTACCAACAACAATAATACATTTGTTTCTTGAGAAAACCCATTTTCATTCCATTCAAACAAGTGATCCAAGAAAAAACGAGAAAAAGAACCTGCATCCACCAATAGCAAGCATTGCATTCTGTTGAGGTCTGGGTATTTGTAATGTTTCAATCTTTTTTTGTGTGTAGAAATTGAAGCGTGAAGTGTCTGCATAAATAATGGATTATGGTATTGGACTTTAAGTAGCTTTACATAATATTCTATCTATTGGAATTTGACTTTTGGATTGGTCTGGAAGTCATTGTATGACTCAATGACATTTTTTTTCATATCATTGTTGTTATAGTAGACGGTGTAATGACAGTAGAGTGGTCCAATTCAAGTGGGGAAGTAGCGACTAGGTTATGTTTTTGTTTTGTTTTGGAAGTAAAAAACTATAAAATGAATGAACGGTCGAGATCTAATCAAGTGGATAGTGAGAGAAGTATATATTTTCGGAATAAATTGGCAATAATATCGGAAATTTTGGAATTTTCGGATCGGATCGGATTTTAGAATTATATCCAAATCCGATCCAATTTTTTTTCGGAATTTTCGAAAATCGGAAAATCGGTCCATGAAAACTACACCCAGAGCTAGACCAATTTCGGGTCGGATTAAGGAAAAATCGGAAATTCGGCAAAAAGAGACACCGGGTGGAATGGTTGTTCAAGTATTTGATCTGGAAAATGATATTCGGTACACTCAAGACAGAACTTCACAAAACTATCACATCTTCTCTACTTCAAACCAAGAGAATCATTGATCTTTCTTATGAAGATGATGAAGTACAAGTACTAACAAATTCCTTTTCAGGTATCCTTCTGTAACTGAAACTGGCCAATCTTCAAATTCTTCAGGTATCCTTTGTTTGTGACATAAGCGTAGAGCCCAAGATTTTAAATGAAACTTTTAGCATAAAAGGTGGTACACAGTCCTATTGTTCTAACTGTATATCTAAATACGTCGCGTCGAAGATTCAAGACAATGTTATTTCCATTCGAAGATTCAAGACAATATTACTTCCATTACATGCCCCCGAGTCTAAGGTTGCGTTTGTTTAAGTTGAAATTTATGGAAAGGAAATGAAAAGTAGGGGTTGGTCCACCTTTTCCATAAGTTTGATATATTTGTTTGCCATGAAAAAAAAATGATCTTTCCACGAAGGAAACAAAACTATGGAAAAGAAAGGGTTTTCGAGTCCGTGGCTTCACCCTTGGATTTGAGAGGAAAGGAAAACTACCCTTTTTCTTTTCCTTTCCCCAACATGTGCATAACAAACAATAATGGAAAAGGAAAAGGAAAAAAAAATAATAAAAACAACTGTTTGAGGGTACCGGAACTTGAGTTTTGTCAATCCATTTTGCCCATAAATTTTACTGCCCTTATAAGAATTGTATGACGCTTTTGATTGATGATGAAGGTGTGGTCGTTAAGGAATCAGAGTGTCCACATTGTCGGAGAATGTTTTGTGCACAGTGTAAGGTGCCTTGGCATTCGAGGATTAACATTACTTAACAAATGTTTTAACTATTTTTTGATGTTTTAGCACTTCCCTGCCACATTTTAGAGCAATACTGATATTACCTCTCCTATTGTCGCATTGCATGCATATAGCATGTAATGATGTAATTGTGCTTTATGATGTGGTACATATGACTAGATAAGGAATGTTGATGGTTGTTTAAGATCATTGACATCATTTTTTTTTAACTTGATTAGAATTCAAGGAGAAATAGTTCACTTCAGATGGCTTCTATGGAGCAAAAGAAGGCAGATGAGAAAGTATTGAAGCTAGCTGAAGAACAAAAGGTGTTTTTTAGGTCTTGATATTTTTCTTTATTAATGGAGATTTCTTTGCCAATTTTGAAATTTAAGTGTGCTGTCATTTTGATGTGATTACTGATTTCAGAGGAAAAATGAGGATCTTCTTAAAAGAATTCTCAAATTAGAGAAGCAATTGGACGCAAAACAAGCATTGGAGTTGGGAATTTAGTGACTGAAAGGGAATCTGAAAGTCATTAAGCACATGGTAGGTGATGAGAACATGGAAGTCAAGGAAAAAGTGAAAGAAATGGTCTTGAGTTTGGAAGAGAAAGAAGTAGAACTGGAAGACTTGGAAACTCTGAACCAAGCTCTTATAGTGACCTGTCTCTTGCAGCAAAGAGTGCATGATGACATAATGAATGAAAAGTGGAATTGTGGGATTTGTCCAACAATTTCATATTCTCTGGGTATGATACTATGATGTGGGGTTTTTTAGTTACTTAATGAAAGGTAAAGTTCCGAATTTCGAATGACAACTAAATTCATTCATTGCAAGTTTGCAATCGAGAAATTTGATCATTCAATTCTTTCCATTTTATTGTTTTTATTTATTTATTTATTTATTTTTTAAATACTGGGTATTGGGTTGAAGAGATTACAAAATAAAGACCGAGTACATTACACCAAGAATGTTGTTTTGGTTTTTGTAAGCTTCCTTAGTTTGTTATTACCTGCCTATGCCTTCTTTTTGTTGTTGTTTGTTGGGGTTGAGTTGTTCTTATACGGCGCTTTTGTTCATTAGGGCTGGAGACATCCTTAGAAGGGTCATGGTGATCACGCACATAGGCATGGACATGGACTTGAGAATGAGGTATGCTATGACCATTGGTGCTTTGTCTAAGGTTATCATAATATGTGACCTAACCATGTCCAACTTTGTGATTTAGTATACAATATATGTCTTGCATTATGATATAGACACACATTGAATGAATTAAAGTATTTTTTTTCTTTTATATGCATGGGGGTATGCAGTGTTCATTCTACGTGCTACTAGAATATGATCTGAGAGTGAGACTACATTATGATATTTAAGGTTGTAAATAATAATTGAACAACACGGTCTACAATTAGTTTTCCTAAACTATATAATGGGAGTGTTGGACCAAAATAAATGTTTTTACTATAAATTTGCTTTGGCAGATCTTCAATTGCTTTGGCCAATATTTCGATCTGCCTTTTGAAGCCTTCTAGCTCCACATGGGCTCTGTGTAAAATGCATTCACGCGATTCATGGTGATCAATCCGTGTCTCGGAACTCCACAACGGTGAGGACTAACATTATTTGGGAAGGAACTCCTAGAAGCGTATGTAATAAAAGAGACAGGGATAGACATGATGAGCTCACCATCCAATATAATATAGAACTTTTTTTTCTTTAGCAGTGATAGAAAAGAGCTGAAGTTGTGGGTTGTGGAGGATATGATCATGAGAAGGAGCAACATAATCTATGGGGTGCATGTGCATTCCCAACCTTTGTAGCAGAATATAAATTTGGAATACAAGTCATATGTTTGTAGTTTTCTTTACATTGTCATCCAGGTTATTGCATGTAACTTTCCTATGATAGGGATGCTTCAGTGTTGGCTAGAATAACTTCAAATCTAGCTAAATAGTTGTCATATTGAGCAATTAAAATTTGAGATCAATCATATATCTTCGCATTGTGGTTTTCGAAGTACATTTTTTTTTTTGCCAAAGATATCCAGACTTGAATTGTTAGATTTAATAAAAACTTATCAATTTAATTTTGCACTCACTAAAAACATGTTCAACAAATTATTAAAGTTCCGCATATCCAACTTCTACAAACTTTGTTCCCACACACTTGATTATCATTAAACAATTGAGCTCAAATGATTACATTTTATCTAAACTAACAGAAAAAAATGATCAATTAATCCGTGAGCGGAGCGAACATTTTGGGAGAAGGGGAGGGGGGTATGCGGACAAAAACCAACTTGGTTGGTTTCTGTATGTCTGTCTCATCTCTTCCCTTATGTTTTTTCTCTTCGTCTCTCTCACTCTCCCTTTTTCTCTCCCTCTCCAGACACTCTAAATCTCCACTTCTCCTTCTCCATCTCCATCTCCATCTTCCTTTCCCCATTACTTCCTTCCCTTCCCACTACTTTTTTTTTTTTTTTTCGATATAAGCAGTATATTAGTATAAACTATAAATTGCTAACAAAATAAATGATATGTAACTTTTGGGTCACTTAATCATAATATCATCCACTATTAATGTAGCAAGCCCAACAATTAGCTAGTTCAAACTTAAAAGATAAAACCCATCGACTATAGCTTGCATGGCGCACAAAACGAGGTTTGCACCGTACAACTCTTGATAAAACAAAAAGAAAATCAAGTCTCACACTCCCAAAAAGTTATCTTTCTTTACCTCTCGAACAGCCAAAACCCAAAACCCAAAGCCCTTGAAACAAATGGCTCGTTTGATCCAAGCTTCAAGAAGAACACTTACATCCCACTATTCATTATTCCACAAAACCTTAATTCCACAACTCAATCACCTCGAATCACCTCAAATCAAAAACCCCATCTTCCAAACTCGTAATTATATCTCAGAAATGCGTAAGTCCACTTTTGAAGGCCACATTTTACGAGTCCTTCGTAATGAAATTCAGTACGAGACCGAATACGCTCCACCCAAACAGGTACTAATAAAAATTTCTTAATATTTCTTATTCAGTTTTTTATATTTGTATTTTTTTTTACAGCCGGTAAAAGAATTTAACTCGTTTACGGTAGAAGATCGAGCGGGCGAACAATGGATAAGATTGACAAGTAAACATGAAAATAAGGAAAAGATTAAAGTAGAAGTCACAATGTTCGACGGGGCGAAAAATGTAAATGAAGATGCAACTGAGAATGATGAAATGCAACTGCATTTGAGTTTTATTGTCGACATTTCAAAAGGGGAAGGTTCCGATATATTTCAGTTTGTTTGTTCTGCTTGGCCTGATAGTATTGAAATTGAAAAGGTGTTTTTTGTTAAGCGCAATGGAATGCCCACGTTGCCTAACGTGGAACCTGATTGTAATGAAATTCAGAATATGTTTTTTCTTAAGCGTAATGGAATGCCCAAGTTGCCTTACGTGGGACCTGACTTTAAGTAAGCCTTGTTTTTTGTATCTAGGTTGTTTTAAGGTTCGTGTGATTTGCGTTTTGTTAATTTGTTTTGTTGCTTTGTTCAGAGATTTGGATGACGAGCTTCAAGATTTGTTGATAGAGTATTTGGATGAAAGAGGGGTGAACGATGATCTTGCTGTCTTTTTACATGATTATATGATGAATAAAGATAGAATTGAGCTTATTCGATGGATGGGAAAAGTCAAATCCTTTCTTGAAAACTAGAAGAAATTGCTTTCTTGTGAGTAATGATTCTCCATCATTTTCTATTCCAATTTTGTGTTATATACACTTGATTCATGACATCCTTTTTCATGAAATGCAATTTTAGTATTACATATGGTTTATTGTTTTATTATTATGAACTCTTACTTTATAGCGAAACCCACATATATGTCTATAAACCTTGAAACATAATCTGTTGTGCTGTTATATTACTTTTGGAGCGGAAGACCTAAAGGTTGTTTTGTGACTAAAGAATAGTCTTGGAATTATTATTATAAATTCTAGTGATGAAAGTCCCAAAAAGACATTTATTTCATGGAGCAAAATTAGATTGGATTAATAAAGAATTGCTGCAATGGCACTGATCATACCCTATATGTAGATAGGTATGTAGATGTGTCAGCAGAATTGCTTATGCATCTCCTAATTATCCGGTGATGGTGTTCAATTAAACTTTAATAGATAGGTAGGTAGATCCCCACCCCCTGTTAACAAGCAAAACTTTCATCAACGATGATAAAGGTGCATAAGTACGGTAAATTCTAAAAGGGCTCAAGGTGAATGCTCCGACTACTAGATTTGTCTGGTTGTGACTTGTGAGCCAAGTGATTGTCCTTGTGTCCAGTACATGGTCACTCTGGGTCAGTCTATAAAGAATTGATTAGAATTATCAATATCATACAAAAGGAGAAATAGTAATAAGCATCCGTTGTCCAAAAAAAGAGCCGCACAGTTTTCACCGTTGACTAGAATGCAAGTCACCTTGATTGTGCTTGCAGACTTCTGATCAGCTGTAGCATTTAAAGCAGCTTGGTGTGGTTAGCATAGGAACATATTCTAGTGTGTTGTCAAAGGGTAAAGCCTTTCGATAAGTGTGGTTTCTAATCAGTGGATATGAAATAAGTGCGCAATCAAATGAGTGATCAAGTGCTTTTAGTCTTGTTTAGCAGGTTCCCATTTGGTCTGACACAAGTTCAACTCTTGAAAGGAGTTGTCCATTTTTGTATGTCTTGCATGAATGTGCATTTACAGTAATATTATACTTTTGACGCATTCTAAAACGTATTTCGATTTTAAAATTAGTTTACTTTGAGAAGCATTTTACCTTTAGGTAGGGAAGAGCAATGTTGTCAACTCCTGAATCGAAACAGGAATCGTTTTCCATTTTTACCGAATCGTAAATCGTATCAAGTCGTAAATCGTAAGATTCAAGCCATAATATATATAAGGATTGTAAATTTTTTACATATATGAAAAGTATTATATATATGTGTGTACCAACAAGAAAGATGCTTACAAATCTCCATTCCACACTTATAATACTCTAAAAATCATTATATACGTGTGGAATGGAGACATAGTGGTTGAAATTTATGAAAAAATATTGAAATTTCGTTGAAAATGGGTGAAATTAGTCTAATTTTTTTCGGAATAGAATATGGGCTTAAGTTATATGGACCTGACCCACCCAGGTCTTATTAAGGTCCATATAAGTATATAACCCATATAAACCCTTCGCAAGGAAAAAAAAATTGAGAAGGAGGAGACCAGACCGAAAAAAAAAAAAAAGAAAGAAGAATTAGAAGTAGAAGAAGAAGAATTAGAAGTAGAAGAAGAAGAAGAAGTGTATGAAAACGTACTTGATAAGTTCTCTGATTTCTTTCTATCTTCTATTTTCTATTTTCTTCTTTTCTTGATCTGTACCTGTTGGTGTTTTTTTGAATAGAAGGAATCGTTATTATTTTCGATTCCTACGATTTTGCGATTCGAATCCCAATTTTTACCGATTCCTGTCATTAACGATTTACTGGTACGATTCTGATCTATTGAATTACGACTCGACTCGAGTCGTACGATTCAAGTTGAGAATCGTACGACTTTGATAACACTGGGGAAGAGTTTCTTATGCTCTGCATGTGGTGGTGGCTTTTTGTAGGCGCCTAAGCGGTTTGATACCTACCAAAAGATTGCAGAATGCCAGAAAAAGGCTTTGTTGTTGTTTTTATTTTTTGGATAAGTTAGTCTATGGTCATAGACTCATTTGCTGAGATTAGTGTCACTCCAAAGTCATGTCATAGCTGCAAGTCTATTTTTCGTAGTTTGGATCCAATTTGCGAGGTGTCTAAGCAGGGCCTGTGGGCTAGGTTGGACTGGGTGAGGCTGGTTTGGAGGAGCCCCTGAGGAACTTTGGGCTGGAGAAGGGAGTGGGGTGAGGCCTGGTGTCAAAGTCCATTGGGAATGTTGGGTTTTTTTCAGGGTCACAGTCCATTAAAATATCAAAACAACCAAAGCCACCAGCTACTTTATGCCGAGGTCTGTGGTTACTAGTTATGACTCTTTGTTAATTGTGAATTCGTTTTGGGTTTATCATATATGCTTTAGTATGAAATTTTGTATTAAACCCCATGTCACATTCCCATATAGGACAATAAGGGCACATGACGCAGTATCGAAGGCAAGATATCTGAGTTAAACTCCATGTCAGTATTGAAATGCTGAAGAGAGTGACAGTGGATGATTGCACATTTCATGCTAATGTGAAGCTAGGGGGTTCAGATTGGGGTGGAACTTGGAAGTTACGAAGTCAACTTTTGTAGGAAAATCTTCTCACACGTTTCTGTATCATAACAATTTTCTAGTAGCGCAATAACCTCCTGGAGGTTTCAATATTAGATCAGTAGATGGCCTATGGAGCCTGTGTTTTGATTCCTAGTTTGTAAACCAATTTGTTATTAAGAACATTGTTAACATTGCCAAGTGGTCTCTAAGCCCAAGTACATCCGCACTTCATATTTGTTTGTGTCTACTTTTGCTGTATTGCTCTACTGTACAAAAGACTTTCTAATATAAAAATGATTACTTAAGAACATCTAATTCACATGTCAAAATTTGCCATATATACACTGTTTTACTGTAGGAGTGCTTCACTGATATTGTGGGTATAAGATGTAATCCTCTATTTCTCAATAAAACATACCCTGATCATGTTTGAAAGTAACCTCTTTACCTTATACTAGAAGAGAACCTGTCACAACAGACCCCTGGCCAAACATGGGCATGTTCAACTGTGTGGACACTACTTGTAAAAGATGGGATTGGGTTCGAAATAAACGAAATAATTATTTTATTTATTTATTTATTTTCTTGCTAAGTTTTGATTTGTTATGGTAGCCTTTTAGCTTTAGTTTAGAGAAGAGGATCTTGGAATGTTAGCTGCCAAATCTTGCTATTAGGCTTGTCGTTGTTTCATAGCTTGTTTTTTCCTCTTACCGTCCTTTTCGTCCTTTTTGTTATTGTTTAAGCTTTTATTAAGTTCTTTATCCGAATCTGGTAGATTTCATTAGATGGTCAGTTTCATGCTCCAAATATTTTAATCCATCTAGAAAATATTGCTGGTTTAATTGCATTGCTGATAATAATTTGTATCTATATGGATCCAAATAACCGGCTTGACAAAGCCTAAACTGTATAGGAGTATAGTCATAATTTAATTGAACTGAATTCTTTTTGTTGTAATAAGGATGCTGCTTCATGAGGTAAGTAAACTAAACTTTCCTAGGGTATCAACCCTATGACAAGAATAATTTTAAATATGTGAGGTATGCGATATAAACTAGTATTAAGTGTTATCGGTTTGTAGTGATAGACTTATGGTCATGACTGGTGAGCAAACGCAGGTCCTCTTGAAGAACCCTAAAATTCTTGTGATGAAAAAGTATATGTTTGTGCAACCGTAGTCATTTCTACACTATATTGTCACCTGGGTTTTCAGGAACCTCTCTCCACTATGGAGTAGACAATATGTGATTTTTCTATTTGTTCAATTTAAAAACTCCTCCCTCACAAAAATTAATTAGAACAAGCCCCTTTTTATTATTAATTTAGAAGAATCCCCCTAATGTCACTTAAATTATATAGTTATTTCCCATTTCCCTCACTGAAATTAGAACAAGTTTTTTTTTTATTAGTTTTTTAAAAAACCTCCCTAATGTCACTTAAATAACATAATTATTTCTTATTTAAAATAATAATAAAAATAGATGAGTCTCTCTTGTATAATTACAATTAGAATCCAAATAAATCATGCTAACTATTGATCTTGAAGGACGGGTTTCGAGACTTTAGAACTTGTAAATAGAAGAAACATTAACATACAATGTTCGATACACTAGATTCTATTATGTTGGGAGAAGAAGTGTCCAAAGAAATTTAAAGAGAGATCATCTCTATAAAATATCAAGACATTTGAACATGTCTAACTTTGTCAAAAGTTGTATTTAAGTTTAATATTTATCTAACAGTCTACAATTTTAGCATTCTTTTTAATAAAGCTGGACATATCCAATTGAGTCGAGTTTTGGTGGTACCATTTTTTTTAATTGCCCATAAAGACTAAGTATATGAAATGTAAAGTATATTCCTGACGCGAAATAAAAAACGTAGATGAAAGGTTAAGTTTACCCCTGACACGAAATAATAAACATCCCAACCCAACATAAACGACCCGATGTATATAGTATGAACATCCCAATCTCAACATAATATATGATTAGTAAGAATACATATTAGAGTATGAACAATCATTGTTCATATATATTTGAGGTATAAATAATCATTGTTCATAGCTCAACATGAGCTATGAACAATCACTGTTTGTATGAGCAATTATTATTTATATTTATTTGGGGTATAAATCATCTTTGTTCATACTTCAACATAATATATGATCAATGAGAACACCTACTGGAGTTTATACATATTTGAGGTATAAACAATCAACATAAGCGTTCGTATAAACAACCATTGTTCACCTATTGGAATATGAACAACCTCAATATGAGTTATAAACAATCATTATTCGTATTAGACTATGAACAATCAATGTTCATATCTCAATATTGTTCATACCCGAAAATTGGTTTTCCAGCTCTCTTTTATATAATACAGTGAAAGGTACGTAATAGTGAAAGGTATGTAATTTCTTGTTTAAAAAACATGGAAGAGTAAAAATGGTATTTAAAGGGAAAAAAAACAAAAAAAAACAAAACGGGCCCATTTACTTTGTCCTTGACAGTTACTTAAATTAAAACACGCCCATTTACTTTGTCCGTGGGTTATTAAAACTGGAATTTGGTGTTGTGAGTAAAAAAACAAAGGATGTCTTCTAGAATTGTTTTGACGCGAAATTGGTCCTCTAAAATCAATTTCTTGTTTAAATATATAGTCTGCGTTGAAACCAGTTAGGGTTTGATTGGTAGAGCCAATTCACCATGGTTTCATTAATATAAGAGTCTGAACGAGACAAGTGCCTATGACCTGGTCTTGGTTTAAACTTTAAATTTTAAAGGTTACCATCTTTATGGTTGATACATCGTATATAGGCTGCAATCTTCATTTAACAGATAATAGCACAACTCCCTGATTCAACCAGATTGTTCGTGGTTATGATGCGTTTATACACATTCGTAAACGAAATCAATGTTTTTCTTCCAAAATAATGGACATCATATAAAGGACTTCACAGTTTCTATATAAACATTTACTAGTTCAGCGATGGTTTTGGATCAAATTATCCCTCCCATTTCTTCTTGTTTCAAATCAGAACTGTGAAAGCTTTAAATACTTTGAAGTTGTTAATTTCTTTAAGGTTTAAGTTTGGAGAATTGCTAGCGAGCTACCCCTATAGCGAGCTACCTCTTTAAGGACAACAAAAATGACAGCTTCTGTTTTGTTTACACCATTCCTTCAACAGTTCAACTTCAATGCGACATTTAACCATGAAAAAGTTTGGCTTATTTTTCAACACAAAAAATGGTGCGGTATTGGCGTTAAATAGGACTGACACCCCTTTGACAAAAAGTAAAACTATAATAGTTACAGTTTTCTAGTTTTATCTCTCAGAACTTAGGCTAATTAGCTTTACCCTCTCTATCCCCTCTTCCCCCTAGTTTTTTCATTTAAAGGTTTATTCTCCCCTCCCCCCACTCCCCAAGATCACACCACATCCAAATCAACTGTTATCTTTTTGGTCAATACATGTAAAAAGACTTTATTGCCTTTTGTCCTTTTAATAGTTTTCTAGCTTTACTCTTCAGAACTTAGGCCAATTAGTTTTACCCCCTCCTCCCCCCCTCTCCCCCAGTTCTTTTATCTAGAGGTTTACTCCCTAAGACCACAACACATCCAAATCAACTGAGTTTGACCGTGATGTTTTTGGTTAAGACAAATGAAAAGACTCTAATGCATTTTTCTAGGTATAATTACATAAATACTTTGTGACTTTGGCAAATACAAAATTGGAATTCAAATCATCTAGGACACATGTCATGATCTTGTGAACTCTATCCGACGGCTACCACCAATCCTTATCAAACGACACCCACAACTTTAATATTATGAAATTACATAATTAACCTCACGGTTGTTAAAAGCTATATATATGCTAGGAGAAAACCAATCATAAAAGGGCAATGAAGTATTTTTGTGGTAGTGGTGTATGACTTAGAGAATATAATGCTACAATGATGGTAGTGATGGTGTATGGCCGTCGGATAGAGTTCACAAGATCATGACGTGTCTTAGATGATTTGAATTCCAATTTTGTCTTCAAAGTCATTTTTATGTAATTATACCTAAAAAGGGCATTAGTCATTTGTCTCTGACGAAAAACATTATTAAAACTATGTAATTATACCTAAAGCTTAATTGGGGCAAGTTAGAGGGGTAAATCTTTTCAATAAAGCTAATTGGCTTAAGTTATGGGGGTAAAACTAGAAAACTATTAAAAGGGCAAAAACATAAAAGTCTTTTACATACATTGACAAAAAAGATAATGATTGACTTTGATGTGGTGTGATCTTGGGGATAAACCTATAAATGAAAAAGAACTCTTGAGGGCCGTAAAGCTAATTGGCATAAGTTCTGGAGGGGTAAATCTCTAGATGAAAAAACTGGGGGAATAAAGCTAATTGGCTTAAGTTCTGGGGGGTTAAACTAGAAAACTATTAAAAGGGCAAAGGGCAATAAAGTCTTTTTACATACATTGACAAAAAGATAACAGTTGACTTTGATGTGGTGTGATCTTGGGGGGATAAACCTATAAATGAAAGAACTTGGGGGGGGGGTAAAGTTAGAAAACTGTAATGGTTATTCCTTATATGTCTTTTTACACTCCACATGCACATAATTCTACGGCAGGCAGTTGTTGCGAAATTGTACAATCCACAGCAGACAGTTTTCGCGAGATCGCACAATCTACGACATCGGGTTGCCATGAGATCCCATATCCCACGGTAGGCAGTTGCCGCGACATATTTTTTTTGTGTTTTTTGTTTTTTTTTTCACTTCAAATTTTGCGTATTGAACACATACACTACATATGGATACCTCATTTTCTTATTTAAAGTTTCTTTATACACTCCAAGAATAACACCAAAACCATAACAAAAAATATGTACGATCGAGTCATAATTTTGCTATCTCGCGGCAAATATTTTCATATGCTATAAGAAATTTTTGTGATCAAATTAATGAAGAATAGTTTTGATAATTAACACAAGCAAAGACTCTATTTTAGTAAACAAAATCATCTCGCGGCAATTAACTTTTTTTACGGTAGCTATTAAAAAAATTTAAGAGAAAAATAGACCCACGACAACCACCTTTCGTGGGATATGGAATCTTACGGCAATCCGATGCCGTGGATTATGCGATCCCGCGGCAGTTACTTGCCGTTAGTGTTTTTTATGTGTTTAATGGAAGGGTGCTAGTACATTTGAATTGGTCAAAGGGGTGCGCCCAAAAAAAACTTCTCCATTTCCATCATCTGCGAATGAGCCAAGCTATAATAAAAGATGATCTCTCTTAATTCCGACATTATTTTCTAAACAAACCATGTCAAGCAATATGTATTAGGTGGAAGGAAATACCACTCATATCATATCTAGTAACGGTGTATTTCAATGGAAGAAGTAGATGTGGAATCAAAGTAGAATAGTGGACAAGAAAATTAGCCTTAAAATTCGGTTAAGTGCAACTAGAACATGAAACTAAAAAAGCAAAAAAAAACATTTCAATAGAATCATTCGGTTTTTTTTATAAATTTTGAAATTCAAACAGTGGAGAGTCTTCAATATTTCTTGATGTCCACCAAAACAAAGAACAGAAGAACAGAAGGAATAACAGTATGACACGATGGGAGGGGATGCACAAAGCCACAAACTATGTTTTTTTTATCCCCCTTAGCATTTTTTTTTTTTTTAATTTAAATTTTTCTTCAAAGAATTAGAAACTGACATTAACTGTAACCAAGTCATATTTTTTGTTTTAGGGGAGGTATTATGGTGCTAGTGCTACCCTGCTAGAGAGGTAGCTCGCTAGCATTTCTCGTTTGGAGAAATGAGCTTTTACTTCACAATAATAATGTATTTTATGAGTTCACAACCCAGTTGATACTTGATAGAGATTTACTCTTGCCAAATTAATGAGAAGTTCCTTAACTCAGAATGGTGGCGTTGAAAGGAACGCAATCATGCACGGTTTCGAAACTTCGAAATTCTGATTATTAAAAAACTCAAACTTTATCGTGACTTTTCAGAGTTCCAGTGAGACTATGTTGGCAACTTGGCATACACTCCCTATAGCGTATATATGATGTGTATTAGTGTATATGTGACGTACTCGTCAAAATTTATTCGAAAGAAAATAAATGTTTATGGTTATATCTCAAAACGAAACGTATGGTCAAATTATCTAGGGGTTACCAATTTACCATTGATATATAGGACAAAAGACAGTCACTAATAAACTCCATCTAACATTCTGTTTCAGCAGTTTAAACTCCTTCAAAGTTCAAATCCTCTAAAATGGTCCAAATATTGAATTACTATACATCATCAATTCATCATATCAGAGAATTTGATATTTTACGTGTAAGGTTTAATGGGTCTCACTCATTAGTCATTACACAAAAAGTTGTGTTCGGTATGTAATTGTTTAAGAGTAAAATGAAGTGCATTGCAGACAATAAAGGTAATACAATATTATCAATACATTAAGATGGGCAATATATATTTTCTTAATAGATTAGAAAGATACGATCGAATCATCTTAGATTTAGAGGCCATAATATAATGACAACGATCAAAAGACGACAAAACATACTCTAAACCAATTCAACATCTAAAATTAATAAACAACTATTGTCGAAACAGAACAAACTTATATGTGATTACAAGTCATTTAGTTTGATACACACTATGACACTAGCAAAGTTATTTAGGAGTTGACTTGTAACTTGTTCCTTATTTCACGATTACTTTGATGAAAATCAGCACGATTACTAAATATAAGTCCCTGCGAATTCCGCGCAAAACATTGGTGATGTACTGATGTCTCTCTAAATCATAGGAAAACAAAGCTTCTTCCCACGTTTACTTATGTCTCAACTCTTAAACTGCACATTGTATATGTTAGACCATATTATCTTGCTGTAGTATATATATATGATAAAGAGCCTTAATACTATATTTAAAAATACCGTGTCATTCACTGATTCGACTATGCCTAGTCACAAGAGTATCTCATCTAAGAGCCTAAGAGGTCACTTTGTGAGAATTCAATCAAATGAGGTGTTATCCCAGACAACAAATTGTTTAAAAAATGTTATGATACCTAATATACATTTATAAATACAAATTTTTTTGTTATAAAAGCTGTAAATAGGATGACATAACTTGTGGTCTACATCAATGGAGACTGTGTCATTACAAAAACTTAATATCACATGTCTTTAATCTAAATTTGATGGTCTAAATTAATCATAGCCGTCTACACTTTTGCAATATTTCCATATAAGTAAATAATTACAAGGATACAAAACTATAATGTCTTTGGAAAGTCTAATTACATTAGTTTAAAGTCTAAACGCCCGTGATTTGAAATAATAGAAGAATATTATAGGCTAAAATCCAATATAGCGCATGCAATTTTTTTTTTTTTTAAACAATAAATGAAATGTGGTGAGATTAAAAAATGAAGGATTTAGAAATTTGAAGGAACTTCTTCTAACCTTCAAGAGATGTTGTTTTTTTTGTACTAACTCTCCAATGTATGGTCGACTTTGTAAAAAATCCCTCCAAAATAATAATCGTCACAAAAGTCCCCCAATTCCTTCTCAAAATTGCTACAGACCATTTACTTTTTTGAAATACCAAATTTACCCTTATACAATAGTCGTTAAGATTTAATTCCTATTTTATTTTTAACACCTAATGACTTTTTTTCATAACCAAAGTCTTGTGTTATAAACTCATCTCATGGGCAGTGGTTTTTGATAAAGTAATTTCAATCTGTCATTCTTCCTCCTCTATTATTCATCTTATTTTCTTGGTTCATATGAACTGGAAAATTGTGTATATAATCAAAGTTTTTCAATAAATTTGGAGAGTTTTCTCAAACAAGATTTAGAGTTTTTTGTTGTAAAATAAGCTTTTTGGTATTTAAAAAAAAAATGTAAATTTAGTATTTCAAAAAAGCAAACGGCCTGTCAACAGAATGGGGAGGTCTTTTGTGACGATTTGGAGGATTTTTCACAAACTTGACCATATAATGGGGGTTAAGTAAAAAAAACCCTTTTAAAATGAAGAGGTTTGTTATCATTTCTACCTATACTAGCTTTAGTTATAGCATATGGCTTCATGATGCACCAATCTCAAATGATCAAGAAAGAACAAATCAAAATCTAGGAAAATAATTTGTTCAAAGTTGATTTCCCAAATGAAAATGTAAGTATACTATGTATACAAACTTAGGAATTATAGAGAAAAAGGAATTGATGATCACATGGGAATGTATCTCAATAATCAAACTTGAACTTATAAAAACCAATTAAAATCTACAAATATATATTCTTGATACTTTCCAGTTAACCAACCAAAAAAAAAAAAAAATTGATACCTCTCTTTATCATCAATGTACACAATAGCCATACTGAATTGAAGAATGAGAGAAAAGAACTAACAAGAAATAATCCAGAAAAATTATGAAGGACTTTATAGCTTAAGAGACAAGTCTAGTTTTTGCAGTTCGTCTTGATTATTCTTTGGTTGATTACTTCCTGTTGCCGCCCATCGATAACCACCAATTCCTTCATCATTTGGGCTTAATTTCCTTGCAGTATCAAACCTAGCAGCACCACTTCTTGATGGTTGTTCTACACTCATTCCACTACGATATTTTTCCATTGCTGCTAACCTTCCAATTGTAGGTTGCGGTTCAATAGGAGGCCTAGACCACCCGGGATGACCATAAAGATAAGGATTACTAGATGAAGATGGTACAAAAAATGGCTTTTGGATCATAGAGTGAACTTGAATACCTAGTGATCTATTACATGAACCATGAAGAGGTAGTGAAGCCAAGCTTGAATAAGGGTTGTGGAGATGTTGTTGGTGATGGTAAGGATGGTGGTGGTGTGAATTGTATCCGAAAGCGGCCGCAGCTGCCCCCAACCGCTGCCCTCTCTTTGCTATTGTCCTTTCACGCTTATGTGCATTTTGATGACCTCCTAATGCTTGTGAGCTATAGAATTTCCTTTGGCAAAAGTTGCAAGAAAAGACTCTTGGCTCGGATTCTATAGCATTAACAGCATCCAATGACTTTTGAGAAGGACCAAGGTTGAAACAATCAATCAGATTGAGTTCAGACTTTGAAACACTATCAGAGGTTTTGCTAGAAAGAGTTAGGTCTAATAGCAGACTGGGCTTGACCCCTTCCTGTTCTTGCTTCTTTTCTTGTCCATCTTCTTCTTGTTGTGCTTGTTGTTCTTCTCCTTCTTGTTGTTTCTCCTCTTCTACACATGTTGGATTAGTATTTGAGATTGAGATGATGCTTGAAGACTCGGAGAAACAAGGTTCTATCTTGTTTGAATCCATTAGAAGATGAAGTTTTGGAGTTTCAAACTCTTCCTTGGTGGTTATTTGAACTTGGGTTATTGAGGTGAATCCGTGAATATATATTTATTGACAAGGAATAAATGATTAGATCTGCTAAATAAGTAAAGTAAGGATGTACAGTCTTTTACAGTTACAATGTCTTAGAATGGTAAAACGTAGAAAGATCAAAGATATATAAGCAAAGAACTGGTAAGGGACAAGAAAGGAGTGGATTTGTAAAGGGGAAACTTGCACTTGTACGTATTGTCAACATTTAATTGAAAGTTGAAACTCAGTTGAACACCAAAATGTACGTGTTTTAAATATTTTCATGATACATATATCTTCATCTAGAGTAAAAGGGGTCCATTCTGCCAATCTTTTATTTTCATTTATATCTTTGGAAAGTGTTTTAAAATCTCCTTAAAAAAAAATCAAGAAAATAATCTAGAGGACCAATTTCAGGCCAAAGCAACAGTAAAAGAAACCAATTTTTTTTTAGTAACTCATAAGGACAAATTCCAGAATTAAGCAGCCCACGAACCCACAATTTCAATTTTAGTAACCCTCAAAGACAAAATAAATTGGCCCGGCCTTTATACTTTTTTTTTTTTTTTTTTTTAAATACATGATTTACCTCTCCGTGTTATTATAGATATATAAAACATATAAATTTTTATTTTTATTTTTAAATACCAGTTTCACTCCTTTGTGTTATATTTATAAAACAGAGAAATTTGACAATTGTTCATACCTAAATAGGTGAATTTACCTCATACACTATATTGATGTATAAACAATCATACCCAAATATGTATGAACAATTACTGTTCTCCATTAGATGTTCTTACTAATCTTACATTATGTTGAAGTATGAACAATGATTGTTCATACCTCAATGATTGTTCATGTACGTATGGTATGAACAATGATTGTTTATAACAATAATTAATGATTGTTCATACGAACATTAATTGTTTATAGCTTATGTTGAAGTATGAACAATATTTATGTTTTGATTGTTCAATATTATTCATAGTCAAATAGGTGTTCTTATTGATTATGTATTAATTATTGTTCATTCTCTAATAGATTACATACTATATACATCGGGTACCGGTTGGAACGAGCTGTTTATTATTTTGCATCAGAGGTATAATTGACATTTCATCTACCCAAGCCGTTTTTTATTTCGCGTCAAGAGTATATTTGACCTTTTATTTACCAGATTCTTGTAAGTGATTAAAAAAAAAAATAAGTGAAGAATTATTTTCTTCGGCCGAGTTGTCCTTGAGAGTCACTTCATGAAAAAAAAAATCTATAGGCAATGGCAATTTAACTCTAACCATTAAGACCAGACTCAATTACACCCAAATTAAGGTAGAGGACAAGCGCCCCACAAAAATTAAACTTTTTTTTGGCTAAACTACAAAAATTAAGCTCCATATGTGAGTATGTAAGGTTAATTCTTTTTTTTTTTTTTTTTTTTTTTTTGGGAATCAATATTGCACATGTACTACTTCCTATACATAAAACTTGATCAAGCCCAAAATATGAATTTCCATCATATACTTATCTTTTGATTTTTCAATGTACTAGAAAATATCAGTATGATACTCTTGAGAAAAATTCAATCCTAGGCGCTTAAGAGCAAAAAGTCTTCTAAGCACCCATCCACCATCTTTTTAACTATTGATTAACTCAAATTAATTAAAATCTAACTAAATATCTATTTTATTCTCTCTCCAACTCTTTCAATTTTTTTCTCCTCAAATATTTATTTTCTTTGTGATTTTATATTAATAATAATAATAATAATAAGCTTTTCGATCACTTCTAATAAACTACTTATAAACTAGGCCATACATAAGTTTTTCACTTTTACATCAAAAGTTAGTGATATACACCGGCACTTTGCGAGCTACAATGATTTTTCCTAATCATGTGTTAAGGATGATATAAATCATTTTTTTTTATGTACCTTTTTTTGACTTGTTAAGTTAAATATATTGAAATGATCAAAAAACAAAAACAAAAAACAAAAAAGTAATACAAGCTTTCTCTCTCAATAGTGGACATCCAAACAGGTGGATTCCCTATTAGAGCAACACAAACAAAATCTAACAAACTTGCTAAATAGATTTTCGTTCCCATTTGTATAATTGATATGTCTTATATAAAACTAGCCCGTTATATGAACTCCACTTATTGTACGTACACCAAAGAAACTCCACCATGAAAAACAATGAATTAGAATTGAAGCTGATTTTTTGTGGAGATATTCTCCCAACAATATAGATCACCTTTAGAAAAAATCAAAACATTTTCAAAATGTCTAGACATATCAAAATTTGCTTACAATGTATATAAAATTCAGCATTCATCTTACGCTATCGACTGTATTAGTAGATTTTAGGTACCTTATTGATGTTATGTTTATGTACGTGTTTCTTATATAGTATCATCAAAATCTTTCCAACTTCAAGTTTTACTAATTCTGAATAGACACTTATTATTTTTAAATCCCCTTGTGTCCAATCCAATTTACAATATGTTCTCATAAAAAAAAGTTACAATATGTTCCACATACATAAGAAGTATATATCTGCATATTTTATTTGAGCAGTTGTAACATACTTTTGCATTTCTACATATCATAATACTGTTTACAGTAGCTTTACATTTGCAAACAAGAATACGAAATTGTATTTCGAAAATTATTTAAGTTCAACTAGTCATAAATTGCCTTTAAAAGGTTTGACTAAAGGATCTGCGCAAGTGTCGACTGTATGTATTCTTGAATAGTGAATGACGTGGAACTGATGACACATGGCCGACAAGTAGACGATATGCTGATGTGGAGGGCCTACCATGTTTCTTGAGTGCTGTCCTATGCAATAGAACAGTATGAAACTATGAAACCCTTGAGATATCGTTAATGACTCAGAAGTCAGAAATCGTTAGCACCAAGTCAGCAAATCCACAATCAATTGATCTTCATACTCTCCTACTTCCAAGTTCCAAAAAAGAAATCGATTGCGTTTTAGTACTATCTGGTCTTGTATTAATCTTTTACAGGCTTACATCATATGTTTTTACAATGCTTACAGCCATGATATGAACTAATGAACTAGGAGTGGGCAATGGCCGGGTTGGGCTAGCCCGGCTCTAAATATTTAAAAGCTTTTTAGATATTAAGGTCGGATCGGTCCGGCTTTAAAGTCAGCATAGAGTCGGGTCGGACCGGGTCACAAGTCTAAATCTCAAGCCCTCACTCTATTCTAAGCCCTCTTTAAAGGCTTTAGGGTTGGGTTTTAAGGCCAGGCCTATATATTTTTTTCGTTTTACAAATGTCATTTTTCAGACAAAAGTTGTTTTTTTGGTTTCTGTGTTACAAATTTCTGCTCTGTATTTCGCTTTTAATGGTGTGGACGGAAACCGCTTGGATGAGAATAAAAATATAATTTATAAGAAGTAAGTGGGAAAATAAATTGAGAATAATAAGTTCTAGACTTTGATTTGATGATCAAATGAATAAAGTCTTATTTTTTATTAAATTTAGTGCTTTCATTGTTTTTCATGGTCGCTAGATAGGTTAACAAGTTTTTGTTATATAAGACAAGTTATTGAAAGTATCCTTGAGTGTAAGTGATAAATTACAAAAGACAATGTTATTTTAATTTAAAATATTTAACAAAGAGTTGGACAATTATGGTAAGTGTATTTATAGTGAAAATGTGAAACTATAACTAGGGCTTGGTTAGGGCTGAATTAGGATCGGACCTATGTTTGAACCTTAGTCCCAAATGCCTACTAAAAGCCTTAGAGTCGGTCGGTTATAAATCTCCTAAACTCTATAAAAGCTTTAGTTGTGAGAGTTTTATAGGACTTAGGGTTGGGTCGGTTAGGACCGGATTAGGGTCGTTAGGGCTAAATTCTCACCCCTAATATCAACTCTTGTTTCTTTATTGTCTTAATTCGAATGGATCAAATCCTTCATAAGATCTCTTTGTCTGTATAAAGATGGTAACAATGTTTGAAAAAACCAAAAGAGGAAAAGCCCTCATAGGGTCATAGGCTTATATGGTTCCCACACTTGAGATTGAAACTTTGAAAGGCATCGGGACTACTCATAAGTCATAACTCATGAAAGGACTGCAAGTCACACTCACACACTTTATACTGTACCTGAGAGAGTCTGAGACACTGAGTTCAGTTATTGACTTATGTGGTTATGCCCAGGTACAATCCAATCCTAACTAACCTTTCTTCCCATTCCTCATTAAAAGAAAATATACAGATATGACATGGATTACTGATTACCGACTTTGATTCTGAAATCGAAAATATACAGATATGACATGGATTACTGATTACCGACTTTGATTCTGAAATCTAAGTAACATGTGGTTCAGAATCTCAGAATGCTTACACAGTAAAACCTTTTCTCTTCTAAAGAATGTCTGCTTAACCATAATTAGCAGTGACCACCCCATATACAATCGTGTGTATGTAAATTTGTATGCAAGACTTGGGGTGGCCTAGACTTTCACAATTCGATGAAAACTTGTTACTTCTATTAGTTGGAATTGGAATACGTTTTTCAAGGAGGTTTCTTTTTCAAGATAGTCATTAACTCAGTATTTATTTATTTATTATTATTATTTTAAGAAGTTAGGGGGTTAGGCTGACCCCAACCTATATTCATTACTTTTTTTGTAAATACATCCACTTGAATCTTCATGAACAATTACAGAGAGTTTCTCCTCTAAAGACCCTATACTACATAATACACCTATATCACTCCCATTTGCATTTTTTGCTACAAAGTCAGCAACTCTATTCCCCTCTCTATAGATATGTTCAACCAGGAAGGTAGTCATGTGTTGTCGATAAGCCATTGACAATGTTCACTGCCCTTTCAGAATCAGAGTTGACCATCAGATGCTTGTACCCCATTTTGACTACAATGCTCAGCCCAACCTCTCAATGCCTAGTAACTCTAGGAACAAAATGGATTTACTCTTAGAGGCACCACATCATAAGAGCAAAACTCTTCCATTTGCATCCCTGAACAGGCCTCCATACCCAGCTTTGTGCATTTGTAGCATGTCGTCAGTGTTAAACATAATCATATTTGCAATTGGCTTCTTCCACTGCACTAGCTTTTCCATTTTTTCGCTGAATTGAGCCTGTATTCTAAGCCTCTCCAATATTTGTCTTGTTGCTCCTGTGTTTCTACTTCTTTGATGGCCTGTTGCAGATATAGTTGCATCTTGTTCATAATATCGCTTAAAACCTGAGAAGAAGAGTGAACTTTATTCTTGAACTTTGACTATTCTTTTCATTCCACATCGCATAAATCACAGCACAAGCCATTGCCCTTATGATCTCAGAGTCAATGGTACTCTTCCTAATCATCCTGAAGATACTATACCATTCATGGTTATATTGCAGCACGTTGTTAGTCAACCCCATTCTACTCTTTACTCCCTTCCACACCGCCTTTGTATATGGGCAGTCAAAGAACAGATGATGTGAATTTTCCCTTGCATTCCTGCAGAATACACACTTAGACTGGTTTAGATGAATGTTCTTTTTGATCAACCTATCTTGCGTTGATAAGTTGCCATGCAATAAAGGAATGTTTGGGCACATAGAGTTTTCCCCAAATTAGCTTGTACCACTTCACCTTCTCTCTGATGTTTTTCAGCCTCATGTAGGTTGACTTAGTGTTATACTATCCTGAAGATGTGACATTCCAAACTACTTTATCTTCCTCTAAGTGATTCTGAATTTCTACATTCATGATACTCCTCTTTAGTTCTCCTTCTGGTAGTCTGGTGATCTTGTCATTCCATTGTCCTTCATGTATCAGGTCTGCAACTGTCGCTTCCTCTGGTAATTAAATGAGTTGTCAAGCTTCAGTATTGAGGTGAAAGCACTCACTTGAACACCATGGGTGGTGCCATAAGCTAATACTCTAACCATTTGCTATCAAGTAACTAATGAACTTGATTGCCTTCTTCCTATACTTGAGAATAGCTCGCCATATCCATAAGCAGTCGGTAGGTTCCTTAAGAGTCTAAAAGTGTTTCCTTTTCAATTGATACTCCCAAATCCATCTTGTCCACAATGAGTCTTCTTTGCTTACAACTTTAAAAATGAGTCCACAATATGCTGCCTAATTCCAAGTGAGAGGATCAATTATGTTGAGGCCTCCCTCCATTTTGCTGCACTTGATGGTCGCACGACTAGCTTTATGAAGCTTTCTAGTCATAAAAGGCCCTGACCACAAGAACCTGTTTGAGATTTGAGAAATCTTCTTCATAACACCTACTAGCAAGATAAAGGTTTTAGCCCAATAGGTGAGAAATGATTGTAGCATTGATTGAATCAGTTGTACCTTTCCTGCAAAAGTCAGCATTCTGTTCTTCCAGTTGGTGATTCTTGACGAATGCATCTCTATTAAAGATAAACAATCCTTTATGCCTAATCTAGAGGTAGTAAGAGGGAGTCCCACATATTTGACTGGTGGTGAAACACCAAATATACTAGCCAAATCACTACTGCCATACTCAGAAATACTACCTGTAAGCATAGTGGTCTTGTTGGCATTAAGCTCCAGCCTTGTGAGACTAGAAAAGGTAGTTAAGACATCTTTAACTCCATCAACTGACATTGCTTCACCCTTGCAAAATAGTAACACATCATCAGCAAAGCACAAATGTGTGATGTATCTCTTGCATTTGGAGTGGTATGCAATACATCTTGATCCTCTCCATAGCATTTTTCATTAATCCACCTAGTACCTCCATAACCATAACAAATAGGTATGGCGATATTGGATCCCCTTGCCTAAGCCCTTTTTTCCTTTCAAAAATATCCTTGAGGAGAGCCATTAACTAAAATGGAGTAGGAGGGGGTAGTAAAACACATTGTGATCCACTTGATGAAAGGAATAGGAAATTTGAATCTCCTCATGATCTTCTCCATAGCATCCCAACTCACAGAGTCATAAGCTTTCTGTACAATTATTTTCATAGAGCACCTACGAGGTCCATGCCTTATATTATAACCTCTAATAAGTTCATGAGCCAACAATAAATTGTCTTGAATACTTCTAATAGGAACAAATACAGATTGATTCAAATCAATAACAAGGTTCATTATATGTTTCATTATGTTGCTAATCACTTTGGAGGTGCATTTGTAAATTACATTACAACATGCAATAGGTCTATATTCATCAATTATTTTGGATGGCTTATACATTTTAGGAATATATAAGACATATGAAAGTTGAATTAATACTTCTATGCATATAGTTGTGAAGAAACACATATTTGACTTCCCGAATGCAATTTTTTCCAATGATAGACCATACTCTCTTGTAAAAGTACACATTGAAGCCATCAGGTCTTGGAGATTTATTGTCCTGCATATCAAACAGTGCCACTTTAATTTCCTCTGAAGTTACACTCTCTGTGAGTTTCTCTACTTCCTTTGAATTGACTTCTCTTATAATTTGGAGTTCTTCTAATGCATCTCCATTGCATTGTATGCTATCCCCCACTCCTAGTAGACCTTCATAATACTTTAAGAACATATGTGAAACCTCATGTTGTCCTTGTACCCTGGTCCCATTAAGATCCTCCACTGACCAAATCAGATTTCTAGTCTTTTTCTCTTTGTCACCATAACACATCTAGCCACATTCTATTCTTTGTTTATAGCCTTATTGCTCCATCTTAATCAATTTGACAAGATTAACTTTGTATTGCTTCTCCTTATTGTCTAGTAAAAGGTCTAGGGGCCTTGCTTGCTGACATATTTGTATTTGTTTAAGTTCTTCTCTGGTAACCTCTACTCTCTTTTGCAAATCAAAAAGGTGCATTCTTGCCCATCCTTTGAGTTTAGTCTTTACCAACTTCAACTTCTGAGTGAAAACAAATAGCCTATTACCATACACCTCCGAATCCCAACATGTTTGAACTGTGTGTATGAAATTAGAATGCAAAGCCCAAAAGTTACATAATTTAAAAGGAATTTGACTTCTTTTCTTATTGTAGATACTTATGACTAGTGGGGTGTACGTGATCAGACATACCTTGGGGATGGAACTCCACTATAGAGTTGTTAAAAAGATTTAACCAATTAGCATTAACCAATACTCTATCTATTTTTTACCATTTCTTTACATATTCTCCACAGTTTGACCAAGTGAAAAAACGGTTAGAAGCCTTGAGATCTGTCAAACCAATATGAGAAACTAGGTTTGCAAAATGACTAGTTTCCTTAGGTTGAACAGGTTCACCCCCTATTCTCTCATGAGAATACAAAATGTTATTAAAATCACCAGCTACATTCCATGCCTCATTTATAGATAATGCAAATTCCTTATATCTTGCCACAGCACCAGTCATTCCCTTATGCTGTTTGAGGCATATACCACTGTGAAAAGGAAACTTGAGCCATCATGTAAGAAAATAACCTTACAATGAATGAACTGGCTCGACTCACTTAATTTTTGAACCTCCACCTTACTTACATCCCACATTAACCATATTCTACCTAATGGGTCACTAGTATAGTTATGCACTAGCTCCCAAGATTGGCAGCAAAACCTCCTCATCATATCACTATTTGTTTGCCTCACTTTTGTTTCCAACAGCCCTAGCAAACAAACTTTATTAATGACTCTGAACTTGTTAATCTCTTTTGCTTTACTCACATCATTCATCCCCCTAACATTCCATATCCCACAGTTCATTTCCATTATGTATTATTTTTACCACTCGAGCCCTTGGATTTTGATTTTCCTTTCTTTCCATTCATGGGTGAATTGATTTCTTCCGAAGTTCTTCTTTGGGCTCTTGTTCTAGTTTTTAGAGGGTTACTCTTCTGTGAGCTCTCTGTGTTATAAGAAGTGCTTCTTGTTTTGCCACTCCTTAGAGGTAAATTCTCTTCATAAATGTTTTCTACTTCATGGTATGAGAAAAGGTCTTGTTCCTTCTCAGAGATATCATCCTCTAGCCCACCTTCTGACTCGACAAGAACATTGAACTGATTTCTCTCATGAAGGCACTCCATCTCCCTGCTATTGCTTTGACTTATGTTTGCTACTGGTCTTGCAGCTAAACTTGATCCCCTACTGTCATGAGATTTAGGTGATTCTCTTTGTTGTTGTGCATTTCCACCTCGTACAGTTGCAACTGGTTCTGCATGGCCACATTCTATTTTTGGTATAATCCCAGTTCCTTGGGGTGTTATCCCTACTCCATTCATCGTCATTACCATAGTGTTACACTGGTTAACATTATAATTTACCTGCTCAGTTGTAGCATGGCTATTATGTTGCCCATTTTCTCTATTCTGGGCCTCCACTTGCTTTCCTGGTAGGGCTGGTCATCGAGTTATCCGAGTCGAGTTTTTCTATACTCGAGCTCGACTCGCACATGCAGAAGCTCGATTCGAACTCGCATTCGAGCTTAATATTGAAGCTCAAGTTCGACTCATCTAGTTATACTAATAGCTCGAGCTCGACTTGGCTCGACTCGTTTTACACTTCGAGCTCAAGCTCAGGTTCGAACTCGAGTTCAGTTATGCTCATTTGAACTCAAACTCGAGCTCAAACTCAAAAAAAATGTATATAAAACATTAAAACTAGTATAAATTGTAAATTATAGTTGGGTATAAAGTATAAAATGACATATAAATTATAAATTATATACTACATATGGTCTTATAAAACGAGTAGCTCAGGAGCTACTCGAGCTTGAGCTCGATTCGAGTATCTCACGAGCTACTCGAACTAGAACTCGAACTCGGACTACTCGCTATCTAGAATGAGCTTTAAATTAAGCTCAAGCTCGACTCATACTTTTGTGCGGACGAGTTTGAGCCGAGCCTTCGACGAGCTAAGCTCAAGTTACTCACGAAAAGCTCGACTCAATGTATGACCAGCCCTACTTCCTAGTTCTCTACATAGAATTAGTTCCTGAGTTGTCACTATTGGAGTTATGATTCCAGTTGTTACACCATTAATTAACTATACTTGCACTATTAGTGCCACCACCACCTACCATAGTTGGAGTAACTACAGCTATGTTGCCTTCCTCCCTAGGGTCATCACTATTGTTGTCAGCGTTACCATTGAGCCCATCTCTTTCCATGTTGGAATTAGTTCCTTCTCTTGCATTGTTATTTCTTCCTGTTTGATTTAGACACTTTGCCTCTTATGTCCTAGTTTGTTACATATAGCACATATATCGGGAAGCCACATATACTCCACACCCACTTCAATTGGCTTGCCCGCCATTTTAAATATTAGTGATCTGTCAGGGTATGTTGCACTTATAGGAACTTCCACACAGACTTTGGCATAATCAAGCTATAACACCTCGTCTTTTCTTTTATTTTTCCTAGTATAATACTAATAATAATAATAATGGATAATAGATAAAATAAAATAGGATAAGTGTTAGTGGAAATAGGAGATGTGGGTTTATAGGATAAACCCTCTTCCCTATTTCGGGGGTTTTTAAAACAGAGAAGAAAAAGATAGGGTTTGTAAAACACAGAGAGTTTTACAGAAAAGAGAGTTTCACAGAGAGGAAAGAGAGAAGTTTCTTGCTGGAGATCTTGCTGACAACAGGAGGAGCAAATAAGTTCTGTATCGATGAGTAGTCTAAAATAAATCTTTTTAAATCTTCATGGATTACCAACTGATTTCATTAGTTAGTTAATGGTTTAAGTTAGTTTGTTTAGATCCAAGAGATAAAAATCTACTCAAAGTTATGCATGATATATTGTCGTTTTGTTTATCTATTTGTTTCATTGGTATGGTTAAATATTCCCCATTGTAGTCTGTATGAAATTTATTGCATTGCGTAGTAGTTATATTCTTGACTTCCTTGTTTTGAAGTATCTAACGTACTTGTACATGTGAGAGAAATGTGGAGTTGTGATACTGATGTTAAGGGTAAGACCATTGGATACATGTTCATGGGAATATATATATTTGGTCTTTGGTTAAACCGTTAGCTAGTAACTGACTCAGAAGTGTTGTACATAGAAGTTTAGAGATGTTAGATTTAAAACATGTTACATATCTAAATTAGAAGGTTTGGAATAAACTCACCGACCACTATTTTGATGGTTTGAGTGTTGACTACACTTTGTTTTATATGGGTGGGTGGTAGTAATAATTGTTGGTCTTTGGGCTGATGTGGCGTGTTTTTGAGATGTCAGAAAGTATAAGCTTAAGCTTTTCCTTGTAAGGTTTGGTTATAGCTTATGGTACTCTTCTTTTACTAATGATATTAGATACACTTTGTACTATTTGATGGATATATATACTTGATAGTTACAGGTGGAATAAAATACTATTCAAATAATGAAATGTAAGCATAAATGAAATTACTTGACTGTTATACATGAATATACTTTTTCTTGTTCAATGGTTTAATACAATGTGGGCTTATTTGAATTGACATAAAAGATGATGCTAGTGAAGGGTGATAACGTGTGATTTGAATACTCTGTTGAGGATTTGTTTTGCTATGATATTCATGCATACCCATTTATTTACCCGTGTACATATTTGTGGACGATGAAACGTGTTATATCTTATTAGCTAGAAAATTATATTGTCGTTTGGGTTTATAAAAATTAATCGGTTTAGTTAATATAGGAGATTGTATTACTATTTGTGTAATTACAAGTGTCACCCATACTTTTAGAACTCTCCATGCCTCAGGGTTAGAATAAAAAGCTAGAAATGTTTATGACTACTGAGGTCATATAGGAAACTGGCCTAGAGAGGAATTAAGGTATTGGCCTTGCGGGTGGGTTGTATTCATTAAATGTGGCGGAATGACCTAAGGTATATAGGTACTAAAAGGTGGGTATATAAAAAAAGTAATTAATTAATTAATAAGAGAAATTGATTTGATTGTGCGAGTGTGCTTGGGTTTACATTTGAATACCTATAGGATATCTACATATGTTATATAAAATTTCTAACTTCCATTTGCAGGAGGGTAGGACTAAATAATCTTTTGGTGCAAGGACGTTGTCCTACCCTTATACCGAAGTGGATATCGGTGAGATTTAATTTAATTATTAAGTAATTAAGATGGGTTATTATAATAAGTTAATAGAATGGAAGTCTTGCTTGGGAAGAAACTATGCCGGTTGAAATGACGGAACTACCTGTCTTCTAAGCTGAGAATGATTAAGTTATGAGAAAATATAAAGTGATTGTTTGGATAATTAAAGTATGACATTGTTTTTATGTGGTTAGTCTACTTATACCAGCAAATTCCATTTTTGCTGACCCATGTTTGCTTTGTTTTGGCAACGTGGGTGTGTTCTTGGGAACATAGGTGGAAGGCAGTGGAACCACGACGTTTGATTTTGATTTGTTTCTGGAGCAGTCCGAGAATTTATTTTATTACGTCTGATCTTTTTGGAAGTATGTAATAAACGTAGTTTCATATTCTTTTTGACTTGAGGATTTGATGTTAAGGACTTGGTTATTTTGTTAGTTTTCTTTGATGATTCTTTAGATGAAAGATAGCCTTTTAATAAAGTGATGGCGAATATTATGGAGATTATTGTTGTTAAGTTGATTCTTTATGATGTGGGTTTTCGATTTTGGCATGTGTTGTATCCATCCCGTCATAGCCTGGGTTTTTAGACAATTGGACATAGCGATGTTTGAAATAGTTATATTTCAAATATTCACTTTGTAATTGTTTAGACTGTGACATTTTGGTATCAGAACTTAGGTTAGCCTAGATTTGGAAGGTCTAGGTGATCCTCGGAATGTGGTGATTGGGTGTGTTTGAGTTTAAGATGTTTTAAGTACTAATAGAAGTCCGTTTTGTTTTAAGGTGATGGCTAGAGATGACAATGACGTTACTGGTACTGGAAGTAATACCATATCTGCTGATTTGGGAGTAATATTAACTCAGTTGGTGCAAACTATTCAGAGGGTCAACATGCTAATATAGGGGATCCTTTTGCTAGGAGAAACAAGGATTTTGCAACTTTAGGAGGCCAGAAGTTCAAGGGAGAGAAAGGGGCCATTGATGCTGAGAAATGGGTTACTATGTGTGAGTCCGTGTTTGCTAATATGTAACTCACTGAGGTGCAGAAGCAGGAGTTGACTTCTCACCAGTTGGAGGGGTTAGCTTTATTTTGGTGGAGGTCTATCAAGGATAATGTGGATGTAAGAACTATGACTTGGGAGGATTTCTAGGTAAGATTTGAGGGAAGGTTTGTTCCTAATGTTGTTAAGGAGCAATTAACTGAGAAATTCTTTAATCTGACCCAAGGAGGGAAAACTGTTACGAAGTACGTGACTAAGTTCAATGAACTATCGAGGTATGCTCCTTATCTAGTGGATACCCAAGTAAAGAAGAACCAGAAGTTCATCAGTGGACTAGAGCCATATCTATCGAGTTATTTGATACCCTTTGATTCATAAACTTTCGATTGCGTGTTAGATTTGGCATTAAAATATGAACAATTGGATAATGAACCCAAATATGAGAGGTTTAAAGAGAATGCCCCAAAACAAGTCAGCTTACACCTTATTTCTAGTCAACCACGTCAAGGGCAGAGAAAAAGTCGACATCACCCATATAATAGGCAAACAAGTAATCATGTGACTAAGGATGTTAGTACTTCGCTAAAAAAAAAAATGATGGTAATTGTCTGAACTGCGGGAAAGTTGGGCATACTATTTGAAGATGTTCTAAACCAAATGAACTAGTATGCAAATGTTATAAATGTGGGCAGTTGGGACACTACGTTAAGAACTACATTGGTTAATGTTAGGTATGTTTGAATTTGTTGTTTACTAGTTCCTTTATTGGTACTTAGCATGTAAGAATTTATCGTATGATTATGAAAATAAAATGCTGGTTGTTTTAACGATTAGTTTCTTATGAAATTTATAATCGAAATTGTTCAGCATGTTATAGTGTTGTTTTCCTAACGGAGTTTTCTATTTTAAATAAGTATTGGCTAAAGAAGAAGTTGTTATTTTAAAATTTCATATTTGAGTAATTTGGAATTACCCAAGGAATAAAGAAACCCTTTTTGGTAAAAGTTGGATTTGGAATTATTGATATTGTCCAAGTTATGTATATCGTTGGTGTGTGATCCACTATACATAGCATCTCTCTGTATGCATCGTTGGAGTTTGATCCAGTGTATACATGTACATCGTTAGAGTGTGATCCAATGTGCATACCACACATCGTTGGTGTTTGATCCTATGTGATGGTAGAGAACTTGTATGCATCGTTGGTGTGTGAACCAGTGTATACTTGCATATCGTTAGTGTGTGAGCCAGTGTGCATGCCTCACATTGTAGGTGTTTGATCCTATGTGATTGTGGACATAGTGTAGGTCGTTGATGATATGAATCAGTCTATACGTTTTATATTTTATTTTCGAACATGTGGTGTTTGTGAGACACTGAGAGAAATATTGATATATTTGTAAACACCAAGATGGTGGATAAAACATATGAGTTTTTAAACGAATAGTTTTGACAAGGAAGTTCGTTGAAAAAAAAATTATTATAGGTATATTTATTGTTAAACGCCTTGGATTAGTTGGGAAATACTAAGAGTGGAACTAATTGCCTCGGTGTGAGAGGAACTACCTTGCCTTCTTAGTATGATTTAACTTGAAGAATATGAATTTGTTGAACTGAGAAAGAATGATTCTAATTAAGTGTTGGCAATGGAAGAAACTAATTACGTTTATTCTTTTGAGTTGTGTATACTAGCGAAAACCCACATCATAAAAAATCAACTTAACAACAATAATCTCCATAATATTAGCCATCACTTTATTAAAAGGCTATCTTTCGTCCAAAGAATCATCAAAGAAGACTAACAAAATAACCAAGTCCTTAACATCAAATCCTCAAGTCAAAAAGAATATGAAACTACGTTTATTACATACTTCCAAAAAGATCAGACGTAATAAAATAAACTCCCGGACTGCTCCAGAAACAAATCAAAATCAAACGTCGTGGTTCCATTGCCTTCCACCTATGTTCCCAAGAACACACTCACGTTGCCAAAACAAAGCAAACAAGGGTCAGCAAAAATGGAATTTGCTGGTGTGAGTAGACTAACCACATAAAAACAATGTCATACTTTAATTATCCAAACAATCACTTTATATTTTCCCATAACTTAATCATTCTCAGCTTGGAAGACAGGTAGTTCCGTCATTTCAACCGGCATAGTTTCTTCCCAAGCAAGACTTCCATTATATTAATTAATTATAATAACCCATCTTAATTACTTAATAATTGAATTAAATCTCTCCGATATCCACTTCGGTATAAGGGTAGGACAACGTCCCTGCACCAAAAGATTATTTAGTCCTACCCTCCTGCAAAACGGAAGTTAGAAATTTTATATAACATATGTAGATATCCTATAGGTATTCAAATGTAAACCCGAGCACACTCGCACAATCAAATCAATTTCTCTTATTAATTAATTAATTACTTTTCTTATACACCCACCCTTTAGTACCTATGTACCTTAGGTCATTCCCGCCACATTCAATGAATACAACCCACCCGCAAGGCCAATACCTTAATTCCTCTCTAGGCCGGTTTCCTACATGACCTCAGTAGTCATAAACATTTCTAGCTTTTTATTCTAACCCTGAGGCGTGGAGAGTTCTAAAAGTATGGGTGACACCTGTAATTACACAAATAGTAATACAATCTCCTATATTAACTAAACCGATTAATTTTTATAAACCCAAACGGCAATATAATTTTCTAGCTTATAAGATATAACACGTTTCATCGTCCACAAATATGTACACGGGTAAATAAATAGGTATGCATGAATATCACATCAAAACAAATCCTCAACAGAGTATTCAAATCACACGTTATCACCATTCACTAGCATCATCTTTTATGTCAATTCAAATAAGCCCACATTGTATTAAACCATTGAACAAGAAAAAGTATATTCATGTATAACAGTCAAGTAATTTCATTTATGCTCACATTTTATTATTTGAATAGTATTTTATTCCACCTGTAGGTATCAGGTATATATATCCATCAAATAGTACGAAGTGTATCTAATATCATTAGTAAAAGAAGAGTGCCATAAGCTATAACCGAACCTTACAAGGAAAAGCTTAAGCTTATTCCTTCTGACATCTCAAAAACACGCCACATCAGCCCAAAGACCAACAGTTATTACTACCACCCACCCATATAAAACAAAGTGTAGTCAACAATAAAACCATCAAAATAGTGGTCGGTGAGTTTATTCCAAACCTTCTAATTTAGATATGTAACATGTTTTAAATCTAACATCTCTAAACTTCTATGTACAACACTTCTGAGTCAGTCACTAACCAACGGTTTAACCAAAGACCAAATATATATATTCCCATGAACATGTATCCAAAGGTCTTACCCTTAACATCAGTATCACAACTTTACATTACTCTCACATGTACAAGTACGTTAGATACTTCAAAACAAGGAAATCAAGAATATAACTACACGCAATGCAATAAATTTCATACAGACTACTATGGGGAATATTTAACCATACCAATTAAACAAATAGATAAACAAAACGACAATATATCATGCATAACTTTGAGTAGATTTTTATCTCTTGGATCTAAACAAACTAACTTAAACCATTAACTAACTAATAAAATCAGTTGGTAATCCATGAAGATTTAAAAAGATTTATTTTAGACTACTCACCGATACAGAACTTATTTGCTCCTCCTGTTGTCAGCAAGATCTCCAGCAAGAAACTTCTCTTTTTCCTCTCTGTGAAACTCTCTTTTCTGTAAAACACAGAGTGTTTTACAAACCCTATCTTTTTCTTCTCTGTTTTAAAAACCCCCGAAATAGGGAAGAGGGTTTATCCTATAAACCCACGTCTCCTATTTCCATTAACATTTATCCTATTTTATTTTATCTATTATCCATTATTATTTTTATTAGTATTATACTAGGAAAAATAAAAGAAAAGACGGGGTGTTATACAAGGCTTAAGTTCTTTTGAGTAGCATCATCCCAACAATGGGGTTTTCCCTATTCTACTAGCAATAAAGCTCATACCAGTTTTTGTCCACATTTGTTTAGGAACTCCCCATAGTTTAACCCAGATTGGCAAAGTCACCATATTCTTTTTTTGTTCTTCTATTTCTATAGTCCATGGTCTCACTATAAATACTCTTCCAGCAATAAATAGAAGGCCTTTTTCAAGTACCATTTGTCTATCCTCATCCTCTTGGAATTTAAAATAAAATAGTTCCTTATCAGTTGCAATCTCATATGATGCCTTTGTTTTCCATGTTCTTTCCAAAACCCTCTTGACCACTGGGAAGGTAGTCGTTTGTCAACAAAGAACCCCCACTAGGTGGTTTCTCTACTTTTCAATACCTTATAATACAATTTCTTCTGGTATATCTATTTCATCCATTTCTATATTTGTCTCGATCCATTCCAACTGACCATTTGCAAAATTTGTAGATGGATTTGCAAATAAGGAACTCCATGTAGCAAACTGACTTGAAGCAAACCCCAAGGTTGTCATAGCTTCCATAAAGAAAACAAGGAAAAAAATCCCCCCAAGTACACACCCACACTTATAGAGATCTCCTGCCTTACCTAACGAGGATAGCTAATCAATGGAAAAAAACCTCAACTTTGTTAAGAAAAGAGAGAAAAATACAAAGATTATCTATCTTTGCGAGGAGTATGAGTGACCAAGCAAACATGAAAAGATCAAGCTTTTAGTCGTTCACTCGAAAGTCTAACTAAACAACCTTCTCTTTGCAAGTTGCTTGCTCAGGAAGTTACAATAAGTGGTAAAAAAACGTAGAGATAAAACGACCACAAAAGGTTAGCCAAGCAAAGCGTACCTTTAAAAGGAAATAAAAATTTGAGTCCTTAAGATAAGAAATTGCCTTTTAATCACCCTTTAAGACCCACGTGACGTCATGGGAGCCCATAAGATTATGTTAACTTAGTATTAACTCATAGTCTCGTACCAATTTTTCTACCTAAGAACAATCAAAGTAACAGTCCCTTTCACATCTCATTTGCTGGAGCTAGAAATATAGTCCAGCGGCCAGAATTAACTCCCAATGCATTTACCATCGATGTAGGGGAGTTTTCGAGTATCCCCTAATCTTCCTCTGTGCCTTGTTATATCCAGAAGCTTTGACTGAGTAGCGAAGGGATGAGATGATTGTGAGTTTAGGGTTGAACCGCCTGGCGACTGCCTATGTATCTCATTCTTGATTTAGGAGAATCAAACCCTACTTTGTGTAGGTCCTAAGAGCGAATCCCTCTGGTTCTTATAGGAAGAGTTACGAGAGTCCTAAGTTTAGGGTTGTTCTCACCGCTTGTGAGTTCCCTTCCATCCTCGGACTCTACCTTCCTATTAGGATTCCTCTCCTCTTAATGAAGTCTAAATCTAGACCATATCTTATGAGAGGTAAGTTTCCTTGTTGATCATAATGTCCCATCGTATATGGGAAGATTATATCTAAAAGGTAACTCCTAAGATATGTCATCATGATTCCTTCCTTATCATCAGAGATTACCCTCTTCAGTTTTCTTCTGTTCAGGAACTATCTATATCAGTTCCTAACGACTTGGAGAACTGTCATACTTTGAGGCGGTCAGCCACGTGCCTAGCACATGTCTACTAAACACTCGTGCTAAGCACGAGATCACTTATTCACAGAATTAATCCGATGGTCCTTGTCTCATTCTGGACATCTATAGTCTTAGGTTATTTTCCATACACGTATCATTTGTTCAATGATGGGAAATCCCCCTTACAGATGCCCTCTCTAGTGTCATCTAGCATGTGGGCGCTTGAACAGATATTGCTTTTGGCACGAGAATCTTTTTCCTAAACTGTTACTGGAACTGCTGACGAATCCATCTAATTAAGACTCTGAAAAGACGGCTCGAACAGGCACGCCGTTTCCCGAAAAAGGTAATGATGGCAGTTCCATCCCGAAAAGATGCAATGCTTGGGCTAATCGTAACCGTCCATCTTTTCTATATATAAAAAATCTGGTGAGAGAAATCTCATTATCTCTTCTACTCCTTTTCTCTGCATATTGAACCTTTTGATCTCCCGTTAGGGTTTAACAAAAAACTTGAAACTTTCCCTCTTTTCCGATCATGAATCCCAACTGGTCACTTGTAAACTTCAGAGATCTTTCCTCCCTGGAACTGATCTGAGAGAAATTTCACATTCCTGATGATATCGGCCTTGAGTGGGGGAGGTTATCTGATACAAGGTCCAAAATATCGATATCGATGAATATATCGGTATATATCGGATATATCCATTTTTTTGGTGACCAGTCCAAACTATTTAAAATATCAGAAATATAATATCAAAATCGGAAATATATTGGAAATATCGGATCTATATTAAAAAATGGTCAAAAAGTCAACCGATATATATCTTAAATATCGGATATATCGATTATATCGGTGATATCAAGTTTTATATCGGAAATTCCGATATATATCGGGAAAAAAAGGGTTCTATATTCGGTGGATATATGTCGGAAATATCGATGTCGGTGTACTAAAATACCGATATATATCGGCGATATATCGGATATATCGACGATATTTTGGTCCATGATCTGATGAGTTGGCCTATAAGGAAGTGGTACTCATCATTGTTGGTCGGCTTAGGGCCGGACTCACTCTTCCCCTCCACCCATTGCTAAGAGAGTGTCTGACTCACTTCAATCTTGCTCTTGGTTAGGCAACACCCCTGTTCTATAGAATTGTCATGTATTCTGCCCTTTTTGCCAAGAGACATGGATTCGCTCTGAACCGTTAGGTGTTTAGTTACTTTTATGAGGTCCGACGTATTCGAGACCAATCATACTATTATCTCATGACCAGAGACAAGAACTCTCCGATTGTCTTTTTTTAGGAGAAGCAGAGTGGCGAAGGCTGGGCTGATCACCACCTTCGTGTGCTGGGTGATGCGTGGGACGTTCGTCCTTCTGATGTTGATGGTAAGCCAATGGGAATTCCTATTCTCAGAAAACACACCCATGCTCCAACTAGTAAGTTTACTTACTCAGGAACTTTGTAATTTAATACAAGAGTTTTTCGCCTGAATTTCTTTGCTATTATTCCTTAGATGACTCTTCCCCCTGGAATCAACTATCTGCTACTAATGCTGCAACGGTGGACTTCATCAAGAAGATCCCCAAGGAACAAAGGATGCCTTGGGTGATAGTTCCTGATCATACCCGTCTTTTTGAATATTTCAACATGTCTGCTAAAGAATTGCTGGCTTTGTCCCCTGCCTTTTCTAGGGGTGCAAGTGGATATCCAAATATTTGAATTCGTATTCGAAAAATTGGATATTATCCGAAAATTTCGGATTCGGATATTTTTTTTATGTCCGAACTGGTTTCGGATACGGATTCGGATACTGACATATCCGCATCCGATAATATCCTATCCGATTTAAAAAATTAATAGTTATTATATATAATTAATTTATTCATTTTTTATTGTACAAAATATTATATAAAATCATAAACTAATAATATAAAACTATAATAACAAAATATTAATAATAAATAACAAATATAATATTTAAACTAGTTTTTATAGTGGTAAAATGAATTATTTAAAACAAATAAAATTTTAATTAATTTTAATTTTTGGATTGGATATTATCCGATATCCATTTCGGATATCCGAAATCGGATTCGGATAATTTTTTTAATATCCGTCGGATTCGGATTCAGATTCGGATATCGGTATAAATTTTCGGATTCGGATTCGGATACAGCCATATCCGCATCCGAACCTATCCGTTTGCACCCCTAGCCTTTTCCCTTTTTGGGATAAATAATGTGAATTATGGGCGCACCGTACTTCCCCCCTCATGCGGATCAGGATGCGGGACTTCTTCCTCCTCCAGTTTAGGACGAATCCTCCTTGATTACTAGAAGGTGAGGAAATCGTAAGGAGAAGAGTTCTGTGGCCGCCTCTAGCGATGCTGCGACATCGAGCCCAGTTCAGGAGCCTACTGTCAGTGATGATTGTGTGATCACTAGCGGGAGAGGCCCTGAACTGCCTCATGAATTGCTAGAGGTTAGTAATTTTAAAAGGGAAGTGCGTGCGTCCAACCATCATAAACTGAAGAGAACTGATCCTGCTTTTGCTTCTGATGTTGCCCCATCTGGTAAGAAAATGAAGTTTCGCCCTCTCTCTGTTAGTTAAGAAACACTTTTTAAGATTTCGGCCTGTGACTATTCCCCATTCTGGTTTTGAGAAAGTAGTTGTACCCTACCGCCTCGGATCCTCCCACGGTTCTCGAACAAAAAACGGTGACAATGTCCCTCTGACTATTGACCCTTCCTTCCCTGACAATCGCAAGGGGAAGGGCATTGCTGAAACAACTGTTGTAATTGTCGCTTTCCCTCCTCCTCGATTCAATGATAGGAAGGGGAGTGATAACATTCCCTTCTCGCCAAGATCTCCAGATTCCCTTGAAAGGGAGATGATTATGGAGATGAGGTGTTGGGGACAAACTGATGAACTACCTGTTACCAACAAACACTCTGTTAATGATGTTGATATCACGCTTGGAGTTCTAGAAGTTGCGCGACTTCCTATTGACAAGGTTGAAGCCAACATGGCTGGGAGCCTGGACCTGTCCTATCACCGATCTGTTGTTCACCTTGCTAAGGTAAGACTTTCTTCTCTGTTCAATGTTCGGTTTCTCTCATTGTGTTACTTACACATCCTATATTATTTTCCAGTTAGTGAATAACTTTTTGGCCATGAAAGAACCCATCTTCGCGGCCTCTGCCGATATATCTACTGATGCCATGGCTACCGGTGAGTTGATCTGGGCGAAAGAGGCTACTGAGAAGAGAACTAAGGAGCTACAGATCTAGGTTGACTAGCTCTTGGCGAAAGAGAAGAAATCTTATACTAGCTTCAAGAATATGAGAGACACTATCTCTAACCATCGGAGCTCTCTAAAGAAAGCCCAAAAAGGAGCTGCTGATGTTGTCACTTGGAAAGGGAAGTTCTTGGAACTACGCGCCCACTTCACCACCTTGAAAGCAAAACATGACCAGGTCTAAGGGGAACTTTACCGTAGGAATATCGAGATGAGGACCCTTGGCCAAGCCATTGCCCATGCAAATGAGGTCATCTATGAAGGGCTCTAAAAGAGAAATGTCTTCGCTCTGATAAGAAGGCTGGTGACCTCTTGGTGGAGACCTTTGAGTTCTATTCTCAAGTGGTGAAGGAGGTGAAGAAGAGGTCAGCTGAAAATGTCATTCACTTTGCTCTGAGAGTGCTCGATGTTTCTGAAGAGTCATTTGACGCAGCCAAACAAGTTAAGTTTGTGGAGGCGATTGAGGCTACTGGATATGTCTCATAGTTGGATGATCAGGGGTGAGTGACCAACCCTTTCATCTTGTTTCCTAATCTAGACACCAGTATCTCAAATATCCAGGAAGAACTTATGCCTGATGCCTCCTCATCTTCTGAAGAAGACACCGATGATGACATGCCTCCCGTTCAGCCTCCCGTTCAACTTTGCCAGTTCCAGCTTCAGGTCAGTGTTCTATTCAACCTTTGTCCATTCCAGCTTATCCAACCACACAGTCTATTCTTGAAAGTGAAACAAGAGTTCTTGATGATGGTGCAGTAGAAAGCACTGATGGTGAACCAAAGTTTGATTCTACCCCTTCTTCATAAGCCTCTCAGTTGATGATTGATTATTCACATAAACAATTATTTTTAAACAATTATTCTATAGGTCTGTAATATTGAGCTATGTAGCTCACATACTATTTTACTTACTGAGCTATGCAGCTCTTCTAGTTTATGCATACATTTATAACATTTTATGTTTATATGACATATGTTACTATGCATACTCTACCCCTGATGCCCCCAAAGTTTATTTGGAACAACAATAGGTGACCCTCGTAGGCTAAACAGATAATGAGGCATAGCCAAAATCTGATAAGGATATCATGGAAGCCATTCAAGTTAACTGTAAGTAAGAGTTCGATCGCAATAGAGACATATGTCTTAGCGAAAGTAACTTGGTGCCATGAGCACGACATTGTGTTTCATAACGACAGGTCCTATTTATTTTAAAAAATGAATAGGTTATCATCCGAACAGGAGTCCCATCATGCCGATATAGTTCCAGACCAATGATTGTATGCTAGGATCTGGATCCAACCCAAATCTTCCCAGCAACCACTATGTTTGATGTATTGAGAGCTCCAGGAACTGGTATACAATTTAAGCTCTCAAGAACACTATCTCTTGTTCCAAGTCAAATTGGCATACAATTTACTTAACAATTAGTGTGGTCCGATTCCCTAAAGGCTTAACCCATCGAGGATAATTGCAGTTTGAAAGAACTGGCGTACAGTTCCAGCTATAGGGGGATGTGAAAGGAACTGGCGTACAATTCAACTTTCCATACTCAGTATCACTGGTTCGAAAGCAAATTGGCATGCAATATTCTTAAACAGATAGTGAGAAGATAATTCCCTAAAGGCTTAGTTCAGTGTGGATCATAAATAAAGAACTGATGCAAGGAAGAAATTCGATGGCAATTTGGAGAACTTTATTGATGACATGGAGAGGAGTAAACAATGCATAAAGAAGCATTAATAACAATTTACTGATAGTACTTGCGAAGGTGCTGTGCGTTCCATGGTTTGATAAGAACGTCTCTTTTAACAGTGCGTATGTAGTAAAAACTAGTTCCACCAACCTTCTCGATGATGTATGGTCCTTCTCAGTTGGGCCCAAGCTTGCCGTTGGGCTTTGGGATATCGCGTAGAACCAGATCTCCAGATTTGAAAGACCGAATCCGGACTCTCCTGTCATATGATCTTTTCAGAATCTGCTGATTGGCAGATAAGCGCAGTACATTAATTTCTCTCTTTTCATCTAAGAGATTCATTTCTCTGCATAATAATTCCTCATTGTCAAGGGTGTGCACAATGTCAGATGTCTGAGTGGGAGCTACCAGTTCAGGTGGTATGAGAACTTCATTCCGTAGGTCAGTAAAATTGGGACTCACCAGTTGACCGTCTGGGTGTAGTTCGGTACGTCCATAAGACTTTAGGTAGTTCCTCGACCCATAAACCTTTGGCGTCATCTAGTTTATGTTTTATGTTATCCAAAATAACCCTATTAGAGGCTTTAGCCTGGCCATTGTCTTGCGGATACCTTGGAGTTGAAAACAGATGGGTAATGTGAAACTCCTCACAGAGCTCAGTGACCAATCCCCTAGCGAACTGTTACCCATTATCTGAGATGATAACTTTGGGTATGCCAAACCTGCAGACAATTTTGTTCCAAATAAACTTTCTGACATCCTGTTCTCGAATGAAGACCAGGGGAACTACTTCTATCCACTTGGTGAAGTAATCCATTGCGACCAGTAAAAATCTGACATTGTCGAGAGCCGGTGGTAAAGATCCTACAATGTCAGTTCCCCACTGTACAAATGGCCATGGGCTGGCCAATGGGTGCAGTTCTATTGCTGGAGCATGGATAAGCGAAGCATATCATTGACACTTTTCACATTTGCAGGCAAAAACCTATGCATCCTTTTGCATGTAAGGCCAAAAGTATCCTTGCCTTAGGATCGTGAGAGCTAGTGTTCTGCCCCCAGCGTGGTCGCCACAAATTCCTTCATGAACCTCTCGTATAACCTGTTTAGCGAGGTCTAGAGAGAGACATCTGAGATGAGGTCCCAGAAAGGACTTCTTGTACAGATCATCTTCAATGAGGGTGAATCTTTGTATCTTTGCAAGTAGGTACCTTGCTACATTCTTATCCTCAGGGAGTGTCCCATCTTTGAGGTAAGATTTGTATGGATCCATCCAATTTGGAGTGATGGCTGAAATAACACAAACTGTTGTAACTGTGAGTGCTTGGATGCTGGATTTCTCTTGGAACTCTATCGGGATAGAACGAGACTCATTGTTGCCCAACATCGAGGTAACATATGCCAAAGCATCATCGTGTCGATTTTCTGATTGAGGCAACTGATAGAACTGAATGTTCTCAAACTTGCCTTGTAGGCCCCTTACCAGTTCTAGGTATATGGACTTTCGCTCGTCTCTGGCTTCATATCCTCCATCAACTTGGAACACAACCAGTTGTGAGTCACTAAACACTGTGAGGTGTGTCAGGCCCAGGTCGAGAGCCATTGTGAGGCCAGCAAGTGTCGCCTCATATTCTGCCTCGTTGTTAGAGGCGTTCCAACCTATCCGGATGGATTTTTCTAGTCGCATGTTGTCAGGTGTAACTAATACAGCTCCCACTCTTACACCTCTGTCATTTGAAGACCCATCCACAAACAGTCACCATCCGGAGCTTGACTCCCATGGGTCTGGATGGGCGTTTAGAGGTTCAGGCAAGATGCCCTCATCTGAACTTGGGGTTGTTGAGTCGTACCCAGTGTAGGTCATTGGGAAATCTCCCAAGAATTCTTCTAGTGCCTAACCCTTCTCTGAGATTCGTGGAACATATATAATATCATATTATGATAGTTGCACGGACCACTTAGCTAACCTCCTTGATCTGTTCGGCCTTTCTAGAACTGATCGTAACTGGTATTCGGTGATTACCCTGACAATGTGGGACTGGAAGTACGGTTGTAACTTCTCTACTGCAAAAACAAGGGCTAAAGCAACTTTTTCGACTTTAGGATATCTTGTTTTTGCTGGTAGGAGCGTTCGGCTCAAGAAATAAACAGGTTTTTCAACCTTCTTTTCATCCACGCGTATTACTACATAACTGATACCGTAGTCAGATGAACATAGATAAAGACCCAAAACTTCTCCCTCAATTGGCTTGGAAAGGATTGGTGGTGCCCTCAGATATGTTTTGAGCTGATCGAATGCTTTTTGGCATTCTTCCATCCATGCAAAGGAGGTATTTTTTCTGAGTAACTGAAACAGAGGTTTACACTTATCTGAACTCTTGGAGATGAACATGTTCAGAGCTGCTAACCTGCCTGTAACCTTTTGAACCTCTTTCATATTCTTGGGTGAAGGCATTTCTATGAGCGCCCAGATCTGATCTGGGTTTGCCTCTTTTCTTCGCCTCAACCAAATATTCTAAAAACTTCCCTGACGATACGGCGAAAGCACATTTCGTAGGGTTGAGTTTCATGCGATACTCTCGGAGAACGTCAAATGCACACTTCAAGTAGGAGAGATGATCTCCCCGTTTCAGACTCTTGATCAAGAGATCGTCTACATATACTTCCACAATGTCTCTCATTAATTTTTCAAACATTTTGTTCACCAAGCGCTGGTACATGGCACCCGCATTTTTCAGTCCGAATGGCATGACCTAATAACAGTACAGGCCATCCTCGGTTATGAAACTTGCATGCGTGTGGTCTTCCTCATGCAATAGGATTTGGTTGTAGCCAGACGACCCATCTGTGAAAGATAATAGTTCATGTCCAGCTGTCGCATCTACCAATTTGTCAATCTGCGGTAGAGGGTAACTGTCTTTTGGACATGTGTGGTTTAGATCTATGTGAAGTCAATACATATTCTCCATGACCCATTATTTTTAAGTACTGGGACAATATTAGAGATCCAGGTGGGGAAATTGATCTCCCTGACAAAATTAGCTTCCTTTAGCTTTTAAACCTCGGCTTTTACCACTTTGGACCTGTCAGCACCTATCCTTCTCGGTTTCTGCTTGACTACTACTGCATCACTGCGGGCATTGAGCCAGTGGCATGCCACGTGGGGGTCAATTCCTAGCATTTCTTCAAATGACCAAGCAAACACGTCAGTGTATTCTCGGAGGAACTGTATTAGAGCCTGATGCTCTTCAGAATTCAACAAGGTGCTGATGAAAGTGGTTTTTGGCGAGCTGCCTCCCATAATTTCCACTTCCTCTTATGGTTCCAGTGAGGGGGGACCCTCCCTCTCTCTTGGGACCAAATTCGGGAGAGGGGGATTGATAAAACATAAAAAATAGTTTACGTACGAAATGAACGATAAAACTCAAAACGTAAGTAAACTAAAACTTAATACGTGCTTAATTTATCAAAGATTTCTACTCTCAATCCTATTGAGATATAGTGGAGTAGATGATTCATTCCACTCCTAATCCTTTCGCATGGTAATGTTCTCTACGAATAAGTAATCTTAACTTAAAGTCTAATGAGAGAATTACGAAATGATAACTAGACTACGATGCAACTACCCACAAGATGCAACTAGTCGACTATTTGAACAACTATAGGAATGCAACGTCGATTCTATGATAAGGAGTTAGAGGGGGATTGATTCCACCTTAACTCGACTTAATCCTACTAACAAAGAATCGTCGTAATCCAATTGAACTGCTTCGCAGAACAATCTGGTTACTCCTAATCCCTAATTACACATGGCATTTTTACCAATTCATAACTAGCATGTGAGCGATTACACCCATTCTCATGGTGAACTAATCATTTCTAGAGTGGAAAGGAAATTACGACGACTTACTACAATAATCGAATCAAGCTTTCATCAAGGCTTCTCAACCCCCTTTAATGGAGGTTTAGCCGAGAATCATCACGCTATCATTCCCAATTAAATTCGAACAAGACATGATATAAAGATTTGAACTTTACTTGTTTAAACTCAATTCAAAACTACTCATGCAATAATTGAATTAAACTAATAATGACAAATAATTGAATCTAAGAATTGAACTAAATACGTAAATGGAAAATGAAACTAGATTACTAAGAACACTATTTTATTAATCTAATAAATAATAAAACAATGATTCAAATACTAAATTAATAATCTAGTTTGTTCTAAAGTAATTAATTAAACATGAAACTAGATCTAAAACAAGATATGAAAAACTAATTAATTAACTAATTGAAATTCTAAAACTAATTAATGGAGGCTAACTAATCTAGGTCTAACTATCTACCATTAACAAAGAGTCAAGCTCTTGTTTTTATACTTTTAGATCCAAAAATCGTGCATGGGCTTGGAGCCATGTTTTGGGCCAGAGAATTAGGCCCAAAACCCAATTCTTTTAGTCCAAAAAGGCCTCTTCAGCTGCAGTTGGCTTCAACAGACTTTTCATCCACTTTTGCTTCTCTGATTGGGTCAATGCTTAGACCATTGGAAATCTCTTTCCGAGCCGGTCGTTTTGACATAAGGTAGGCCCAATTCCGAGGTCTAAGTCCAAAGATATAGCCTTCTAAGTTCTCTTGACTTTGAGTCTTGTTTTACGCCCGTCGACTTTTCAGCTTTTGGCCGGGCTTTAGAAAGGCTTTGTCTTCTTGAATCTTGGCCTTTAATCATAGAACTCCTTAGCAACCGACCTTTGCTCCTTTATCTCGCTAAAGTGGCACATTTCTGCACATAATGGACTTTGAAGCCTGAAATGCATAAAAACACGTAATCAGTATTAACTCTTAATTATTACTCACATAATTGGTCTAAAAGTATGATATTACGGGGTTAAAACTATAGTTTGGGCTCTTATCAAACTACCCCCAAAACAGCATTTTGCTTGTCCTCAAGCAAAGATGAGAAATTAGAATAAGTGACCAAAAATAGAGTTCTATCTACTCTCGTTTCAATCGCGATTGCATTGACCATATATGCAACAAGGCCTTAAACCACTAGGAATTCCCTAGTGGATGAGTTATAACCTCGTGAGAGTTTTCCAAAGAAGGTACTCACAAACTTCATCTATACTACAATGACTAAGAAATAAAACTATTGTTTCCTTATTCATGCTCTAAATTAACTATACCTCTCACTAGCAATGCATATAGAGTAATCAAGGCTGAAACCTAAGCTAATATATGCATAATAATCAATCATCTACAATAAACATATATACAATGAGTAATACTATGAAATGCCTAGTAGGTTCGTTTTCTAAACCTTCGAATAAGCGTCCTTAAGTAGGTTCTCACAATAATAGTCAAGATACAACACTCGATTTTTTTCACTCAAGTTTAGCTACTCCGATTAATGCAATAGTGGGCACACTTTACCTTACAATCTCAATGACAACAAGGAAGCCTGAGTCGATCAAACACATCTGCCACTTACTATCACACTAACCTATTCCTAATTGAGCTAGAGGTCTTTATTAGGTGTTCTTGGGGATTAGGAGATTGTTTAAGAAGGAAGGAAATGGATATTCAAAAAGGACAAGTCTGAGATAATAGAGTCTTCATATTATGTAACTAGATAAAACCTTGTTATTTACTTTTGTTTCTACACTTTGTTTCCATCCTTAGCCATATTTTTTTTTTCTTTTTCTTTGGCTTTTGACTCCTTTTATTCTTTTTTTTTTGGAGTTTTTATTTTATTTCTATTTTTATTTTTCTTTTCTTTGGATGTAAACTTCTTTTCTTTATTTTCTGAAGCAATTAACTAACGTTGTTTACACATGTTTTTCTCTTCTTCTTTCTTCCTCATTCTATTCTCAGACTTATCTAAATTGGGTAGGTTGATTTTTTTTTTTTTTTTTTTTTTTTTTTTTTTTAACATGGTTTTGTAGGATTTGTAAAGGATTTGAAAGGCTATGAAAAATGCTCGAGGGGCTACTAGAAAAATAATTCATAGGTTTAAATTTACGGCTATATCGATCCAAAGAGGGCCTAAATTCTCGCTTAGGATATGGCATAGTGATCAAACAAGTGGACGTGTGATTTCTCTATCCGGATTTTACTTCTCCCTTGTGTCATTTCTCAAATGTTCCACTCATATAAGGCTTTAGGCTATATTCTTACAGGATTTGTAGAATAAGTACTCTAGCCTAGATTTCAGAAACTTACTGCTAACAATCATAGATACTCATGTAATATATTTATAGATAGATGCAAAGATTATTACCTACATATTAACCTAAGTTTCTAAAAATTATTCTAATGCAAAAGCTACGTGAGACTTCTAGATTATTAAAAGCATAGAGAAAGAAAACAATACCAATATTCCTAAGTGTATAGCATACCAATATTTCAAAAATGCATATTATACATATTTATATCCTAACAGATGCCTTAATTACACGTGTTTCTATGCCCCCAAACAAAAAGCATGCTTTGTCCTCAAAGCATTTAAATAAAGAGGGTAGAAAAATACAATGGAAACGCGTGAAATTCGGAACATCTGCAAAACAAGGTTAAAACATACTAATATAAAACCGACGAACTCTATAAGAGTTCCACCCATTATGGGGTTAATAAGAATCAAATTGCTTGGGACATAAGCAGACACTAACTAGAATTAAAACTTACCTTATCTCCCGTTTTATTCATCATCTTCCTCATCCTCTTCTTCTATAAAGAAGTGAGGTTCCTTCAGCGTCTGCCATGCGATGATAATTTGCCGGGCTTCCCGCCATTTATCATCTATTATTACTAACCTATTAAAGCCACTTGGTCCGGCGGGGTGTAGGGTGCAACTGATGAGGTTGTATCTTCCACCCTTGCCAAGTCATTAAGCAATAATAGATGATAAATGGCGGAAGCCCTGAAAGATTGAATAATAATACTATTGGTGGGTTGCACACGATTAATCGATCGTAATCCAATCCGTGAAACGCGTGTAAAAAATAGGAAAGAAACATAGCATAATACGGAAATTAGAACGGGCATAAGAAGGTACTTATGCCTCATGCTATAGGCTCGAGCTAAACTAGACATCAAGGTTAAGGGAAGGTCATGGCACATACGTCCCCCGGCTAAAGCAAGGAAGATCTTTGCAAGTGGCATCATTCACGTAAGAAAACGCCATTCCCTAAAATGTTTAGCATGATCCAAAACATAACAGTTCCTATGTTCATGGACAAAGCTACCAAAAGCGACGTTATAGTCCCCTTGGTCCTCGATACGGAAAATGCCGGCCCCATACGACTCATGCAAAAACTCATAAGTGTAGACATACTTATTATCTACCCAATAGCACCATGGGTCTTGTATTTCAGCGGGCATAGCAAGTTCAAGAACAAATGCTAGCAAGAACGTGGTAATTTCCATTGGTTCATCATCAATGTTGATGGAGAACACTTGTTCTCCATCTAGTCTCTCAAAGAAAATGCAGTTATCATAAAAATAAGATGCTAATGTTGGAGAATAAAGTTCAGCAGGTCTTACCATAAGTGGTTCCCAGCCTACGTATTTGATCGCCTCGCGAAACCAAGCACCAAAAGGAGTGCTTTGGAACAAATCTTCGAAAGACTGTTTCGGTATTATTGTAGGAGATGTCATCTCAAAACGATGCTCTGGAACAGCTGCAAATGATCCGGGAACAACTCGCAGAAAACTGGAAATTTTTGTGTTTACGGAGGTCGGCGTGCGCTCCCACTTGGGCTCAGTGCTCTCGATGATTTTGAGTTCCAGTGTTTGAACGCGAGTCGCGCTCACCTTGGGCGAAGGTGCGCTCTGTGCAAAATTTCAGAAAAATGAGTAGGGCGAAAAGTTCCTCTGCTCCGGTGCAAAAGCGCCCGAGGTCTTGATGGTTGAAAAATGAGACGAAACGTGGGAAATGTGGGAGTGAAAGGTGAGTGATGCAAGTTAGGTGTAGTGTGGGTTGTGATTGTAGAATGAATTAAGTTTATATAGGTTTTAAGTTGCTAAAACGGATCGGGAAATTGCCAAAAAAATTTTACGGCAGTTTCGAGAAATACTAAAATTTCCAAACCCGAAAACGGAAACAACTCATATTCTTGATTCTAAAACAACCCTAGTATCTTTTAGGTTGAATTTAGGATAGAACCTACCTATTTTATCGAGATTTCATCCTACCATGATATTTATTCATAGATATGCCTAATCGGCAATATTCTCACCCTTACTCCGAAATAACTTCTAAAAACGAGGGTTATATAAAAATCACGCTGGAATAGATAATACCACCCCCAAACAATTTGGGAAGGTGGGATCAATATTAAACAACCACGCACAATGAAAATAACCGCATTATATTAAAATTGGCATTAAATGCCCTTTCACTACAAAATTCAAATTACGGAATTAAAACTTACATTAAAACAACTAACAATAATAAAACTACAAATAAAAATCATCAAGCTATACTATCCCTAAACACGCCGGGTTCGGTAGCGGAGGGCACACGCTCAGGAGATGGCTCCTGAGCTCCCGATGGGCCAGCACCATTTGTCTTTTTGGCGATGGCGCCGTGCCTCGATGATGTATCCTCGAAAGGAGAATCCCCGTGAGGTGGGAAACGTCTGCGAAGCATATCGGCTCGAATCGGCGCCGAGCTTCTAGTTCAACCCTCATCTGTTCCCACCGCTCATCCTCTCGCTGGGTACGGATCTCGAAGTTATGGTGGATAGTAGCCTATCGAGTCCGGAGGTCTTCACAGATAGTATTGAGTGAATGCATGCCACGATGAATCACAGCCATGCGTTCTGCATCTGACCAACACTTCTCCAAAGCATCAGCAACAAAACAAGTCAAGTCCTCCTCATCCTCCGAGTCATTCTCATTTCCACCATCCTCCTCATCCTCTACCCTATCCTCAGGCAACCTCCAAACTCGTTGGACACAATCCTTATAAATACGAGAATTTCGGTGTAGGGTGAGGTAAATCCTATCAGACGTCGGAGTCGCTCTCAACTTCAGCATGATCTTGGTTATTAAAATAGGGAGAGGTGCAATAGACTTCCCTACTCCCCTAATCATGTTAAGCAAAAACTCTAAGATACATAAATCGTACTTCTGCTCCTGGAGTATCCATAGAATGTGGAGGCAGTTCAGACCGATGTCGCTGACCTTCTCCTTCCCTAGGACGTTCCGACCAATCCACTGAGCTGCAGCCAGCTTGTCACACCCCTGAATTTCGACAGAATTCGGAAAAACATTATTTGTTCCCGACTCTTCGATCTCCGAGGTGTGACGCACTCTCCACTTCCAAAAACCCATAAACAGATTAAATATGCGGATAATAAAAAAAACCAATAAAATTTTTTACTTAAACAAAAGTATTCTTCATTACAAAAATTTACAAATGAAAATACAAATAACTTTGTCTCGACTGAAACTCTATATCACCTCGAGGGAAAACAAAACATATCCTGAGATGCAATGCTAACGCAAACCACAAGCAGCAACCAATCTTCTTCAACACTAAACCTGTCAAGACTTATCAACTGTGTTCATTTAATGAACACACCCGATAAGCAAACATGCAAATCGGGTCAGCATTATAAAAATGCCGGTGTGAGTAGCCCTAAAATACAACATATAATTATACCCATATATACACAAACCATACGGCAGTTAGTTCCTCCACCGATGCGCCGTAACTTCCAACAACTATTACAACATCTTTAAGTATAATAATTAAGGCAGGTAGTTCCTCCACTGAGGCGCCTTAACTTCCCACTAACCACACAACAACAGTATAGCCGTTTATACGCTTTTCAAAAAATATATATCCATACCCCCACGATATCTCGATCACACGATAATGGACGGAGGAGCCGCCATTGACGCTCCTCGAAGCTTTGACAGTTCAAAATAAAGAAGCCAACACTATACTAACATTAGCCCATTTAACACTTGGACCTTATAGAGAATAACTACAGAAAATGAACGAGACCTTAGACTCGACATTATAGCAGAATATCTACAGAAAATTAACGAAACCTTAGACAGTAAAATTTTGTCTGTATACCCGAAAACTATAAATCCGGTGAAATAGCAAAATAGCTACTCACCTTAATTAACAGCTCGACGAATCCTCCTAGCCCGAATCATCGTGCTCCAACGCTCTAGCCAACGAGCTTTCATCTCCGCCTCCATTTTTATTCTTTTTTTTTTTTATTCTTTAAAAACCCTATTCTCTAGAACAATGTGTTTATATAGTTGGGTTTGAAACCCCAAGCCCAACACAGACTCGGGCCCAAAAATCAGGCCCACATGTCCCGAGTCCAATCCAGCGAATTTTGAAAATAAATAATTAAATTAATTAATTAATAAATAAATATGTATTTTAAAAATACGGGCGTTACAGCTATACACATCTCAAAAGAATCTCGTCCCGAGATTCGGAAGAATGCTATACGAACACATAACGTTGGTTATTAACTTAGAACATACCCAAGAATGTACGTTGATTAAACTTAAGCAAGATAACATTTGTATTAATTATTTTTAAATAATACCCGAATATATATCCTCATGCCATTACAAAATCTATCATAGTTTAAATGTCTATATTAAAACAAATTATTACTGTCACTTAAACACCAGATAAATATATCATTTATCATGAGCATGCAGTTTCTTAACACGTAGCAAACTCTACGAAAATTAATATTCTACTTGACTAATCCATAATATAGGGTAAGTTCATCCCTGCATAAAACATTATGGAGTCTTTCATTATCATGCATAAAAGAAAATTAGTGTCCTAACACACTTGAAACAAAATGTCACCCATGTCATTGATACTACAATAAAACTTTATATTTACTTTAGTCATGCTCTTAAAAATATTAAATTTAAAACAACCCTTGAATCCTAATTCATGCTTGCAACTGGATCAAATATAGCACGTATCAAAAAATAATTTTTCATATTCATCTATCAAAATCATTTAGACTGAAACAAAACAATTAAGAACAAATACTCGACGCTCATTGCTATTATTATTATTACTAATTATTTTAAACGGTGAAAAGATTCAAAAATTAATCTCCATATACAATGACAATTAACATAAGACTTGCTACCGTATAACACGAATTTTAAAAAATTTAGGATAATATAAACTCACCTCTAATATGTCACCCATAACAAGTTATATTCTCACGGTAATATTTATGAACCATAAATCAAGGTATATATTTAGGAATACTCGAATATGCAAAAATCAATGTGAAACTAATTTAACAATTATCACCATTATTTTAATTAATCATTAATAATGTGACCTTAAGAAAACAACCTACACATGCATGTTTTCTTGGTAAAACAATATTAATCATCACATACGTACGGTAATAGTTCCTCTATATATACAACAATAAAAAGCGTGTATGCAAGTATACACATCTCAAAAGAATACACGTGTATACAAGTATACACATCTCAAAAGATTACACGCGTACATCAAGATATACATCTCAAAAGAATACACATGTATCTATACACATCTCAAAAAGAATACACGTATATTTTATTATATATTTTTTTTCCTATTTATAATTAATCACATCTAACAAATTAATCTCTTATACTTCAAAATACTATTCATCCATTAAAGTGTACGAATGAGGCGAGATAGTTCCTCCAACACCGAGGCAATTAGTTCCTTACTCAGTATGTCACAAAGTCATCAGTTAATACAGCTCATTCAATATAGATAAAATATCTCCTTGTTTCTGGAACAATCACATAACACCCAAATACAAAGTTCACAGACATGTTATCATACTTAATCCATAATCTATGTAAAAATGATCACCAACAGCAAAACCACACTATATATAGCAGCTCACATCATTTTGATCAAATCCGTTAATAATTAACATATTATACATATAACCACTCCTCATATGATAAGGAAAAATAAAAGCATTTCATATGCACTCCACCAAAGTAACTAATATAAGTATACACATTACACATATAAACAAATCACGAAAAATATTGACTCTCTTTATTTCTATATCTCTTTAATTTTCTTTGTAAAAATAAAACAACTAGCGGAAATAGTTTTGAAAATAAAACTTCTTAAACACTATCCATAAACCACGATCCGAGAATCACCTAGACTCACCTAAGTCTAAGCTAACCAAATGCTTTGATACCAAACTGTCACACCCCAAATTTCGACAGAATTCGGAAAAACATTATTTGTTCCCGACTCTTCGATCTCCGAGGTGTGACGCACTCTCCACTTCCAAAAACCCATAAACAGATTAAATATGCGGATAATAAAAAACAATAAAATTTTTTTACTTAAACAAAAATATTCTTCATTACAAAAATTTACAAATGAAAATACAAATAACTTTGTCTCGACCGAAACTTTATATCACCTCGAGGGGAAAACAAAACATATCCCGAGATGCAACGCTAACGCAAAACCACAAGCAACAACCAATCTTCTTCAACACTAAACTCATAAAGACTTATCAACTGTGTTCATTTAATGAACACACCCGATAAGCAAACATGCAAATCGGGTTGACATTATAAAAATGCCGGTGTGAGTAGTAGCCCTAAAATACAACATATAATTATATCCATATATACACAAACCATCGGGGCAGTTAGTTCCTCCACCGAAAGGCCGTGAACTTTCAACAACTATTACAACATCTTTAAGTATAATAATTAAAGGCGTAGTTTCCTCCACCGAGGCTTTAACTTCCCACTAACCACACAACAACATAGCCGTTTATACGGTTTCAAAACAATATATATCCATACCCCACGGTATCTCACCACGATAATCACGGAGGAGGAGCCATTGACGGCTCCTCAAGCTTTGATACAAAATAAAGAAGCCAACACTATACTAACATTAGCCCATTTAACACTTGGACCTTATAGAGAATAACTACAGAAAATGAACGAGACCTTAGACTCGACATTATAGCGAGAATATCAACACGTAAAATTAACTAAACCTTAGACAAGTAAAATTTTGTCTCAGATAATTAAAACTATAAATCCGGTGAAATAGCAAAATAGCTACTCACCTTAATTAACAACTCGACGAAATCCTCCTAGCCGAATCATCGTGCTCCAACGCTTCTAGCCAACGAGCTTTCATCTCCGCCTCCATTTTTTTTTTTTTTTTTTCTTCTAAAAACCTATTCTCTAGAACAATGTGTTTATATACTTGGGTTTGAAACCCCAAGCCCAACACGACTCGGGCCCAAAAATCAGGCCCACATGTCCCGAAGTCCAATCCAAATAATTTTGAAAATAAATAATTAAATTAATTAATTAATAAATAAATATGTATTTTAAAAATCACGGCTACAACTATATACACATCTCAAAAGAATCTCGTCCGAGATTCGAAGAATGCTATACTGAACACATAACGTTGGTTATTAACTTAGAACATACCCAAGAATGTAATTGATTAAACTTAAGCAAGATAACATTTGTATTAATTATTTTTAAATAATACCCGAATATATATCCTCATGCCATTACAAAATCTATCATAGTTTAAATGTCTATATTAAAACAAATTATTACTGTCACTTAAACACCAGATAAATATATCATTTATCATGAGCATGCAGTTTCTTAACACGTAGCAAACTCTACGAAAATTAATATTCTACTTGACTAATCCATAATATAGGGTAAGTTCATCCCTGCATAAAACATTATGGAGTCTTTCATTATCATGCATAAAAGAAAATTAGTGTCCTAACACACTTGAAACAAAATGTCACTCATGTCATTGATACTACAATAAAACTTTATATTTACTTTAGTCATGCTCTCAAAAATATTAAATTTAAAACAACCCTTGAATCCTAATTCATGCTTGCAACTGGATCAAATATAGCACGTATCAAAAAATAATTTTTCATATTCATCTATCAAAATCATTTAGACTGAAACAAAACAATTAAGAACAAATACTCGACGCTCATTGCTATTATTATTATTACTAATTATTTTAAACGGTGAAAAGATTCAAAAATTAATCTCCATATAAAATGACAATTAACATAAGACTTGCTACCGTATAACACGAATTTTAAAAAAATTAGGATAATATAAACTCACCTCTAATATGTCATCCATAACAAGTTATATTCTCACGGTAATATTTATGAACCATAAATCAAGGTATATATTTAGGAATACTCGAATATGCAAAAATCAATGTGAAACTAATTTAACAATTATCACCATTATTTTAATTAATCATTAATAACGTGACCTTAAGAAAACAACCTACACATGCATGTTTTCTTAGTAAAACAATATTAATCATCACATATGCACGGTAATAGTTCCTCTATATATACAACAATATAAAAACGTGTATACACAAGTATACACATCTCAAAAAGAATACACGTGTATACGCAAGTATACACATCTCAAAAAAGATTACACGTGTATACGCAAGTATACACATCTCAAAAAGAATACACGTGTATACGCCAGTAACACATCTCAAAAAGAATACACGTATATTTTATTATATATTTTTTTTTCCTATTTATAATTAATCACATCTAACAAATTAATCTCTTATACTTCAAAATACTATTCATCCATTAAAGTGTACGAGTGAGGCAAGATAGTTCCTCCAACACCGAGGCAATTAGTTCCTTACTCAGTACGTCACAAAGTCATCAGTTAATACAGCTCATTCAATATAGATAAAATATCTCCTTGTTTCTTGAACAATCACATAACACCCAAATACAAAGTTCACAGACATGTTATCATACTTAATCTATAATCTATGTGAAAATGATCACCAACAGCAAAACCACACTATATATAGCAGCACACATCATTTTGATCAAATCCGTTAATAATTAACATATTACACATATAACCACTCCTCATATGATAAGGAAAAATAAAAGCATTTCATATGCACTCCACCAGAATAACTAATATAAGTATACACATTACACATATAAACAAATCACGAAAAATATTGACTCTCTTTATTTCTATATCTCTTTAATTTTCTTTGTAAAAATAAAACAACTAGCGGAAATAGTTTTGAAAATAAAACTTCTTAAACACTACCCATAAACCACGATCCGAGAATCACCTAGACTCACCTAAGTCTAAGCTAACCAAATGCTCTGATACCAAACTGTCACACCCCGAATTTTGACAGAATTCGGAAAAACATTATTTGTTCCCGACTCTTCGATCTCCGAGGTGTGACGCACTCTCCACTTCCAAAAACCCATAAACAGATTAAATATGCGGATAATAAAAAAAACCAATAAAATTTTTTACTTAAACAAAAGTATTCTTCATTACAAAAATTTACAAATGAAAATAAAAATAACTTTGTCTCGACTGAAACTCTATATCACCTCGAGGGAAAACAAAACATATCCTGAGATGCAACACTAACGCAAACCACAAGCAGCAACCAATCTTCTTCAACACTAAACCTGTCAAGACTTATCAACTGTGTTCATTTAATGAACACACCCAATAAGCAAACATGCAAATCGGGTCAGCATTATAAAAATACTGGTGTGAGTAGCCCTAAAATACAACATATAATTATACCCATATATACACAAACCATACGGCAGTTAGTTCCTTCACCGATGCGCCGTAACTTTCAACAACTATTACAACATCTTTAAGTATAATAATTAAGGCAGGTAGTTCCTCCACTGAGGCGCCTTAACTTCCCACTAACCACACAACAACAGTATAGCCGTTTATACAGTTTCAAAACAATATATATCCATACCCCCACACACGAAATCTCGATCACGATAACGCGGACGGAGGAGGAGCCCGCCATTGACGCTCCTCGAAGCTTTGATACCAAAATAAAGAAGTCGACACTATACTAACATTAGCCCATTTAACACTTGGACCTTATAGAGAATAACAACAAAAAATGAACGAGACCTTAGACTCGACATTATAGCGTAATATCTACGAAAATTAACGAAACCTTAGACAAGAAAATTTTGTCTCAGTATACCCAAAACTATAAATCCGTGAAATAGCAAAATAGCTACTCACCTTAATTAACACTCGACGAATCCTCCTAGCCCGAATCATCGTGCTCCAACGCTCTAGCCAACGAGCTTTCATCTCCGCCTCCATTTTTATTCTTTTTTTTTTATTCTCTAAAAACCCTATTCTCTAGAACAATGTGTTTATATACTTGGGTTTGAAACCCAAGCCCAACACAGACTCGGGCCCAAAAATCAGGCCCACATGTCCCGAGTCCAATCCAGCGAATTTTGAAAATAAATAATTAAATTAATTAATTAATAAATAAATATGTATTTTAAAAATACGGGCGTTACACAGCTAGTTGGTTCTGAGGGATGCCTGGCGAACACAATGCGAGCTCATATTGTAGTTCCCTTTGGTAACTGTCGCGTTCATCAACGGCTCGACCCCATTATATTGGGACTCCCAATAACGTGGCAGATCGGATGGATTCTAGGCGAATGCCTAGAATCTCAGCTAACAACCCAGAAGTTACTTCCTTTCTCCTCTTTGCCACCGTAACAAAAATTCTACTCCCCTCCAACTCCCTCGTGTTGTAAAACCGTCGGACTAACTGTTCGTGGTAAAAGGCTTCGGTTGAGTACCACAAGCTATTCCAATCTCTATTAATCATTTCGTCACCGTAAAACGGCGCGAAGTGGTCGCCAGTAAATGCTTGCTCCGGCAAAATTCGACGTTGTTGAGCCATTGGAGTTTGAACTGATTTGGGGTTTGTAAAAGGTGTAGGAAGCAATGAGGAACAACCTCACTTTAACAACAATGGTGGTGGTGCGGTGGTGGCACGGCAGCTTGATTTTTTTTTTTTTCGGTGGTTTTGATGATTTAAATTGGTGGAGGTGGTGGTGGTACGGTTTTGAGAAGATTTGGAGTCGGTTTTTGATGGTTGGCGTGGGTGTATTGGTTTTCTTTTTAATTTTATTTTTTAGTTAGGGTTTGAAGCTTTGTTGGTCGTTAATGGCGGTTTGGAGAAGTGAAGAACGCGACTGTTGGTGAAAACATAGGGGCGCAGGTGCGCTGCCGGTGCGCGCGGGTTGGGCCCAAGCCTAATTCGAATTTTTCGTATTTTGCGATTTTTAGCGCGACTTCAAACTAATATTGCCGCTTCGTTACCGGTCCGATTTTTTTTTGCCTTAATGAGATATGGAAATGATCAGGAGAGAATTTCCAATCCAATGATCCATAAAACACTCTATTCCGACCGTGGATGACATATAAGATAGTGGAAAATGCCTCGTAGTGCGTGCATGACGTATGTTATGCGAACGAATGAACTCTAAATTCATAGATTATGTCAATCCGAATCGAAATACAATTAAACGGCCTAAGCAACTCTAATGGGACATAAAACATTCTAGGAAGGAACATGAACACCCCACCCCCAAACAAAATTTTTTACAACAGAGTTTAGAATTTTTTTTTTTTTTTTTTTAAAAGTGGGTCTTTTAAAGTCAGATTCCCGAGACTTCCTAGATTACTATGTTTATTATTTAATATTTTTTTACTTTTATAAGAAAAAATAATAAGCAATAAGGACATAATTCACTCCATAGAGAAACATAACTCAAAAATCCGAGAAAACATGCAAGAGTGGAAAACGTGAATTATGTTAAACGTGGACTTAGGATCCGGTACTTACAACCACACACTCCATAGGGAGGGCCCGGTTACCTTAATGGTGCACTCACCAATATAAGGAAATAAAAGGAAATGCACCAAACACAAAAGTTGAGTCGTTTATAGTCAGATACTCGAGACTTTATTTAAACATATGTATGAACATGCAGTTTATCATATATCAACAACCGAAATAGTTGTGGATCATTCCATAAATAAATATCACAGAAAACATATCCAAACACAATCAAGCACCAAGATTTCTTATGACGCAACCTAGTGAAATGACAGCGAAGTCGGATAGACCTATAACGTAACCTAGCATTCACCTTCTTTTTCATTTTTGAACGAGAGGGTGTCCTAGTGAATAATTGTGGAAAAGTGAATGGTTGTGGAAGATATGGTGTATATGGATAAGTTATAGAAGGAAAGCATGTAAACAATAAGGATGGGTTTAGCACCAAACTCATTCATGGTGTAGGTAGGGACTGTCTCAAGTCTGAAAATGAAGGTGTCAAATGGTTTGTCCTTCTAAAGTATTTGTTTACTAGGTGGATTTAAAAAAATATGAAGCACAGGAGAAACAAAGGGATCGAGTGCAAACTCGAGATTCCTTTGAAAGGGTGGAAGGAGGGGAGTCGAGGTGGATGTTGTGCAAAGTAGTTCTTGATAGGGTGAATCATCACTGCTCTAAGAAACTCATCGAATTCCTCATCTAGATTGGTCATATCCACATTACTATGGTAGTCCTCTATATCTTTTTGAAAAGTCATCTATCTCGGCCCCTCATCCATAATATGTGTATCGACTAGTGTAGGGATAAAAATGTTGGAGTCTGAACTTCCAAAGGAAAGAAATTTGGGCATATGATTATCAAGGAACGTGTTGTTGAAATAATCTCGAGCGAAGGTCTCGATCATGCTAACCTCTCCATCCATAGACGAATCGGGTCAATGTGTCTTTGTTTTAAAAACATTTACTTCAACAGCAAGATGGCCAAAAGACATGGACATCGAACCATCGCGGCAATTAATGAGCGCATTGGCAGTTGCCAGGAAAGGACGCCCTAAGATGATCGGGACAGAGTCGTTAGCGACTTCTGTATCGAGGATGACAAAATCAGCCGGATAGTAGAAATCCTGAACTTTTACCAGCACATTTTCGACCACACCCTTAGGATACTTAATAGACCGATCAGCTAATTACAACGTCATTTTAGTGGGTTGCATCTCGTCTAGACCTATTTGTCTATACAAATAAAATGGGAGTAAGTTAACACTAGCCCCCGTGTAATAATAACGCTGTCGTCAGATAGGAATCTCCTAAGGTGCATTATACAATAGGACGACCAGGGTCTTTGTACTTAACAATTCCATTATGTTCAGATAGAGTTGGGAATTGTTCTGTTAAAAAGGCGTCTTTTGGTATATTGGTCTTACGCCTAGTAGTACACAACTCCTTAAGAAACTTAGCATGGTGTGGTAGCTTTTTAATAGCTTCGAGGAAGGGAGGTTTATAGTTAGATTCTTGAAAACGTCCCTAATCTCCTCATAATTTGTATCCCTAGTTAACATGGCTAATTTTTGTGGAAACGGTGGTTTCTCTCTATATTTAGCAATGGTATAATCCCAACTTTCCATTCATCCGAAATTATTGGCATAAATATATCTTTTTCATCCATATACAGATTGGAGGTTTCATTAAAAAAAACTTGTAAAACTCATCACTCCTTGGTTACTGCCACTCTCTTTCTTCATCTGATGACTGTATACTGTGGTATCCCTCATCAGGGCCAAGCTTATCAAGATAAGGCTCCCTAGGTTGTCTACTTTGGTTTTTGAACCCAACCTCAACATCAATCTCTACTGAATTAGTAGTTTTAAGTCTTGGTACATCCACATTCTCTGGCAGCTCAGTATCCATTTCTTCATCAGACAACTTATTAAAACTACTAAGATCATCCCAGAAACTATCTTCCTCATCAACCACCAATACACCTTTACCCTTTCTACTATTCTTCTTTCCCTTTGCTTCACCCTTGTCCTTGTCCTTACCACTCTTCTTATTTTCCTTGCTGGCATTTCCCTTGTTATTAGAACTCTTATTCTTTTGCTTGGATTTCCCCTTGTCATTTGCATTCAAAACTCTATTCTCAGTCAATTTTTTGAACTCCATTAGTGTACACATTGCTTCATCATCTTCTTAGTATGCTGGAAATTCAGTGTTTTGTTGAGGTGCAGGAATATTAGGCAAGACAGTGGACACATCACTTTCACCAATATCATTTTCCACAAATATATAGCAGTACCCATCATCATCAACAACTAACAAATCAAACATTCCTAAAAGACCACTATCACTGTTTACATACACTTGTTTACCGTTAATAAGGTAGAACATCTTAATGTTCATATAATCCAACTTTGACATGTGACTAGGTAGACTAACATCTGCACTGAAGTCTATCATATTCAAATGGTCACCATCAACATTAAGTATTTCCTTAACTGGATATTTTGATCTGTAATGCAAATAAGATAGTCGATCCTCCCCATTTATTGTTTTTGAAAATAATCCAGCATAATGTATCTTCAAATTTTTCTTATCACCCATTTCTGTAACACAAACATAAATATTAACATAAACTTTAGTCATGCCATGCCCCCACCCCACCCTACTATTAACATACAATTTAGACTTACACCCCAACCACTGTTAACATACAAATTATGCGTAGCCCACCCCCCTTGTTAATATATAAAATAAACATACCCCCTTTCCATGCATAAAAATTAAATCTTTTATCGAACTCCAGAATCGCATGCATAAAATGATATCTTTATCGATTTCCAAACTACCAAATCAACATATTCCATCATGATACTTAAACAAAACTCTAAAATGTAACATAATTACCTATAAATCACAGTAAAAACTCATCCTTGCTTGTCCTCTTCAAGTCGCAACAGAATTTGCACCACTTGTAAAAACTCAAATTCTTGTTAAGGGTATTTTTGTAAATTTCATAATAAATCTAGGGTCATTTATGTAAATTGGTCGTCGGGTTATATTTCAAACGTCGTAACTTTATCGAACTTAACTCCGACTCATAAGTCACGCTAGGTAAGTTTACCATATGCGAAAATTTGACGTAATGCCGATTATGGTTTTCTCAAGGCCGCACGAAAATGCCTTTACACGCATGAGTGGGTTATTGTTATAGCCTGCGTGAGATAGAATATAGAAGATTAAATTTAGCGGATAGGCCGAAAAATGATTACGACGCCACGCCAAACGAGTTGGTGGTTAGGAGTATTAGTACCTTAAGCCCAATCATTGTCATATTGGGCTTGGGGCCTTGACCGTGATCGCACTAAACCAAAAATAGGCCCAAAAACCAAAATCGCGAAAACAGAAAATCGCACCTCTTCTTCCCCAATTCGCAATACTGAAAACCTAGGAGAGAGAAAACTTCCTCCTCTCAAATTCAACCGATTCAACCCAAGAATTCCAACACCCAATCCTTAGTAGCACTCAAATCAAGTGTGAAGCTTCGAAAATTCTTGGATTGGCGTCGGGATTCGCGAAAGGTCAGTGAATTTCGTTGTACCGCCGCTGCCGGGTGAGTTTAATCTGCCTCAATCAACAAGTTTAAACTCGATGTTGATAGCTGGTGATGTATTGATGGAAATATTTAACGGGAGTGTGGTATTTCGGCAAAGAGATTGGAGAAGCTAGTGAATTTCGAAGCGATTCGCTTAAATCGCAGAAAGGTGAGTGCGATTCCGTCTCTACTAGATAATTAGCTTTAAATTTCGATGGAATTGGATATATCGGTTATAACTGATTGTATTGGGGGGTTGAAGGTCGGCAGTGGCAGTTTGGAGGAGCTAGAGTGGAGTGAAATAGTGGTGGAGCCGAAAACTAAGGAGGGATCGGTTGACTCGGTAAGAATTTTAAATATTCAATCTATTTTAGAGCATTGATGCTAGTTCACACTTGTTTAAGATCACGTTGAGTATCGAATGAGTGAGAAAGAACACCCACTTAGTAGTATTGGATTAAATGTGAATTGAAGAGTGGAATTTGTTGTAGTTAGAGTTGGGAAAAATCATAATAGTTAGGGGGATTGATAGATATGATTGACATTGATGTGCGGTCCTACAAGAGTCGTAGAAATGACTACAGAGTCCTCCCCTGGAGGAACAATGCCGAAATGGCCTCAGAAGCTCGCTAATCCGTAGTTAGATGAAAATTTATCCGAAACCCAATTCTTAATGTCGAGATTTCTTCTCGGCTTACACTAGTTAAGAATTTCCTCGTTGTTCGATCAATTCTAACAACCGACGTATATGTATATGCTGTTATAGGAGTGAATTCGAGTTGATTCGGTTAAGCGGGCTCGATTTGGTTAAGTGGGCTTGAGGAGAAGGAGCTTGCTAAGGTAGGAACCTACATACCAATATATAGTCTGCTTATTTTCATGCATGATTTGAATTGTTTAAATAGGAAATAGATAGTTGCTTATCAACCATGCATGTATATATGATATTCATGTTTTGCAATCAGATTTCCTCGATATAAACCGATATATAGATAGCTTTCGTGAAATGGTTTTTAAAAATCGGGTATGGGAGATTTGCTTTCTTAGTTTTAAAAGAAAAACTGGTTTTGGGAAGGGTTCGCATCTCTTGTCTCAGTAAGGAGACAGAGAGATGGATTTTGTATGCGGGTGAGGATTACCCGGGTTGTTTGTAAATATGTGTGAGATTCTGGATTGTCCCCAGGATAGAGTTTCGTGGTTATTTATGATGATTCACCGTTGGGAATCATCGGTTGTTATTTACTATGACTGGCCCGTTTGGGAGTCATAGGTTGTTTTTACTCAATGGTGGGAAATCCAGGAACTCACACATAAAGAACCAACAGTTTTAAAAAAGAAAAACTAAATATGTAAATAGAGTATTTGAAAACAATCGGTAATACGAGTATATATATAGATATTACTATGCTTATCACGAGGGGATTTAGAAAAAGAATTGTGAATTCCTATAAAGAATGAACTGCTTGTCGAAATTCGAGACGGCTCATTTCTAGGATTCCAACCGTGGTGTACACCTTCGAGGTGGTGGGCCACCTTTAAAGGGATGCATCATCGATGTAGTCCGAAAATTCCTTTCTACTTTTCTAGATAACCATGTTTGTCATCAAGTCGTCAATGGTGATTAGCTTGTGTGGGGGTTACATGCTACCTCGATGAGGTTTAGACGCCGAGGGAGTGAGAGTTTAGTCCACTCGGATGTGTGTCGATCCCGAAAGCGGTCTGGTAGTCAGTCGAACGGTTGACCACCGTAGTTAGGTGACAGCGTATGGGGTCGTGGTCACAGGCCCACCCGAGCCCTAAAAGCTTTGGGGATTTTGTGTGTAATTAACACAACAACGGCATTTCAGCTCCTGCCGGTAAAATCGAAAACAACGGTGCATGATTCACACCGAAAGTACCGAACCGAGATTGGGCCGCGGATCAACAGGTACCGGTCGTGACCTCACCATTCTAATAGATGCACGCCACAATAGTTGTATGATGATTGTGAAAACTCTATTTTGTATATCAATGAAGCATGTCGAGATGATTTCTGCTAGTTAGTGATGTATATATACATAGTCACAATATTTGAATACTATTATAGAAACCCTGCATGTTTTAAATGCTTTCTATAAGTAGACTATTTATTGGTTATGTGCGTTTCTACTGGGCATAGTTGTTTGCTCATCCTACTTAACATTTCAGACGAGCCAGTTGTGGAGGAGGTTTTTCCTAACCCTAGTGATGAAGGTTATGGTGATTTGGGAGGATTTCCTTATGCTTGACGAGGACAGAGTCAAGTTTATACTTTTGGTTGTATAGAGATAGTCTAGTCATTGTGGTTGTATATATATAGAGCTCCGCTCATTTTGATCTATTTATTTGATGTATTCGAGTAGCAGCTATACTTAAACAAAGGGTGGATGTATATAATGTTGTTTAGAAGGTCATCAGGTATATATGGTTGTTGGAAGGGTATTATGAAATGTACAGTTTATGACAGTTTATGATGGTTTTTAGGTTTACTTAATGTTGATTAAACAAAGGAAACTCTGCGAATTTCGTAGAATTGTGATGGTGTCGTACCGATTCACTCCTCGCCTTTGGGATGTGCTTTGGGGTCTCGGCGGATGTAACGTGGTATCAGAGCGTCCACTATTAGATCCGTCTGGGAGCTATAGTGGGGGACTCGGTCGCAACGCGTTTTAGAAGTTTAGTCGGAACCCGATAAAACCCTAAGTAGTGGTTACGCTACGTTAAGCGTTAATACTAGTTTAGCAATGTCGAGACGTCGCACGGGTAGTTGTCTGGTCACAGCGGAGAGCGCGGACACGTGTTGGAAGTTTGGACGAATCGGACACTATAAGGGTCGGAGGGAATTTTCATTTCGAGGTGGAGGGCTACCGCCCTCTAGGGAGCACCGCCATCTCTTGAAATTCTACTTCCGCCATTCCGCATGTGAAGTTCCATAGGGCTTTACCGCCTCTTGCATAATTTTGAGAACTCTCTAATTTATCATACACCGAAGTTGGCTCTTTGTGTATGTGCAGAATTGTTACCATGGATCCGAAAGTACTAGTGGTGATGATACTACGGATCGTGGGTCGAGGACCGAATGGATAGGCTCCTCGCCATGATGAATCAAATGGCTCAAGCACAAAATGAGATGAGAGTCGAGATCGAAAAGTTTGAGGGCTAGTCGAACGAGCCCCAACCTCTTCCTCGACATCCATCGTTATTCCACCGGTGTAACACCGAGGTAGCATCCCCAACCACGCGGAGAGAGTTGAGGAGTTCGCACTTCACCGGTGCAAAGTCAATCGGGGTTTCGCTGCAAATTTCATCGGGCTATGTCCACCGAATTTGTGGGTCTTCCGAGGTAAAAGTAGTCAAGACCGGGTTGTTAGACATGTCTAGTATACTTTGACTCCATGATGTGGTAATCGACGCGAACGGGTTACTTTGGCTGCCTTCATGCTTAGAGGTGAAGCCAAACACCGGTGGATCGCTGTTAAGGACGGGAGACGCTTCCTATGAGTTGGGCTAAGTTTGAGGAACTCTTCCTTTTTGAGGTATGTTACGAGGCGGCAGAGATAAGAAGCCGAATGGAATTCCTCAAGTTAGAACAAGGGAACATGACAAGCGGCGCAAGATGAAGAGAAATTCACTGTTCTTTCACGATACGGGAAGGAGTTGATTTCCACAGAAAAAGCTAAGGCTAGGAAATTCATTGACGGGCTGAAACCGTATATGCAGAGCAAGATGTCGGTCCTTCAGATCGATTCTTATGCTGAGGCTGTGAGAAGGGCTCAAGGTATTGAAAGAGTGGATGATCAGTTATTGCTACAGAGGCAAGAGGTTGGAAGCGGTAAGATATTCTAATCTCAAGGCAGGCGTGATACCGAAAGAGGCGGGTTTTACCAAGGTAGTGGTTCAGTCGCAACGATGTATAGGCAAGTTTTATTCAAAGAGCACCACAAAGGGAGGGCACCAGTTTGTACATAGGGTTTGAATGTGGTTAGGCCAGCCATGAGTTTACCGGGCCATGAGACCGATGAGTGGATCACAGAGGCCACCGAGGGTACCCGCTCCTTCTCGCACCGAGCACCAAGCAGAGAATTTGGCCCTCGTGGTCGAGAGCTAGATTGCAACTGTAATACCACAGAGTACACAAATGGGGAGAGAGTGTGGTTTGCTATAGTTGCGGTGAAGTCGGGCATATCAAGTGGTTTTGTCCCAAGTCCACTTCAGGGGTGAAATGCAGACCACGTGCCAAGGTGTATTATCTAGTGCCATAGAAGAAGTTGTGGATCCCGTGATCACCCAAGAGGAAGCCACGGTATATAATGCTATGGGGCAGATATCACCGCCACCGCATCAAGGGTTGAAGGTATGATATGTCCGCTTACTCATAAGGTGCATGTCTTGTTTGATACCGGTGCTACTCATTCCTTCATTTCTAAAACTATGGTGGAAATTCTTGGGTCGATGTAGTTAATACCGGAGGAAGCTTATTCTATCTACTCCTCTAGGAAAGAAAAACTATGTTCTTTGAAGTTTGTCACCATCAGGTGATAAAGATAGGTGATAGGGAGATGATAGTCCATCTAACGGTGATGGACCTAAAAGATTTCGATATCATCGTAGGGGATGGATTTGTTAGGGAAGATCATGCCCATGTAGATTGTTTTGCCAAAACAAGGACGCTTGAGTAAATCGACAGACTCCGAGGTCAGGTTTGAGGGATTAGAAATACGGTATCTCGAAAGTGGTGAAGGCCAAGTCCGACTTCAAGTATGATAGATACGGATTGTTAGCTGGTCTTAGTCTCCAAGGGCCGGTTCGAATCTTCCGAGCTTGTTCCCTCAGAAGTTAGCGAAGTTCGCGGCGTTGTTCCTGCATGCATTGCCGGATTGCCTCCCCGCGGAGATAGATTTTGTAATAGATCTAATGCGGTGAACGCCGCCTATTTCGATGATTCCTTATCGAATGGCTCCTCCTCGAAATGAGAGAACTCAAGTCCCAATTAGATGAATTGAAAAGATCGGGGTTTATAAGGGAAAGCCACCACCTTGGGGAGCACCGTGTTGTTTGTGAAGAAGAAAGATGGGTCTTTTCGGCTATGTGTGGATTATCGGAAGTCAATAATGTGACCATCAAGAACAAATATCCGCTGCCTAGGATCAATGACATGTTCGATCGCTTAAGGGTGCCAAGTATTTCTCGAAGATAGATCTCGCAACAAAGCTACCATCGATGAGAATTCGAGAAGAAGATATACGTAGAATACATTAACGTTGTGGGCATTTTGAGTTCTTGGTGTTACCATTTGATTGATCAATGCCCGCTGCATTTATGGATCTCATGCACCGAAAGTGATGTGGAAATACCTAGATCAATTTGTTATCGATTCATAGATGACATCTTGATTTATTCCAAGACTAAGGTCAACACAAGGAACACTTGAGGATTGTCTTCCAAACATTAGTTGATCATCGCCTTTATGCCAAGTTCAGCAAGTGTGAGTTCCGCTGAATGAAATGAGGTTCTTAGGGCATGTTGTATCGAGAATGGAATCAAAGTTGATCGCTCAAAGATAGAGGCAAAGAATAATTGGTCGGCACCCACGTCAACACGGAAATCGGGTTTCGGGATTGGCAGGGTATTACCGCTATTTTGTAGAAGGATTCTCTAGCATAGCCCGTCCTTAACTAGATTGACACGTATGATGTGAAGTTTGAATGGACGGAGGCATGCGAAAGCTTTCCAAGAGCTAAAGACGCTGATTGATAACAAAGGCTGACTTTGACTATTTCGTGATCCTGAGAAAGAAGCGCGGATTTATACCGATGCCTCTAACACCGGGTTAGGATGTGTCTTAATGCAAGAAGGCCAAGTGATAGCGATACGCCTAGACAATTGAATGCCCATGAGAAGAATTATCCTACTCATGACTTGGAGTTAGCGGCGATTATTCATGCTCTAAAGATATGGAGGCATTATGTGTATGGTGAGAAGTTTGAGATATTCTCTCGATCACAAGAGTCTCAAGTACTTGTTCTCGCAAAAGATTTGAATATGAGGCGTAGGAGATGGGTGGAGTACATGGAGGACTATACATTTACATTGCAATACCATCCGGTAAAGCAAATGTAGTTGCCGATGCATCGAGTAGGAAGCCGAGAACATGTTTGTGCTCGATGATGATGAAGCGAGTGGCAATTGCTTGGAATCACGCCGCTTATGGTTTTGAAATCACGGAAATGGAAGTGGAGATTCTCGGAAGCGTCGTATATTTAGCACGCATGACAAAGGATGGCAGAAAACACCTTGGTTCAAGAGATTGTGAATGCCTCGTAATACATCGAGGGACGGACCTAGGTACCAAGGATATGTGAATAATGCCGAGGATGTTGATTGGGAAAAAATCCGAGACGGAAGCATCGATTCGTGAGGAAGAATTTGATACCTTTGATCACTCTTTGCGAATAATATCTTGAAGGAGGCACATAGATCGGGAAGTATACCATTCATCCCGGTGGTACCAAATGTACGAGATTCGCGGCGCCGCTTTGGGTGGCCGGCATGAAGCTTAATATCATGAATATGTTAAGAAGTGCCATATATGTCAACAGTGAAAGTTGAACACCATAGACCACCCTCGGTCTCTTTAAACCTCCTCGAGATTCCGAATGGAAGTGGGAGAATATAACCATGGATTTTGTATCCGGTTACCGAGGACCAAAATGAGGGAATGGATTCTATATGGGTCATTGTTGTTGATAGATCAATTCAAGTCCGCCCATTTCATACCTAAGATTACTTACCTCACTGAAAAGCTAAGTAGGATCTACGCGTCGATGTACCGAGGTTGCATAGTAAGCACCACTTCTATAATTTCAGATAGAGGTACTCAATTTACCGTTCATTTTGAGAAGTCTTCAAAGGAATCGGGGACCAAACTGAAATTCAAGATGATTTCATCCGCTAATCACGGGCAATCGAAAGAGTCATCCAAATCATAGAGATATGCTTCGGCTTGGCGCGTTTGATTTTGGGGGTAGTTGAAAGACTCCATTTGGTATTGGCCGAAGTTTGCTTACAACAACAATGCTACCAATCTAGTATCGTATGACAATCGCTTGAAGTCATTGTATGGCAGACTTGCGTAACACCTCTCCGGATCAAAACCGAGATAGTATTATGTTGGGGCTTTAGATGGTTAGTGACACCACACCGAAGATTAGAGTGATACGAATCGGTTGCTCACAAAACCCGAAGTCGCCGAAAAGCTATGCGATAGCGACGCCCCTTGAATTTTATGAAGGCGAATAGTATTTCGAAAGTATCTCCGGCTAAGGAATTCAGAGGTTCGAATGAAAGGTAAACTTGCACCTAGATATGTGGACCATTCCCGATTATTCGAAGATCTCCGAAGCAGCTTATAAGCTCGAGCTACCGTAAAGGCTATCACGGTCCATAACGGTTCCATATCCTCGATGCCACGCAAGTATGAGCCGGATCCACTACATATTGTTGATTTGGAATCGCTTGAGTTGAAGAAGACATTACCTATCCGAAGGGCCACCCAGATTCTAGATGAGAAAAAGAGATTGACGGTCAAAGGTCATTCCGGCTGGTAAAGGTCTTGTGGAGAAATCACAAATGCAGGGAAGCAACATGGGAGAAAGAAGCCGATATGAGGCAACAATATCCGTAATTGTTCGAGAACTAAGGTATGATTTAATTTCGAGGATCTAAATTTCTTTAAGGAGGGTAGGATGTAAAACTCAAATTTTGTTAAGGGTATTTTTGTAAATTTCATAATAAATCTAGGGTCATTTATGTAAATTGGTCGTCGGGTTATATTTCAAACGCATTTAACTTCATCGAACTTAACTCCGACTCATAAGTCACGCTATAAAACTTTTATATTTACTTTAGTCATGCTCTCAAAATATTAAATTTAAAACAACCCTTGAATCTAATTCATGCTTTGCTTGGATCAAATATAGCATAATAAAAAATAATTTTTCATATTCATCTATCAAAATCATATAGATTTGAAACAAAACAATTAAGAATAAATGCACAAACGGCTCATTTGCTATTATTATTATTACTAATTTTTAAGCGGTGAAAAGATTCAAAAATTAATCTCCATATACAATGATAAATTAAACATCAGCCTTGCTACCATATAACACCTAATTTTAAAACTAATGGTCATATAAGCCACTTCTAATATATCACCATAACAAGTTATATTCTCGGTAATATTTATGAACCATAAATCAAGGTATATATTTAAAATACTTTCGAACATGCAAAAAAATCCATGTGAAACTAATTTAACAATATTAATCAATCATGTTTTAATTTATCTAATTTAATAGCATTAACTTATAAGACAAAATAAAAATCCGTTTTGTTAGTTAAAATCATTATTATATTAAGACATCTACATTCAAGTAATATAGTTTAAAATAACAACTATCACCATTATTTTTAATAAATCATTAATAACGGACTTAAGAAAACAACTCACACATGCATGTTTTCTTGGTAAAACAATCTCGTCAAGATGCGACGATAATAGTTCATACATATCTCAATAATACCGCGTGTATACGCTAGGTATACACATCTCAAAAAGAATACATTATATTTTTTTATTTATTTTTTTTCCTATTTCTAACTAATCACATCTAACAAATTAATCTCTTATACTTCCAAAATATTATTCATCCATTAAAATTAATGCGAGTAAGGCAAGAGATAGTTCCTCAACACCGAGGCAATTAGTTCCTTACTTTCGATGCGTCCACAAAGCCATCGGATAATACAACTCATTCAATATAGATAAAATATCTCATTGTTTCTTGAACAATCACATAACACCCAAATACAAAGTTCACAGACATGTTGTCATACTTAATTCATAATCCATGTGAAAATGATCACCAACAACAAAACCACACTATATAAAGACACATCCATTTTGATCAAAATCCGTTAATAATTAACATATTACACATATAACCACTCCTCATATGATAAGGAAAATAAAAGCCATTCCATATTCACTCCACCAGAATAACTAATATAAGTATACATTACCACATATAAACAAATCACGTTAAAAAAATATTGACTCTCTTTATTTCTATATATCTTTCATTATCTTTGTAAAAAATAAAACAACTAGCTTTTAAATAGTTTTGAAAATAAAACCTCTTAAACACTACCCATAAACCATTTATCGAGAATCACCTAGACTCACCTAAGTCTAAGCTAACCAAATGCTCTGATACCAAACTGTCACACCCCGAATTTCATTGCAATTCGGAAAAACGTATTTGTTCGACTCTTCGATCTCCGAGGGTGTGACCCGCACTCTCCACTCCCAAAACCCATAAACAGTTTAAATATGGATAATAAAAAAAACCAATAAAAATTTCAATTAAACCAAATAAATTCTTTCATTACAAAATTCACAAATAAGATTACAAAACAAATCTTTTCAATAACTCTTTAATTAACATTACAAATGAAAACTAAAATAGCATTTCCTCAACGAGATCTATATCACCTTAAGGAAAACAAAACCCTTGAAATCGACAACCAATCTTCTTCAACACTAAACACTGTCAAAACTTATCAACTATGTTCATTTAATGAACACACCCGATAAACAAACATGCCGTCGAATTGACGTATATAAAAATCTTGGTGTAGGTAGTCCCTAAAATACAACATATAATATACATATATACACAAACCATCTTTGAGGTTAGTTCCTTCGAAGTATGCGCCTCCCAACTTTCACTGCCCCTATTACAACATCTTTAATCATAATAACCAAACACCAAAAGTTCCTCACAGAAAGTTCAACAAGCCAAAAAAAGATTTCAAAGTATCGGGTTTATCTGAGTTTCAAAACAATATATATCCATAAAGCGGATCCAGCATCAAATGTGGATTTCTAGCGGCTCCTCGAGTTCGGCATGATTCTATATCAAATCCGGAATCTAATTTCGCCCATTTAACACTTCGACCTTACGATCAAATCAAACTTCAATATAATGAGCCGGTAAAAGAAAAACGGTAAAGCGATTAAACGATCGTGAAAACCTTATAAACTATCCGGTGAAATGCCAAATACTATAAATTTGATTGAAAAACCCAAAATAATCCTCCGTGAGTCGGCAATCGCCTGGCGAATCCACCGTGCTCCGGAAGAAACCGACTTCTCTCTCGCCTCCATTTTCATTATTTTTATTATTTTAAAACCTATTCTCTAGAAAATGTGTTTTATATACTTGGGTTTGAAACCCAAGCCCAAAGCGAACTTCGGGCCCAAACTGGGGCCATGTCGAAGTCCAATCCAACCAATTTTGAAAATAAATAAATAAATAATTAATTAATTAATAAATATGTATTTTTAAAATCACGAATTTTCGCAATAGTTAATGGCCAGTTCGAGGGATGCACGAACCGCAATCTGACTCGTGTGTAGTTCACTTCGGTAAAGCTGTCACGGCGTTCATCAGGCTCGACCCGTATATTGGGACTCTGGCGTATCAGATGGATTGGCCGGAATGCCTAGAATCTCAATAACTAACGGCCAGTTACTTCCTTTCTCCTCTTTGCCACCGTAACAAAATTCTACTCCCCTCAACGCTCCCTCGTGTTTGTAAAACCGTCTAGTTCTTGTTAGTGGTAAACCCCGGTTAATTACCACAAGCTATTCCAATCTCTATTAATCATTTTAGATCGCGAAGTAAAGCGGTAGCGAAGTGGTCGCGATAAATGCTTGCTCCGTAAAGTCCGGCGTTGTTGTTGACCATTAGGTTTGAGCTGATTTGGGGTTTTGTAAAAAGGTGTAGGAAGCAATGAGGAACAACCTCAGCTTTAACAACAATGGTGGTGAGATGCGGTGGTGTACGCGGCAGCTTGATTTTTTCGGTGGTTTTGATGATTTAAATTGGTGGAAATTGGTGGTAGATACGGTTTTGAGAAAGATTTTGGATTACGGTTTTGATGGTTGGCGTGGGTGTATTGGTTTTCTTTTAATTTTATTTTTTTAGTTAGGGTTTGAAGCTTTGTTGTGGCCAGTAGATTAATGGCCGGTTTAAGTGAAAACCTTATTTGTTGGTGAAAACATAGAATGAGTCGCATTTACCCGGTCTTAGCCGGGTTGGGCCAAGCCTAATTGAATTTTCGCGATTTTTTAGTGACTTCAAACTAATATTGCCGCTTACCGTTACCGGTCCGATTTTTTCGCGAATGAGATATGGAAATGATCAGGGAGAATTTCCAATCAATGATCCATAAAAACACTCTATTCGACCGTGGATGACATATAAGATAGTGGAAAATGCCAAGTAGTCGTGCATGGCGTATGTTATCGCAAACGAATGAACTCTAAATTCATAGATTATGTCAATCCGAATAGAAATACAATTAAGCGGCCTAAACAACTCTAATGGGACATAATAAAACATTCTAGGAAGGAACACTTAGACACCCCACCCCAAACAAATTTTTTTTTACAGAGAGTTTAGAAATTTGTTTTTTTTTTAAAAGTGAATTGGTTTAAAATCCCGATTCGAGGACTTCCTAGATTACTATGTTTATTATTTAATATTTTTACTTTATATAAGAAAAATAATAAGCAATAAGGACATAATTCACTCCATAGAAACATAACTCAAAATCCGAAAAACATGCAAAAGTGGAAGCGTGAATTATGTTAAGCGTGGACTTAGGATCCGTTGCCCTGACCACACACACTCCATAGGGAGGGCCGGTTACCTTAATGGTGCACTCACCAATATAAAGGAAATAAAAGGAAATGCACCAACCACAAAAGTTAAGTGGATTTATAGTCGGATGCTTTCGGACTTTATTTAAACATATGTATGAACATGCAGGTTTATCATATATCGACAACCGAGAAATGGTTGTGGATCATTCCATAAATAAATATCACAGAAAACATATCAAAAACAATCAAGCACCAAGATTTCTTATGGCCCCAACCCTAGTGAAATGCCAGTGAGAAGTCGGATAGACCTATAGCGTAACCTAGCATTCACCTTCTTTTTCATTTTGAGCGAGAGGTGTCCACTGGTGAATAATTGTGGAAAAGTGAATGGTTGTGGAAGATATGGTGTATATGGATGTTATAGAAGGAAAGCATGTAAACAATAAGGATGGGTTTAGCACGAGCTTCATTCATGGTGTAGGTAGGAATTTGTCTCGAGTCTGAAAATGAAGGTGTCAAATGGTTTGTCCTTACAAAAGTATTTGTTTACTAGGTGGATTTAAAAATATGAAGCACAGGAGAAACAAAGGGATCAGTGCAAACTTCGAGATTCCTTTGAAGAAGGTGGAGGAAGGAGTCGAGGGGTGGATGTTTGTAAAAAGTAGTTCTTGATAGGAATTGAATCATCTCCTAAGAAACTCGTCAATTCCTCATCTAGATTGGTCGTATCCATTCTTATGGTAGTCCTACATATCTTTGAAAGTCATCTATCTAGTCCTCATCCATAATATGTGTATCGACTAGGTGTAAGGGATAAAAATGTTGGAGTGAACTTCCAAAGGAAGAAATTTGGGCATATGATTATCAAAGGGCGTGTTGTTGAAATAATCTCGGCGAAGGCCGATCATGCTAACCTCTCCATCCATAGGCGAATGTCAAATGTGTCTTTGTTTAAAAACATTTACTTCAATGACAAGATGGCCAAACATGGACATCGAACCATCAGCGGCAATTAATGGCGTTGGAGTTACCCGAGGAAAGGGCTATTACTAAAGATGATCGAGGACCAGTGGATTCCAAGCGCCACCATATCCCGAGGATGACAAATCAATGGGATAGTAGAAATCCGAACTTTACCCGGCGCGTTTTCGACCACGCCCGCAGGATGCTTAATAGACCCCGTCCCGGTGACTAATTACAAGCGTCATTTTAGTGGGTTGCATCTCGTCTAGACCTATTTAATACATACAAATAAAATGGGAGTAAGTTTAACTAGCCCCGGTGTAATAGCGGTCGCCGTTATAGGAATCTCTAAGGTGCATTATCTGATAGGATGACGGGGGTCTTTGTCTTAACAATTCCATTATGTTTCGGATAGAGTTGGGAATTGTTACGTTAAAAAGCGTCTTTTGGTATATTGGTCTTCGCCTAGTAGTACCATGACTCCTTAAGAAACTTAGCATGGTGTGGTAGCTTTTAATAGCCGAGGAAGGGAGGTTTATAGTTAGATTCTTGGCGTCTACTAATCTCCTCATAATTTGTATCCACTAGTTAACATGGCTAATTTTTGTGGAAGCGGTGGTTTCTCTCTATATTTAGCAATGGTATAATCCAACTTTCCATTCGTCGAAATTATTGGCATAAATATATCTTTTTCATCCATATACAGATTGGAGGTTTCATTAAAAAAAACTTGCCAAAACTTCATCCTCCTTAGTTCGCCACTCTCTTTCTTCATCGATGATTTGTATCTTGTGGTATCCCAAATCGAGACCAAAAATATCAAGATAAGGCTCCACTAGGTTGTCTACTTTGGTTTTGAACCCAACCTCAACATCAATCTCTCTGAATTAGTAGTTTTAAGTCTTGGTACATCCCGTTCTCTCGGCAGCTCGGTATCCGTTTCTTCATTGGACAACTTATTAAAACTACTAAGATCATCCGAAACTATCTTCCTCATCAACCACCGATACACCTTTACCCTTTCTACTATTCTTCTTTCCTTTGCTTCACCGCTTGTCCTTGTCCTTACCACTCTTCTTATTTTCCTTCTTTGGCATTTCCTTGTTATTAGAACTCTTATTCTTTTGCTTGGATTTTGTCATTTGGCATTCAAAACTCTATTCTCGATCAAAATTTTTTGAACTCCATTAGTGTACACATTGCTTCATCATCTTCTTAGTATGCTGGAAATTCAGTGTTTTGTTGAGGTGCAGGAATATTAGGCAAGACAGTGGACACATCACTTTCACCAATATCATTTTCCACAAATATATAGCAGTACCCATCATCATCAACAACTAACAAATCAAACATTCCTAAAAGACCACTATCACTGTTTACATACACTTGTTTACCGTTAATAAGGTAGAACATCTTAATGTTCATATAATCCAACTTTGACATGTGACTAGGTAGACTAACATCTACTTTGAAAGTCTATCATATTCAAATGGTCACCATCGACATTAAGTATTTCCTTAGCTGGATATTTTGATCGTAGAATGCAAATAAGATAGTCGATCCTCCCCATTTATTGTTTTTGAAAATAATCCAAACATAATGTATCTTCAAATTTTTTCTTATCACCCATTTCGTAACCTGAACATAAATATTAACATAAACTTTTAGTCATGCCATGCCCCACCCTACTATTAACATACAATTTAGACTTACACCCCAACCAGCATTAACATACAAATTATCATTAGCCCGCCCCCCTTGTTAATATATAAAATAAACATACCCCCACTTTTCCATGCATAAAAAATTAAATCTTTTTATCGAAATCCGTGGCGCATGCATAAAAATGATATCTTTATCGATTTCCAAACTACCAAATCAACATATTCCATCATGATACTTAAACAAAACTCTAAAATGTAACATAATTACCTATAAATCACGGTAAAAACTCATCCTTGCTTGTCTCTTTCCAATTCTTAATGAAAATTTGCACCACTTGTAAAAACTTCAAATTCTTGTTAAGGGTATTTTGTAAATTTCATAATAAATCTAGGTCATTTATGTAAATTGGTCGTCGGGGTTATATTTCAAGCGTCGTAACTTCTTTGGAACTTAACTCCGACTTCATAAGTCCGCGTTAGGTAGCGACCATATCTTAAAAATTTGACGAGAATGCCGATTAAGCGGTTTTACGCGTCTTGGCCGCACGATAACGGCTTACACGCATGAAGTGGTTATTGTTATAGCCTGCGGGTGAGATAGAATATAGAAGATTAAATTTAGCGGGATAGGCGGGAGAAAAATGATTATGAATGACGTCAAACGAGTTGGTGGTTAGGAGTATTAGTACGCTAAGCCCTGATTGGGTCATATTGGGCTTGGGCCTTGACCGTATCGCACTAAACCAAAATAGGCCCAAAAAACCAAAATCGCGAAAACAGAAAAAATCGCACCTCTTCTTCCCCATCCGCAATGACCGAAAACCTAGGAGAGAGAAACTTCCTCCTCTCAAATTCAACCGATTCAACCCAAGAATTCAACACCCGATCATAAAGTTTCAAAATCAAGTGTGAAGCCGAAAATTCTTGGATTGGGCGTCGGAGGATGAAAAGGTCGTGAATTTTCGTTATGCTGCCGCTCTTAGGGTGAGTTTAATGCCTCAATCAACAAGTTTAAACTTCGATGTTGATATTTGGTGATGTATTGATGGAAATATTTAGGGGAGTGTGGTATTTCGGCGATGCTTGATTGGAGAAGCTAGTGAATTCGAAGCGTATCGCCAAATCGCAGAGAAAGGTGAGTCGCGATTCCGTCTCTACTAGATAATTAGCTTTAAATTTCGATGGAATTGGATATATCGGTTATAGCCGATTGTATTGGGGGTTGAAGGTCGGCGTGGCGGTTTGGAGGAGCTAGAGTGGAGTGAAATAGTGGTGGAGCGAAAACTAAGGAGGGATCGGTTGATTTCGGTAAGAATTTTAAATATTCAATCTATTTTAGAGCATTGATGCTAGTTCACACTTGTTTAAGATCACGTTGAGTATCGAATGAGTGAGAAAAGAACACCCACTTAGTAGTATTGGATTAAATGTGAATTGAAGAGTGGAATTTGTTGTAGTTAGAGTTAGGAAAAATCATAATAGTTAGGGGATTGATAGATATGATTGACATTGATAAAGCGGTCCTACAATGGCTATGTAAATGACTCTGAGAGCCACCGTCATGGGAGGAACAATGCCGGAAATGGCTGTAGCTCTGATTAGCGGTAGTTAGATGAAAATTTATCGAAACCCAATTCTTAATGTCGAGATTTCTTCTCGGCTTACACTAATTAAGAATTTCCTCGTTGTTCGATCAATTCTAACAACTTAAGCGTATATGTATATCTTTGTTATAGGAGTGGTCGAGTTGATTCGGTTAAAGCGGGCTCGATTTGGTTAAGTGGGCTTGAGGAGAAGGAGCTTGCTAAGGTAGGAACCTACATACCAATATATAGTGCCTTATTTTCATGCATGATTTGAATTGTTTAAATAGGAAATAGATAGTTGCTTATCAACCATGCATGTATATATGATATTCATGTTTTGCACTGTATTTCCTCGATATAAACTGTATATATAGATAGCTTTCGTGTGAAATGGTTTTTTGGTAAAATCGGGGTAGCGGAGATTTGCTTTCTTAGTTTTAAAAGAAAAACTGGTTTTGGGAAGGGTTCGCATCTCTTGTCTCAGTAAGGAGACAGAGAGATGGATTTTGTATGCGGGTGAGGATTACCCGGGTTGTTTGTAAATATGTGTGATTACGGATTGTCCCGGGATAGAGTTTCGTGGTTATTTATGATGATTCACCGTTGGGAATCATCGGTTTATTATTTACTACTTGGCGTTTGGGGAGTCATAGGTTGTTTACTCAATGGTGGGAAATCCGGGGAACTCACACAAAAAGAACCAACAGTTTTAAAAAGAAAAAACTAAATATGTAAATAGAGTATTTGAAAACAATCGGTAATACGAAAGTATATATATAGATATTACTATGCTTATCACGAGGGATTTAGAAAAGAATTGTGAATTCTATAAAGAATGAACTGTTGTCGAAATTCGGGAGGCGGCGATCGCTCTAGGATTAACTGTGGTGTACACCTTCGAGGTGGTGGGCCACCTTTAAAGGATGCATCATGTTGGATGTAGTCCGAAAATTCCTTTTCTACTTTTCTAGATAACCATGTTTTGCGCGTGTCAAGCTGTATGGTGATTAGCTTGTGTGGGGTTACATGCTACCTCGATGAGGTTTAGGCCAGGGAGTGAGAGTTTAGTCCACTCGATGATGTCGTGTGGATCCCGCGGTCTGCGGTCGTCGAACGGTTGACCACCGTAAGTTAGGTGGCAGCCCGTATGGGGTCGTGGTCACAGGGCCTTTGAGCCAGCCCAAAAGCTTTGGGGATTTTTGTGTAATGCGAACAACAACGGCATTTCAGCTCCTACTGGTAAAATCGAAAACAACGGTGCATGATTCACACCGGGAAAATCTTGAACCGAGATTGCGTGATCGTGAGTACCGGTCGTACCACCTCACCATTCTAATAGGATCGCGACGGCCACAATAGTTGTATGATGATTGTGAAAACTCTATTTTGTATATCAATGAAGCATGTCGAGATGATTTCTGCTAGTTAGTGATGTATATATACATAGTCACAATATTTGAATACTATTATAGAAACCCGCATGTTTTAAATGCTTTTCTATAAGTAGACTATTTATTGGTTATGTTATGTCTTTTCTCTGGGCATAGTTGTTTGCTCATCCTACTTAACATTTCGAGACGAGCGGTTGTGGAGGAGGTTTTTCCTAACCCTAGTGATGAAGGTTATGGTGATTTGGGAGGATTTCCTTATGCTTGGCGAGGGACGAGTCAAGTTTATACTTTTGGTTGTATAGAGATAGTCTAGTCATTGTGGTTGTATATATATAGAGCTCCGCTCATTTTGATCTATTTATTTGATGTATTCGAGTAGCAGTTACACTTAAACAGTGGGTGGATGTATATAATGTTGTTTAGAAGGTTGGGTTGTGTATATATGGTTGTTGGAAGGGTATTATGAAATGTCTGAGGGTTTATGACAGGTTTATGCCAGGTTTTAGGGTTCTGAATGTTGATTAAACAAAGGAAACTCTGCCGAAATTTCGGTAGAATTGTGATGGTGTCAGCCTCGAGATTCACTCCTCGTCTTTGGGATGTGTGCTGGGGTCTCGGGGCGTGACAGAACGTGGTATCAGAGCGTCCACTATTAGATCCGTCTGGGAGCTATAGTGGGGGACTCGGTCGCAACGACGTTTTTCGAAAGTTTAGTCGGAACCCGATAAAACCCTAAGTAGTGGTTACGCTACGTTAAGCGTTAATACTAGTTTAGCAATGTCGAGACGTCGCACGGGTAGTTGTCTGGTCACAGCGGAGAGCGCGGACACGTGTTGGAAGTTTGGACGAATCGGACACTATAAGGGTCGGAGTGAATTTTCATTTCGAGGTGGAGGGCGCGCCTGCCCTCTGTAGGAGCGCACCTGCGCTCATCTCTTGAAATTCTACTTCCGCTCATTCTGTGCATGTGAGTTCCATAGGGCGCGACCTGCGTCTCTTGCATAATTTTGAGAACTCTCTCTCTAATTTATCATACACTGAGTTGGCTCTTTGTGTATGTGCAGAATTGTTACCATGGATCCGGAAAGTACTAGTGGTGATGATACTCACGGGATGCGTGGTCGAGAGGACCGAATGGATAGGCTCCTCGCTATGATGAATCAAATGGCTCAAGCACAAAAATGAGATGAGCTGAGATCGAAAGTTTGAGGGGCTAGTCGGACGAGCCCCAACCTCTTCGACATCACTTTGTTATTCCACGGTGTAACACGAGGTAGCATCCCGACCACGTGAGAGTTGAGGGAGTTGGACCACCCGGGCAAAGTCAATGGGGTTTTACGCTTTGCAAATTTCATCGGGGCTATGTCCACGATTTTGGGGGGTCGAGGTAAAAGTAAAAGAACGGTTGTTAGACATGTCTAGTATCTTTGGACTCCCATGATGTGTCCGATCGCGGGCGGGTTACTTTGGCTGCCTTCATGCTTAGAGGTGAAGCCAAAACACTGGTGGATCGTGTGTTAAGGGCGTGGAGGCGTTTCCTATGAGTTGGGCTAAGTTTGAGGAACTCTTCCTTTTGAGGGTATGTTACAGAGGCGGTGAGAGATAAAAGCCGAATGGAATTCCTCAAGTTAGAACAAGGGAACATGGCCGATGGGGCGGTATGAAGAGAAATTCAACGTTCTTTCCGCGATCACGGGAAGGAGTTGATTTCGAGAAAAAGCTAAGGCTAGGAAATTCATTGACGGGCTGAAACCGTATATGCAGAGCAAGATGTCGGTCCTTGGTCGATTCTTATCTTGAATTTTGTGAGAAGGGCTCAAGGTATTGAAAGAGTGGATGATCGGTTATTGCTACAGAGGCAAGAGGTTGGAAGGGTAAGGCAGTCGGCATCTCAAGGTAGGCGGGATCACGGGAAAGAAGCGAGGTTTACCAAGGTAGTGGTTCGAGGTCGCAATATGGATGTATAGGCGGGATCATTCAGTGAGCACCCGATGGAGGGCACCGGCTGTACATAGGGGTTTGAATGTGGTTAGGCAGCCCACGAGTTTACGATTCGCGAGACCGATGAGTGGATCACGAGGCCCAGAGGGTACTGCTCCTTCGAGGACGAGCACGGTGTAGAATTTGAGGCCTCGGGGTCGGGAGAGCTAGATTGCAATCTGTAATACCACAGAGTACACAGTCAGGGAGAGAGAGTGTGGTTTGCTATAGTTGCGGTGAAGCTGGGCATATCAAGTGGTTTTGTCCCAAGTCCACTTCAGGGGTGGAACAGAGACCACAGGCCAAGGTGTATTATCTAGTGCCATAGGAAGAAGTTGTGGATCCCGCATCAGTCAAGAGGAGCCCACGGTATATAATGCTATGGGGGCAGATATCAGCGCTACCGATCAAGTGGTTGAAGGTATGATATGTCTGTTTACTCATAAGGTGCATGTCTTGTTTGATACGGGTGCTACTCATTCCTTCATTTCTAAAACTATGGTGGAAATTCTTGGGTTGGATGTAGTTAATACCGGGAGGAAGCTTATTCTATCTACTCCTCTAGGAAAGAAAACTATGTTCTTTGAAGTTTGTCACCATTGTGTGATAAAGATAGGTGATAGGGAGATGATAGTCGATCTAACGGTGATGGACCTAAAAGATTTCGATATCATCGTAGGGATGGATTTGTTAGGGAAGTATCATGCCCATGTAGATTGTTTTGCCAAAACAGTGACGCTTAGAGTACCGGGACAGCCTGAGGTTGTGTTTGAGGGGATTAGAAATACGGTATCTCGAGTGGTGAAGGCCAAGTCTGACTTCAAGTATGATAGATACGGATTGTTAGCTGGTCTTAGTCTCCGGGGCGAAGTTGAATCTTCGAGCTTGTTCACGTAGTTAGTGAGTTTGCGGCGGTGTTCCCGGATGCATTGCGGGATTGCCTCCCTGGCGTGAGATAGATTTTTAATAGATCTAATGCCGAAGAACGCCGCCTATTTCGATGATTCCTTATCGAATGGCTCCTCTCGAAATGAGAGAACTTCAAGTCCCAATTAGATGAATTGAAAAGATTGGGGTTTATAAAGGAAAGCCGATCACCTCGGGGAGCACCGGTGTTGTTTGTGAAGAAGAAAGATGGGTCTTTTATTATGTATGTGTGGATTATCGGTGAATAATGTGACCATCAAGAACAAATATCCGTTGCCTAGGATCAATGACATGTTCGATCAGTTAAGGGGTGCCAAGTATTTCTCGAAGATAGATCTCAGAACAGGCTACCATCAGATGAGAATTCGAGAAGAAGATATCTGAAGAAACTGACTTTTCCACACGGTTAGGGCATTTTGAGTTCTTGGTGTTACCATTTGGATTGATCAATGCTCCGGCTGCATTTATGGATCTCATGCACCGAGTGATGTGGAAATACCTAGATCAATTTGTTATCGTATTCATAGATGACATCTTGATTTATTCCAAGACTAAAATTTGAACACAAGGAACACTTGAGGATTGTCTTCCAAACATTAGTTGATCATCAGCTTTATGCCAAGTTCAGCAAGTGTGAGTTCTGGTTGAATGAAATGAGGTTCTTAGGGCATGTTGTATCGGAGAATGGAATCAAAGTTGATCGTTCAAAGATAGAGGCTGATGAATAATTGGACGGTGATCGCGTCGGACGGAAATCAGAAGTTTCTTGGGATTGGCGAGGGTATTACCGTCATTTTGTAGAAGGATTCTCTAGCATAAGCGTCGTCCTTAACTAGATTGACACGGAAGGATGTGAAGTTTGAATGGACGGAGGCATCGCGAAAAGCTTTCCAAGAGCTAAAAGCGATTGATAACGATTGCGGATTTTGACTATTTCGGATCGGAGAAGAGTTATGTGATTTATACCGATGCCTCTAACACGGGTTAGGATGTGTCTTAATGCAAGAAGGCCAAGTGATAGCGTATGCGTCCTAGACAATTGAATGCCCATGAGAAGAATTATCCTACTCATGACTTGGAGTTAGCGGCGATTATTCATGCTCTAAAGATATGGAGGCATTATGTGTATGGTGAGAAGTTTGAGATATTCTCGATCACAAGAGTCTCAAGTACTTGTTCTCATGAGAAAGATTTGAATATGAGGAGGAGGAGATGGGTGGAGTACATGGAGGACTATACATTTACATTGCAATACCATCCGGGTAAAAGCAAATGTAGTTGCCGATGCATTGAGTAGGAAGCGAGAACATGTTTGTGCTTTCGGATGATGATGAAGGCGAGCGGCAATTCTTTGGAATCTGCTTGCTTTTATGGTTTTGAAATCACGGAAATGGAAGTGGAGATTCTCGGAAGTGCTGTTATTTAGATGGGATGACGGTGATGGCAGAAAACACCTTGGTTCAAGAGATTGTGAATGAGAATACATCGAGGGATGGACCTAGGTACCAAGGATATGTGAATAATCTTGCCGAGGATGTTGATTGGGAAAATCCGAGAGGGAAGCATCGATTCGGAGGAAGAATTTGGATACCTTTTTGATCACTCTTTGCGGAATAATATCTTGAAGGAGGCACATAGATCGAAGTATACCATTCATCCTGGTGGTACCAAAATGTACAGAGATCTGCGTCGTCAGTTTTGGTGGCCGGGCATGAAGCGACACATTGCGGAATATGTTAAGAAGTGTGCCATATGTCAACAGGTGAAAGTTGAACACCATAGACCACCTGGTCTTCTTAAACCTCTGGAGATTCCGGAATGGAAGTGGGAGAATATAACCATGGATTTTGTATCCGGGTTACCGAGGACCAGTGAGGGAATGGATTCTATATGGGTCATTGTTGATATCCGACCAAGTCCGCCCATTTCATACTGTTAAGATTACTTACTCTGCTGAAAAGCTAAGTAGGATCTACGTGTCAGATGTACTGAGGTTGCATAGGGCACCACTCTCTATAATTTCAGATAGAGGTACTCAATTTACCGGTTCATTTTGGAGAAGTCTTCAAAGGGAATTGGGGACCAAACTGAAATTCAAAGATCTGACATTTCATCCATAACCGATGGGCAATCGGAAAGAGTCATCCAAATCATAGAGGATATGCTTGGGCTTGCGTGCTTGATTTTGGGGGTAGTTGGAAGACTCATTTGGCATTGGCGAGTTTGCTTACAACAACAGTTACCAATCTAGTATTGGTATGACACCGTTGAAGCGTTGTATGGCGGACCTTGCGAACACCTCTCTCCGGACTGAAACCGGAGATAGTATTATGTTGGGGCCGAGAGATGGTTAGTGACACACCAGAAGATTAGAGTGATAATGGAATCGGTTGCTCACAGCCCCGTGAAGTCGAGAAAAGCTATCTGAGATAGGCGTGAAGCGTCCCTTGGAATTTTATGAAGGCTGACGAGTATTTACGAAAGTATCCGAAGAAGGGAATTGAGAGGTTGAATGAAAGGTAAACTTGCACCTAGATATGTGGGACCATTCGATTATTCAGAAGATCTCCGAGCTAGCTTATAAGCTCGAGCTACGAGAAAAGGCTATCACGTGTCCATAACGTGTTCCATATCTCGATGCTACGCAAGTATGAGCCGGATCCACTACATATTGTTGATTTGGAATCGTTGGAGTTGGAAGAAGACATTACCTATCCGGAAGGGCCAGTTCAGATTCTAGATGCGAGAGAAAAGAGATTGCGGTCAAAGGTCATTCCGTTGGTAAAGGTCTTGTGGAGAAATCACAATGTAGAGGAAGCAACATGGGAGAAAGAAATGATATGAGGCAACAATATCGAATTGTTCGAGAACTAAGGTATGATTTAATTTCGAGGGCCTAAATTTTCTTTAAGGAGGGTAGGATGTAAAAACTCAAATTCTTGTTAAGGGTATTTTTGTAAATTTCATAATAAATCTAGGGTCATTTATGTAAATTGGTCGTAGGGGGTTATATTTCAAAGCGTCGTAACTTCATCGAACTTAACTCCGACTCATAAGTCACGTTAGGTAAGCGACCATATGCTAAAAATTTGAGAATGCCGATTTTTTCGCGCGCGGCGTCACGAAAACGGCTTACACGCATGAGTGGGGTTATTGTTATAGCTGCGGTGAGATAGAATATAGAAGATTAAATTTAGCGGGATGGGCGGAAAAATGATTACGACGCCGGCGTCAAAGCGAGTTGGTGGTTAGGAGTATTAGGACTTAAGCCCAATTGGGTCATATTGGGCTTGGGCCTTGACCGTATCGCACTAAACCAAAAATAGGCCCAAAACCAAAATGTGAAAACAGAAAATCGCACCTCTTCTTCCCCAAATTCGCAATACTGAAAACCTAGGGAGAAAACTTCCTCCTCCTCAAATTCAACCGATTCAACCCAAGAATTCCAACACCCATCCTTAGTAGCACTCAAATCAAGTGTGAAGCTTGAAAATTCTTGGAATTCGGGATTCGCGAAAGGTCGATGAATTTCGTTGTACTGCCCCGCCGGGTGAGTTTAATCTGCCTCAATCAACAAGTTTAAACTCGATGTTGATAGGCTGGTGATGTATTGATGGAAATATTTAACGGGAGTGTGGTATTTGTCAGAAGAGATTGGAGAAGCTAGTGAATTCGAAGGCGTATCAAAGCGAAATCGCAGAGAAAGGTGGAGGAGCGATTCGTCTCTACTAGATAATTAGCTTTAAATTTCGATGGAATTGGATATATCGGTTATAACCTGGATTGTATTGGGGGTGTTGAAGGTCGGCAGTGGCAGTTTGGAGGAGCTAGAGTGGAGTGAAATAGTGGTGGAGCCGAAAACTAAGGAGGGATCGGTTGACTCGGTAAGAATTTTAAATATTCAATCTATTTTAGAGCATTGATGCTAGTTCACACTTGTTTAAGATCACGTTGAGTATCGAATGAGTGAGAAAGAACACCCACTTAGTAGTATTGGATTAAATGTGAATTGAAGAGTGGAATTTGTTGTAGTTAGAGTTGGGAAAAATCATAATAGTTAGGGGGATTGATAGATATGATTGACATTGACGTGCGGTCCTACAGTAGCTGTAAATGACTACAGAGCCCTGTCAGAGGAACAATGCCAGAAATGGCCTGTAGCTCTGTTAACGGTAGTTAGATGAAAATTTATCCGAAACCCAATTCTTAATGTCGAGATTTCTTCTCGGCTTACACTAGTTAAGAATTTCCTCGTTATTCGATCAATTCTAACAACCGACGTATATGTATATGCTGTTATAGGAGTGAATTCGAGTTGATTCGGTTAAGCGGGCTCGATTTGGTTAAGTGGGCTTGAGGAGAAGGAGCTTGCTAAGGTAGGAACCTACATACCAATATATAGTCTGCTTATTTTCATGCATGATTTGAATTGTTTAAATAGGAAATAGATAGTTGCTTATCAACCATGCATGTATATATGATATTCATGTTTTGCACTGTATTTCCTCGATATAAACTGTATATATAGATAGCTTTCGTGTGAAATGGTTTTTTGGTAAAATCGGGGTAGCGGAGATTTGCTTTCTTAGTTTTAAAAGAAAAACTGGTTTTGGGAAGGGTTCGCAGATCTCTTGTCTCGATGAGTGAGCAGAGAGATGGATTTTGTATGCGGGTGAGGATTACCCGGGTTGTTTGTAAATATGTGTGAGGTTCTGGATTGTCCCCAGGATAGAGTTTCGTGGTTATTTACGATGATTCGCCGTTTGGGAATCATCGGTTGTTATTTACTATGACTGACCCGTTTGGGAGTCATAGGTTGTTTTTACTCAATGGTGGGAAATCCAGGAACTCACACATAAAGAACCAACAGTTTTAAAAAAGAAAAACTAAATATGTAAATAGAGTATTTGAAAACAATCGGTAATCAAAGTATATATATAGATATTACTATGCTTATCACGAGGGGATTTAGAAAAGAATTGTGAATTCCTATAAAGAAGGAACTGTTGTCGAAATTCGGAGGACGTGATTCATTTCTAGGATTCCAATTGTGGTGTACACCTTCGAGGTGGTGGGCCACCTTTAAAGGGATGCATCATTGGATGTAGTCCGGAAATTCCTTTTCTACTTTTCTAGATAACCATGCTTGTGCGTGTCACGCTGTATGGTGATTAGCTTGTGTGGGGTTACATGCTACCTCGATGAGGTTTAGACGCGAGGAGTGAGAGTTTAGTCCACTCACCGGATGTGTGTTAGGATCCCGGCGGTCTGCGGTCGTCGAGCGGTTGACCACCGTAAGTTAGGTGACGCCCGTATGGGGTCGTGGTTTGGGGGCCCACCCGAGCCCTAAAAGCTTTGGGGATTTTTGTGTAATGCGAACAACAACAACGGCATTTCAGCTCCGGGTAAAATCGGAAAACAACGGTGCATGGTTCACCTTGGGAAAGTCTTGAACCGAGATTGCCCTGTGGATCGGGCCGAGTACCGTACGCAATGCCCCTCACCATTCTAATAGGATGCAGCGCCACAATAGTTGTATGATGATTGTGAAAACTCTATTTTGTATATCAATGAAGCATGTCGAGATGATTTTACGCTAGTTAGTGATGTATATATACATAGTCACAATATTTGAATACTATTATAGAAACCCTGCATGTTTTAAATGCTTTCTATAAGTAGACTATTTATTGGTTATGTGCGTTTCTACTGGGCATAGTTGTTTGCTCATCCTACTTAACATTTCAGACGAGCCAGTTGTGGAGGAGGTTTTTCCTAACCCTAGTGATGAAGGTTATGGTGATTTGGGAGGATTTCCTTATGCTTGACGAGGACAGAGTCAAGTTTATACTTTTGGTTGTATAGAGATAGTCTAGTCATTGTGGTTGTATATATATAGAGCTCCGCTCATTTTGATGTATTTATTTGATGTATTCGAGTAGCAGTTACACTTAAACAGTGGGTGGATGTATATAATGTTGTTTAGAAGGTTGGGTTGTGTATATATGGTTGTTGGAAGGCTATTATGAAATGTACAGGTTTATGACAGGTTTATGACAGGTTTTAGGGTTTACGAATGTTGATTAAACAAAGGAAACTCTGCCGAAATTTCGGTAGAATTGTGATGGTGTCAGCCTCGAGATTCACTCTTCGTCCTTGGGATGTGTGCTGGGGTCTCGGCGCGTGACACCACTCAACAGTTCAAAATAACAACGAATACCACTTTGTTATGAAGACTAACAGTAAAACACCATGAATCCACAATCAAACAGCATGAATCCACACAAACACTTTTGCTAGAGTCACTTCACCTTTTCCCGCCCAAAAAATGACTATTGGTTAAAATATATCGTCTGTTGGTTAAATGATTTTTGGTCTTGCAATCGTGACCGTTGATTAGAGTGCATAAGATGCTAACACGTGTGCTCTATTTTTTTTTTAAAAAACTTGGTCTTCTAAAGTCAAGGGGACATTTAGGTAATTTTACACACGCAAGGGTATTTAAGACATTTCACCATGAGATAACAGAGACATTTTACGGTGTGTGAATTTGGGGAGGGGGGGTAATTCTAATTTCGTTTCACAATAGGGGTGCAGATCTATAAAACCCTAAACATAAATAATGGCTAATAATAATATGGATTAGTGTTTCTTAAGCTTGGTAGACATTTATGGAGACTGTTCATTTATAATGACGATTTGGAACTGGGGGAGGGGGGCGTGTCTAATTTCCAACTTAATATATATTTTCTATTTTGTGAACGTTAGATTAGATATGATGAGATGTTGACTCATAACCCTTTCTTTCTCAAACAAAAAGGGTCATGTTATTGACAGGCCCCATTTTGTGTTGGGCAGACCCCGACCTAATTTGGGGTCTGTATTTATGTTGGGCGCAACAGAGAGTTTTGGGTAGACCCCGTGACCAAACCCGAACAAAAAGAAACCCGAGATAACCATTTACCCTTCGTCTCCGCGAATTCATGTCAATCACTTTTAAGTAAACAGAGAAGATTTGAATACTACCTATATATAATCCAAACCACCGAAATTGAATCACAACCCTCTCTCTCCACATCTCTATATAAAGTTCAAACTGATAACTATTAAGTGTGTACTACATTTGTTCCATAGTATCATCCTTAAAACTTAAAAACCACTTTTAAGTCTGTACAAAGTTTGTTCCAGGAATGAAGCTACTTGATACCAAGAACTGTTGCATACAATCACCATTCATTTGTCAAGAAACCTCAGACATGAAGGTGTTTTTTTAAAGAACATGCCACTGCAACAGCTGAATATTCCGCTTAATAAAAAAAAAAGACCTTTGTCTTTGGAATTCATTCCCCATCTAGAGCGGAGATTGTCTGAAGGTACGATTCTAATCCTTGATTCGACGAGTTTGATCTTTTCTTTCAAGGGTTGAGGACAAGAGAAGAGTAGGGGCAATCAAAGCCAATGCCACGGGGAAGGGTGGCATGAACCGATTCAACAACAGAGGAAATAACAGCCTATTCCAAGGAGGTAGGAAGGGCTTTCAGCCCAAACTAATTCTTCTAGGTTTCAATTCTTTTCCTCCAAAGAAGGGTTGGGTCTGTCTAGGATCACTCGACTTGGAAACAACCGTTTTTCTAAATAGAAATAGGTTCCTTATGCAACCGAGATCTTTTACCAAAAGGTGGTTGGTTCGGGAGGGAATTCGATGAATCTGAAGCAGTAGATACCAAAGGAGAATCAACCGAAAAAGGAATATTCCTTTGAAAGAAAGGTAACGAGTGGAGTATACAAAGCGAAAAAGGGAAGGTGGGAGGGTAATTGTCAGAGTTTCAACCGGGAAGGTGGGATTGGTCTCGAGCGTCGAGTTTCAACCAAGGTTTCAAACAGTCTAGCCATGCCGTGTATATTGGTCTCGAACGACACCACGAGGTCGTTCCAATGTGCAAGGTTTCAAACGGTCTAGCCATGCCGTGTATATTGGTCTCGAACGACAACCGGTCTAGCCATGCTGTGTATATTGGTCTCGAATGACACCACGAGGTCGTTCCAATGTGCAAGTTTTCAAACGGTCTAGCCATGCCATGTATATTGGTCTCGAACGACACCAAGAGGTTGTTTGAAGCATCCATATTTAAAACGCTTGTTTTTCAAATACACGTACAAAATTTGATCAAAATTACATTAAATGAAAAATACAAACGAAAAATTGATTTCATTACATGGGATAATTATTACATTGACCCTTAATTTCATTACTTCAGCCAACATTTTTAAAAATATATATATGGTGTAGTGGAGGTTGCAACCCGTGTTATTATTATTATTTTTTTTTTTGAAGGGTAAAGGCAATAGGAGGTTGCAACAAGTTACCTTTGATGTAGGTGGGGGGTGCCCAACACAAATTACAATTTTTTTTGTCAATGGCAAATTTGTAAAATATTTTTTTTTGGGGTCCGCCCAACACAAAATAGGTTGTGCCCATAGGGATAGTACCAACAAAAATGGGTCAATTGGGAAGTTAAGGGTTATTTTAGTAGTTTGCAATGACAAGGGTATTTGTGACATTTCAGTAACGGTCAAAGATAACTAGCTATGATGGTGAGTTAGTCTGGGGGGAACAGGGGGCAGGGTACACCTGGCATACCTCAACTTTCTTTGTTATCAACAATCACTTAATCGAACCAAAAAAAAAAAAAAAAAATTGAACAAGTAACCCACACGTTACAGGTACCCCACTTCTCCTCCTTCTCTCTTTTAGTTTTCTACGAGTTGAGCTTTCAATTCAGTCTTTTTGCTATGAATAAAGCCCAGATAACCTATAATCCCTATATTACAATGGTTGAATTCAATTGGATAAAGACCATAAACTCTCCTATATCAGCTAACCACAAGATTTTGTTTCACCTATTGTGCATTTGTCCACAAAGACTTCATTATCAAGTAACGTTTCCATCCTATTAGCTCTACCAAGGTGGATCAATATTAATTTTTGTCACTAAAAATTCTTCAGGTAATCGAAACTGTGGATTGTTGCAAAAAGTTCAGACAGAATGTATGAAAGTAGCAGGTGCTAAGGTGCCATAACTAGCAACTGAAGTGGCCCGCCGATTTGCTATTTGGATGTGGCGTTTGAAGGAGACCAACTGCTATTAACCTGGCTAGATATTAGGCCTATAGTGAGTTCAATATTAGCGTCTGCAAGACAATTACTTAGTTTTAAGATCTTGTGTGTTTGATTGTCAAAGAATTTATCAACAATGTGACTATTACTCAAAAAAGAGAGGAAAAAAGTCGGATTTTAAGAGGGGAACCAAGCCAGTTGGCTAACCAGCCTTACCTTACAGGCAGCTAATGAAAATTGTTATGGGGAGATAAATCAGGACGTCACAAGTTTTTGCAGTAGGCTAAGTCGTTGTAGTTTCGAATTTAGTTTGTTATGCCGTCCTCCCACCTTTTCTAATTCTGACTTGTGTGGTGCTTACACCGAACATGATCCAGTGTATCCAAAGAACTAACCTGAGCAAGCCTCAAAGAACACTAAAATATTCTATCCATCGTGCAATCTGTTTATATGATTTTTGATGTTCGAAATATATTTGTTTTGGTTTGAATTATTAGTTAAAAATTTTATTTATTTATTTATTTTGTATGCTTTGTTGTTGGTGGCTCACTCTCACTCAAATTCCTGGTGATGAGGGTAAATCTAAAAAACCCCTATATTTTCCCAAGGGGGTCGGGAAGGACCAAACAGTAAGTTCATTAATGGTGTCATATTGACAAGCAACAGTCGATTTGTATTATTTCATTTTAATTCTAATTTTAATTTTTGGTTTTTAAGCTCCCATTGAAGCTTTATAGAGTATGTTGCCAGGCTGCCGGCAAATAAGGGGGCAACAGTGAAACCGAAATTTTGTAATAATTCAACACTTTTGAGGCACTTTTCCATAGGGTAGGATAAAACCAAAACTTTTATTTAAATTCCAAGCGATCAGTGAATATATGTCTATGGTCCAAACTCTGAAAGTCAGATATTGTTACGAGCAGCTTCCAAACCCATAGCATATTATGTCAGTAAAATGCTTATCAAAGGTTGTAACGACCTGATAAGTTATATCACGAAATAGGTCTTGTAACTCGTAAGGATAGAAAATTAGAAACCAGCGATTTTATACCGTTGCCTGGTGCGAAGTAATGTGCGGTTTGACATGACCGTCTACATCAAAAAAAACACACGCACACACACAGCCTACCCTGTAAATGGTTGATGTGTCAATCAAACTACACACGCATTCAAAGGAACAATTTCAACCAGTCGAGAATAAGGACAAGTTGCATTTCTACCAGTAACAGTAAACTCTCTCCCATTCCAGTAATGGTTTCCCTCAAAACCATCTATCTATAACTTTTTCGACTCATCTCTCAAACAAGAACTCAGTTGTCGTTATCTCATTGTCATGTCTAATAATCCATTATTACTCAATAAGACAAGGATCAATTATTCATAAGTCTATAACTTAGGCATGATTTAGGACACATTACATTGGGTTCACGTGATATCCCGTGATACCACGTGAATATGCCACATTTGCATGCTAGATTTCCTACGTGTAATTTGTTATGAAATCATTTTAAAGCAAACTCGGTCAATGATAAATAAAGAGATTTACACAGTAACGCTAACGCCTCCTTAAAGGACGAGGCTTTGGTGGATTTACGGCTTTAGTAGGAGCCAGGAAGTTTAGGTCCTTCTAGAATTCAATTTTCTAGATCCATGCTATCTTCAATTTTCTCCTTGTAGCCAAGAGATTAATGTCAATCTACTGATGGGCCTAGCTAATTGGAAATTATTTTGACTTGGTCAAAACCTTGGGATCCCATCAGCTGTGTTATACGCCTATCATTCACGAATTCGATCTTAAAATAATTACTTAAATTGACAAAACGTCACACCTACTAGGTTTGAGATGGTTTCAGTGTGATGCCAAAATTTTAACTATGATATCCTTCACGAAATATGTCTTTACTAACATTATACTTGGGACAAAAATATCATGACAAAATGTTACACCCGAAACACACATTACCTTCTATTTGGATAACCAGTAAATCAGAATAAGGAAGGTGCACACAGATGCAACAAGGGATAGTATGATAGTATCCATAGATTTTTTCCTCTTTATTGATGAGAGAAGGTGATTTACCTGCACCATTTATTAAAAAGAGTACAATAATCATTAAAAATATGGAATCTTTCTTTGTAATCCTACATCAAGTATATGCTAAACAACCAGGGAAAGTCATCTTGTACATACTGTTGGAAGACGGCTGCTGATATTGCTGATCTTTGAATTGATGCCTCCAAATGTTGAACGTTGGAATACAAGTGTGCCCAAGGTAGCTTGTGCTTGAGAAACCACATTGTCCATCTGAATAAGCAGGCCAAGTAAGAGGAAACTCTGTTAATTTCCATTGGAGATGCAAGGCAACCATAATAAAAGTCGGCTCTCATAAAATACAGATTCATACTACCCAATCAGAAAATACCCTAAATAAACAAAATGTGAAGTTTATATACACAAATTATGGGGCATAAATAGGTATTTGACAAGCAACGCCTCCATGTATTAAGGTCATCTTGAAGACTAGGTCTTCATGCTCCATAGCTTTTTAAGTCATTCATAGAAAAAGAATGTAAATTTGCTTTTCTTTTATTTATTTATTGGCAAGCCTGTTTTTAATGATATAAGTAACTCAATAATGTTGGTGGGGTTTGAACCGCAGACATCTTGTATCATCACTTAAAGGTTTCACCAACTAAGCTAGCTGGCCAGAAGAGAAAGATAAAAAGATGAAAGACCAAAGATAAGAAAAGAGCATTTGGAAACATTTTCCTGTTAAATTCCAGGACCAATATTCTGACTGTAAAGGTGCAGTTTGTGAATTTGTCAGTTATTGCTGAGATAGAAGGGAACAGGGGTTCTGATTTGAATAGTTACTTTTTCTGGACAGAGTCTGCATTTTCATTTAGAAATTTTGTAATTGCAGAGGACAAGTTAATTGGGAACTGCTCCATCTTAACAATAATAGGTCTAAGATGACTGATAGATTTTAGAGATTTCCCATGTGAGACACATTCTAAAACTTCGGGAAATGAGTATATACTATATACTTATTGCAAACACATAACTTCTGACAACCAAGTGTTCTTACAGATCCTTCAACCCCATATATGCCTTCTGATTGGGTTGTAAATGGTCTAAAGTTGCACCAGACCTAACCATCTCAACTGGATTTCTCATCATTCATCACCTTCTTTTTTTTTAATATCAATAAAATGTATATTAATTCCCGTAAAGTTGTTACAAGAGTAGCTCCACACCTTAGCAAGAAGCTGGCATTAGCTAATTACAATCCCAAAAGAACAAGCCAATTACAAGAAGTGACGTACAACACTAAAGTATCACAATTACACATAAAATCTTGATATCTCAGATATGCCGACCAAGAGAAGAAAGCCACTCTATACGGAATTGAAGGGCCCACAACCATTTATAAGGAAAATTACCATCACAATCTCAAATATTTTTTGATTGGCAAGCCTATCAAATTCACTTGTTCTAACCCATGCCACGCTTACCACCAGTTCATATCATTATCCTAATCTCTTTCCAGCCACTCCCCCAAGAACCATACTTGTCCCTGCTATCATCTAAAAATTGACAGAAGGTCAACAGTACACCAATCACATACACTTAAGTTCACTACGACTTCAAAAAGTCACCTTATTTTATGGGAAACATCCTCCTTACAAACAATAGACTTCCTACTATAGTTGCACTAGTATACTATGTCTATCCATCAACTTTGAAAAGCTAGGACTCTAAAGTAGTTTCAAAAGTTTTAAATCTTAAATTAATCCCTTCCAAATTTTAGTTTGACATGAGCCTAAAAGACTCAAATTTTGGTACAGTTACAATCTTTTGAGACAATTGATTGTTAAAGATATGAACAGTACAATACGCATCCCCTGGTTTACACCTTCATTGTACTTTGGAAAACACATCACTGAGTTCTTTGATCTCGATTCCTCATTTCCTCTTCCAATAGCCAACACCAAATGTTGGGAAAAGGAAATCAATAACGACCTAGGAAAAAAAGGCTAAACATGCATTAAAAAATCCCAAACAAACTCTTTGAAGATTGCACCTAAAACATTACATAAGATTTTTTTCATAAAGGACAAAAAAAAGAGAGGATATATCATGGATACATTGTCCTCCCCCACCCCTCTTTCTTGTCGTCTTTTTTCTTTCTAATTTTCTTTCTAATTTGGAAAGAATTTCAGTAATATTAGCTTCTGTAATTTCAAGCAATCTGATTACCCTCCTTGAACACGCACTTACTGATTTTTATTTTTATTTTTATTTTTGCTTGGTAAGAAGAATTGTATTAATGAATAAGAAGAGAAGGGGGAAAAAGAAGAAAATAAGAGTGTTTGAAGCTTAAAGGCAGGCCAAAGCCTCCTCCTAATGGTCCTAACGATCCTAGTCAAATTTAAAGTAAGACATGTAGACAACTTCGCATCCATTAATCCATGGTGATCTTCCCTCATACAGGATTTTCTCATCAACACTCAAGGTTCCCACAAACTTGCTTGGTCTAGAGCGAAATTTACTTCCCTCCAGGTTGCAGTCATAAGAACACTGACTAGCTTATCTTCGACTCAGTTCCATCTTGCTTTAATCCTCCATGGCAACTAATTAGTACAAAATGCAGTTATGGATGCACTTCAATCTGACTCAATTCAGCGAGAAGTCCATCTTCTAGTGACTGCTATCTCAACGCACTCCATTATGGCTTGACATTCTGCAGTGTAGTTAGTCTCCACTCCTATGCCTTTGGCCACATCAAGTAACACTTGATTTTCTGAATCCCCAAGCCAGCCTGACCTAGGTTTCCTAAGGAAGCCCGATCGCAGTTAATATTTGACAATCCCATGGTCAGGGGGTTACCATATGCATTCTTTGATCGTGATTCTTTTTCCTAATCTAGGGTTGATGCCCCAAGCATTCAAGACAGGTAAGTCAGAGCTGTACACCCACCCTTTAACATGCTTGTGTGAGAAACACGTTTCCTCACCAATCTAGTACATTCTGACGCTTCCTCACAATAACTGCTGTTTCCCTCCACATATCAATACAAAAACTTGCCTTGGTGAAAATGCTGGTTAGAGTTTATTAATACAATTAAAAGGGTCTTGCAAACAGTAGTACAATATACTGCCAAAGAAGAGATTTGTTGTGGAACTAACAATTTCCATGTATATCTGTCTTCTACTCTTCCACTGAAGAAAATGCTCATTATCCAATATCCAATCTCAGAAGACATATTGGACCCCACTTTTTCCCCTATTCATATCTCTCTCTTCCATTATGAGCATGCTGATCATCAAATCCCAAAGACACCTCCCAAACAATATTTTATGTCTAGTCAAAACCAGGTTCCTAGTATACAAAACCAGTACATTGCTTTCTTGGTATTTTTATTCTCTTTTTATTGGCACATCCACGTCCACATGAAATTCAGAGACTAAAACCTCCTCATATGCACTCTTAATAATCTTTTCAGCTCCGTCACCGAAGTAAAAAATAAATAAAAATAGAACCATAAATGGAGAGGTAAGAAGGCATAAGTTTCACATGTCAATCACAGGTTTCAAGAAGTTTGGTTATACGGCTTTCTCAAAGAAGTGGTCCAATCCAGGAGGCAGAAGACAAGAAACTTGATATTTTCTAGCTACAAACATGATGAAACTTACAGAATTATGTTTTCTCCTTGAAGACGCAGCAAATAGTTAAGACAGGGTATAATGTGGGAAGCTAAGTGATGTTGACTCGATACATGTATCAGTAGCGGAGAGAGAGAGACGAGTGTTCCAAATCATGTCAGACAATAATAAGAACGAGATAGTGATGTTTGAAGAGTCGAATAGGATTTAACTGAAAATATAAAACATGAATGCCAATTAAGCATTGACTAATAATAGGTGAAGTACATGATAAATTTAGAAAATATATGCTGGATATCCACTAGTGAAAGTAAGCAAGCAATGGGGAGGAGTGAAGGTGGCATTGTGGCAATGGGGAGGAGTGAAGGTGTTCGCCTCCTCCAATGCAGATCATCTATGAAAATGTTACTCAATTCCTAACCGTTCCTTTCTTATATGTTTTAGGTCATCACAAGCACTTGATAATCAATAATGCATAGCATGCCATGAGATGCAATAAACCTAATACCAAGGTAGTAAGTATTCAAAGTGTTACCTGTCCAGTAGTTCTACTAATCGAAGCATGCTCTTTAAGAAGAGCTTGCTCTACCGAACCACCCCCATCTTCCAAATCTAATCTGGACCGATCAAATTCCATAAAATCCTGTAGTAGTGAAGCATGTTCTTGCTTAGCTCGTAGACTAGACCGGAGCCGATGAAACTCCTGCACTTCAACCCAAAAAAAAAAAAAAAAAACATCACATTACCACTTAAACATCAAACAAGTTTAATAACAAATGGGATATACCTGAGCGAGATCTTGTAAAATTTCTTGATGACGAGTAACTGTATGAGAAAAAACTTCAGAGCCTGCTGCTGAAACCCAAGATTGCATTTGAGAAATGACAAGTTGAAGCTGTTTAATTAACCGATCTATTCCAGCTTCAACTTCACTCTCTGTACCATCAACTTTTGATGCAACGAATTTTCTATATGAATTCATTTGCTCATCTAACTGTGCCTCGAGTTTCCGTGCCTAACAACAAAAATAAAATAATAATAAGTAGCCAGATCATGATGTAATAATTCTGAATAATAATAAAGGAAAATTGGAACCTGATTTCGTAACGCGTCCCACGAACTCGGCAGATCCATAGAGAAATAAAGACGCTATTTTTATGTAACTGAATGTTGTAGAAGTTATTTTTTCTTCTCTCTCTAAAAGTCTTCTCCTCTGAGGGAAAATATTTCCCGGGATTGAAATTTTATTTGCAGAGGAGAGAGAGAGAGAAGATTGGAGTTTGGTTGACGAGGATCGATGCTTCGGGTGTTCCTTTTAATTTAGCTAGTCTAAAAAAGTGAGTACTACGCAATTACGCATTGCATAGTTGTATCTGTTTGATGTTGGGCCAGGGTCGTCGTAAACCCAGCCCAGTTACCCTTTGATTTGGATCATTCATTGGGTTGGGCTTCGGAAAAACTTTAGGTCCAACTCTGGTTCAAGTTTAGATAGTATACTTTAGGCCGTTAGGGGCAAAGTCTATGGTGCGCCATCCCACCAAATATAACCAATATTGTGATCAATATTAAATATGGCGCTTTCGCCATTAATTTACCTATTTTAAAGTCAGTTTATAAATTGTATGAATCTCGGTAGAAATTTTAGTGGTGGAATATAATTTTATTAAAAATAAATCTAATATGTTAATGGTGGCTCTGATTATTTATAGTTCATAAGTTTTAGAAACTAAGAGATCAGCTATTTTAAAGAAATTAGTTTGATAACATCTTCATTTTAGCTTTTGGGTTTAGGATTTTATTTTTTTTTTTTTATTTTTTTCAAATAAAATTATATATTAAACTTTATCTAGCTTGTATAATAAAAGTTTTTAGATTTTTATTATTTAGACCAGTCGGATTTTCAAATCATTCACAAATTATTAGTTTATAATCATTAAAAAAACAACATGTTTTCTATTTGTTATCATTAATAAGGACATGTCAGTGTTGACTTGACTTTTTTTTTTTTTTTTTTCCAATTGGAAACCCTAAGGGATCAAATTTTAGAAAGATATAGAGCGAGAGAGATTATGGTGTATAAGTATTTTAAACTAAAAAGGGATCAAAGGAAATAGATTGAGCAACTTTGTGGTTTAAGATATTTTTCTGTTGGATTGCATGAAGACTGAAATTGTTCAAGCGATTCTTCTAAATTTCAGTCATCAACTATCCATAATAGTTTTTTATCCTTCATTGGTGATTTTGAAATTTTTTTTTATTCATTCTTTTTTTGTTGGTTGAGATTCAAAGGTTTATTTACTCTTTTTTTTTGTGTTATATATCTTCTTACTTTAGCTTATATATTTCACTAGTTTCTTTAAAAATTTAATTGTTTAAAGTTGTTAGAATAGTTGGATTATAAAGATATGCAATTATAACTGTGCATACCTTTTTGATGAAATATGAATATGAATGGATGTTGTGTTTAATATTGTGTAATCTAATCGATCATCGATCATACTTGTTAGCTCAATTACTATCATTTTGATCTTCCTTTTTAAAAAAACAAGGAAGCTTTTGGTGTTGACTCATTTTTTTTTTATTGGTTTTAGTATCTTTATGTTATACATGTCATATTTAGCTTAATTTAAGTTGTTTATCATTGTTATGCACTTTAGAACAAAGACAATGAATATGACATTCGAACTGAGGAAGAAATGTAAGGGATCAAGTCATGCGCTAAATACAATGTTTATAACTATTTAATTGATGGAAAGATTAAGGGCGATGATAAGATCTGAAGATTAATGAGTTTATAACTATTTAGTACTATGAACTTTTTTATAATACAAATATACTTTTTTTAGGGTTATATGTATGAATCAATTTGCTCCAATTTTATGATTTTTCAACTTTTAATCTCATTCTTTGATTTTAGTTTAATGAGATCACGTGATTAAGCACGTGAAAGAGTTTTTAACTATTTAGTACCACAAACTTTCATTTTTTTCCTAAATGGTACACGGTTTTTTTTTTTCTAATTTGCAATTAAGTGTATCTTCTTCATCCACCCATGCCACCACCTCCACCCCGCCACCACCAATTAAAACGTTTTTTCATCTAAAAGAATGTGGGGTGGTGGATGAAGAAGATAAGATATATAATCACCGTCGGATTTACTATATTGGGACGGGTTAGATGACTCTAGTAACTTAAGTGACAGAGTAGAAATTAAAGACATAATGAAATTTTAGCTAGAAAAAATGTATGAGTGTACCAAATCGTAAGAAATTGGAAGTTCATGGTACTAATAGGCAGGGGTGGATCTAGGAATTGGCTAAAACAGGCCCTCCCCCACCCTAACTTTGCTCAATTGTTTTTTTAAATTTATAGTGGTAACTGTTCATAATTTATACTAACAAAAAAGTCAAAAAAGAAATAGTAGTATGAATCCTTGTTAGCAATTTGCCGAATTATTCGCGAATCGAATTTTTGAAGGGCAATACGTATAATACTTCCGAATGTTTCAAAGATTCGGAATAATTCGCAATTTTTTGTTTTGAAATGAATAATTTGGTTTTTGGCGAATTTTTCAAAAATTTGGCTAAAAAAAAATGAAAATTCAGTTGTACTTTTGTTATTTTTTATGTATTTTATATCATCACTCTTACTTTAAGTGCCTCACTCTTACATTCTTAGTAATAAATTAATCCAAAAGTTTTGTTTTTATACTTTTTGGACAATATTTAAATTGTCATGTCATGGTGTGTGTATTTTGAAGTTTGAATTGTAATTTCAATCCAAGAACAAATAAATGAAGGTACCTATGTAGACCATTCAATTGGTTTCAATGTTTTCGTAGCTAAATTGCTTGGATATGTTTATTATGTTGTAAAGAATAACAACTATTATAAATATTTACTAACATAATATCACGAATTTTTTACTTTCAAATTTTTGCAACAAAACGTTTAAATCACGTATTAATTAAACATCTCGCATAATTGTTTTAATTTAACCAAATATTTGACATCTACCATTTTTGAGGAATAATTCTTAAATTATTCTTTCAAAGGTTAGTGAATTGCTAACAAAAGTGTGAATTAGTGCTAGTCCAATGATGGAGAATCATGCATGCCCTTATGAGAAAAATCTTTGTGTACCACTTGGGCAGACCCGGTGTCAAACTTATGTTAGTTCAATGCATTTAAGGTCGTCGTCAAACGATTTTTTTATAGTTCATCATTAATGACAAATCATTTCGAAACGGAAGGAGTAAAACAATCATCAAGACAACGCAGAAGGGGATCTACACCTATAAAAGGATTCCATTCTCGTGGGGAGGCTCATATTTTCCATTTCCAACTAATTCAAGATTCATTTAGTTCATTAAAGAAATGGATCGTAGGTTTCGTAATCCACTGAAGTTCGGTCAAACATCTTATACAAACCCTATTCTCCGGGATTGTAAGGTTGAACTAAAATGTCTACATTGAGATTAGTTCACCGGTTCATTTTCTTGAGAAAAAATATTCACACCATTTTCTCAAACCCACGAAACTTGTTAAAACCACCATGGAAAAATAGTCAGCATTCTTCCATTCAACTATCAATGGCAGCAAGCGAAAAGTCAGCATTCTAAGAGATAAGCCTACATTCAACTATCATTCATTTATACTAAGCTTTAATCTTTGGATCAGTTCGGATAATCTTTACACACATCTATGTTACAAGATATACTTCATTTTTTGAGATTATTTCAATGCATTGATCCAAGCATTCAACCCAAGGGATGTAACTACCACCATGTCACACGTTCCTTTACTGGCTAAGGTTAATACATATCTAGGAATCCATTACGTGTGTTTTCAACTAAGGTGTTGGTTCAACTAATCTTAAACAGAAATTTCAGAGCATGCTAATCTATAGACCTATATCAATTAGGAAAAATGCACACCAGCACAACTCATCACAGAGCTATACCAAAACATCAGCCAGATCTCATGCAAAGACCTCCGCCAGGTCGTCCATGTTTGTTTGATGTATTTGCCATCCTCTGCCAGTCATCCTCAGATTTCTAGTTCGTCCTTTGCCAAGTCGTCCATCAGATCAGAGTATCATTAGCTCAGGTCGGACAAAAACAGAAAAAGATAAATTTGTCAGAGAAAACAGTGGATTTTGACCTCGAAAATGGCCACCACGAAGCATACCTTGATGGTGATAGCGTGCGCACTGCTAAGATCTTTCTGAATTGGGGTCGCACTCATGATTCTAACAACTGTAGCCAAAGTTATGGCCAAAATACCAAAATGCATCCAAACATACTCTAATTAGCTAAAGATCACGATTACTTGCCATCTTTGTGCTGATCTGCCAACTCATGATACTTTAGTACCATCAATGTGCAATCTGACAACTCAATATCATCTGACTCAGATCCTCCTGCATCACTCAGCCAAGTCGTCCTCAGCCAGGTCGTCCATCAGATCAGCGTAATCATCAAGTCAGGTCATCCTCAACTTAGGTCATCCTAAGATCAACTCATCCTCAAGTCAGGTCGTCCTCAAGTCAGCTTATCTTCATATCAGCTCATTCTCAGATTAGCTCATCCACAGCTTAGGTCGTCCTCAAGTCAACTCATCCTCATATCAGCTCATCCTCAGCTCAGTCATCCTCAAGTTAGGACGTTCTCAAGTCAGGTCATCCTTAGATTAGCTCATCCTCAGATCAGCTCCTCCTCTGATCAGGTTGTCCTCATGTCAGGTCATCTTCAAGTCAGGTCATCCTGAAGTCAGCTCATCCTCAGATCAGCTCATCATCAACTCAGGTCATCCTCAGATTAGTTCATCCTCTAATCAGGACGTCCTCAGCTCAGGTCGTCCTCAAATCAAGTCATCCTCAAGTCAGGTCAGAGCAGGTCTACAACCTATGGAAGAAGCAACCAATATTCTAACTATCAGTTCAACTCGAACACAATCACTGTCAGTTCAGCTTGTACACAGGTTGTCATTAGTTCACTGGAGCTTGAACGAACATCAATATTCCAGGTCATCCCAGACTGACCACACCGCAAAGCTCGCGTCGATGATGTCATTCAATCTAAAAAAGCTCGCTCGCCATAGAGTTATACCACACACAAAAAGTTGTCAGCATATTCATCATCAATTGAAATAACAAATCAAGGGGAAGCAATACTTTGTCGAATCAAGGAATCAACAATTCCAAACCGAGAAGTATCCAAGTGTTACCGAATTAGATATAGCAATTCAAAGCACGCTTTTCCCTCCTCAACAGTTCGCATATACTACAAACTAGTGAGTCGCTCGAATTGCAAAATGGAAGCTCACTCCCTTGCAGTTTATTGCAAGTCAATCAAGCTGGGGGCTAGCCATAGCCATCTCCAAACTGGGACAAGTTATTGCCATCTAAACATGTCAACCAAGCTCCAACACTGGGGCTAAACAACATTAACACCCACAAAGGGCTGCTTCTACTACTTAACGGGGGGGGCTATAAAAACGCGTCACTCAAGGCTAACTATCAATCATAGTAATGCCCCCAAAAGGCTTACTATCAGCCAACCAAATTGGCATCTACGATCATAGTAACGCCCCCAAAAGGCTTACTAATCAGCCAACTCAAATGGCATCTACGACAACAACAATAGCTAAAAAAAAAGACTAGCTATCAACCAATCAGCTTGACGCCTTGTTAAGGATAAAGTTCAAACCACGCACTACGATGTCAGATCGCAATCAAAGACACTTAACGGGAAAACAACCATAGTGACGCCCCCAAAAGGCTAGCTATCAACCATAGTGACGCCCCCAAAAGGCTAACTATCAATAAAAACGCCCCAAAAGGCATACAAATCAACTTAACACCAATGTCAGGGTTAAGCTTGATTCAACTGTAATTACCACTCAAAGGCTAATCATCAGTCAAATCCAATCTACGGTACCCCCAAAAGGACCACAAGTCAACTTAAGGCCTCTGATAGGGTTAAGCTTGATTCAACTGTAATTACCACTCAAAGGCTAATTATCAGTTAAATCTAATCTACGAACTACGAGCTACGACATACGATTTACGATCTATGCACTATGAGCTACAATCTGCGCACTACGACGTCAAACCTACCACATCAACTCCCAACAAAGCTCTAAGCAATAATCGACATCCAGCCTACAAACACAGAAAACAGCAATCTCCATTTTCAACCAAGTAAGACACGTGGTCTCTTTTATTATCTTTCTTTACACCATTATTCTACAAACAGTGATATAAATAAAGGGGGTTATGTCAGTACCCTCCACTCTCAACCACTCGTGGCAAACCACGTGTCCAGACTACAAGCAAATCGTGCATACGACCTAAGGTCAGGTCGTCCAAATGACCTAGGAAACGTAACCGATGCAAGCTAGTCAACAACATCATTAATGACAGATCATTATTTCATAACGGAAGGAGTAAAACAATCATCAAGACAGCGCAAAAGGGGGATCTACGCCTATAAAAGGAGGCGTCTTCTCCATTCTCAGGGGGGAGGCTCACATTCTCTCCATCTCCAACTCAATCACTCAAGATGAACTACGTCTGACTTGATTCCAGTTCATCAGAGAACTGAACACGTAGGCAGCTCATAACACCGACCTGAATTCAGTCAAACATCTTATACAAACCCTATTCTCTGAGATTGTAAGGTCGTGACTCAAATGTACCTCTACAGTGAGTGACAACACACCCTGTATACACAGTTAAAATAACTAGTAACTTGGGGTATGCACAGATAGACAAAACACCTAGTATCTCATGGTATGCACAAACATCAGTGCCTACCTCTTGATAAGTTCACTTCTCTATTTGATTTGGTGCAAAAAGTATTAGAAAACAATCTCACAAACAGACAAAATGCTCCAAATTAGACTAATAGTATCAACTAACCATATGCATTCTTTTTCTTCTTTCTGCCTCAGTTCTTATTCTTTCTTCTCATAAGGTATGTAGTAACATATGTGCATACCCAAAACAACTAGTATCTCATTATGCACCAACATCAGTGCATACCTCTTGATAAGCTCACTTTTCAGTTTTATTTTGGTGTATAAAGTATTAGAAAACAATTCCACAAAATAGACAAAGTGCTCCAAATTAGACTAATAGTATCAATTGTATGCATTTTTTTTTTCTTCCTTATGAATTTCTTCTTATTCTTCATTTTAGGTATGCACAACACAGACATCTGTGCATACCCAAAACAAATATTGACTCATGAATCGTGGTATTCTTTGATTTCATATTCCCTTTTTGACATTTGTTTTCATCTTTCACTTCAATTTCATCACTATTTGTCGAGGAATTCGATATCTTCAACTTCAATTTCTTCAAAATCTTCAACACAAAGTTTTTTTTGGTTTTTTTAATCTTAAATGACAATTAGAAATTTGAGGAGAACAACCTCATCTTCAACTATAAATTTTTGGAGAAGAAATTCTATTGAGAGTTGGGTTTATAAATTTCTTAAAAAATGGGTTTTTAGCGCTAAAGCTTGGGATTCCAGTGTTGGCCGGGTTTTGATAAAATAAAGGAAGAGTTTCGAAGGATTTAATTTACTTATCAGGGATATAGTTGTCTTTTTTCAGTGGGATCAACTAGTGTCCTTATTGATAGTTTTGAATTGAAACTAGTTTTAATGGCTTATAATTTTTCGGAACTTTGTCTTAACCGTTTTATCTCCGAAACCATTGGGCCTCCAAACGCCAACCCACTAAATCTATGCACTATTCTATTGTGCCAAACCATTGGACTTGGCCTTAAACAAATCAAACACTGAACATACATACACAGGAATCAAAATCGAAATTAGAGGGCGAGAGTACATGAGGGGACACCAATACATTTGTTTTTTGAATTTTTTTTTGGAGGGAGAAGGTTTGTAGTTTCGCAAAATCTTGTAATGATTATAATATACCATAGGGATTCCCCATCTCCGTCCTTGAAAACCATCTTTGAAAGCAGGCATGTTCTTCCTCCTTGTAGATAAATAGTGGAATAAGTAGAGCTGTAGATTAATTTGAATTACATTATGAATCAGGGGCGGTCCTGAGTTCTTAAGGGCCCTAGCCAAGCACTTAATGTGAGGCCCCCTACCTTTGAGATCTAACAAAAATCTATATAGAGAGTTGATTAAAATGAGCTGAATTGATAGGTTGGAGAAGAAAAAAGTGCTTTTGTACAGTATGTTTTCTGTTTTGTGAGCAAACTAGTGGTTTTCTTAGTCGGCAGTGAGAAAACATAAAACATGTAGTAATAATTGTCACTGAATTTGGGGCCTTAGTTATGAGCAAAAACTTTGGGGCAGCTGCCCGCCTCTCTCAGTTACCCTCAGAGCCGCCCTGGTTACGATGAATATTTATTGGCGTACCCAATCAATTTCTTTCGTGATATAATTTTGTGTTTCTTAAGAGAAATGTGAAAAAAATTAATAAGAATGATAGGCCAGCATAAACTACACAACGCAGGTACAAATAAATACTTGTTAATAGCCAATGCGACATTGTTTGAAGGTGCTAATTTACCAATAAACGTAAGGAAATGAAAAGGATTACCGATTTCAATTGTGTCTTCAACCAATATGACAAAATTGTTTTGGAACAATACGTATAGCTGGCCGATCTGAGAGCAAGCCAACCGAAACCTTGATTGTGTATTTGTGTACTTCCCTCAGTTCATTGGCAATGCCAATCATACACTAACTAATCCCTTTCCCGACGCGTGTCACTTTCGTTTGGCCCCATAAAGATGAGGGAGGTAACTAAAGACGACTAGATGAGAATGTCACAATGTGTACGAGGAGAACTGAAGTGATAATGCAAACGAACAGGTGGGAGTAGATAGCCTGATATGAACAAAGCAGCTGTGATGAATGTTAAGTTGTATTTACTTGTATCTTTGCTACAAGGTTACCAACTAAAATTCAAATTTTGACAAGAAGTCCAAACATAATCATCCAAAGCAACTACAAGAACAGCGTGACATCGATAATAACCACGATTATATGTCCATATAATCCTTATAAATATGCTATCGTTAAGTGCATGTAAGTACTTACACTCCCAATAACCATGGCTAACCAGAAACATTTCTCACTGATCCTGGTGGCCGTGGCCTGCTTTGCCACCACACTTGTCAGTGCACAGGTTGCACACTCTCCTATTGCACTTCCTACACCGGCTCCTGCATCTGGTTTGCCCAACTCGCCTATGCCATTTCCTTTTCCATTTCCACCAGTCGCAGAATCGCCTAATTCGCCTTCACCTATGCCATTTTCTTTTCCATTTCCACCAGTCTCAAAATCGCCTATACCAGTTCCGTTTCCATTTCCACCCGTCTCCCAATCGCCAAAATCGCCTCTGCCTATGCCTGTTCCTTTTCCATTTCCACCAGTCTCTGAATCGCCCAAGTCGCCTTCGCCTATGCCATTTCCTTTCCCATTTCCACCAGTCTCCGAATCGCCCGAGTCGCATTCACCTATGCCATTTCCTTTCCCATTTCCACCCGTCTCTGAATCGCCAGAGTCACCCTTGCCTATGCCATTTCCTTTCCCATTTTCACCAGTATCCGAATCGCCCGAGTCGCCTTCCCCTATGCCATTTACTTTCCCATTTCCACCAGTCTCCGAATCGCCAGAGTCGCCTTTGCCTATGCCATTTCCTTTCTCATTTCCACCAGTCTCTAAATCGCCAGAGTCGCCCTTGTCTATGCCATTTCCTTTCCCATTTCCACCAGTCTCCGAATCGCCTTCCCCTATACCATTTACTTTCCCATTTGCACCAGTCTCCGAATCGCCAGAGTCGCCCTTGCCTATGCCATTTCCTTTCCCATTTCCACCAGTCTCTGAATCACCCGAGTCGCCTTCCCCTATGCCATTTATTTTCCCATTTCCACCAGTCTCCGAATCACCAGAGTCGCCCTTGCTTATGTCATTTCCACCGGTTTCCGAATCGCCCAAGTCGCCTTCCCCTATGCCATTTACTTTTCCATTTCCACCAGTCTCCTCCGAATCGCCCAAGTCGCCTTCCCCTATGCCATTTACTTTCCCATTTCCACCAGTCTCCGAATCGCCAGAGTCACCCTTGCCTATGCCATTTCCTTTCCCATTTCCACCAGTCTCCGAATCACCCGAGTCGCCTTCTCCTATGCCATTTATTTTCCCATTTCCACCAGTCTCCGAATCGCCAAAGTCGCCCTTGCCTATGCCATTTCCTTTCCCATTTCCACCGGTCTCCGAATCGCCCAAGTCGCCTTCCCCTACACCATTTACTTTCCCATTTCCACCAGTCTCCGAATCGCCCAAATCGCCTTCCCCTACGCCATTTACTTTCCTATTTCCACCAGTCTCTGAATCGCCCGATTCACCTTCCCCAGTGCCATTTACTTTCCCATTTCCACCAGTCTCCCAAGCGCCAAAATCACCTTCGCCTATGCCATTTCCTTTTCCATTTCCACCAATCTCTGAATCACCAGAATCTCCTTCACCTATGCCATTTCCATTTCCACTTCCATCACCACCACTGTCCCCTATAATTCCTAAAAGCATAAAAGCTGCTTATTGGCCTGCATGGGCAGCTTATTCGCTACCGCCATCGGTTATTCCTGCATCGTACTTCACACACATCTTTTACGCCTTCATTGAAATAGACGCAACGAATTATCAAATAGTCGTCACTCAACCAGATGAAGAATGGATGGGAAACTTCACTGCCACCCTTCACACCAAACAAATCAAGGCAATGTTATCCATTGGTGGAGCAAATGCCAGCCCTTATACATTTTCTAAAATGGCTAGTACAAAATCTAATCGCGCGGCGTTCATCAAATCCACAATCGAAGTTGCTCGTAAATATGGTTTTGATGGTCTAGACCTCAACTGGGAATACCCTATGACCCCTGAAGACATGTCCAATTTTTCATCACTCATTGGACAATGGCGCACCGCAATCGATATGGAAGCAAGTACAACTAAGCTTCCTAGGCTTCTCTTGTCTGCAGCAGTTTATTTTGCACCTAAATTTTTCTTCTCCGATATACAACCCGAGTACCCAGCTGATGCAATTCGTAAGTATATGGACTTCGTGAGCCCAATGTGCTTTGACTATCATGGTGGTTGGAACGCAACTATCACAGGAGAACCAGCTTTATTATACGACAGTACAAGCAACATTAGTACTAGTTATGGTATCGAGTCATGGATTAACGCAGGCGTCCCACCCAAAAAACTAGTTGTCGGGTTGCCATTATATGGACGAACATGGCAACTGAAGGATCCAAATGTAAATGGTATTGGTGCACCTGCTGTTGGTATAGGACCAGGGAGTGGCATCATGCCTTACACAGATGTGGTGGATTTTAATGTGAACAATAATGCCACAGTGGTGTACGACAAGAAGACGGTATCTACGTATTCATATGCTGGTACCACTTGGATTGGATACGATGATCAATTGTCAATCACGGGCAAGGTCGAATACGCTTATTATAATGGGCTTGGTGGATACTTCTTCTGGGTCATTGGACAGGATAAGAATTGGACCCTCTCGAAACAAGGTTAGTTTCAATAGTTTGTTGTGTGGAACACTAGAACTATGCCAATAATACTAGTCCTTACTAAAAAAACTATAGCATATTATTGCATAGTTGTATAGTACTTCATTTAAATGATAAAACTAACTCGAGGTTTCTTTTGTTGGTTGGCATCAGCTTCTGTGGCATGGGACAACAGCGGAGTCTAGCATATGGAGAGTCTAACAAAGTGCCCCTCTCTCACTTTGAACCAAAGACAAGGACTCCTTTATTTTTTTACTATCTGCCAACTACAAGGAAATTAAATCATTCCTTATTTCTTCTTCTCTGTAATAAGGAAGTTTTTAGTGAATAAATAACAATTAGAATTGTTAACGGCCATGGTAATTGGTAAGATTGAACTCTAAATTATAGAAGAAGACAAGGATGGTAAAATGTACTCTAGATTATCATGAATACAGGTTAGGGTCTGCTATAACCCATACTTAATTTTTTTTTTAAAAAGATTGAACTTGCCTGGAATGCTCATGGCATTAACCTTAAATGGGTGTTTGCTATTTTTTTTAAAAAAACCATAAAAAAGCAGGTTTTTCAATAAACATGTTTGGTTGTGACTTTTTTAAAATTTTTTTTTAAAAAGATTTCACACTATGTTTTACCGATATATTTTGGCGTATCACAGATAAATCACTAAAGCTAAAACATGTTCATTTGCCTTTTAACCCAAAAAGAAAAATATTTTTCTTAAAAAACTTTTTTTAATAAAACAAGTTTTTGGACCAAAAAAGTGTTTTTGGAGAAAAAAACTATTGGATTTATTTTTTTGCTAAACACTTTTGAGATCCAAACACAATCTAATATTTTTCCAAAATTTAAGTGTGTGAGAGAAAAATTCACAATCCCATATTTAAGGTAGAAAAATCCTCCCATAACATTACACAAATCATGGGACCGTTCCAGTAGCTGACCACATCACAGAGATGAACTGCTACTCTGTTGAGCTGAAATGCATGTACTCCATGTAGTGGCCAATTTCACAAACTAACTGGGCAAATTAAACACAATCTAACGTTATTGATTTATAGTCTAAATTATAATACTGAAAAGACTTTGTCCGATGTCGGAGCCATGTATATATATTTATGGTATACTCGATATTCTGAGTTTGTATAACTATGTAACTTTTTGAAATTTAATCAACAGATAGGAATCTGTCTCAACCCTATATTTTTTTTTTTTTTTTAAATGAAAATAATATGTTGATACGCATAGTATTACTCCACTTTAAAAAATGAGGAAAAGTTAGAAAGGAGCCATATATGTTTTGATGAATGGCGCTAGACCCAAGTTATCTGCTATGTAAATGTAGCCATGTAGGTCACATTATTTTCATTCTCCCATAAAAAAATACCCAGTTTGGATTATTGCATTATTTAAAAAATAAATAAAATAAAATAAAAAACGCTTTATAAGTACTTACGATGTTACACAATAATGTCTCGTAGTAAAACTCTTGTTGTTGATGTCTTTCCTAGATCCAATCGAAACCAGCTCATCAACTTCAATATTTCTTGACAACGACTTTGTAACGAGAGGAGCTTTCACGCACTTGTTGTCATTATTGACTCATTTCTACCTCAAAATCTTCAGGTTTTTATGTACGCGCGGAAGGTATTGTTGTGCGTCCAAACTCCAAACTCCAAACTCCAAACACAACTACTTGGCGTAACATAGAATATATATGGGTATTGACCGTATCCTCAAGACTTCCTATTTAATAATATCGAAAAAAAAAAAAAAAAATTCCTATTTAATGACTAGTACAAGTTTTCATTTAATGAGTTCTCCATAACCATATAGTGCGATTAGTGCCTCCTCTTCTAGACATGGCTAACCAGAAAAATTTAGTGTTGTTCTTCTTCGGTCAATTTTCAATTCTTTTTCCAACCCTAGCGTTTTCTACTTCTCCGGCCATGTATGGATCCCCACAAATTCCATATTCACCCACGCACGTTGCACCCTATTCCTTACTCGCTTGTACCAACTTCTACTGCATCTGCCCGTGTTTTATCCGTAGGTGGCGTCAATTCTTGCCATGATTGGATCCTTATGTAAGAGACATCCTATCAGTTACGTGATGTGCACATGCAACGACTCTCTTAATATAACGCGACCCCGAGATGTACGAACGCCCATCACACTCATTATATCATAACACTCGCATACTCAGCATCCCAGTGACTCGTCACTCGACTTCATCTCGTGACATTATCACTTACTATTGTCATCATTACAAACTTATCATTAAACTTTTTTCCCGCCGTAATACATGCACCATTACATCCATCTACCATCATTATGGAGAACATCATCATTACATCCTATGACAACTCAAATAGACCTAAACACTTACAACTACTATCCACGTGTCTCACACAGGCACATATCATCTATCTCGACTGCACATCTGTACTCATCAGTACACGTGTCGCGTCTGATGCTCACTCTCAATGACTATAAAAGCCACCCTCTAGAGCTGTGTAGCTTGATTCTAATCTCACTAACACAGTGTTGGATACGTATGCATCTTCTTACTAATGAAGAGTAGTCATTAAGACCAAATAAAGACATCCCCTCTTTATGTTCCCAACTTAAGAGCTAAGAACAAAGTCTTAATCCTTAGTGTAAATTTAGATATTTACACCGCAGATGCTCAACAGGGCAGCCCCTGACTTTCAAATTAAATGCCATATACAAACTCATTTAAAGTGGGTCTTTTACTCTTATTTTTTTTATGGGAGGGATTCTAGGGACATTTCTTATAAAAACACATAAACAAACTCAAATTGGTTAAGGCATTTATAAGTTTTAGATTAAACTAATTTTTTGTAAATGTGATCTCCTAACTATTCTAAACATTGTCATAAATAATAAAAAAAAATTAAAATGTCTAAACTTGCCAAATATAATATAAAAAATGGTGAAAATGAATGGTCTATAATTTGCCAAATTATGTAATTTGTTAAGTACATTCGACAAATTTAGAAATTTTTGAATTTTTTTATTATTTATGACAATGTTTAGAATAGTTAGGAGAACATATTTACAAAATAAATAGCCTAATCTAAAATTTTTAAATGGCCTAACATAATGAATTTGAGTTTGTGTAGGTGTTTTTATAAGATATGTCCCTATAACCCCTCCCTTCTTTTATTTCGGAATGGGCTTTTGTATTAGAACTTTATTTTATTAAGGGATTACAGCCCAAGGACAAAGCCCAATAATAGTTTTGCTCCAAGTCCACCCTAAATTTTAATTACGGATTTAAGAAAAACTAGGCTGACGTTAGCAATCTTCATTAATAATTTTGATTTTAGGACAAACCGGTGACATCATCAACTCATCATATGTAAATTATTTACGTATGACTATAAAATTACACAGTTTTCTTTACCCCTATGTAAAATTAAATGTAAATTTACACAGTACTTTACGTATGTACATTTGTATTTACATATGACAATTTACATTTACATGTGGAAATTTAAATTTACACAGTATTTTTCGCAATTGAAGAAGTCTGTAAAATTATATTTACATTGTAGCGGAAAAAAAAAGTTATTTAGATAGTTGTCTTATGTGAATATAAATTTGCATTGCTGATGTCAGCTCGTTTTTTTTTTCCTTAAATCCGAAATTAAAATTCAAGGTGGACTTGGGGCAAAAAAAATTGGAAAACTTGGCTCTCCGCCCAATTACTTGTTGGTTTTCAAACATCATAATGAGCTTTGTAAGACAGAACAAGGCCCTTGGTTTTGGATTTGCTGTGGGGGCCTATGCAAGGGCTTAGACAGTATAGGCTCAGGGTCGGCCCTGATGCTCGGGTCCCCACAGATGCAAAGATCTCCTCGGTTGCACCCTTTTTCCATACCCATTGTATCCAACTTCACTTGCACCAACTCCTATTTCTAACCCCACACGTTACTTCAGGTTATGTAATGCAAGGCTCCTCGCAAATGCACAGATCACCGCAAATTAATGGATCCCCGCAACAAATGCACAGATCTCCACAAAAGAGTATTTCCCCATGGATGCATGCAACACCGCCACAGGGCTGGCTCTGAGATTGTGGGGGCCCAAGGCAGACTTTTATATGTGCTCGGGGGCCTCGGTAAAAAAGAAAATTGGTTAGAAAAAACTCTCATCAAGGTGTTTTTTCTACTGTTTTGGTAAATACATGTTTTAAATTCGCATTTATAACAAAAAAGAGTGTGGACGGTAGGTTCTAACCACAATTCCCCCTCTACTAGTCCTTTTTTTTTTGCTCACAAGCCCAGCCCAAACACAAAAGTAATTTTGAGTGGAGGCCTTTTTAGTAGACTATGACTTGGGGGACTAGGCGACTGCTTAGTTGGTCTGCCCCCAGAGCCAGCAATGCATGGAACTCCACAAAAGATCGGATCTCCGCAAAAACTTGGATCACCACAAAAACGAGGAACCGCACAGGCATCTAGTAGTTCTCCTCGATTGCAACCTTTTCCATACCCACTCCATCCGTTAAAAACAATAATTTGTTATTTCAGTCAAATCTGTTTGGTCAATCATTTTGGTTGAGAAGTTTTATAAGTGATTACTTCGCGTCCAAGTTTACTTGGCATGTCCAAGGAAATGTCTTCAACATTCACACTAACCAATAAATAAAGCTGGTCATGGACAAGTATTCATCAATTGGCAAATAAAAAACAAAAATTGTATTACACAAACATATAATTATCTTCCTTATATATTGAGTGATTGTATTGAAAACACATAATATTAAGACTTAATGAGGAGCCTTTGACCTCTACATCCACACACAAGTGCAAACTACAATAATATTCTTTTCTTTTCTCATTCAATCCATGGTTATAACTATTTATAAGATTTGCATACTAATTTGCAACTATCACTAAACTACTCACTAACACATAATGAACACAACCCACTTACAGCAAGTATTACCCACTACCACATGCTCCCACACATTTAGCACATAACAACTCCACCCCTCTTAAAAATAACTTTGTCCTCAAGGTTGAAAGAATTGATCTTCTTCCTCAATCCCATAAGCCGCCTAAAGCTCGAACGGGTGCGCCAGATTTGCCATGGTTTTATCCAGATTTTTCACCCTTTGTCCCATGCCTAGCTCTGATACTACTTGATATAATCTTGAAGTGATTGTATTGAAAACACATATTATTAAGGCTTTTGAGGAGCCTTTGACCTCTACATCCACACAAGTACAAACTACAATACTATTCTTTTCTTTTCTCATTCAGTTTATGGTTACAACTATTTATAAGACTTGCATACTAATTTGCAACTACCACTAAACTACCCACTAACACATAATGACCACAGTACAACCCACTTACAGTAAGTATTACCCACTACTTCATGCTCTCACACATTTAGCACATAACATATATACTCTTGCATTTCTTATTTTTTCTTAGACAAAATTACCGGGATATGCAATGTACTTTTCCAAATCTAAACTTTTGTACATTGTACTTTTTTTAGTGACAAGAACATGCAACGTACTTTTACAGTTTGTACAATGACTATAACGAGTACTATTCCGACCAAATTCTTTCACCGGATTCAGGCGAAGGGTGATGTGGCATACGATGTGGACTGCAACTGATTGCAACGTGTGAAATAATAATCTATCATCGTATGCCACATCACCTTTCGCTGAATCCGGTGAAAGAATTTGGACGGAATAGTACTCGTTGTAGTCATTGCACAAATTGTAAAAGCACGTTGCATGTTCTTGTCACTAAAAAAGTACAATATACTAAAGTTTAGATTTGGAAAAGTATATTGCATATGGCGATAATTTTCTCTTTTTCTTAATCCAATCAGCGCTCTTCCATATACTATAGCAGTGGGCGTGTGCACTACCTTAATTTTCATCACTAATAATAACCTCATTAGTGATTTTTTCTCTAAAGTCTAAACTATTTCATTTTTTTTTTTTTTTTTTGGATAAAATCTAAACTAATTAACTAGAATTAGGTGGATCATTTTAAGCTGGCCTAATCACCTAAAGATGGCCCCTGTATAACTATATTGTAACAAACTTTCAATGAAGAGATCTCTTCAAATCAATTCACTATAACATGGAGTGCTTTTTGTTTCAATTCCAAACCAGAAAAGAGGCCACTTAATGGTAATTGATGGTTATGTAACTGGCCCATTCTTTTGAGGTACATGCTCCAAATTAGATCATCATGTCCGTTATATGAACTCCACTTATACAAACTCTAAAGAAACTCTACCATAAAAAATAATGAATTAGAAACTCATTTTTGGTGGAGATGTTATTTCCACTATATAGATCATCCTTAGAAAAAATTAGCATATTTAAAAATGTCTAGACGTAACAAAATTTGCTTACAGTATTATAAAATTATCTAACGGTTCAGATTTTTCAAATTTCAAAATAATTTTTGACAAGGTTAAACATTTTCGTTTGGATTGATTTTTTGTAGGAAGATTCTCTATTACCAAAAATCAGCCCTCAATTCATTTTCTAAATTCACTTTTGGTGGTGGAGTTCATATAAAATGGAGTTCATATAAAAGGGTCGAAAACTCACAAAAGTAAAATAAGTGACCCTGCCTATATTTTTGGTAAGTGTATAGTAAACTAATTTCGAATTGGTACTAATGTGTTTTTTTTTTTTTTTTTGCTAATACCATATATATTACTTAACCATCAAACCAAAACAGGAATTAACTTGTCCTGGAGGATACAAAGTGGAAGCTGGTCCCCTTGCTGCTTATGGATAGCCCATTGAGCTAGCAAGTGTGCTTCTCCATTAGACCTCCTATTAACCCAATTAAACTTACAGAAGGCAAAATTAGAGCTTAAAGTTAAGACATAGTCTCTCAAGCTCTCAAAATTCCAAGAGCATGGCTGGCCATTCAGAGCTTTAGTGACCTCTAAGCTGTCCCCTTCTATGTACACTGCAGTCCACCCATGATGCACTGCAAGTCCTAGAGCCACCTCAGCAGCCACCATCTGCTTCCTCTGCTGACTTTGCTCGGAATCTCCTAGTACCTGCTCCTACTACTTTGCCTTCTGAGTCCCAAGCTATAGACCCAGCAGCTGCATCCCCTGACATAACCTGAAAGGCAGCATCATATCTAATGTTAATACACTCATTTGGGATCACAGGGAACAAAGAATCTAACTCAAAACAGTTTTGATTTAAGTAATTTTCAGAGAGGGTAGAGTTCTCATTCTGCATTCTGGTAGTAGCAAATCCCTTGTAGCAGTTGCATGCCTCCATCTCACTTCTTCTGAGAGTCCTTTCCCTATTAGGGAGCCTTTGTTCAAACTTGGCTTCATTCCTAGTTTTCCAGATGTTGTATAGGAGATAGCAAGCCTGAATTCCTGCCTGAGCTATATGTTGACTCTTATTATTGCTCCAACTTATGAATTTGGAGATCCAATCCTTAGTGTTGTTCTTCCCCTGCATCTCCATTCTTAACCCCAAGCTTGAAGTGAACCACAAATTCCTGGTCCAGTCACATTCAAAAAACAGGTGGTTGTCTGCTTCCAAACTATTGTTACACAGGGGGCAGGAGAAGTCCCCTTCCATTTTCCAAGAAGCCAGCCTATCACCCATAGGTAAAGCTTTCATATAGGCTTTCCATATGAACATTTGAATGTTGGCTGGTATTTTGATTTTCCAAATGAGCTTTACTGTTTTAGTATTAAAGCTTGAGCTCTGCCCATCACCCCTATCTTTGGCTAGGTACGTGAACATTTCCGCGGTCCAATCTTCCAGACTTCTCTCCTTCCCATTTCAGCCTATAAGGTCTGATCATAATATCTTTGATTCTTGCCGCAAGGAAAGGCTGGAAAAACTCCTGTAGTTTTGCCTCATCCCAGCCTGTTCTGTCCTCCAGAAAGAGGTCAGCCACATGAAGGCCTTCTAGTCTGGGGTCTTCCACCCCTAACTCTCTCAGAGTTTGAGGTTTTCCATTGCAAACAACCCAAGGGTCATCTAACACAGAGATGGAGTTACCACTGTGAATGCTCCAGACTAGCCCCCCACTTATAAGGTTGAAAGTGTTATGTATACCTTTCCAGAAGTAAGAGGCCTGCCCAGGAGGTTTCCAGACATCTCCTATCCAGTTTTTACTATATATACTAGCAAGAGTTTTTGTCCAAACACTCTCAGTATCTGTCGCAGCTTTCCAAGGGAGCTTGGCTAGCATTGCAACATTTATATCCCTCATCTTTCTAAAACCCAACCCTCCCTCAGGTTTGGTTTTACATAACTTGTCCCACCCAATGGTATGGACACTGTTAGACTTTTCAACACCATGCCAGAAAAAATCTCTGCATGCTTTGTCTATCTTGTTACACGTAGATATGGGGAGCATATAGGTAGACATAGCATAGAGAGGAGTAGCTTGAACCACAGATTGGATCAGGGTAGCCCTTCCAGCCTGGGAAAGGACCTTAGCCTTCCAACCTTTTATTTTCTTGTGGATCTTGTCCACTAAAAAGTCAAAGTCCTCAGCCTTTTTTTGGGATAACATAATAGGTATGCCCAAATATTTGTCTTTTGGATCAAACAACCTCATCTTCCAGAACTTTTTCATCTTTATTTTATTGCGAAACTTGATGTTTCTGCTGAAAAAGATACTAGATTTATCAAAATTTATCAGCTGACCCGACGCAGCACAATAGTCTTGGAGGATATCTCTAAGATGGCCCCCATCCTCAAGATTACCTCTTGTGAAAAGAATCAAGTCATCTGCATACAAAAGATGGGAAATGGGAGGAGAGGCCCTCCGGATCTTAATCCCATGGAGTTTCTCCTCCGCCTCAGCTTTTGCAATCATCCTGGAGAGGGCCTCAGCCATGATGATGAAAAGATAAGGTGATAGGGGGTCCCCCTGTCTAAGGCCTCTTTCAGGGATGATCTTATTTAGAGGACTCCCATTGAGAAGCACTTGAAAGGAAACAGTGGATATACACTGCTTTATTAAATTCCTCCACTTCTGGCTGAATCCCAGTTTATCAAAGATGTTGTCCACCAGGGACCACTCCACTCTATCATAGGCTTTTGCCATATCCATCTTCAAAGCTACCCAGCCATGGTTTTTATCTTTCATGTTTTTCATGTGATGGAAGAGTTCACAAGCTAACCCTGTGTTATCTCCTATGTTTCTACCTTTAATGAAAGCCCCTTGGAAGGGAGATATTATTTTATTCAAATGTTGCTTGAGCCTATTAGCCAGGATTTTAGATATGACTTTATAACAAAAGTTACAGAGACTAATAGGCCTGAAGTGAGCCACAATCTCCGGATTATTAGTCTTGGGAATGAGAGCTATATAGGTCTCATTGAAAACAGGGTTCAGCTCCCCCTTATGAAAAAAATCCTTCACAAAAGCCACAATACTGCTCCCCACAATCTCCCAGGTGTTTTGATAGAAACACCCTTGGAAACCATCAGGCCCAGGAGCCTTCAGGCTTCCCATCTTATAAACAACCCTCCAAATATCCTCGGCAGAAGGGATGGCAGTAAGCATCTCATTTTCCTTGTCCGTGATACAAGGAGTGAACAGATTGAGAATGCTTTCATTTTGAGGGGGTTGATCAGATTTGAAAAGAGCTTGGAAGTAGGAGTTAATGTTAACTCCCACTTCAGCTCTTCCTTTACTCCAACCCCCCCCCTGCCTTCTTCAGCCTCTCAATGCTGTTTTTCCTTCTTCGAAAAATGGTGGAAAGATGAAAAAACCTAGTGTTTTTCCCCCCATCCTTCAACCAGTGAATAGTAGACTTCTGTTTCCAGAAGCTTTCCTCCTTAACCAACCATTCAAGTAGCTCGGATTTAAGACCTTTTGCTCTCTCATAGTTGGCTAAGGAGAAAGGTTTAGATAGGACATCTTCCAGCTCCTTGTTTACTTTTTTCAGATTTGTAAAGATATTGCCAAACACCTTTTTATTCCATATAGTAAGGTGTTGTTGAGTCATCTTGTGTTTTAAATTCACATTAATGTCAGGCAAAACATGATAAGTAGAGTTCCAGGCAGTTTCAATAACAGACATGCAGGCATTATCCGAGAGCCACATATTGTAAAAACGAAAGGGTTTTTCATGCATGGTTCTATTTTCCTCCTTCTCTTTTAGATGTATCATAAGAGACAGATGATCAGAACTAGCACTAACAACATTATACACATGCATGTTTGGAAAAAGGACAACCCAGGCATCCGTAGCCAGAGCTCTATCAAGTCTCTCCAGGATATGACTGTTAGGGGCTCTATTATTACTCCAAGTGTACATGGGGCCGCTAAAACCTAGGTCAATCAATCCTAGGTCGTTTATCAGCCCATTGAACTCAGCCATACTATTATTAAACATACTTCTTCCTCCTATTTTTTCATTTAGCGAGGTAATGGCGTTGAAGTCCTAAAAGCGGACACCGCGGTCACGGGATTAGGGTAGCCACATCCCTGAGCTCGGCCCAGACCCGATGTCTATTACAAGCAACAGGCTCACCATAAACAAAAGAGAAGTACCAAGTTTCAGTGCAACAAAAATTATTTAGTTTACCTGTAACATGATTCCTTGTTGCTCCCATGATTTCCAGCTCCACCCCTTCCTTCCAAAGGACTGCTAGCCCCCCACTTCGACCCTCTGCTGGAACACAAAAGCAACCCCTATAATTGACCTTTCTGCTAATACCTTTCATCCTATCTACACCAACCTTAGTTTGGACGGACCGGACATATGATATCAGGATCAAACTTCCCTATTAAGTCCTTTAGATTTTGAATTGCCGTGGAGGAACCTATTCCTCGGCAATTCGTGCTTGTATCATGCGAGGCGAATTTGTTGTGGGACGGCAGCCCAACCCCGGAGGAGGAGAATGGAGACCCCATGTTTCCGGACTTCGGACCTACCACTACTGTGTCCACCCCCTGTGCTACATCCCCCATCCTGATCATTTGGTTGCCTTGAACTTTCCCCTCTATACTGTTGTTTAAACTTACCAGCTCTCATGCTCACCACTGTTGAGTCATCCACCGCTAAGGGCTTAGGGAATGGACTCATCACCTTCGAGATACTCTCCTCTGAGACATACCCCTCTTCTTCCAAACTGGCTTGAGCAAGATCCCCAGGCACGTTTCCCATAGACACTTCCTCTGGCCTCCCCCCTTGCTGAACACCCATCTCATTACCCCCCTCTAAAGCTTGATAGTCTTCTCCCCATTCTGTAAAGCGATCCGAAGGGATCGATCTTTACGGAAATGAGTGACACGAGAGAGCATTACTCGAGTTAGATGGCTCAGTTGGGAGCTTAGAGTCACTTGAGATGCTGATCACTGGAGCTTCTTCTGGAATGAGTAAGTGTCCTAGCCCTCTGTCCCTTAGAGCATCTGCCTCCCTTTTGGCTCGTTTTGATTCTCTAACTGCCTTCTTCAGACAATACTCCAGCCATTCATCATCATCCATGTTATCTGTCTTACTCACAGATCTTGAGCTATTCTTCCTTTTCTTACCCACTTCAGTCCCTCTTCCTAACACTACTTTTTGTTTGGCTGTCCCTTGATGCCTTCCTCGAGACACCACCGTCTTAAACCCCCTTCCACGTGTTGGTAGACCAGAGAACCTAAATAAAGGGGTAGCTTTTCCAGCTGTTGTAGAGGATTGATGGATCTCATCTTTGTTGGTCTTCTCAGTGTTTTGTATGGTAGTATTAGAGGACCGGGCATACGAGTTAAAAGCGGTAGGTACTTTTTCCGGCTCTTTTCCTTGTTTCCAAGGAGTCTTCTCTCAGAGCTAGAGAATCTAGATCTTGTGTAGAGGCTTCCAGGTGTACCAAGCCATCCCCTTGGGTCGACCCATCCGTCTTAGGTCTTCTCATATTATCCAGGTCCATCTCCTTAGAGGCCAACCCCGGACCACTAAGGCTTGCTCTTATGTACCCGACCCTTGTCCCGATCCACAACTGTTTTCTTGGACTTCTATCCTCACAACCTTTTGGGCTGGGCTTCTATCATATCCCTTTTTGGGTTTGGTCCAACCCTTCCAAACTTTGAATCTCTTTGGCGTCTGTTGGCTGCCATTTTCGTGTCTCCAACTGGCGACTCGCGACTCTCACGTTCATTCGACCCGACACCGGACAATTTGCTTCTCTGCCTCCTTAGTCCTAGTCATCACCCTATCCTCCCCCCTAGCTTCTCTTGGCGGTGTAGTAAGGATCCCCACCCCTTGCCATGAACTTCTACCCAGCAAGCCCCTGTCCTTAGCTGGTATCTGATCAGCTCGAGGCTTTTTTGGCATCCCCGAAATGGTTAATGTGTTAAGAGAAGACAAAGTTGAAGTGTGAAGGTGATTTATTTTAGTTAGAGCCTTAGAGCCGTCAGAGGAGCGCAGCTGCTCCAGCTTGGTGGCTTGGAACATGTTAACTCCTATTATTTTCACTCCTTTGGAATAGAATACCCAGCTTGCCTTCTTTAATAACAAACGTTGGAAACAAACGAATCAAAAGACTACGTACTCTGTCTTTTACTGAAACTCTTGTTCTTAATGTCTTTTCTTTCGATCCAATCAAAACAAGCGCTTCAATTTCTAATGTTACATGAAAATGACTTCGTAAGACCGGGAACTTTCAAGCCCGGCCTGATCTCAACCTCTACACATTTTAATGTATACTATATTATTGTTGTTTCGTTCTTTGAATTGAATGTTATCAATATATCTAGCTATTGCAAAGTATAGTGTTTGTATAGTGTTAAACACTATCTTCCAAAAACAACTATGTACGTAAACATAGAATATCGATACAACCATAGCTTCAAGTCTTCCTATTTAATTACAACAATGTACTAGTATTAATTTAAAGTCCGTAAACTAAGGGAGTGTTCATTTGGACCCGAAACCGACCTGAAACCCAATTTGAAAAACCGACGAAAACTCACTCACATCGGATAAAACCCGAAACCAAGCCGACATATAATATGTTAAGGTTAGGTGGGGATTTGTTACCCGTGGGTACCCGAACCCGACTCTTAAAAACCTGACAAATTCACGCATCCTTACTATTGTTTTACAAATGTGTGTATTCTTTTCTTTTGGAATTGGGGAATTTGGTTTTTTCAACAAACAGCCAAAGCCGTCCACACCTCCGCAAAAAGTGGAGACAAAAAAGAAAGACCTCATCAAAACTCAAATTTTCTAAACCCACTCTCAGTCTAGGTCTCACCCATTTTCTAAGAGCATTCCCAATACAAACAAATTTGAAGAGCAATTTGTCACTTTTATGAGTTAAAAACAATGACCCAATACAAGAGTGACAATGAAAGTAGTTTTTCACTAAGTTACAATGAAGATAGCACTTGCTACTGAGATATTTGTCGATTTGTGATCTTCGGAATAAACATTTTATTCCATCTCGCGAGTTTTTTCGAGTTTTTATTTCGTTTTTTTTTTCATTTGGATGGGATGTTTCATTCCATCCGGCGAGTTTTTTTTTTATATTTTTTCATTTTTTACCTTCAGATGGAATAAAACATTTCGTCTGAATTTTAAAGTCATCTTTGCATTGGGCAACCCATAGTAATTTCTCACCAAGAAAGTAACTATGAGAGAAAATAGTCCTATGTGGAGGTAACATCTTTGCATTGGGCAACCCATAGTAATTTCTCACCAAGAAAATAACTATGAGGAGAAATAGTCCTATGTGGAGGTAACAAGTTGTTGTTTGCATTGGAAATGCTCTAAACACACCTCTCTAGCTCTCCTTCACAGTAGAGGGAAACCAGTTGTTAGAAAGATCAACTATATGTAAATAAATAGTGATTTGATTAAAGTAAGGAAAACCCAACTGTTGAAAGAATTAAAATATCAATTATATCTATGGAAGCCAGGAGCTAGTTTCATCTCACTCTATGATTTCATTGAGAAGAATCCAAGACCGAGTGAATAATTGGGAAGTGATATATTGGATCGAAGTCTCGAACGTTGCTAGCTCCTTAAAATTGATTCTTGCGCACATGATTTGCAGGTGTAGGATTTGCATACGCAATGCTAATGCTTGGTGTTGAGTTGTTTAATTCAATGTGGTGTGTTAATTTTTGTGGTTTTTTTTGGATGGATATGTTATAGCCGCCATCTTTGTTCCACCTTCTTCTTCTTCTTCTTCTATGTTAACAAATCTGTTTTCTCTTTTAGGGTTTTGACGAACCAAGTTTTAATTGGGCTACTTGAAATCGAAATTGAAAAAGTATCCGACCCAGTCGGATGTAGGGTAGGGTTCGGTGATTGTTTTTCTCTTTTTACCCGAACCCGAGACCGAACCGAAATTGTCATTTAGGTTTTCAGATTATCCAAACCCGACAAAAACCCGAACTTTCGGTTATTGGTAATCTCCGACCCCGAATGAACACCCCCTATCTATAACCAGTGGCGGAGCCGCATACCCTCAACTCAAAAAAAAAAAAAAAAGTAGTTATCAGTTAGTTTGAAAAGGGCGCTAGTGAAGAAGAAAAAAAAAATGGCGGCATGTGCCACTGATGTACTTGACGTAGAGAGAAAACAAACTAGTAGAAACGAAACAGAAGGGTCATGTGTTGTGCTGACGTGTGATGTACTTGAATACTTGATGTAGTGAACAGTACCAAAAAGGCAAAAGCAAGAAAATAGAAACCCAAACAAAAAAACCTTATCGTATTCAAAAAAAAAAAAAAAAAAAAAAAAACCCCTCACATACTTTACTTTTCCTCTCATCCATTCTCTATTACTCTATATTAAAATTTAAGTATTCTATTATTCTACCCAAACAAACACATTTATACCTACTGATTTTGTGGAGGTAACTAGGTAATTTTTATATTATTTAATTTTTTTTGTCGTCTTTTTGTACTGATTTCTAAACCATATTATTTAGATTTTTATATGTTTATAATTATTATTTTATTTTGTGCACATCATTTGTGGTTTATTTTAATTTGTACAATTTCAATTAAATTGATTAGTGGTTTATTTTAATTGTTTAAATAGCTATACTAAAGTATTTGATCAAAGAAAAGTCGTTGCCTGCTCAACCAACTAGTAACACAGATCATGTTGTTAGTGTTGAAGTCCTCTTCAAAGCGAAATCACCAAGAAACTGAGAATGGTGGTGTTGAACAACCTACGTCAAAGCGGGTTCAACATGAAAATCATGAAGAACTTGACTTTATCCCGATGATTTTTCAGAGATAGATCAGATGGAATTAGCGGATTGGCTTGAGAATTATATCATTGATGTGCGTTCCAATACTATTTTTCAGAGATAGATCAGATGGAATTAGCGGATCAGCTTGAGAATTATATCATTGATGTGCGTTCCAATACTAAGTTTGGTAAAGTAAATGGAATTAGCGGCCTAGCTTAAAAATAGTTGAGACGAAAAAAGACATTGTGTACCCACTTGTGTATTTGTTGATTAAGTTGGCGTTGATTTTACTTGTTGCTACTGCTACCGTGGAGAGTGTATTTTCTGTTATAAATATCCTAAAAAATCGTCACGCAATCGGATGGCGGATGAATGGTTGAATAATTGTTTAATAACATACATTGAAAAAGAAGTTTTTGATAGCATTGATACTAAGTTGATCTTGCAACACTTTCAAAATATGAAGAAGGATGACAAAAAAAAAATCCGCCAAGAACAACTATAAAGAAGTACTTGTTTAGATTGAATTATTTTTTATTTTCTTATTTTTTTATAATACATTTATTACAATCATTTTATATGATTTTTTTATGTTCAAAATATATTTGTTTTGTGATCCAGTGTGAATTTTTAGTTAAAAAAAAAATTAGTATATTTTTATTTTTTTTATCATTTTTATTTTTACGTTTGGTTTCTGGATGGCTCACCCTCACGGCCTCACTTATATTCTTGGCTCCACTATTGTCTATAACTATATATAGTGCTTCAATTCCCCGGTCCTCACCACTCTAAATCAAAAACATGGCCGGCCAGAAAATTGTGTCTTTCTTCGTTTCGTTGATCATCTGTTCTTTGGTGGGATTAGCAGTTTCCGCATTTCCTGTGCACCCAATTCCTTACACACTTGTACCAAGTTCGTCTGCACCAGCTCCTGTATACTATCCGCCTGTGACGTCGGGTCCTGCCATGCACGGATCTCCGCAAATGAACGGATCCCCGCAGATGCCAGATTCTCCTGGATTGCACCCTGTCCCATACCCAATTCCATCTCCAAATTATCCACCCGAGTCCAGCTCGCCCCTGCTTGCCCCAGTCTCTCCCCCTTTACCAGTACCCGCTCCAATTCCACCTTCTAAAGGAGTCAAAGGGGCGTATTGGCCCTCATTTACGGGTTTCCCTGTATCCTCTATTGATACCTCATACTTCACTCATCTGTACTATGCATTTCTCCTACCCGACCCGATTACCTCCAAGCTAAACATAACCACAAACGATGAAGAAATGCTGCCAGCATTCATTGCTACCCTTAATACTCCAAACTCACATGTTAAGACCCTATTATCCATTGGAGGAGGTGGATGTGATCCAAAAATATTTTCGGCAATTTTTAATAGTAGCTCATCTCGCGCAGTTTTCATACAGTCTGCTATTGAAATTGCGCGACAATATGGGTTCGGTGGTCTAGACCTTGACTGGGAATTCCCCAACAGTCAAGAAGACATGTCAAACCTTGGTACACTGTACAAGGAATGGCGTAAAGCGCTTAATAAGGAGGCAAAGGTAACAGGTCGAACTCGGCTGCTACTAACTTCAGCTGTTTATTTTGCATCGAAATATCCAATTTCCGATGTTGTCGGATCATTGTACCCTGGTGAAGCCATACGTAGATACGTTGATTGGATCAACCCAATGTGCTATGATTACCACGGGTCTTGGGATTCCGTAACTGGTCAACCTTCAGCACTACATGATCAAAATAGTAATATTAGTACTAGTTATGGTATAAAATCATGGATTGAAGCAGGAGTACCCCCAAAAAACCTGGTCATGGGCTTGCCACTATATGCGCATACATGGACGCTAAAGGACCCGAATGTGAATGGAGTTGGTGCCCCGGCCGTTGGCGTTGGACCAGGAAATGGGATCTTGATATACTCCAGGGTGGTCCATTTTAACAGCGCGAACAATGCGACAGTGGTGTACGATGGAACAACGTCGTCTATGTATTCTTACGCTGGTAATGTCTGGATCGGGTATGATGATCCTTTATCTGTCAAGAAGAAGGTCCAGTTTGCCCGGTCTTATCGGCTGGGTGGATATTTTTTCTGGGCTCTAGGCCAGGACAAGGATTGGTCCATATCAAGACAAGGTATGTACTTGGTTAGTTGGTTACAAGTTACAACAGTGTGCACTCACCCTAGTCTTCTTGTGACAATCTGTTGGTTTTTCACCCTATAAAACGACTCAAATTGACACTTTCAAATTGACCCTTAAGCTGTTAATTTTAGTGCCTATTTCCTCCTACTCATACATACACCTTTTTTCCATTCCTTTCCCTACACTTTCCGTCAAAACAAACGCAGCCATAGTGTTGATTTATTAACAGAATTTGAAGCAATTTGATTCTGGTATAGAAGCTGGATCAAATGGTATGGAAATTGATTTAGTTGATCAACATGAATTAGCCAGTTGATTTGGGGAAAAAATATTTAAATAGGGAATGAATCATCTAGGAAAAAGATACTTTTAATAGAGCTCTTTTTCTTTTTAGTGTTCGAACTAGTTTGAGCTAACCACCCGTGTTTATGTTTTGCAGCTTCAAGCGCATGGGACCATTGAGGAGCTCTCACTTTTTGTCTCTCAGTAAATCAATTTGTAATAATGTAATAGTATTGTGAAGAGATTCATAATTCATGAATTTTAGAAGAACAGTTACATTTCGAACGTGTCATTGTGCTTTGATGCAGCTAATTCTTGTTTTTTTTCATCTTGTTCATGCATGCTGTATATTTCTTGAGGCCAGGCCATAGATTTTATGCTATTAGAACTTCCTTTATATTGGGGTATTAAATCCAATTGTGGCAGCTAATTGAAGGAGCACCGTGTAAGTGTCGAATCGTCGCGAGATATCTTGTTCTAATTCATTTTCGGTGGCTATTATTAAACGTTTGATTCTTAGTTTAATTTTGATCTTAGTTGGTTATTGTTGGAGTTATCCCTCACATGAGGAGAGAAAACAATTTGGAATTCGGCGTTGAAATGTCTTAGATGAAGCGATATCGTGGTTTTCGATGACTAGTATCTATCCTTCGGTCTCCAAACAGAGTAACAGATATAAGAGAAACCAGGACAGCTCAAGTCTAATTTTCGTGGGCTTTGCTTCTCATTGAAATTTGGTTTTGGAGATAAAACCAAAAATCAAAGGTTTTGGAAAACCTAACCTAACAAGTCGAAGGATTGGAATCCGGACTAAAACAAGAGAGAACCTTTCTGAGATCTGGTAAAAAGAGATAAAGTGATCTAGTAAGGTGAGACCGAAAGGAGATTGTAATCTTCCTTCCCACTTTATTAAGAACCTCTTCTTGTGGAAGTAGGCATCATTGGTAGAAACGGTAAATCTTTGTGTTGTGGTTTGCTTTTTTGCTTTACATTATTATCATTGTTAATAGTTGTTTTAGCGAGTTGGGCATGTTAGTATAGGTTATAGTTGATATTTAGATTTTGTCGGGAGTTGAATTGTGTTCAAATACAAGTTATCGTGTAGTGGGGAATCGATTGGTATTGATATAATCCCCAACAAGTGGTATCGAGCAGGTTAGAATAGCAAGGGTGTTAAATCTTGGTCGGGGAAGGTGTTTGAAATTCACGAGAGAAGATTTGAGATTAAATAACTTGTAGAGATGGACCATTAAAGTGAACACTTTCATTATGATGAGTCTGAATAGGAAGAACTACACCATCTGGAAAGCCCGGATGGAAGACTTGCTATCTTCGCTAAGGACTTGGCACTTCCCATTGAGAATGAGGGAGTAAAACCGGAAAATATTATGAGTATCGAGTGGAAAAGCTTGACTAGAAAAGCGATTGGATACATTCGACGGTGGATTGGCAGCGGTGTCTTTCACCATGTGAAGAGACTACGATCTATGGAAGAAACTTCGAAGACCTTTATGAGAGGAAGTCGGGTGGAAACAAAGTGCTAGTCGTTAAGAAGTTTTGGAACCACGAAGTACCAAGAAGGTTCTTCAATGTCCGAGCATCTAAATGAAGTCTGAGAATATCATCAATCGGATGCATTTGATGAAGATCAATTTGGGAGGCGAAGTTGAGGCTTTGTTTCTATTAGGCTCTACCCGAAAGTTGGGAGACATTAGCGGTTTTCTACAAGGCGCCCAAGGATGGAATTGTTACCATGGAGATGGCTACCACGTCTTTGTTGAATGAGGAGACTAGAAGGAGTGCAAGAAGCACTCTTTCTCCTCGGAGATCCTTTCACGTGAGAAACGGGGAGAGAGGTCAAAACAGAAAACCATCTCGTTCTAGAGGTGATGGCGAAGTAAATCTAGGGGTGAAGCTAGAACTCCTAAGGCGAGGAGAGGCAATGTTACTATTGTGCCCAAAGGCCACTTAGGATATGAGTGCGAGAACGAAGAGGGATGAGAAGAATAAGCGCGTGTACATGAAGACATGGTGGAGGAGCTAAACACAGAAGATACTACCGCACTAGTCGGCGACCTAGTAGAATTTGTCTTGTAGTGTGTCTTTGTCTTAGTACCTCATGTCGGGATACGAGTGGGTGATAGAATCTGGGGAGCATCCTATCCAATCGCGCCTGAGGGGATTCTTCACTACCTACGGTGTGGTGTGAATATGGTGAAGTAAGGATGGGTAATGGAGTCTCGAAGATTATAGGCATTGGAGATGTTCATGTAGAAACCAATGTCGGCTACACCTTGACACTCAAGGATGTAAGACATGTCCACGACATACGGTTAAGCCTAATTTAAACCGGGAAATTAGATGGCGATGGCTTTGTAAACTTCGTTTGGTAGCGGGGTATGGAAACTAAGCGAGAGGTTCCATTGTAGCGAGAGGAGGAAAGAAAACTTTGCTCTCTTTACAAAATTGAGGCTAGTTTGAAGGCGAATCGCAAAAGAAGAAGCTTCATCGAGGCGTGGCACAAGACCGCGTGTCACATGGGCATAAAAGGGATGAAAGTTCTTGCTAAGCAAAAGGCCATGCCGGACATTAAAGGTACACATTTAAATACATGTAATTTTTGTTTGGTAGGAAAGCAATGGGGTGTCTTTTTCAAAGATTCCCGTCTCCACGAAAAGGACAATCGTCCTTGAGCTAGTGCACATAGACTTATGTGGTCTATGAGTGAAGTCCCACCGGGGATACTTCTTGACATTCATTGATGATCGTCCAAGAAAGATATGGGCCTATAGTCCGAAGACGATGAGGATGAAGTACTTGGCGTGTTTGAGAAATTCCACATGGTGGAAAGAGAGACCGGGAAGTTGTTGAAGTGTATTCGCTCGGATAATGGGGGTGAGTACATTGGGCCATTTGAAGAGTATTTGCCGAGTCATGGGATTAGGTCATGAGCGCAAACCGTTCCCAAGACACCCTAGGGAGAATGGAATAGCAGAGAATGAACCGTACCATTGTAGAGAGGATGAGATGCATGCTATCTCACTCTAAGCTACCTAGAAGCTCTTTGGGTAGAAGCAATGCGCATACCGTGCATGTGATCAACATCCACAAGCAAAGCCTCGAATAGTGATTATGAGAGAGTATGGTGGTCCGAGAGATGTTGATTATGGATACTTGAGGGTATTTGGAGTGCGGGGCATTTGTGCATATTCGAAGGATGAGATCCAAGCTTTGATGACAAAGCCAGCATTGCATTTTTAAGGTTATGGAGATGAAAAGTTTGGTTACAAACTCTATGATCCGATTAACAAGAAGGTAATCCGAAGTCGAGATGTTGTGTTCTTAGAAGACCAAACCATAGCAGACTTTGAGGAGGGTGAGAAGCTCACGGCTTTCACCAATGATCTTGTTGATTGAACCGGAAGTTCCTACTTGTGAAACAGAGAACCATGAGTTTGAAGCTCATGATGAGAATCCTATTGCTCATGATGGGATAGAACCTATTGGTATAGAAGATGCGAGATGAGATGCATGAACCACCACTTGAGCAGCATGAAGTGCAACCTCCCCGAGGCACCGCCAGATGGGGCAAGGAGGTCCGATTGGAGGAGAATAGCTTCAACCGGTATCCACCACATAATGCGACGTGCTACTATCGGATGGTGGAGAACCTATGTACTATCAAGAGGCACTTGAAGGTACAGACAAAGAAAAGTGGTTCAAGGCCATGCATGACGAGATGGATTCTTTGCATAAGAATCACACTTATGAGTTAGTTGAGAAACCCACAAGGAGAAAAGTTCTCAAGAATAAGTGGATATACAAAGTCAAGCATGAGGAGAACAATCCTCACTCAAGGCATAAAGGTCGCCTTGTTGTGAAGGGATTCGGTCAAAGAAAAGGGATTGACTTTGATGAGATTTTCTCTCATGTAGTAAAGATGACTTCTATCCGGGTGGTATTGGGTATGGAAGTATGAACCTAGAGGTTGAAAGCGGCTAGATGTTAAGGCGGCTTTTCTTCATGGAGACCTTGAAGAAGATGTCTACATGGACCAACCCGGAGGGGTTTGAGGTCAAAGGCAAGGAGCACCTAGTATGCAAGTTGATAAAGAGCTTGTATGGGTTGAAGCAAGCACCGGAGGCGGTGGTACATAAAGTTTGACTCCTTTATGGCGAAGCAAGGATACAAGAAGTCCGCCCAGATCATTGTGCGTTTGTTGAGAGATTTCCGGATGGAGATTTCATTGTCTTTATTTTTGTATGTGGATGATATGTTGATAGTTGGCCCAAACATCAACAAGATATCCAAGCTAAAGAAAGACTTGAGTAAGTCCTTTGAGATGAAGGATTTGGGTCAAGCAAAGCGAGATACTTGGGATGCGGATCACTGCGTGTGAGAAAAGAGTGGGAAGTTGTGGCTTTCAAGAAAGCTACATTGGAAGGTGTTGAAGAGATTCAACATGGATCAAGCCGGCGGTCGGTTGTCCGCTTGGTGGCCGTTCGCATGACCAAAGAGATGTGTCCAAAGGGTGAGCATGGCGAGTCGGATGGAAAAGATTCATTATGCATCCGCGATGGGCGGTTTGATGTATGCCATGGTGTGTACTAGACCGGATATTGCTTTTCGCCATTGGGGTTGTAAATTTTTCGTCGAATCGGGTAAAGAGCATTGGGAAGGTGTTAAGTGGATATTGAGATATCTCAAAGGCACTTCCAAATCATGTTTGTGCTTTGGTGGAAGTAAGCCCTTACTTGGCGCTAATCGATGCAGACATGGCGGTGATGTTGATTCGATGAAGTCCACCTCCGGTTATCCGGGTTACTTTGCGAGAGGGAGTTTCTTGGCAATCTAAGTTGCAAAAGTGTGTTGCCCTCTCCACTTCTGAAGCCGAGTATATTGCAGCCAGCGAGTGTGTAAAAAAGAGTTGCTATGGGATGAAGAGGTTCTTCACCTTAACTAGGCTAAAGAAAGGGTTTGTAGTTCTATGTGGCGGTCGGGGCGCCATCCGGCGAGCAAGAATCCGAAGTTTTCATTCTAGATCCAAGCACATACACGATGGCGTTATCATTGGATTAGAGAAGTACTTTCGAAGACAAGCATTTGTGTATCGAGAAGATCCATACCGACAAGAGCGGGTCGATATGATGACCAAAGTCTTACCGAAAGGTAAGTTTGATGTTTGTTGTCTTATTGCGGAATGGCGGACTCCTCCCGTTGATTTGGCAATTGCATGGAGGTATCCCCCCACCGCTCGAGGGGGGAGATTGTTGAGTTATCCCTCACATGAGGAGAGAAAACAGGTGGAGAAAGGCTAATCGGGCGTTGAAATGTCGAAGAGGATGGGGACTTCAAGGCCAGATTCCGGGATTAGATGACTAGAGGCGACCAGCTTCGATCTCCAAGATATGGCATTGAAAGAGGGCGCTTCAAGGCCAGTCTAATTTTCGTGGGCTTTCTTCAAGATTCGAAATTTGGTTTTGGAGATAAAAACCAAAAATCAAGGTTTTGGAAAACCTAACCTAACAAGTCGGGAAGGATTGGAAGACTAAAAAAAAGAGAGAACCTTTACGAGAGATACAACCCTCAGTAAAAAAGAGATAAGAGTGATCTAGTAAGGTGAGAGACTGAAAGGAGAGATTGTAATCTTCCTTCCCACTTTATTAAGAACTGGCTCTTGTGGAAGTAGACATCATTGGCCGAACCACGGTAAATATTTGTGTTGTGGTTTGCTTTTACTGTTTTACATTATTATCTGTTGTTAATAGTTGTTTAGCGAGTTGGGCATGTTAGTGTAGGTTGTAGTTGATATTTAGATTTTGTCCGGAGTTGAATTGTGTTCAAATACAAGTTATCTGTGTAGTGGGGGAATCGATTGGTATTGATATAATCCCCAACAGTTATATCATTTTGTGGCCAGTATCTATCTATCCTAACAGAGTAACAGATATAAGAGAAACCAGGACATAGTCCTAATTTACATTGTTTCTTTGCTTCTCATACCACAAAGCATGGCTTGTCTAGCAAACCTTAATGGTATTTCTCCAACCTCATCTCTCAAAGAGAGAGTTTTAAAGTAGAAAACGTACACTTCAAGAAGATTGGCAGTTGTTGGACTTTCCAGCAATGAAACAGAACAATTCCAACAGCACTAAGGAAACAACTGAAAATCTCAGCGAAACTGCTAAAGTACTTCATCTGATTTTTGGTATTTGAAGCAAGAGTGTGAGAAAAGACTTCAGATTATTCAATTATGTTAGAAAAATCCCGGCAACGGAAGTGTGCTTTACTAATTAGCCAAAAAAATATTATGTTAGCTTGATCCAAGATTTTCGAAATCATCGATCAAGTAGAAGGTGCATAAAAAATGATGTCAACATCGCTGGAACTTACATTACATGATTAGAATAACTTGTTTTCAATTTTGTCACAAATGACCTTCGCTTACAAAATCGTTCTCATGCAATGAAAATACAGAAACAATATAGTTTGCTAGTAAGAATTGCTGTTTATTTATTAAATATTTAATATAGGGATGCCAACTCCAGATTGAATGGAAAACCTATTATCTCTTCTTGTCCATCGGCTACTCCATTAAACTTTTGATATCACCCATCCCAAGCCTTCGATGCTGTATGTATCATTAAAAAAAAATGGTTAATCGGTCCAAAAAGTTTCTCTAGACAAGTTGCTAACAATTGATGAGTGTATGTTAATACCAATTAGCTTATAATAATCTATTTTAGGATTTTTACCATTGAAAGTGATTTCTTTATTTGAAAAATTAAGTGTTGAGATGTGAGCTTCAGAGAAACATCATTTTTATTTTTATGGTTTTTCATTCTTCCTACTTGGTTCGTAAGTATGGTCGTATGGAGAGCCATGAACAAATACCTAGGCTTGAGACCTTCCATTCATTATCACCACTTATGGCCCAAAAGAAGTATCCACCGAGATGTTGGGCCTTAGCAAATCCTATCTTCGCGGAAACATATCTAGGGTCATCGTACCCGATCCAGGAAGTTCCAGCAAAGGAATATGTTGACACAGTAGTCTTATCGTACACAACAGTCGCACCATTTTTCCGGTTGAAATTCTCCACATCTGCGAATGTCATTGACCCGTCACCAGGTCCCACACCAACTGCAGGTGCACCGATCCCACGCACCTTTGTCTTCTTAAGTTTCCACGTGTGTCCATACAATGGCAGTCCCATGATCAACTTTGTTGGTGAAACTCTCGATCTGATCCATGATTTGAGCCCAACCTTAGTCACACAAACCGTGTGAAGTGCCTACCACTCCCGCTCTAAAACCTCGCTCTCGCAGTTTAAGTGCCAATCCCTCATAAAACCCTGCTATGAGATTTTTAAAACCGTGCTCTCAATTTTTACAACCGCGCTCTCCGAAATCTCAACGAAAATCGTTTTTTTCCTTCAACAAAAAAAATTGAGAACTACCTTAGAACTTATTTTAGGTCTATCTACAAGAAGTTTCAATTGAAAGGAGTAGTATTTGGGTCGAGATAATAAAAAAATCAAGCTTGACGTGTGTGTTCACTGGTTTACATGACTTCTGACACTGTGTTCTTGGCAAACAAAGAGAGAAAGGAGAGAAGAGAGTGGAGTTGGATATTGTATAAGACCTATTGATGACATGTGGAGTCAGAGGTACAAAAAGTCGTCTGTTGAAGATTGTGAAGAGAGAACATTTGCGGTGGATCAAGTCCGCGAGAAGAATCGCCGAGAAGCGCCATATAGGGAGTGGGACAGGTGGAGAGCTAGAAGGCGAGGGATAAAGTGGTGATGAACGAACCTGATGAGAGAAGGAGTTAGAAAAAAGGGAGAGTATAAAAAGAGGAGAAGAGGAGGAGAAAAGGGGTCGAGAAAAAGAGAGAGATAGTAATTGTTTGAGTATACATTTTGGCGCCGTCTGTGGGAAAGAGCGAGATAAAATGGCCACCATAACAAAAAAGGGAGTAGGAAGACCTAGAAAAGAAGTTATTCGAGAGGTAGTAGAGGAAGAAGTGAGTGAAGAAAGAGAGGTGGGTGGAGAGGAAGACATATCTGATGTGGCGGCAGACGCCACCAGACTTATGCAAGAAGAAATAGTCAGGTTAAGAAACGAGAACGATGAGTTGAGAAAGGAAAAGAGACACCGCACAAGATGACATGGAACATGGGGATCGTCGGGGCAGTGAGATGGAAGGGGAAAATGAGGTATACCAGTCTTGGGGAGTAGATACAGTAGAGGGCATCAGGCTGGAAGTGGTACAGGCCATGATCGAGAAAGATAGAGAAACAAACCGTGCGGTTGAAAAAGTGAACCAAAGTGCTACTCAAAAGGAGGTTGCTAACCTCAACAAGAATCCACTGGCGGATTCGATCTGGAATTCAGAGGTACCTAAGAGATTCAGTCAACCAAGATTCGAAAGGTATGATGGGAAAGGCGACCCAATTGATCATTTGCATCATTTTAGACAACAGATGCCATTGTGGCAGGAAAATAAGTATGACGGATTCGCTATTTGCATGATGTTCCCCGCAGTTCTTTAAGGGGGGGCGCGGATCGGTTGGTATTACCGCTTATCTTCGTGGAGCATCAGTAGATTTGAAGAGCTAGAGCGTGCCTTCGTGGACCATTTCATCCACCAGAAACGGAGGGTAGTGGATATCGCGGCATTATTTAACATCAAACAGAGGTCAGCGGAGTCATTAAGGGAGTTTCTGTGCATATTCAAAGAAGAGACCCTGAGGGTGGAGAATCTGGAGGAGCATACAGCGGTCATTGCATTTCAGCACGGCTTGAAGCAGGGGACTAGGGTTCACGAATCAGTGTCCAAAATCGAAATCACCACTTTGCACGCTCTATACCCAAAGGTAGAAAAATATATTCGGTACGAAGATATAATGCAAAGAAATGCGAGGGAACAAAAGAGATCGGGGAAGGCAGTGCAGGCGGTGGATAAAAATGATAGAAGAGATAGGGGAAAGAGAGAAGAGAGAGAAGGGGGATCCAACAGAGGGGAAAGGCGTGGACCCGACAGAACGGGAGATCGGAACAGGAGAGATATTCGTGAAAGAAAGTCGTACCGTGAGATAGAACAAACACCTCTTAATAGGCCGTTAGAGAAAATCTTGCCACTTATCAAAGAGTTGCAGCATTATGAAGGACCGCGGAATACACCTGGAGAGATTGAGGGGAAACCTTTTTGTGCCTATCATCAGATTAGAAACCACGCCACTAACGAATGTTATGCTTTGAAGTGGCTGGTGGAAAGAATGATTGAGAAGGGGATGCTTAGAGAGTATGTCGCGAAGGTTCGTCATGCGGAGAGAGGACAGGCTCCCGCTAGGATCTTGGGAACAATAAATGTCATTTACAGTGGAGAGACACTTGGGAGGAATGCCCACCGTGACAAGATGAGAAGGACAGCGAGCTTACAACAGGTAAATGAGGTGGCAAGCATGACGCGGTTAGTTTCAAGAACCGCGATTGCCGAAGGAAACATAACGTTCACTCCGAAAGACTTGGAATCAGTGATTTCGCCGCATGAAGATGCGTTGGTGATTACCATAACAATGGATAATTATCTAGTGAAGCGAGTGTTGATAGATTGCGGAAGTTCAGTAGACATGTTGTTTATAGGGGCCATGGAAGAGATGAATATAGATAGGGATCAGTTGAGGGTTTCTCAGACTAATTTGTATGGCTTCAATGGAAGCATGACAAAGCCTATGGGGGAGGTAACGCGTTACCCGGTGTCCGAGGTCCGGCGGCCGGTATTCACCAGGTTTATGGTGGTAGATACTGGGTCCCAATATAATGTCATTCTAGGGAGAAGATGGATTCATGAAATGAAGGCTATTCCGTCGACCTATTATCAGGTGATCCGCTTCCCCGCGAAGGGGGGGGTGTACGAAATTAAGGGGGATCAGGTCGCGGCTCAGAATATACACCAAGTGACGGTGAAAAGTATGGTTCGTGGAATAGGGGGTGAAAAACCGACGAATGATAAGGGAGAAGCGTAGCAATTACAGGAGGCGGAATTCACTGAAGGATGCGAGTCTCATCAGAGACCGAAAACTCTGGATGAGATCGAGATCGTGAACCTGGGGGTGGGAGAGGAAGAGAAGTTTACTTCGGTCGGGTCGGACTTGCCAAATGAATGGAAATTCAAACAGGCACAATTATTAACAGAGAATGCTGACATATTTGCATGGGCGATTGAAGATATCACAGGAATAGATCCAAAGTTCGCTTGCCATCACTTGCATATGAAGGAGGGTGCGAAGCCTGTAAGACAGAAGATGAGAAGCGTAAGACCCAAATACGCGGAAGGGATTCGCGAAGAAGTTATACGGCTTAGGGATGCGGGTATAATCAGGGACGTAGAATGTACGGAGTGGCTGTCCAACGTGGTCGCGGTTTCAAAAAAGAACGGCAAGGTTCGAATGTGTGTTGACTTTACGGACGTAAATAAAGAGTGCCCTAAAGACTGTTATCCTATGCCGCGAGTGGATGAGTTAGTAGATAGAACCGCTGGTTTCAAAGTATTCTCTTTCATGGATGCTGATAAAAGATAAAATGAATAGTCTACCTACAAAATGAACGATGGAACTCAAAACGTAAGTAAACTAAAACTAACTTATGATGCTTATATTTATCAAAGTTTCTCTACTCTCAATCCTATGAGATATAGTGGAGTAGGAAGTCCGTTCCACTCCTAGTGCTCTAGCATGGAATGTTTTCTAATCTAATTAGTCGGTCTTAAGTCAATGAGAGCTTTACGAAGGTGATATACTACGATACTTACTGAATTTGATTACTTGAATTTAACTACGAATGATATGGAAATATGATTGTGCTTGAATCTAGATAAAGGATTAGAGGGGAATTGAATCCACCTCGAATCCAACTTAATAGCCTAACATAGATTCTTGTATCTCGATTTTTACGTTCTTACGGCAAGAAATTCGAGTTCTAATCCCTAGTGTTCATGTCATTTCTACCGAGTACTAACTAGCATGTGAGGTTGTCCACCCATTCTCATGGCGAATCACGACCTTCTAAATTGGAATAGATTCTACAATGTTTCTATACTATACCACTAAGTTTTCATCAAGGTTTCATCAACCCCTCTAATGGAGGTTTTAGCCTTGAGTCATCAAACCATCATTTCCCATTTCATTATAACTACACATCGTATTAAAATTCTAACTTAACTAAATTAACTAACAATGGTTCAATCTATTTAAACTACGGAATGATAATCAACAAGAATTAAAATCAGATCTATAAATTGAAATAACATAATTCGAAATTGAGAAAACAACTATTTTATTTATCTAATCAATCAAGAACAATGATTCAAAGACTTAATCTAAACAAGAATTGAAAATGGAACTAAAGCTTAATTTAATTAATGAAAACAGATCTAGAATTATCTATATTATTTTAGGTCTAACTAGCTACCATTAACAAAGAGCTAAACTTTTGTTTTTATACTTTCAGATCCAAAAATCGTGCATGGGCTTGGAGCCATGTTTTGGGCCAGAGAATCAGGCCCAAAACCCAATTCTTTCAGTCCAAAAAGGCCTCTTCAGCTGCAGTTTTCTTCCACACACTTTTAATCCACTTCTGCTCCTCTGATTGGGTCAAGGATTAGACCATTGGAAATCTCTTTCCGAGCCGGTCGTTTTGACATAAGGTAGGCCCCATTCCGAGTTCTGAGTCCAAAGATACGGCTTTCGGAAGTTCTGACTGACTTATTGTGATGTTTTGGCCGTGTCGACTTTTCAGCTTTTGACCGGGCTTTAGGAAGGCTTTATCTTCTTGAATCTTGGCCTTTAATCACGGAACTCCTTAGTAACCGAACTTTTCTCCTTTATCTCACTAAAGTGGCACATTTACGCACATAATGGACTTTGAAGCACGAAATGCATAAAACAAATGTCGGTGTTAACTCTTAATTATTACTCACATAATTGGTCCAAAAGTATGATGTTAAAGGGTTAAAACTACAGTTTTGGGCTCTTATCAAACCACCCAAAAACAGCATTTTGCTTGTCCTCAAGCAAAGATGAGAAATTAAAATAAGTGACCAAAAATGGAGTTCTATCTACTCTCGTTTATTTGAGCGATTGCATTGACCCCTATGCGACAAGGCCTTAAACCACTAGGAATTCCCTAGTGGACGAAGTTATAGCCCTCGTGAGAGTTTTCAGTGAAGGTACTCACAAACTTCAACTATACTACAACGACTAAGAAATAAAACTATTGTTTTCCTCATTCATGTCCCAACTATCTATACATCTCACTAGCAATTGAATAAGAATAACCAAGTCAAAACCTAAACTAATATATGCATAATAATCAATCATCTATGATACAAATATATATACTATGAGTAATACTATGAAATGCCTAGCGGGTTCGTTTTCTGAAAACTTCGAATAAGCGTCCTTAAGTAGGTCCTCACATAAATGTCAAGACAAAACCACTATAATGATTTTTCTACTCAAGTTTATCTTTGCTCCATTGTGCGGTGGGCACACTTTACCTTACAATCTCAATGACAACAAGGAAGCGGGTCGATCAAACACATCGCCACTTACTATCACACTAACCTATTCCTAATTGAGCTAGAGGTCTTTATTAGGTGTTACGGGGATTAGGAGATGGTTTAAGAAGGAAGGAAATGGATATTCAAAAGGACAAGTCCGAGATAATAGAGTCTTCATATTATATAACTTAGAAAACCTTGTTATTTTCTTTTTGCTTCTATACTTTGTTTCCATCCTTAGCCATATTTTTTTTTTCTTTTCTTTGGCTTTTGACTCCCTTTTATTGGAGTTTTTATTTATTTCTATATTATTTTTTTTCTTTTCCTTGGATGGAAACTTCTTTTCTTTTTAGAAGCAACTAACTAATTTTTGTTTATACAGGTTTTTCTCTTCTTCTTTCTTCACTCATTCTATTCTCAGACTTATTCTAAATTGGGTAAGTTGATTTATTTTATTTTTTTTTATTTTATTTTTGTTTTTGTAACAGGGTAAAGGAATTGTGGTTTATGGAAGGCTAAAGAAAGGCTCAGAGGGGCGACTAGCGGGAAATAATTCATAGGTTTGAATTTCTTGTTATATCGATCCAAAAAGGGCCTAAATTCTTGCTTAGGATATGGCATAGTGATCAAGCAAGTGGACGTGTGATATCCCTATCCGGATTTTACTTCTCCCTTGTGTCATTTCTCAATTGTTTTATTTCATATAAGGCTTTAGGCTATATTCTCACAGGATTTGTAGAATAAGTACTCTAGCCTAGATTTGAAACTTATCGCTAACAATCATAGATACTCATGTAATATATTTATAGATAGATGCAAAGATTATTACCTATATATTAACCTAAGTTTCTAACAATTATTTCGATGCAAAAGCTCATTGAGACTTCTAGATTGTTAAGAGCATGGAGAAAGAAAACAATACCAATATTCCTAAGTGTATAGCATAACTTATTTATTTATATTTTTGAATTGATTTTTTTTTTAAAAATTTTAACTAGAAAACAAATGCATATTATATATATCTATATCCTAACAGATGCCTCAATTACCGTGTTTCTATGCCCCAAAACAAGAATCATGCTTTGTCCTCAAAGTATTGTAAATAAAGAGGGTAGGAAAAATACCATTGAAGCGTGTGAAATTCGAGTGAACATCCGCAAAACAAAGTTAGAACGCACTACTATAGGAAATAAACCGACATAACTCTATAATGAAGTTCCACCCATTATGGGGTTAACAAAAATGAAATTGCTTGGGACATAAGCGGACACTAAAAAACTAAAACTTACCTTATCTCCCGCTTTTAAGCATCCTCCTCCTCATTAAAGATATGAGGTTCCTTCAAGATCCCCGCCGGTCCATTATAACTTGCCAAGCTTGCCGCCATTTTATCATCTACTAATGCTAACTGTTAAGTGTTATTATGTCCGATGGGATGTAATGGGCGACCAAACCAAATGAGGTCACACCGCCATCCCAACCAAGTCATTATTCGCGAATGAGCGAACCACCTATTGGTGGGTCTCATGACTTCAACCCTTTTCCAATTTGTGAATTGTGCGCGCGAATATGTGTAAACAACTACGCATGATGCGGCTTACCAACGGGCATAAGAAGATACTTACGCCTCATGGTTTGGGCTCTCTTAAGACTAGTGACCAAAACTCGGGGGGAATGTCATAGTGGCGGCGTCCCCTCGCCTAAAGCGAGGAAAATGTCACCAGAAGATCTTGTTTGCGAAAATGAAGCGCCATTCCCCAAAATATTCATCGGGATGAATAACATAGTGGTGCCTACGTTTAAGGAAAGGCTACCAAGGGCAATGCTATATAAGCCTCGGTCCATTACTTCGAAATACCCTCCCCATAATAATCATGGAAATATGTATAATCATAAAGATATGCATTATCAGTCATATATGCCCATGTGTGAACAGGATCAGGTATTGGTATTCCTAAAACTAAGGCGACCAAATTTTTATTGAATTCATGTGTCGTGTCATTGACTACGACGGAGAATTCTTGATCTCCATCCTGATTACAATAGAATTTAACGTGGTCATAGAAATAAGCAGTAAGTTGTGGTGAATATGACTCGTCATCACTTACCGATAGATGGCGCCATCCTAATCGCGAGGATCCCGTGGCCGGAACCGGTGTCCATAGGTCCGGTGCCCAACACATCTTCGAAAAGACTGTTCAAGTATGACTACGGGAGATGTCATCTTAACTACTCTTTGAACAGTTCCACAAAAATCTTGGAATGACCCCTGTGAAAATTGAAAATTTCAGCGTTCACGAAGAAGGCGGCGATGCGTCTTGGCGGCTTCGTATAGGGCGCTGGTCGCTCTTCTTGTAAATTGATTTGATGTTATGGCGCTGGTCGCTTTTGGTATGAGGGCGGGTTGCGCGCTCTAGGTCCGATAGGCTGAGGCGAATTGGTCGCTCAAGTATGAGGGCGGTCGCTCGACAAAATTCTTCAAAAAAAAAAAAAAGCGCTAGCGCTCGACAAAGCGCAGCGGCTGTAGTAATACCAAAACCGGAGTTTAGAGCAAAAAGAAGGTAAAACTTGGAGTGGATGGTGCGGGATGATGGTGGGATGTATTGTGGTTTGTTAGTGTAGAAAGGATGGAGTTTAAATAGGTTAGGAGCTTCCAAAACAAATCGGGAAGTTCCCTATTTATTTGAAGGCAATTTTCGGAAATAGGAAAATTCCCAAAACCGAAAACGGAAACAAGCCATTTTCATAATTTCCTAAAAATCCTGGTATCTTTCATACTGGATTTAGAATAGGAACTTCTAAACTCTCCTAGATTTCATGCTACCACCACACAAGTCATAGATATGCCGATATCGGCCAAATTATCAACCTTTCCTCCAAGACAACTTCACATATATATGATCATATAACGACTTATGCTCGGTCTAAATATTTCCACCCCCAAACAAGTCGGGAAGGTGGGATAAATAATAAAACAAGCAGTACTCGAAAATAACCAATTATATTAAAAATAAAATAAAATATAAATCCAAACAACATTAAATAAACACATTACTATTTAAATTTAACTACTGAATTAAAATCCTTCTAATAAAATGAATTTATGAAATAACAGCGAACTCCAACTGGGGTGAACACCTAGTTTTGTGATGATGATGGACCTTGAGATGGAGATTGGCTTGAACCCTCTGTCCTTTGGCGACGACTCATGCCCGTCGGACTCGGTGAAAACAGAGTCCTCCACGGGTGGCATGCGTCGTAGCATCTCTATTCGGAACAAGCGTTGGGCTTCCATCTCGCATCGAAAAAATCGATACATCGGGTTTGTTGTTCCGGTGGATAGTCTCTATGTTATACAAGATATCGTCGAGAACCCGCCGAGCATTTCAAATCTCCTCGAAGGTTCCCTTGCTTCTTTTGAACTACTATCTGTCTATTTCGGATATCTCCACAAATACCATAAACGCACCGCAAGGTAGTTTGCAACACTTGCATGCGTTCTACATTAGAATTACACTTCTCTAATGCATCTTCATCCATCCATGTCATATCTTCCCTTTCATCCTCCGACTCATCCATTTTTTCTTCAGACAACGACCAAGTCTCTTGGATGCAATCCGTATAGATACTTGCATTAGAATGCAATTTGATCTTAATAGGAGCAAATCTTGCGACAGCTCTAAAGGAGAGCATGATCTTAGTGATCAATACGGGAAGAGGCGCTAAACTCTTCCCCACTCCTCGAATCACATTAAACATTAAATCAAGGATGCAGAAATTATACTTCTTTGTTTGCAAAATCCAGAGAACGTGCAGACATTGCAGGCCAATATCACTGACTTTGTCTTTCCCGAGGACGTTCCTACCAATCCACTGAGCTCTGACCCGGTTGATTGGTTCTCGTGGTGATCCGGCGGACGAATGGGATGTCGGATTGTATTCACCCTCCACGGCGGTATCTTTCATCAAAGCGGGAACCCCAAAGATCTTTGGGGTTCCCGAATTGTCGTTACTAGGTTGCTTTCAAAGCGTAATTCCTAACATTCGACTAACAACCGCCGCTAAGCGTTACTTCTCTCCGCGTTCCTCCTAACTTTATGAAAATCCTATCCCCTTCCAATTCTCGCTTTTTATAAAACTGTTCTACCAAATCATAGTGATAGAACTCCTCAGTTGAGTACCACAGTCCGTTCCAATGTCTCTTGAACATCTCCGGCGTCGTAAAGAAAATGGAATCGGAAGCAAACGCGTGTTCCGGCAAAATTCTACGTCGTAGCGCCATTGAAATTTCTTAGACTACTAATGGTTTGTAGACTGTGGGGGAGGCGAGTTTTGAAGAAAACTACTAAAAACGGCGTTGGTGGCGTTGGTGGTGGTGGTGGAAACTATAATTGTTGGCTGTTTTTCGAAGTTGGGTTGGTGGTGATGATTGTTTAGAGAAGATTTAGGTGGATTTGATTTCCTTGGTGTAGGTGTAGTTAGGTTTTCTTCCCTCTCTCTATATTTATTTTTTTATTTTGGTTTCCAAAATTTAATTTAACATGTAACCGGCGGTTTGGGATTGAAGTGGAAACACTGTGCGTGCGGGTTGGGAAGGAAGGAGACGCGCAACGTGCGTGCGGGTTGGGCCCAAGCCCAGTTTGAATTCCGAAATTTTCCGATTTTTCGCGCAAATTCAAACTCAATTTGCCGCTTCGTTACTGGCCCGATTTTGGCGAATGAGTTATGGAAATGATCAGTAGAGAATTTCCAATCCAATGATCCATAAAACACTCAATTCCAACCATGGGTGACGTATAAGAGGGTAGAAGAACGCCTCGAAGTGCGTGTGTGACGTAAGTTATGCGAACGAAGGAAATCTTAGTTTAGATTACGTCAACCCAATTGAACTAATGGGCCTAAACAAAACCAATGGAAAGTTGGAACATTCCGATGGAAAGATCGATTGCCCACCCCAAACAAATTTTTAAACACAAAATTTGTTTTACAGCGTGGGTCGTTTAAAGTCAGATTCCCAAGACTTGTTGGATTGCTATTTCTATGATTTTAAGAATTTTAATTTTATTTTTATATGTTTATTATAAGAAACACGAAAAACAATAAATACATAATTCACTCCATAGAGGAACATGACTCAAAACCGGAGAAAACATGCAAAAGTGGCCCCAGATGGGTAGGGTTCTTTACCAGGACGTCGTGGAGGACCGGATGGTCATGATGATACTGAATGCGGGTTCGGTGATGATGAGAGGCGGTTCTAGCCTTTTTGGTCGGAGGACTCTTGGCTGCAGCCGGGGCCTCCTCACCCGTCCGAAGTCACTTTCCCAAAGTTTGAGCTTGTTTGTGGCCATGGCATCGTCCCGATACCGCTGGACGCTGGTTGAATAAAGTCGTCTTCCCAATCCGCCGCGGCAAAGTAGGAAGAGGGGGCGGTATTAGGTGTAGCGGTACGAGATTGAGCGGCAGCTCGTTGGGCAACGGCTTTGGAGTGAGATATCTTGTTGGTGTACTTGAAGGACTTGAAGGCTTTTCTTTTAGGGCGAGGGGAGGATTTGGGAAGTCTTTCTTTGGGTGGTGTTGGTCGGTAGAGCGAACCTTGATAGTTACCTATGGTTTTCAATGAAGAATCAAGGAGAAGAGGGTTCCCCTTGTATGTATCTATACCAAGAACTTCACACTGGGCACTTCCTAAATCACGGAGCTTTTGAAAAATTGTTGAGGAGACGCCGGTGTAAATTTTAGATCGCGAATCGGGCTCCAACCTGTGTCACAGAAGAAAGAGGAATTAAAAGCTAGTTAGGAAAAGACATTGCGAACCAAAAGATGTTACGTACCACTAGAAAGGAAACTGAGATGCCTTAGAGAAACGTCAGAGGGAAGATCCGCGGGTAGAAAACTACCGGACACATATAACGGATAATAATGCCATACTTTGTCAGAAGTAGTAATGTGGAGGACAAAGGACTTTTTCTGTGGTCGGGTACAAAGGGATTGGTATCCTACGCTACCAAACTTGGTACTTTTCTTTATATAGTAATGAGCTATTATGTCGCAGAGTTGGATTTTTGGGGAATTGGTTTTGTTGTAGAAATTCGCGGCGTATAAGATGCGCCAAAAGTTACCAATGCCTTGGCATGGGGGGATGTTGAAATGGTTACATACCGCAACATCTAGAGGAGTTAAGGGAAACCGCAAACCGGCGGCTATCTGATCTACGGTAGCGACGAGACAACCGGACCGCGGTGTGACTAGATGGGGAAAATGGGTAACGCTAGGCACGTGCTCAAGGATCGCGTCGGCGGGGATGCCGTAAGCAGTTTTAATGGCCTTTAAGTTGGGTCTACAACGATATGAAGGCGGGGGAGGAAGAGGGGCTTTCCTTCCTGAAGTGGAAGGTTCCGCGGCAGGGCTAGAAATGTCAGAAGCCGTGGATTCAGATCGTTCCGCGGTATGACCGCTAGATCTGGAGGTGGAGGACGCGGATCCCCTGGAGTGAGTGCCTGAGGCACTCACAGATTCGGATTCCGACATAATAGAATCCGATAAGTTGGAGAGCTCCAACGAAGGGAAATGGAGGAACAGTTACACAAAAAAAGCGTAATCAGGAACAAAGGACAGAAGCAAGGAGGATGAAGACAAACCTGAGATACAAGCAGCAAAGAGCAACGAAAATGAAGAACGATGAAGAAAACTCAAACCTTGAACGGCCAAAAATCCACCGGAAATGAAGAAACAGTAGGAAGGAGGAGCAGAGTGAGAAAAGTGAGAGAGTTTATATGCAAAAGAGGGTTTTGAAGGAAAGAGATGTTTGCCGGGATACTAAGCGGCGGGGGGTAAAAGCGTAATATCGCCAGAAAAAGGGCCGAGAGTAGAAAAGACGTGGGTCCTCGAAAATTGAAAAGGCGGGTTCGACGCTTGGCGTGCGCCCGAAAAAGACGACTTTCATACACGTGCTCTTTGGCCACGTGGATGAGGGCGCACATGCGAAGGGGGTGCATGCCAGAGATGGAATATTTGGAGGAGGTTTGGGATGATTCTCGGAACCGTATACAATCCGCGGACCATAAATGATACCGCGGAATGTCAACGGAACCGAGAGGGGCATCTGTATAGGACCTATTGATGACATGTGGAGTCAGAGGTACAAAAGGGTCGTGATTGATAGTGAAGAGAGAACACCGCGGTGCCGATCAAGTCCTTGTAGCATGAATATAGAACCGCCATATAGGGAGGGGGCGGAGAGAAGCTAGAAGGCGAGGGATGGAGTGGAGATGAACGAACCTAATGAGAGAAGGAGTTAGAAAAAAGGGAGAGTATAAAAAGAGGAGAAGAGGAGGAGAAAAGGGGTCGAGAAAAAGAGAGAGATAGTAATTTTTTGAGTATACAGATATTCTATATTAAAAAAAATAATAAAGAACTAAAAATAATGAGTAGTAATCTGGACTAAGAAATTTCATATGTTTATTTTCTTTTTCTATTTTTGTAACTATATTTCTTTTCATTTTGAATATCTAAGCTTTACTTTGTTTAAATATTTTTTTTTACTACTTTGTTTTACAAATATGTATATTATTTATATATTATATAAGTCGTTCTCAAGGCGCTCTGAAACACAGACCTTCTCAAGTTAGGCGCTCTTACGCTCCCGCTCAGCGTTCTGGTGACTAAGAGCCCAACACTTGTGCTGATTTGACTTTTACGGTCAAATAGTGCAGCCAAGACCCATGATAGTCAAAGCTCATAACGTTAATCCAATCTACGTTTTTCTCTATGGATTGTGATGGGTAAGCAAATGCTGGCTCAGATAGAAAGAATTCAGCTGCAAAGTATACAGCTGAAGATAGCAGAAGTGGCCTTTGTTTTGTTGCACGTGCCTCATCATTGATTGCGTTACGCCATTCTTCAAATAGATGGCCTAGATTATTCATTTCTGCCTGGTTAAGTGGAAACTCCGAATCAAGATCAAGCCCATCAAATCCATATTTACGTGCAATTTTAATCGCTGAGTCAATAAAATTGCGACGATCGCTGCTTTTGCAGCCATGCGAGATAATGTAGTAGGATCATCACCTCCAGCAATTGAAAGAATGGTCTTAATTGAAGGATTCTGATGATGAAGAGTGGAGGTGAATTGGCTAAGCGTATCATGTGCCGAGCCTGGAACTACTGATGTATGCAGATAAAAGAAAACAATAGAAGACAAGGACAGAATAACAGGTAATAACCAAGGCGGCGGATTAGCTGTCCTTAAGGAAAAGGCCCCTTCCAATGGTGCGAGAAAGGCAACAAAGGCATGGCGTCTTTCTCACGAGGATTCAATGGTTAACAGCGGTCGACTTTGCACTAGAAACGGACTACCCTCTAGAACAAACAATATAACTCTCTCGGTGGCGGAAGAAGAGAAGAGAAGAAGATTGAAGCAATAAAAGACTTATCTGTTTTAGGTGTAGGGTGGAGAGAAGGAGTATCCACGAAGTTCCGTTTTGGCTGGTGTGGAGGCAAAGCGGATGACTTCAACTTCGTCTCTTACTCTGAATCGGTTCATCCCTATAGACATAATGCTCTTTGTGTTTATATAGAGGTTTTCGTAGGAATCCAAACATGAGAATGACTCCTCAATTCGGTCTCCCAAAATAGCTATGAGACAGAGTCCAACTCTGAGCTCGCGACTCGCCAAAAACTTGTTCAAAAAAAAAACAAGTTTAGGCAATTGGTAATCCACTACCCACTAGACAACCAGCCCAAGCCCAAGCCCACGACGACTTCGAAGGAAGCGTGTGTGGCTTTGGGTGAGTCCTCCCTCCTAACACAAAAGCCTTTGTACCCTAAGGGCACGCACTTTATGTTAGAGGTTCACCTCATATACCTCACTACCTAGTGGTGGTTCACCAATGTGGGACTAAAAAACACACAAGTATTTGAAATACACATGAAGATTCCAACAATCCCCCACTATTTCAAAATACTTATAGTCCCCACTATTTTGGAATAGGATATTACAAAAGAAATGGGTTAACAAAATGCCGGAGAGAATCGAAAAAAACAATGCATAAGATATCGGGTGCTTTTCGGGCTTGAACCGGTCATAGGGTAACATGTCTTATAATACGGAAAGTGGTGGATAAAAAATCTTTGAACCAACATTCCCTTGTAGTAAAATAGAGGACATGCACCCACATTGCTCCTTCATTATATGCGATTACTCAAGGGTGTTGCTTTTTGCCCTTTGCGGCTTCGTGTTATGTGAATGCTCTAGAGTAGAATACTCATAAGAACCGACCAGTTTCTACATTCACGTAGGTGGATATCCATCAAGTGTACATAGCAGTTAAAATACACTATCTCATAAAAATAATGGACTATGGATTCCATTAAGAGTAAAATAACTCATCCTTTTTCTCATTGCTATTCAAGTTATACAAAGTATACAATAATGCTATCTAGTCATAGGGTGGGACGTCTCAAATAAAGACAATAGCATTTTTAATGGAGGTGACTTGTTTTCCCTTTGAACCTACTTCATGGGATCTCCAATCACATAGGTGGGGTTGCCGTCAGTGTCGCCCTCTATCTAAGGCAAAAGTCCCATCCCCCTCGACGTATCAACCACTTGTCTCCTGTTAAGTGGCTTTGTCAGAGGATCGGCCAAATTTAACTCTGACTTCACATAATCTAGAGCCACAACTCCAGATTCCAGCAGCTGCTTTATAGACTGTAGTCTCGCATTTAATATGCCCGCTTTTCCCATTATACAATTTGCTTTTGCCTTTTGCTTTGCTATTGACGGCCCGACAAATGCAATGCATAGGTGCAAATTGAGGCGGTTTTGTACCAATAGGAAGATCGCCAAGAGGTTTCTAAGCCACTCAGACCCTCTGCGACTTGCTTTATCTAAAGCAATAAGCTCGAACTCCATGGTTGACGAGCTATCAAGGTCCGCTTAGAAGATTTCCAAGCGATCGCGCACCTCCACCTAGGGTGAAAATATAACCACTAGTGGACTTGATATCATGAGAATCGATATCCGGTTTGCATCACAATAACCTCTATCACGTGGAGTTTGTCTAAACCTTATGCCGTAATTCATTGTTCCTCTCAAGTACTTGGCTAATCTCTCTAACGCACTCCAATGTTCCTGACTAGGACAATGAGTGTATCTGCTTAGCCTGCTAACTGCATAAGCAATGTCAGGTCTAGTGCAATTCATCAAGTACATGAGACTACCAATAATTTGGGCATATCTAGACTGAAGTACACCATGTTGAGCATTTTTTCGAAGTTCACTATTTGCCTCATAAAGGTGTCGCATTACGGGCTTACTATCATAAAAGTTAAACTTCTTCAAAAACTTCTCAACATAATGCTCTTTGAAAGCGTGCAGATAGCCATCAATCGCTTTCTCGATGATTTTGATTCCAAGAATCACATCGACTTCTCCCAAATCCTTCATTTCAAATTGGAAGGATAAAAACATCTTGGTGTTTCTCACAACATCAAAAGGAGGACTCATGATTAACATGTCATCCACATATAGACAGGATAATCACATATGAATTCACATCAAAAGATTTGAAGTAAATACATTTATCGGCATCATTTATGTGATATCCATTAGACATCATGACATTGTCAAACTTTTCATGCCATTGTTTTGGCTTTGTTTCAACCCATATAAAGACTTAACTAACTTGCATACTTTATGCTCATTCCCGGTACTATCAGATTCTCAGTGCATCATATATATTTCTTCATCAAGATCACCATTCAAAATGCAGTTTTACATCCATTTGATGAATAAATAAATTATGAATAGCAGACTAGAGCCATTAGAACTCTTATAGAAGAAATCCTAGTTACGGAGCATAAGTATCAAAATAGTCAATGCCTTTCTTTCGGGAGAACCCTTGACTACAAGTCTAGCCTTGTATTTCTCAATGGAACCATCTAGTTTCAATTTCTTTTGAAGATCCACTTGTAACGATAGGTTTTCGCCGTGAGGTAGATCAACTATCTCCCATGTGTGATTAGCTATAATCGAATCTAGTTAAAGTATATAGCATCCTTCCGAAAAGGAGCATCTCAAGAACTAATTGCCTCATTATATCGCCAGGGATCATCATCAAGAAGAAATGTGTAAAAGTCATCACCAAAATTGGTGGATTTCTGTCTCTTTTACTCTTCCTAATTTCTTGTTCAGATCCGATTGATTGTTGTTCACTAGGAGCTACCAACCTCTCAATGCCAATTTTCAAAGGAAACAAATTCTCAAAGAAATCAGCATTTTACTCTCTATAATAGTGTTAGCATCGACAAGGTTATTATCGATTTTACTACTAAAAATCTATATGCAAAGACTATTATGAGCATAACCAATGAACATACAATCAACGGTTCTAGGTCCCAATTTTTTTTTTTTAGGTTCGTTCACAAGAACCTTAGCAAGACACCCCCATTTTTTAAGTATGTCGTTAGGTACATGACCTTTCCATAACTCATATGGTGTCTTATTCCCTGTTTTCTTGTTGGGTATCCTATTCTCAGATATGGCAAGCAGATAGGATTGCTTCCCCACAAGTTAGTGGAAGCTCCTTAACTTACAAGCATAGCATTCATCATCTTTTAGTGTTACGTTTTTTCCGTTCTATTACTCCATTTGACTCGGGAGAGTATGGTGGAGTAGTCTCATGAATAATGTCACTCTTTGTCACAAAAGTCCCGGAAGGGGTTAGACTCATATTCTCCACCCCTATCGGAATCAAGTCTCTTAATCTTACAGCTTAAGCTGGTTTTCAACTTCAGCTTTGTACTTGAGAAACATCTCACCTGCCTCATGCTTGTGTCCTAAGTAAATATACCATGGTGTACCTAGAGAAGTCATCTATGAATGTAATATAATAAAACTTCCCCCTCTAGACATGGTACTTCTCAATTCACCCAAATCCGTATGAATAAGAGTTAGTAATCCAGTTTTATCTCTAGACACAGTTCTACAGGGTTTCTTCGTGGCTTTAGTCTCAGCACATATCTCACATTTATCATTAGAAAAATCAGAAATATTAGACAATAAACCACATGCTTTCATCCTTTTCATATACTGAACATTCACATGTCCTAGTCTACCATGCCATATATTAAAAGAGTCAAGCAAGTAAAGCGTATGATTCATTCTTATTAATAATAATGTTGTCAAGTACATTCAACATGAAAAGACCACTGTTATTACAATAACCTTTACCAACAAAACCCTCATTCTTTGTCAGAACAAACTTGTCACTCTCAAAAGTCACCTTGACGCACTTTTCCCAAATAGGGACACGTAAAATCGATTCTCGATTTAATCTCGTGAACATGAAGAACATTACTAAGTGAAAGGGTTTTCCCCGGTTAACTTCATAAGAACCTTGCCTGTTCCTCAACAGAACGGACCTAGAGTCACCCATATAGACCCTTTCATCTTTCACTAGTATGTAGTCCGAGAAGGCTTCAACATCACCAGCACATGGCGGGTGGCACGAGAATCTAGTACCAGTTCCTCTTCTTCCGTATTGGCTATGAACACTTGTGACACGACAAAGAATAACAATATCATCTCCCCAACTAGATTAGCATTGGGAGGATCATGTCTGTCTTTCTTTGGTATGCAGACCGAAAAGCCCTATGTCGGGTTTACCACAAACATAACAATTTCCATCACAAGCATTCACTCCTTTTAAAAGAAGTGCCTTTGACCTTGAAATTCTTATTTTTGTTGGACTTCGCTTTTAGAGGTTTTGTTAGTTTCTTTGGGATTACCTTCAATGATATTGGCTTTAGAATGGAATTCCTTAGACAATACCTCATCCCGAAGTCTTGTTCTTTTTCCTCTATGTGAATGTGAATGATCACATCTTCAAGTGTCATCCGCTACGCTTTTATGCTTCATACTATTTTTTAGTGTTTCCAAGACTCGGGGAGTTTCTCAATCAAACATCCAAAGAACAAAGGTTTCGGGTAAATTAATACCCTCGGTTTTCAAATCATTAATCAAAGACATGAAAATCATGGATTTTGAGCGTTACATCTCTATCCTCTCTCATATGGAACTTTAGAAAATTCCCAATATAGCATATTTCGAAAGTACCAAAGATCTTTATTATATATTTCTTGTTCAAACTCTCCCATATATCATGTGCATTCTTATTTGAACAATAAATATCAAAAATCTCATTGGACAAGGTACTCAAAATAGCATGACGACATACCTTATTCCCATTGAGCCAAGCATCTTGATTTCTTTTCAAATCATTAGAACCCTCCATGGGTCTTCAGATCGCTGAGATACTTTGCATAGTTGAGTACATCTAGAATTGTGAACACCCTTTCTCTCCATCACTTGAAGTGTTTGAAGGATTCAATCTTTGACACATTGGGTAAATTGCAAGCATTCAAGAGAGGTGCAAAGATCTCTCATAGACGAAGTTACTTCCATGACTCTGTAATTAGTTTCTTTGATCGGCGTGGTGTCAACAGTGTAGATATCTTGATCTTTCCTTAAGATTGATGTATGCGGATAAAAGAAAACAATAGAAGACAAGGACGAATAATGTAATAACCAAGGCGGATTAGTCATCCTTAAGGAAAGATTTAAGCCCCTTCCAATGGTGCGTAAAGAAAAACAGCACAATCTTCCTCACAGGATTCAATGGTTAACAAAGCTAGCCCGACTTTGCACTAGAACGGACTACCCTCTAGAACAAAGAATATAACTCTCTGGCGGCCGACAGAAGAAGAGAAGAGAAGAAGATTGAAGCAATAAAAAGACTTATGTTTGCTTCGTAGGGTGGAGAGAAGCGGAGTATCCACGAAGTTCTGTTTTTATTTGGTGTGGAGGCAAAGAAGACGACTTCAACTTCCCTCTCTTACTCTCAGTCGGTTCATCTCTATAGACACACTGCTTTTGTGTTTATATAGAGTTTTTCGTAGGAATCCAAACATGAGAACGACTCCTCAATTCGGTCTCCCAAAACAGCTATGAGACAGAGTCCAACTCGCACTGCGACTCCAGCCAAAACTTGTTCAAAAAAGAAAAACAAGTTTAGGCAATTGGTAATCCACTACCCACTAGACAACCAGCCCAAGCCCACGACGCGGTTCGGTGCGGGGCGGGCGTGTGTGGCTTTGGGCTTAGCTAGTAATTCTCCGAATTATTCACGAATTATTCGCGAATTATAAGGTTTGGCGAATAAAACGAATAATTCGGCGAATTTTTGAATGATACGGTTTAATTCGCGAATTGGTTGGGCCAGACTTATAATTGCCGAATTATTCACGAATTATAAGGTTTGGCGAATAAAATGAATAATTTGGCAAATTTTTGAATGATACGGTTTAATTTGCAAATTGGTTGGACCGGGCCTTAGTTGGAACCAAAAATAAATGTGTTAGTAATAGTAAGTAGAACCAAAAATTTGACATTTGCATTATTTTTTCATGAATAAAATTGTAAAAATAAAAATAAAAAACGTTATATACTTATATATCAAAATTTTAAATGTAAAACATATAGCCGAATTTTAAAAGAATGCATTCAGATATACCCGTTTAAAAAACACGATATCGTATTTTTACGTTAGCGTTTTATTGGACCGAATATTTAAAAGTATTATTGTTGAAAATTTGAATCTTAGGCTTAATAATTGCCGTGATCGAACTTTTGTCATCCACCTATCACCTAATTTACTAGCTATGGCTTTGGGTGAGTCCTCCCTCCTAACACAAAAGCCTTTGTACCCTAAGGGCACGCCCTTATGTTATAGGTTCACCTCATATACCTCACTACCTAGTGGTGATTCACCAATGTGGGACTAAACAACACACAAGTATTTGAAATACACATGAAGATTCCAACAACTACTAGCCTAAATGTAGTTGGGTCTGGTGTGAGGAATGCATAGAAAAGATGGGTGAAGAAGGACGCTTTGATATCATCTATAGGTAATACCGAAGCAGAATACGAAGGCCAGTAACCGCCTTTGATAATGGAAGGCGATGGAGAAACGCTATCAATGGCAGCGATAGTAAAGATGGCAGCTAGAAGTGAGACTCTTTTCATGCTTACCGTACTACCGTAGTATGGCGACGTGCAGTACACTATCAAGGTCCAAGCATAACTGGGAGTGCTTATATAGAGAATATTCAGCTTTGCTATGACCAGTACTTTGATATCAGTTTCGTTTTGGACAGTTCCAGACTTCCAGGGTAACTGTTAAAGAAGATGTTTCTTTGGCAGTTTGATTTGGTAGCTATTCCAGTTGTGGATAATGCAATAGTGCTGTTATTCTGTAAAGGACATTGTTGTGAATCCCAAGAAGTCACGTGTTGCTACTATTACAAGAATATTCAACTTTGCTATGACCGGTACTTTGATGTCATTTTTGTTTTGGACAGTTCCAGGGAAACTGTTAAAGAAGATTCAGAATGTAGCTGTTTCTTTGGCAGTTTGATTTGGTAGCTATTCCAGTTGTTGGATAATGCAATAGTGCTGTTGAAGTAAAGGACATTGTTGTGAATCCCAAGAAGTCACGTGTTGCTACTATTACAGCTAGCTGTGTTGTTCAGCATCATTCAACTAACTAAATTGCTACAATTCTACTTTTTTCATATTCTTGGTGTAGTTAGAGAGTTAATAGTGTCATGGATATCTTACAGAAGTACTGACTCAGCTTGGAGAAGTCTAGTGCTTTTTTCAGTAGGAATGTGCATAACACATCAGAAAATGATTCTTAGGAGATGGAAGATAAGGAGATTCACGAGTATCTTTTAGAAAGTTTACAAAAGAAAGTCAGTGGTTGGAAAGCTAAAATCCTTTCACAAGCTAGCAGAACCACTTTAGTCAAATCAGTAGGGCAAGCAATGCATATCTATGCCATGGGAGTTTATGCTTTACCTAACAGAATCAATGAAAGGATAGATAGACTCAATCGGGATTTTTGGTGGAATGGAACAACAAATACTACTGCTTGGCATACTATGAGTTGGGAGAAACTTTGCAAATCAAAGGCAAATGGGGGTTTGGGTTTCAGGAAAGCCAAAGAAATGAATTTGGCCATGTTGACTAAATACAGTTGGAGACTTATTACAGATGAGAATTCGATATGGTCTAGAACATTCAATAGTATATATAAGTGGGATTGTTTTAATAACCAAGATGGTAAGAAGAAAAAACCACAATCTTTTTTCTGGAGAGGTATGCAGTTAAGTATGAAAGCAGTAAAGAAAGGATTTATGTGGTTACTTGGTAATGGCTCTAGGATAAAAACTTTTTCTGAACCTTGGTTATCTTTTCTTGATAAACCTCTTATTTTAGGAAACCACCTAAACCCAAAAAGAGTCAACCTGAACCTCACACGTAGAGTATTTGACCTATCTAGGGAAAACGGAGAGGAATGGGACATTACTAGGTTAGGAGAATTGTTTCCTAACCTTATCTCTGATTGTATTAAAACCTTAACTATCAAACCAAATGTCATTGATAAAATCATTTGGTGGAAAGATAAGAAGGGAGTTCTTACAGTCAGGTCTGCTTACAAGTTGCTTGCCAAAGAATATGAGGAGGGTGAGAGCTCTAGAATGAATAAAAAGAGTATAAGGAGGATCTGGAAAATAAAAACTGATGCAGCCACTCAACTCTTTACATGGAAAGCTTACATGGGAGGTCTACCCACTGGAGAGGTTTTGATGCGGAAGAAGTTTAAGGGTGATGTAACTTGTGTTTTCTGTGAAAGGCACGTTGAAACTGATTATCACCTTTTCTTTGGTTGTGAGTGGAGTAGAACACTATGGTATGGATCAAACATAAGTTTGAGGGCAGATGCAAAAGAAGAAAAGGATATCGATGTTGGCTTGATGATTTCATTAGTCGAGAGAGACAAGGATCTACAGGCTTCCAAGATCTATGGTTTATGTATGATGCATGAAATCTGAAAGCAAGAAACAAACTCAAGTTTGAAAGAAAGAGGAGCGATTTCGTGAGCTCTACACAATTGTGAATCAAAAAATAAGAGAATCACAAAAGCCTATACTGCGCAGAGAACAATCCATCCCCTAATGGCGGGATCTTCGCCATGTCATAAACAATACTTAGATTTTAGTGTGCGCCATAGGGAGTTATACAAAGAATAGGAATCTCATCTCTTTTGATGGTGCTTTTAACAGATGTGAGAAATAAGGGGCCGCGGCCCAATATGCGTAAGTCCGGATGGTAAATTACAGGGGCAAAGATACATGAAATTCAATTGTCAAACAGCCTATACAAAAGAATGTTATGGAGCAGAAGTCACAACTGCTCTAATTCAGAAGATAAAGCCAGGGCCCTCTATAGTCTTGGGAGATAATCGTCAGTTGATGGACGTGCTTGCAGGGAATGAGGAAAGCTTAGGTTAGCAAGTAGATGAACATGTGAAGAAAATTTTAGATTTATTTCAAGTTTGTAATAAAAAAAATGAGTCCAATTCCGAATTCTTTTGGATAAGCCGTAACACCAATGGAGATGCCCATGAACTGGCCAAGTGGGCAGCAAGATATGCAGGAATTGGACCTCCTCCAAACTGGGTATTTGAGTCTGTAACTACTCTTATGAGATTTTAAATATATGGAAAGAAGTGGTTTATCGAAGAAAAAAAAAAAAAAAAAAAAAAAAAAGTTGGACAAAGGAATGCGGATAACTAGTTGACATCAAGATACACGCGACTACCAACGTGCGTGATGGCTGCAGAAGTAAATTGTGACTTGTTGATTCTTGTCGAGATGTTGAGATCGACGATATATTTAATTGATATTTTTTCGCTCGATGTTGTTAAGATGTTTGCAGGGTTCAGAAATCAGAGTTCTTACATCTACTGATAAAAAAAATAAGAGTTCTTACATCTATATATAAACACGTACAGACTTGCAGCAACACTTCTATACAAGAAACATGACCAACCTGGGGACACAACTACAAATACATGCATAGTACGCTCCTCAGTAGTTTCCTAGTTTCTAACGTTGCTTCTTTCCACCAGACAGAATACGAGAGATCTGAAGCCCTCTGCTGAAAGCTTGGTTAAACAGCAGTCTGGTTTGGAAGTCTGAGACGAATGGGAACCACGCCAGAATAGCCACGGGTGTGAAGATCAAGACCCCCATTATATATTCGTATCCCCTGGATAGAGCTTTGACGGAAGCCCACAACCCAAGGGTCTTCATTGGCGTCCTAAATACTTGGGAAATCTGCATACCACGCAGCATAATGAGTTTAAGATTGTTAAAGGAGTACAGACATTTTGGATAAACTCAAGAAAAAGTACAAAAGTTTCAGATGAGAGAACAATCATACTCAGTCTTAAAGTCCCATATTAACTGAAAAATGGATGAGATGAGATGATTAGCTAAGCTTACTACATCTGTTTTTCCTAAATGTATGAAATACCAGCTTCACTGCAAGCATTGGAAATCAATTACCTGACTGTAATTTTTTATAAAGATGCAAATTATTTAACTACAAACCAAATAGGTTAAGATTAGTAAACTCAAGCCAATTTCCACAACCACCAGCACCACCACCACACAATAAAGGGTTCATTTCTAAATTCGAATATCAACTAAACATCAACAAGTATCGAGTTACCACACCATCAAATCTGCTAGAACACTGATATCACTCATTACATCTTATTCAACTTATAACAACTCGAGGACAAGCAGGATAATAATCTGAGGAAAGTGCAAGATGAAGTAAGATCACAAAGGAAAAGTGAAGTCCAGATGGCGAGTTAATTCAAAGAACGGGGAAGTACCACGAAACCAAGCATGCGAACACTACCAACATAAACAATCCATTCCTTACAGAAACAGTAAAGTGAACAATGTTTTCCGATCATCACACTAAGTACTGGAACCCTCTCTTAACAAGGGCAGCCGTATGTACAAGGCACTTCCAGCACTTAGTAGCAGGAAGCCTTAATATTTAATACGATGAACTTGCCTCTCTAAAACTTTCCCAGCATACTTCTAGAACAGAGTAAAATAGCACTACAAAAACTAGACTTTTCTAAGAACAAGCTTCATCATTGAAAATAATAAATCAATAAATAGTAGAAAAATGTTTTTACGTGTTTTCAAACAAACTCGGGGTGGAGTCACAAAATCTGTTCCACAAGACGGTGGAATATGAAGCTGCACAGACGAGGTGGAGTCTTCGATAAGGAAGGACCAGCAACATCGGGGGTTATTGCTGATATTTGCTTAAGAATGTATGAATAATTAGTGGTTCACTCCTTTAAACTTAGTGGTTCTCATCCATCACAGTATCAATTAAATCTAGCAAATATCTCTTACCAAACCAACCAGACTTTTACCAATATTCCAAATCATGTGACACTGATAATTAGATATGTCTAGATTGTCTAATCCAGGGTGTAAATTTCTAACTCTATCCCGGCCAACAAAACACCACAGCTCACCTCATTGCCTAAAATGGCATCAGCTGCTGCTGGTTGATGAGAGGTTTGGTGTTTTACAAACTTGTGTAGAGTTTTAAGCTTTACTAATAGGCGTGGGATTTCATATAGTAATTAGCATAGGTGGGCCTGTTCCACTGGCATTACCACCAGCAAATTTATAAGGACACTGGCATTACCTGTGCAGTTAAATCGTTACTCGGTCGAAGAGCGAGTAGCGACAAGGTCTAGTTGGTTGGGGATTAATCAGGCAATTTTTCAGAACACTATATTTCTTTACAAATACATGATTAAAGTGTAGAACTTTAAAAAGTCGAGGGTTGATCGAATCGGCGAAATGTCGAGTTCGATGTTTAACAGTGAAATAGTGAACACAATTACTTGGCTAATCGGCACGTATTAATCAGCTAATCGGGCTAATCAGCCGAGTACTCGGGGAGTTTTTGAGCCCAATCATAATCGGGGGTTAGACAGGTCAGCTAAGTAGCGAGTACTCAACGATTACTCGGCGAGTACTCAATGGTTTAACTGCCCAGGGCGTTAGGTTAAGACGCTCACAACGTATCATTATGTAGGAAAAAAGAAGAATGAGAGTTTTCAGAATCTTAATGGACGGGATTGACTCTAAAGAAGGATCGTCTAATTACTGAAACATTCAGTCATGGCTTCCTTGTGAAATCAGTAGTTTGTCTATCCTGATGAAGGTGTATATATTTCCAATTCAACTACTTATAAAACCAGCTACATTTTTCAGTAGAAACAAATTAGAGTTCAAGATATAAATTGTACCTGCAACAATGCCCATCCAGTTGGCATGAAGGCCAGAAGGCTGACAAATATGTCCCCAACTGTGAGGTGAAGGAATGCAAATAGAATGCCAAGGATTATAATAAATCCAACAAAGAGGAACAGCTTTAGCAATCTGAACATCAGTTGAAAATCTGCACTAAACTTCCTCCTGCCCATGGACACAATCTGCAGCAGGAGATAAAAGATCTCAAGTGGCAAGCACATGCAGGAAGCTATTGTAAAAACCAATGAGTCTGCTTCATCCTTGACATGTAAAATAGAAAAATTACCTTCAAGATTATCATAACCGCCAGAATGACGAACCATGAAAGACCATAGACCTGATATAAAATCAAATTACAGTGAAGTATTAATACAGAAGTTGAACCTATAAAGTCAGTGACAACACATTCCCATTTTGTTCTATGGAGAGAAAAGAAAAACATTTGCTGACTTCTCTGTCACTCATATATGAAAGAAGCAGCTGGCTCCAGGCCTGGCCACTTGATACACCTCTTCATTTTTTTTGCAAGAGTAAATAACCATTGTGCTAGAAAATCAACATTTGTTCTTGTTTTAAACAAAAATAAAAATAAATTCAGGATGATCCTTTGGGGTGAAAACAGATCCACATTTTTTTGTGGGGGAATGTTCGATACACAGGTTCAGCATTTGTATTATGTGGCAAGAGAGTGGACTGACAAATATCGGTACACAGGCTGCCTTTTCTTATGTAATTTCTAATACTCAAATTGCTTAGCACCAGGGAAAATATATTTTGAACCATAAATGCAACAGAGAAGCAAGAACTTATTAAGATGACAAAACACTCACCATGATGCTCTTGTTCTTATTGGCGACATGTAGATGATAGACGATTCCATATTGATAGGTAAAGAAACGTAGGGAAAGAACAACCTCCCAAAACCTTCCTGAAAGACCAGTGTACTGCAGGTGTTCCTGTTCTTCTTTCCACCAGGATTCCCAGCTCTTTTGTGCCGGCACACCAATACCACCGTGGCTACTTATCCATTTTGACCAGTCCTCCCAGTCTTCCACTATCTTTTGCCACTCAAAGGCAGAAGGGTTGAAAAAAAAAGGGGCGAACAACCAAGAAAGCACCAAGAACCACATCGAGAACGTGAGAAGCAAATACGCTGAAGTGCTAGTAGCTGCAGCTCCATATATCTGATAAACAATGAGCAATATCATTAATTCCAGTCCTTTCACGAAATGGCTCCTTGAAAACATCCTATAATTCTCTGCGAATTTCTCATGGCGAACTACAAAACCACGACCAGTAGCTCTGTACTTGGCACCGCCGTGCAAGATTGTACGTCCAAAATAGTGGATCTTCGTCCCGAGAGAAAAAGTGAAGAAGACAGCGGCCAACTGAAGCTGCATAATAACTATGTCACCAAATGCAGTTCTGAACCCTCTTTCCAGTCCGATCTCCATGACCATGGGCAAGGCCATCAACAGTCCTATCTGAACAAGGGACTGTGATGCCATGGCTGCCTGCAGAGGATTATCTCCCTTGGACCGTGCGAATTTCATGATTGACTTTTCCAATCCACTTAATGACAAGTAAAGTTTTCCATACAAGAAAACATAAACTATTATTACGACCATCTGCATTATAAAAACCAAGAGCAAAGCTTTAAGATAGATTCATAGTGGTACTTACCGAATCTCAAGAATATAAAAGTCACGTACTAGATGACGGATCTTAAATCTTAATTTCCAACAGCGTCTTAGGTAATTTAACAAAAATTTCTAAAAAATATGGATGAGACCAAATCATTTAATATTGCATGGAATCTGTGAGTGACCGTAGCTCCATTATTAAACTTGTTTGAGAATATATTAGATATGTTTCAGCATCAACTTCTCACTAATATCGATATTCCTCACCCAATAAGTTGCTCATAAGTCATATGTGAAAAGCCTGGAGTCAAGATCAAATTGTAGTTTAATAAAGCATAACGCAAAAGACAAAAAACATTTCTCCACATACATTTGTAAATAATTCAACTGAAAGTGACATTCTAGGTTTTGCAAGAATAAAATCCTTTGACCGATTCTGCAGAACCAAAAAGTTCCAAAATGTGTCTGACACAGTTTTAAGAAGTCATGTCAAATAACTTTCAATGTAATGCCCTAACTTAAACTTGAACTTATCACCAGCTGTACTTCTTAGTTTTAAGTGCTCATAAGGAAGGATGAGTAAAGGTGAGCATAACTGATATTGCTGACTTCAGGTCCTGAAAGTAATCAAGTTACTTATTGTACTCTAATCTAGCATGTTAATGAGGTGATTAGTTGAATGTAATAAATATTTTTACCATTGAGCTGACATAAAATCCAACTGTTGTATAATAGCATGACAGCATGCGAAACAAGTCGAATCGGTGGCCGAGCCTATAGATGTCCCTGCTGAGAACCTGCTCTCCATTACCACAAGCCACTTTTGCTTCAAATAGAGCAATTTGGTTGAACCCAACATCACGTCCTTTCCCAACCTGAATGTACTCATGATGGGTGACATTTCCACGTCTTAAGGTCGAATTGAACCCTGGCCATGGAAGATAGATAACGTACATTGTAAGAAATCTAAATCTGGTACACTGAAGTAAAGGGGAAATAGACAGAGGAAAAAGAAGACGGTAAAGTGAGAATCTTACCAGCAAATATGTCTTCACTCAAATTAATACCCCGAGAAGCCTTGCTGATACCACCCCGGGTTAGGTGGAAAATTCTATCGAACACATCTGGATGGCCATAATGGAATCGAACCCTGAAACCAACCAATAAAGTAATCAGATGAATATTCCATTTATTCTTTGTTTATCTTAAAAATCTTTCTGTAGGTTTGCATCTTATGATAAACTAAAAGTTGCAGTGAAAATATATTAAAAAAAAATCAAACTCAATCCTGTGCTTAATGATGAATTAACACAATTTGTCTTCCAGATCACATGCTGATTGGCATCTTGGGTTCGGACGTAATGATATTTATAACTTGCAGATCTATCAGAAGGCCCATAAGCAGGCTCTTCTTGAGTTCTCCCAAGAATTGGATACGAATAAAAGGATATTCCAAATTATGATCACCTGGGAGGTGGGAGGTGGGAGGTGGGACACATGTCTGTTGTAACAAAGACAAATTGAAGATGTAATCATCAGGTTTAACATGGTGGCTATTAAGATGTTATCACTCACCGTCTCCGTAACAAAGAAAAATTGAAGGGGTGTTTGACATGGGTATGAAGTGCCAAACACACAAATTCCCGCAAACCTTGTACAACCCACTAAAGTGCATCCTTGTGTTTTGACACGTTTTGACACATTGAGTGCGACATGTGACATGGTGCCCAAAACAAAATTCTTCAAAATAAAGTCTCCTTGTTACATATGCATGCAGTAACAATGAGAAGTAAATCTCATACTTCCAAAACTATTGCTACACAATAAATGAAATAAGAAACTTACTTCAAAGGATTTGCAAGAACTCTTTGACCAATAGTGACAAAACTTGTTTCCTGGTTTGACATAAACCAAGCCAAAGAAGACACACTGCAACAATATGCAATGAAACGTTAAAACTAAATCCGAATAAAGAACCAGTACGAGCTTTCCGAATGAGCTCATAGCTCAAAAAGCTTGGATCATCTTCACAGCACTCACCTTCCAGTGAAGATATGTTCACGTACGCCGAGAATCGAAGGTGGGCGCACTCCATGATACTCATTGAATTCTTCCAGAAGATTACGCATTTTAAAAGCTTCTTCCAGGTAATTGTCCTACCATAATTCAGTAGTATTAGATTAGTTAAACAACTCATTGCTAATGAAGGTAAGTTCCAAGCACATAGGGATTACCTGGTTCATATCAATGGTCTGAAGAGCTTCCCCTCGAGTAAAAATTATTGCATGGTTCTGGTTTTCAGGTTTTCCTTCCCCTATCTTAGCAGGACCCGGCAATTTTATACGATAGATTTCCTATTTAGAACAGAAAGGTATACATCAGTTGACATATCCAGAAGACAGTCACTCATGACATTTCATTTGCTTTGAAATCTTCAATGATATGATTACCTGGTCAAGATTATTAACAGCTTTGACCAGTACAGAAGAGTAGACCTTCTGCACACTGCCACCTTCGCTTTCTTCAACTTCATCAATGTATGCTACTCGAAGAGATGGATTACTGCATGCAAAGTCAAGAACTTAGATTATGACTGAATTGAACACGATGTCAACAATAAACTTACTTTACTATATATATTAATCCACACAATTCTCAATGATTATAAGGAAAAGTTAACGTACTTGACCATCAAGTTTAGAATATCCGTTGCACGGCGGTCTCCACATTGCTTCTGGTTGCCATAGTTCTGACAGGTAGCAACATATGTGAATTTTAAGTCAGCTACAGCCTCTAATTGGGCACAAAGAGATCTCTGGCTTTTTCGCTCTTCTTCTGTTGGAACGGTGACTGCCTTGTAACCTTGTAGAATTTCTGTGGTGCTTATGATAAGAGTAGTTAGAAAATTATACACCAATGCAAGAACGTAACTATCTCATACATATTCATCTCTCTTGTCTTTACCACTTTACCTCTTTCGTCAGCCATGTCAAGGAAAGCTTGAAGCTTCAATGCCCTCCTGTAGTACATCATTCCTCTGACTGCAAAACCAACAGATTTTATCAGAACAGAAATAGTAATACGAAAAAAAGATTATAAAAGAAAGAAGAATCTTCTTGCAGTTACCTGTTCTGCACAGAGTTTGACCTCTTAGAGACACCCAATGACGAAGATGCAAGATGTTCTCCTCATTTTCCCAAACCTCACTCGTTTTTTTGCAGTTGATCCTCTCCATGAAGTTGGTCCATTCGTCTATCAAAGATATATCGTTAACCACATCAATTTGATAGAATCAACAAAAAATGAAATCGAAAGTAAATAGGGAATCTTTATGTGCAAAACCTGGGAAGATCTTTTGCAGGTAAAATACGATTGATACACCGTCTTCATTCTCCTGCTCCAAGTCGCTTTTAGAGTAGACCGTCTCCTCACTGTAGTAAGGAGTCATAACACTGCCAATGACGAGTAAAACAATTAACAAGAGTGACAACCTCCAGTGCAATAAAAATTTGAACAGCTACTAGTATACTGCTAAGCAGTGGGGGCGTGAGCAGAGAGGGAGAGGGAGGAGTGGAGATTTAGAGTGGGTGGAGAGGGAGAGGGAGAGGGACGAAGAGAAAGAACAGAAGAGATGAGGACAGACAGACAGAAACCAACCAACTTTGTTTTTGTCCGCATAACCCACCCCCCCCTTCTGCCAAGATCGTTTGCTCCGCTCACTTGACTAAAACTATAATTTCATGAGTATAAAACTCGTTAACCTGAACAAATTCCCACACTAAGTATACAAAGACCAATAGCATTCTCTTCATGTAGCAGTAGCTATTATCCTATTACGTAATACATCATGAACAAAAACGAGAACAGGTTTATGTAGAATTTTCCTACCCATGTAACCATGTTACATCAGCTGTATACACCCTCAAATATTTGAAAAAACAATGCTTGAATGTTGCAACAATAAGTTTTGAATTTTTGCTAAAACCAAGTGTTGTCTATATAAATACATAGAATATATCATTGTCACTTATTCAGCTTGACTCTCCTGCATCAAGAGATTAATCAAATATCCAAATGAATTATGTGATTCCCCTCAAATCTCATTTTGTACCCCCCGAACTACAGACTCCTCTGACTGATCATGGACTCTGCAACAAATAAAGCACAAGCCACCATAATCATGGTAACAAACTAATAATCCAACAGAAATAATCAATCTATGAAAAATGTTGCGCAGTATACTGGGCACATGTGTATATTCACAAGAATCACTTTTATAATGAACAAAAAGAACTTCTGCCAATACCAATAAAACATGGAATTGAACCTGAAGGAGAGCATGTTACGGACTCGGGGAGCGCCTGGCATTTCCATGAACAACGAGTTTGTAAAAAACGCAATTCTTCTACGTGCCTCAAGGTTTGTCGGCACATCAATTGCAGATTCTTTTACAGTCAAAAGAAGATAAAGACGACTTATCTGAAAAATGTACAGGAGGCAATGTAAATTGTTAGGTGCAATCAATGTTCTCTTTCGGTCCAATGGATATATTAAGAGAAATGGTGCACCTGTTCTTCCCATTGAGCTGTAACTAAAGGAGGGAAGACTATAGCAGGTTTTGGATCGGTATCCGCAAAAAGTTGTTTTCTATCCTTGTTACCGTGGCCAAGTTCTACCAATTCTCTGAAGAATAACAGTGGAGAAAAAAAAACAATAATTAATTGGTGAAACATGTTAGGCTTTCCTCCTAAAATGTTTTAACAATTTGCACGTTAAAAATATTTAGAACAATTCACCGACCGAATCTCATTCACCATCATATCGCGAGTAACTACTTCAAGCATGTCCTGCAGCAATAGTACTACAGTATCTCGGTCAGATGAAACGCCATCTTTCTGCAACAAGCAAGGGCAATCAAATGGGATGGCTTTAAGCAGACATACACATGTGTAATGATTCTAGAAAATAAGAGCACAATTCAATAATGACCCACCAAAATCCCCACAAGTTCAACAAACTTCTTGCAAAGGATGGGAAGAGGATTCGTTCTGAAATTTGCAAGAAAAGTATTCTTCAAGATGTTACTTTCAATTTCTTTTATTATAAGTCCAATAATCCTGTAAAGAGAAGTATGGTTAGTGGTCAATCAAGAACAGATTCACAAATGTGAGAATTCAAGAGATCCTACAAATTTTGTCCACCTTTTGTCTATGTTTCTGAGTCTTCTTAAAGACATGTATGCATTCAATTCACCTAGTTATTTCTTATTGCAACCACGCCCCCCCCCCCAACCCCAATATATGTTATCACTTTTCATGAACTGCTAGGATCATGAGTCCTGACAAACACCCTTTGCCTTGCAGTTTCCTTTTGATGAATAAAGAGATATTAATAGTAATAGTAATAGGCAGAAAACAATGTGCAGCTTTACTAGCCTTAGGTTGTAACTCTAAAAGACAAAAACACAGTGCAAGCAATCATGTTAAAATCGCGTGGTAATTATATTAAAGGAAGATACAAAACATAATTCTCAAGCTCAAACATCTAAAATAATGCGAAAAAAAATCATAACTTGAACACTTATAAGCCAAATTCCACTGAAATGAAAATGAAATATAAAAAGTAAAGAGCAAGTGAGTGAAAGACAACCTTTTCTCGTTCTCTCCAACAACCAATGCATTCAGGACAAGCTTAAATGACTCGTAGCATTCAATCACAGCACATTTCATATATTCATCGGCACATATACGCTTCCAGAGATCAGAGTCTCTAGATCGAAATTGTGCTGCCATATTTAATGCTACTGGGATCTGCACAGACAAATCATTGATCACAAAGTAAACTCTGGTACTTGACAATATCTACAAAAAAACTGGATCTGCTCAAATGACCTTGCTAGCAAGCAAAAAAGGAGGCCATTGTATAATTCTCAGGCTAGGATCTGATGAATAAGGAACCAGTAATAGATCCATTTCCCTGTATTAAAACAATAACCCCATCAAATTCAAGTTAGATATGAAACAGAGAGCAAAATAAGCCAAACCGAAAATCAGTGACTTGAATAAAGGTCTTTCCTATCGCTTATGAGGTCCTCTTCGCGGAAACTGCAAATCACTTCATTCCACAGCTGAGCAAACTTTGCAGCTTCAGTTCTCCTGCTTACTGAAACCTGTTTTAGGAGCCAAATCCAAAAAGTAGGTATGAGGTAATAATGTCAGAATTGTCCAATTAAATATCAAAGACCAAAATATGAGATGCAACCTCTGCAAAACGCTTCGAGAAAGAAAATCCTCTCTTCCTGGTATTATCAGAAGGCACTAAGTTTGCACTGAAGGCTGCGGGTAAAGATTGGAATCGTGATCTTAGCATGCCAAGAGTCCGTATCTATAAGAACAGAAATGAAACAACAAAACACAGTTATTCACTTTTCATGCGGATGATGGCATGTCAATAATCTAAACTTTTCTTTAACTAGTAATTCTGAAATAACAATATTACCATAAAGCAACACATAGATCATTACTATGGAACAAATTGTGCAAAATAGGTGCTCCATAGATGATAGAGATATACTAACGATTTACAGCACTTTTAGTAAAGAGTTGGTCTCCCAATTTTTTCTTCGTCAACATAGTTCTTAGGACATCCATCCAAAAATATCCAGACAAGCAGAAATAGTAGAAATACCAAACGACTGTAACCGGATTAATGATATTCACATATGCCTGGATTCACCGAACAAGATATATAAACTAAAATGAGAGAAAAGGTTTGTATAATCACAAAGAAAGCTTTTTTCTCTGTTCTTTTCTTTTTTCTCTTTTCTTTTACACCTCTTTTCTGCACAAGGCCTAGGCCTAAAAAAAATTATCAATTTACTTAAAAAACTTGTTAGAGTTCTAAGGGACATCTCACAAGGGGAGTATTATAAGGCCCCGAATTTTTTCTCCGAATTTTTTTAGGAAGTTTTTATTACTTGTGATTTGTGAACTCATATTTTCAAATATATACTGGAGTGACACAAGGCCGAAACTCATAAGGCCTGTCCTCTTTTTCACTATTTTCTCTCCAAACTTTTTATCCATTAACAACAATACAATTTTACTGAACTTAAGCAGATGAGACAACTATTTAATTTGGGAATCCGACTCAAAACCAATTGGTGATGAGTAGAGAGGCCCTGGGATTTTTTTATTTGAAAGGCTTAAGATACCCAATGTGGGGTTAAAAATCTCAACTACAAGTCAACAACTAATGCACCATAATCCACATAAACAAGAGTACCACAGGCTCTCACAGGTTCCTATTGACGTCAGAAGTTGAATTTCATAGGATGGATTAAGTAAAAGGATAAAACTGTAAGCAACGATTCAATAAGAATAAAAGTTCCTAATTAAGATTCTCCATATTTTCCTGAAATCCTCACAAATCATAAGTGTGAATCTTCTATAAGACAAAGAACGAGATAATCTGGCATTTGTGGAACCAATCACATTTTCATTTCTGTGCATGTAACAAACACGCCTTACCAACAGAAGTTTGTACATGTTATCCAAAGTGAATAATCACAAAAACTAAACACTTGTGAAATGTTCACATGTTCACTGCAACTGTTGCAACAAAATGAAATCAGGAAGTCTTTCAGAAAAAAAATAAATTCCTGACGCATTACATAGTTATCATATTCAACAATCACAGACGCTCTTCAACCCCTACCAAAACTAGAAACACTCTCCCCGAAGGGAGTGGATCTCAAGTCTCACTTATCAATGGGGAAGTGGATCTTAAGTCTCACTTATCAATGGGGAAGTGGCTCTCAAGTCTCACTTATCAATGGATCCACCCACGGTCAGAAATCTACTTTTTACCTGATTTTATTGAGAAATTATGCACTAGGTTTGCCATCAAAATTTTCTTACAGGCCTCCCTTGCAAACAAAGCTGATGAAAGGCTGGTCAGTAATAAAGAATCTCTGAAGCATTGAGGTGCATGACAATAATAAAAACAAAATGTAAAGGGTCTGTTATTATGTTAAAAGACGGGATGGATAATGATGAAGAAACTATACCATGACAATATTGAATTGAAGAAATTACAAAAGTCATATCATAACTTCGACCACTCCTTAATGGTACCTTTCCTATCATTGATGATATTTAGACCTATATTTGACTAGTTCTTGAAATAATACTTCAAGAAATAATCTTAATTGATTAGTTCTACTCCAACTACCACGTATATATATTCATCTACCGATTTCAATCCAAAAGACTACGATGATATAAGATGCTATTACCAAAAATTACTAATGCAGGAGCGCAACAACAATCCAAATGCATAAATACTATATATTTACTGAGATTCATTACCTCTCCAAGCCGATCAAAAGCTCCCAAAAAACCACCATACAAGGTTGAGAAAACAGAATACCAGATCTGAGTGTCCATAAAATAAACCTGCATGAAGCCAATGACTTAATGTCATATACATGATTAACAGCTTGAAGTTCACTATGTTCGCAAAAACTAATTATTCTAAACGAAGGTTTAATTAAAAAATAAATGAAATAGTAAAACTACCAAGATTACTGGCACCCAGAGGGCCACGACAGCACCAATGTTGTGTTTTGCTGTATCCAGCAGGCAAATTGTCATTATGGCAGTACAAAGAGTTAAACAGAATGACATTATGTACCGTCAAGAAAAACAAATACCATTAGGGAAAAATTCATGCCAATCATATTCGATACGGCGTACGTTCATTATATCCTTTGTGGGCTTCATCAATGGATTTATCTGGTCAACAAAATGCAGGTTGAAGAAACTAAACAGCAAACGCAATTTCTAAATGATAGGAGGAAGAACCATTAAACTGAGATTAACCTGGATGTAATAGCTGAATGCCAATTTGGAGCACAAAAGAAGAACCCAAAATAGAGTATACCTGAAAGGAAAAGCAGAGCAATTCAGCAAACTGATTAAAAAATCTCCACATATAAGAATGATATCCTCCAATGATAATCAACAAATTAGAAACTTGGAACACCTTTCCTTGTTGAACTTACTTGATAAGCGCATACTGACTTTCATGCATTCCCCTTCCAACATATATCCTTTGCTACAAATATGTGAATTAAGTCATTCAGTTTAATAAACATCAAAATCTTGAAATAGGCTTTAACAACGAAAAGATAATAATAACCTAGGGAAATAAGAACTCCAAACCGGTAGTAATAAAGACATCGAACTAATGGTGAAATTGTGATATTATGCAAGAGAGATAATTCTTGATGTAGAATGTGTCCAATATAGTAATTTAAAGAATAAACCTGGCTGATATTGTAAAAGGAAAGTAAACATATAAACAGATACGTCCAAACGACTACCAGGACTCAAATAAATGCATGTTAACTCATGTATCGTAGCAATTTCACAAGTCAACCCCTGCTGTAAGAATTATTGACATTTGATCCAGTGATTTGTGGATAGTGAAACTTCAGCTGCCAGCTGGTTTTTATTAATAACCTTTGTGCCAAAATCTAATCAACACATTAATCTCTGTGTGCAGGTTAGTACTTAGTAGTAAAGTTATTTAATCGGAACGAGAGGTCTGAGTGGAATTAACATTTTTACAAGGCAGCTTGAGACCACCAGTTACTCCATTACTTATCTAAGATACTTTCTTACCTCTATATTGGCAAACTAAAACATTCCTTTTGATTTTTCTCAATCTGATTGGAGGCCATATCAATAGATTAAGCTGATAAACCTAAGAAAACAGTGGTCCTGATCAGATTTGAGTTGTTGACACTTGAAAACCTTAGAAACTGGTGGTTCTAATCAGCTTGTTTTTGGAGTTGATTCCACTTATCTAATCACATGGTTAATAACTTATTATGAACTCCACTGAATTAAATCTCTAGACAGAATTTTAAATCCATTACGGTTTACACATAAAACACATCTGTTTTATTTTAATAAGATTGCAATCAGAGAACGACAAAACAAACAAACGACCCCTAAATAATAAAAATTAGTTTATCAGTCAGACTAGGACCAAATCTCATTACACACTTCCTATTTAAATACTTTTAACTGAAACTTGGTCATATAAAATTTTTGAGACCTCAAATTAAAGCAAGCTAGATGCACTAATAGTGCCTTTTCTTTTAGAAATATGTGTTTGGACTTTGGAGTAACTCCTTTGTAGAGAACTTGAGACTCACTATATATGTAACAAATCGACAGCAGAGTATTTGTAAGTTTTTTCAAATCTTAATTAATCTCTTCAACTTGGATCAACCAATCAAGTAAATCATGCAAATAGCATTTATTTAAAGTAAATGAAATACAGTTGAGAAGAATGATAAGACACGGATTAATGGAGATGGGGAAGGAAAAGGGAACGGATACCTGAGACCACCACAATAACAATCTAATGATACGCCAATCTGAGTTTTCAATCCACCGTCGTAACATTGGAAAAACAAACATGACTGTAGCAAGTATGTTTGGAAGCAAGTATAAAGCCACTGCAGTGATATACAAAGGTGGAATGCCATTTACTTCAGGAAGCCTTGTCATCAAGTCCTTCATATTGGCAGGTACCGCTGACAAGGATTGCATGTAACATACTGGAAGTACAATAAGCCATGCAAGACTAACTACTATCTTGAGAAGGTTTCTAAGCACATCCGTGAACTTCCACCTGTGATAGCCTGGGAAGTTCAAAACGAAGTCTAGAATACCTACATCAAAACAAAAGAGAGCAACCGAATCAGAAATGAATAACAGTCAAATCTACCAGCACAAATCAGTGTAAACCTATGTGTGCGTGTTTGGGTGGGGGGGGGGGAGGCTATCCTTTCTTACCAATGGATATTCGTACTTTGGTATCATAGTAAGTTGGTAAGAGAGAATAGTCTCAAACTCAGCTTATCTAGTAAGTTAGGATTGGTAATTCTCTACTTTCTTAATTATCTTTACCTCCAAATTGTATATGAACGCTCTCACGTCGATTACAATATAACATATAAATATATTAAACCTTCTACGTCACAATCCATATTCATTCAATCGAGTATCACCGGCCATGTTGAATTGTATGGGTGCTATTAAATGAGCGGTATAAGAGACTATTTTAGCTGAAGACCAAGGAGAGGCATGCTATGCCAAAAAAATTGTATGATTGGTAAAGGGGTATCAACTATCTTAAAGGCTTAAAGTTTTAAAGTTTTAAAGTTTGTATGTAGTAGGGATTCTATTTTGATGCAATAGTTTCTTTTTGTGACATTGAACCCGAGTCACTAATCTTTAGCTCCTTGCTAAGAAGGATCCACTCTAATTGGGCTGTAAATTAAACGGGGAAAGTATATACAGTATATCCAAAAACAAATGGTTTTTACAGGAACAACTACATATAACATACTTAAACACTTTGAAAAGTAGTATGACTTTTTCCTTGCAAATTAGATCATCACAAAAAAAAATACAAGTATCCATACTTTGAAGGAAGCGGAGAAAAGCTGCTGTGATGAAAATACTAGAAGCATAAAATAGGATCTTTTTACAATCCTTTCGAAGTATATCCCATGGTGAAGTACCACTCCATGCAATAATCGCCATAGCCTGCAGTATATCATTTGAAAATTAGTGTGTCTGTACTAGAAACTAGAGAGCATGATTAATCTTAGAATCCTCAGATTCCCAAAAGGTGAAAGACAATGTAAAGGGAAATGTTTTCTCATAAAATATAACTGAGTCAGTATGTCAATATAACTCATGTATTCACATTTCATTAAAGATTTCCAAGTATCATTCGGACCATGGTGTGATTTTCTGTCCTGATAGGTCGGCAGACAATAATATGATATTTGGGTATTGTCTCAAGGTTGCTTTGGTGTATATAGTATGTCTGGATTCGACTCGCCATTACTCCTTTTTTGGTAACATTCTCATTTTTTCTTGGTTAGCTTGTTTTATTAACCTTTTGTTAGATTATAGAAAGTTTATACAACTAAAAGGAAATAATTTTCATTTTTCATTTTTCCAATAACAACAACCAGTTTTCAATTTAACTCAATACCTGCAGTGCCAGTACATAAAAGGTCCACAGACGGTCAAAGCTTCGGAAAATGTGCCAGAAAGTTCTGGTTTCAACAAAGTTTGATTTTCCTGTGCTTTTTGTACAACGATTTCCCTAGCATAAAAATCACAATAAGTGGTGAGTGTTTTCTGTAATGTACAAAGAAGACTAAAGTTCGTAAAGTGTCTATTCGATAACGAGAACAGAGAAGTCAGACTACTTGTACCCAATTGCATGTGGACTTGAAGAAACCACCATCACCACGCATAGGCCACCCCAAAGTGAAGCAATCAGCCGACCTGAACCAATATGCAGAATAATTCAAGTTCTAAGGTAATGGAGACACTCCACAACTCGAGGTATCTTCTACTTTTTCTTTATCCATGATAAATGAAATTCTTCACACACCAGAAATACTCATTTAAGTCATCGTAATTGCACCAGGCTGAATGAGGAGCTCTGCCATTCTGATTTTTCTTGGACTCCTGGAACATCATCAATAGAACTTCATTAGTTGTCTAAGTTCTTAAATGGTACTGATACTTCATTAGTTGTCTAAGTTCTTAAATGGTTAGCATATGATGACAAGCATATGCTAAATTATACCTTCTCGATTACACGATATATCGGTGTTATAACCTTCCTCAGAAAAGCCTCATCTTCTCCACCATACGATGGTTTGATGTTTTCTCCTGTCACAATACTGACATTCCCAGCTAATAGACCATGAAGTTCATATGCCATCTGCAAAAGTACTGGAGTATCAATTTAATATTTATAGAGGAGCGATGGAAGTATAAACACACTAATGAACACTAAAACCCCACATGAATAAACATAATACTCACGTTGTGGAAGATATAGCATAGGCATTCTGGCATAAAACGGACATTCGCTGCTTCACCCCATATAAGAAGATAAAGGCCCATATACAATATCTTTCTCTGCTTCAGTTCTTGTTGTCCTTGAGGAAGCCTGAAAGTATAGAATATATACATTTGAAAGTGCAGCTTCTTTATATAGCTAAGACGCTGAGGGTTAGCTGTCTCAAGCAGTTATATGATAATGTTAACAAAGTTCCACAAAGATTCTACTACAGCTCACCGTAAACTATGCTTCCGGCCCAAGAACTTGTACCATGTCTTGTAGTTTTTAAAAAGCTTGTTCATAACTGTGTTGACAGCTCGCTCATCAAGCTGCATGATAAAATTCTTGTAAGGGTAACAGAGGAAAGTTAACGATTTTCTAGTTTTTTCGAAATGTGTAGAAGATAGCAGTGGTATCTAAATCCGAAGTGTTGATAGAGGAGGCAGAGTGATTTCTCACCCACAAAGCAATCAAATATAGTGCAGGAAAACTGAAATTTAAATCCTAAAACTACTTTCAATTCTAGTTAAGTTGAGTAGTTACAAACTTAAAATAAATTATTGAAATAAGTAATTTACAGTCGACAACTCGAAATTCAAAGCTAAACACCACTGCCTCATGAGGCTAATTGAAATATTTGTTAACATAAAACAGCTAAAGTTGTCTAACTAATCTCAAACTTTAGATGCAAAACCAATGCACCTCTGAAAGATAAGATGAGAACCACATACATAAAATTCCCAGTATGCGCTGCTCTGATAAATTAAGACCAACATTACAAAATTAAAGAAGGGAGAAAAAGTGTGGAGATGCATCATCTACTAGCAGCTCCATATGCAACAAAGTGACAAACACTTGGAAGATGATGCTAGAGGTATTAAGTTTCTATGTTTAGATCTCTGTATCATATTAAGTTTCCTAACGGGGATGCCCAAACCCAGATTTCTAATTTATCAAGAGAGAACTTGCCTTGTTGAGAGGCTCGGCCTTGGGTACCAGTCTTATATGAGCATTGGCAAGCAGTATGATTAAGTTTTCCCTTTGATTCCTGACATTGTCTCTCTGTAAACAAATATATGAAATTTACTTTGTCGAACTCTTCTTGGGACCATACTTTATGTGGGTATTCTGTTAATGCCATTAATAACACGCACCTGAAATCCAAACATGGCCATAAGCCAATCTAAAAGGTCTAAGTCTCTTGTTCTCTGTCGGGTATGCTGAAATGTGGCAGGCCAGCTTAAGCCCCAAGTGTTCCTTAGAGCAGCCACAGATGCTTTAATCTGGTTAGAGCATATACAAAACAAATGTTCACATGGTTAGTGACCAAACTGCCAAGCGGTATCCAAACTAAAACAATGGATTGAATCGTTGGACTGACAAAGGGAATGTCAATTACACAGACCTCCTCAAGCTGCATAATGGACTGTGAAGCACCAGCAGCGTCCAATGGAAGAATATTATAAGAAGTATAGATTTCGTTCATTTCTTGGACTTCTCGCGCAGCTGCAATAATCTGTCACAGTAGAACACCCCCAACAGCTCAAATCATTAGAAATATCTAAAAAGCAGCATAGCTCAATAACCTTCCACATTTACCACTTTCCACTCTTAGGCACCATAATTTGGATTGAAGAACGACAATGATTCACTAACCTCAGGAGCAACTTCTTCAACCTTCTCATTCTGATTAACAGCGCAAAGAACTTCAAGAAGAACACCAGCATTCTGGTATGCTTTGCCAATTTGGACTCTATTGAGAAATTCAAATGTGCTGATAAGTAAACAAATTCAGACAATAAAAAAGTATGTGCCTTATGTATGAAATGAAATAAACCTGTCTCCTTGCTCCCCCTTGTCCAGGGCTCTAACATACTGCTCATAGTATTGCTGATAAAAACTGGCAATTTCCCGTGCATCGGTCCTTTCAACACGGTAAGTAAGGCTAGATACGTTGTCCTGTCAAACAATTTTCACCATTAGCTTCGTCTTGATGAGAATTTCAGTGAAGAAATTAAAGGGGCAGGCATGTTGGTAATAATCTTTCAAATACGTCTTCAGCATCCACAGATCAATTTATAAAACATGGGAAATGTTGTTTATGCCTAACTAGAGTCTACAGAAAAATAGGGATCATATCTCCACACTTTCAGAACTATTCTAACCATATCTGTGACAGAGGAATTACATTACAATATTTTAGTAGAATTTGGACGTTGTAGGTGAAAGTTCAAGTAAGTATATTACTAAAACTATAAAAACAAGTTAAGGAATTAGACAAAAAAAAAAAGTTAAATCATAATAAACATTTCAAATTTATTGGAATAGAGAGGAAGAGTGAGATGAAGCTACCGGTTTGATGCTAACATGAACTTCATCTGAGGTGGCGAAAACATCAGCTGCTCTAATGAACAAAGAACTCAAGAATTGACTACAAGTTTCCTTCCTAGTTTTCTCTGTGTGTCTCACTCAGTTTAAAGTTTAGCGTGCACTGTTTTTGTTTCTCTTTTTCTTTTCTTTTTTCCTTTTGGGCTCTCTTTCACAGAGCCCAGACCAAGTGGACTATGAATAGATTTGTCAAAAAAACATGGGCTAACTTTCAGGTTCTGTTTGTTAACAATTTTAGATAGGTATTAACAAATTAACAAAGCTCTAGAATTCTAACAACATTTTCAGGCCCAATAATGACGGAATGAAAAACAGCAGCGAATGAAGAAGCTCTCTCACCCTTTCCAGTCGCTGTTGAAGATTAGTCTTGAATTGTCTAACACCACGACCAGCTGAAGTCGGATCAAGTCTATGTGATTTCTCAAATGCATAGAACCGACCTTAAAAACAAATCAACCAATAAAACAAGTTCAGAGCCGTGCATTATTATATATTAATTGGAACTACTACGTACACTATGTATAAACTTAATTCATTATCAATGCATGAATAAAGAAGTTGTTAATTATTACAGAGATAGGCGACACGTGGATGTTCGGATTCGATTTCTTTAGCAACACGGAGAATTGGAGCAATAGTTGCTAGAGTCGGTGGAACGACTTCATTATCAAACACTTCTAAAGAGAAACTTGTTGTTGCAGCAGCATTACGTGACTGTCGTCTACTTAAAGCACCAGCTGCTGGTTGTTCTACTACGTTCGCCGCCATTTATTGCTCAATCGATCTAATAAACAAAAGTTCAATGTAAGATTACTTAAAACTCGAAACAAATCACAACAAAGTTTCTCACCTCATTCAACAACAGTACTCCTTCCAGAAATCTTCTTCGCCTGTAATTTCAACAGAGAGAGAGAGAACAAATAACTAACGTTGAAGTAATAAAGAAGTAGAAAACCGGATTCATCAAACGATTACATCTATAAAAACGAGTTTATTAAAACCCTAAAAAACGATTGAAAACGAGTTCATAGATCGTTATTTTGTTCAGTGTACGTACATTCAATCAGTCTTCAAATCAGAAAAACAGAGAGAGAGAGAGAGAAGTTTACCTTTTCTGAAGAAATGAGAAATGAGGAGAGGCGTGGTTGTTGTTGTGAAAGAGGAAAGAGAGAGAGAGAAATGAGGAATGAGAAAAAAAATGATAAATGAAAGAAGGTGGTGAAGGTACTTGAGTGATGAGTTGTGGAGAGAGCAGTGAAGAAGACTATTTATACTCTGTAATAAAGAGCCAAAGTTTGTTTGAAGCGGAATGTGTGACGTGGTCTGGTACGGATAATTTGAGAATCGTGTAGTGTGATTTTGACACGTGGAAGATTGAACGGTCTGTGTTTACTGAGACGGTTACCAGTGGGACCCAGCTGTTCGTACGACGAGTTTGTTAGAATGAGAAGTGGTGGAAAGACGTGATAAGCTGCTACCGGACGAGGCCTTTACTGTGTGCTAAGCATAAGACACGTGGATTTTTTTTTGATTTGTAATGTTTTGATCAACGTTGAATCTATAGTATTCTGGGTCTGTGGGATGCTAAGTGATCAAATTGCTATTACGATGATTGTAGTTAGGGTTAATTTGTCTACCCCTTTTGTCACTAGTTTATAATAAATTCTCCACATTTGTAAATATCATGATTTATCTCCGACTCCGTCTAATTTCCATCTCAGTTTTTCACTGGTATTTCACCTAATACCAAAACTACTCCGAAAAAAGAAGACGTTATTAAATTTAGTCTCTTTTCTATTTACACTTGAAATTTAAGAGTAATTTTAGTATAAAGTGGAATACTAAAGGAACTATAGTTTTAGATTTCAAAATTTTCAGAATTCCAAAAATTTGAAAAATCGAAATTCACAATATTTCGATCCATGTTAAATTTCGAAATGATCAATATTTCAACCCTATTTTGTTTTTTTAGAAAACTAAAATATTGGGCGTAATTCAGACATTCCGTTCGGAATCATGAACACTAAACGAAACTAGGATGGAAGTCAGACAGTATGGGGGGGTATATCATGATATTTACAAATGTAGAGGTTTTATTACAAACTGCTGATAAATGTAGGGTGGGTTTAGACAAATTAATCCTTGTAGTTAATGGTGATCAGGCATGGTTGAGTTAGTTTGGTCTCAAAATTACAATGTGGAAGAATATTAAGCATGGAGATCGAATTGGGGGTGAGGTAGGCAAGGCCCAAAATATTGTCGATATATCTCGTTTTTTGGGTACATGAGATAGAAATATTTGATATATCTCCACCGAATATTGAATATTGTTTTTGCCGATATATATATATATATTTTATATATATATATATATATATATATATATATATAGGTTGGCTCTTAAGCGGATGTCCGTAAACAAACTTAACAAAAAATAAAAGTCTCACGTGACAAATAAAGAAAAAAATCGGACGTACAATCGCTAAAAAAAACCCACGCCAAAAAGGGATATAAAAAGAATTACCTTTTACAATCCTACTTTTTCTCTCTTTTTCTTCTACGTATGCTCTCTCTTTTCCTATTATTTTGTCTCTCGCTATCTCTGGTTCTGTCTTGTCTCTCCTCTCTTTCTCTCTATTTAAAAAAACGATATTGCAAGCTCATTTTTCGGAAAAAAACCAAAACATATACAACACATGAATTATTGTGTTGAACATGGTGGTTTTGCGCCTATTTTATTTATTCCCAACAAAAACAATTCGCGTCGCAGCTTGGGAATAGACGATTCATCGGCCTTTTGCGGCTTCGTTGAGTTCTTCTATCGGGAGACTCTCCTAGCGGAAGCCTCGTGGAGGGCCTAATAGCAAGGCAGCATATGCAGGAAGAGGCCTTGTTGCGAGCCTGAAGACTCTTTCATCTCTTACAGGTCGATCGGAAATTAGATTAGAAACCTGCCGCTATAAAGTAAAAAACTTCTCTCAATCCATTCCAGATGGTGCAGGAGAGACTTGCTGGTCGGGGTGTTCAAGGATTGTGGTTTCTACGTGTAGGCGAGCAGCTAGAGCCAAAAAACGTAAGCGTCCTTTTCTACTTCTTTCTACTTATTTCTCAAAGGGAAATAGGTAAATCCAGATCAGAAGGAATAGCGGATACGCTAGCTAGAAACATAAGACTTGGGATATATGAAGGAGGAGCTTTAGTTCAAAATCCTCCATGGGAATCTTTGAACATCCAATAATCCATAACCAAAAAGTTATAATATAATCTAGATATTGGAAAAATCAATGTGTAATTCGTTGTTAAGAAAAAGGTTCATCAAGTTAGGTGTCTAAAGTCTAACCCCAACTAAAGATTGATTCGGTGATACTGCTTATGAAATAGTGCTGATTGAATGAACTTCTCTCCAAGTGCAACACTACAAATAGAACTAAATATCTTTTAAAAGCTAAGTAGTGCTTCCCCTTATTCTCCACCAATATCCTCACGAGTGGCACTTGGTGCATCTTGTACCCACCAAAATTATCCATATACACGGTACAAGAATGAGTAAAACCACGCTCAACAAGCTTTGTTTGTTTCAAGTTTTGAAATTTTCATTTTATATCTTATTTGGTTGTTACACCTCTGAGGCTCTCAAGCTTCAATCGACAGCAACAGAAGTCAGAGCAGTCCTAGTTTCCTGGTTAAAGAAGATGTTGTGTTATTTTGAATAAAACAAGAGGTGAACTTAGGCTTGCGCTTGGGCTTGGGCTTGGGCTCTCTTTGATCCCTTATCTTCTTTTTGGTAGACCATTTTCCTTAAACTATTTCCGGATAAGTTTGGAAACAGAATTGGAATCTTTTGGTAGACCATTTTTCTTAAACTATTTCCAGATAAGTTTGGAAACAGGATTGGATATGGATTGGGAAACAGATGTGATAAACTTGTAAAATCCAATTCTTATCTGGAAACTAGATTAGTACCCTATCCGGATCTACTAAGTGTTCCACGTTTTCCTCTATAAATAGTCCTAGAGCAGTAGCTAATAAGAAGGTGTGCGAAAACTATTTTCTATACTAAGTTGAGGGCTTTCATAAGATCAGAATCGTGGTTCTTCTTTTCTTATTTGGTTTATCTGCAGTAAACAAAGGAGAGTCTATCTGGCTGTTGTATCCTAGTGGTTGACGCATTTTGTCTGCATAAAGAGGAACAGATGCGAAACAACCTTAAAGAAAGTGTTTGATCCGTGCCTCAGCCAGCCTTCTTATTCACAGTTTGTTCTTGTTGCAACAATTGTTACCAACAATTTTAAGGTTGTTTGACAATGGAACTTGAAGAAGGTAACCAGTCCAGGTCCCATAATGACAACTTTCATAATCGACCGTTCAAGTTTGCTGGTGAGCACTTCAAGCGGTGGAAGGCAAAGATGATGTTCTATCTGACCCTGGTGAAAGTGGAAAACATTCTAAGTGAACTGATTCCTGATAAAGATGTCTTACTGGAACCTGCTCTATCTGTTGCTGTTGATAAGTGGATCACTGCGGATTTCAAGTGTAAGAATTACATCCTGAACTTGCTTGCTGATGATCTATATGACTTATACTCTGAACTTCCGTCTGCTTCTGATGTTTGGGAAGCCCTACAAAAAAAGTATGATACTGAGGAAACTGGCTCCAAAAAATACGCTGTAAGTCGTTATCTTAAGTTTCAGATGGTAGATGATAAATCTGTTGTGTCTCAGTGCCATGACCTACAGATTATTGTTCATAAGATACTTTCAGAAGGGATGAAAATTGACGGGTAATTTCAGGTTGCTGTCGTCATTGATAAACTTCCTCCCTCTTGGAAGGATTTCAGGAGCATACTGAGGCATAAGTCTAAAGAGTTTTCGATGGAGAGTCTTATTATGAGACTTCGTATAAAAGAGAAATCACGAAAACAAGACCTTAATGAGGAAGTTGCCATGTCATTTGCTAAGGCTAAGGTTAATGTGGTAAACCAACAAACCAATAAAACTAAATCTAGTTTGAAACCTAATAAGAATGTCATGAAGAACAAACCTGTTAACAAGAAAGCTCCACAAAATCAGAACCAGAATCAGGTGCATATGAATCAGAAACCACCTGTTGACATGTCAGAAGTTATCTGTTATACTTGCAAGAAGAAGGGGCATTATGCTAGGAACTGTAAGAGTCGTAAAGTCAGTGAGGTTAATGTTACTGAGGAACCTTTTATTTCTATGATAACTGAGGTCAATTCTGTTAATGTCTGTGAGGGGTAGTTGGCTGATACTGGTGCTTCTAGGCACGTTTGCTATAATAGGAACTGGTTCAAGAGTTATACCACAACTACGCATCAAGAAGTCATACTTGGTGATAATCATACGACCAAGGTTCTAGGTACTGGTGATGTTGAGTTGCAGTTTACTTCTGGGAAGAAACTGTTGTTAAAGGATGTGCTTCATACCCCTGAGATTATGAAGAATTTGGTTTCTGGTTTTATTTTGAATAAGGCTGGATTTCAGCAAGTCATAGGTAGTGATCAGTATGTGATCACTAAGTCTGGGGTTTTTATTGATAAGGGTTATGCATGTAATGGGATGTTTAAGTTGAATGTTGCTGATATGAATAAAACTTCTACTTCTGCTTACATGATCTCTTGTTCTGTTAATGTTTGGCATGGTAGATTATGTCATATTAATAGGAAATATGTTAAGAACATGAGCGTACTTGGCTTAATTCCTAACTTGGATGATGATTTTGCACACTGTGAATCTTGCACTAAGGTGAAAATCACAAAGAAGCCTCACAAATCAGTTGAGAGAAGTACAAGCCTGCTAGACTTGGTACATACTGATATCTGTGAGTTTGAAGGAGTTCTGACTAGTGGTGGTAAAATATATTTTATTACTTTTATTGATGATTGCTCGAAGTTTGCATATGTTTATTTGCTGAAGAATAAAAGTGATACGTTTGATGCTTTTAAAGCTTATATACTTGAGGTTCAAAATCAGCATGACAGGAACATTAAAGTCATTTGAAGTGATAGAGGTACTGAATATGGTTTTGCTGATTTTGATTTTTTCTTGCAATCACATGGTATAATCCATGAGACGACAGCTCTTTATTCACCTGAAATGAATGGAATATCTTAACGTAAGAACATAACTCTTAAGGAATTAAATGTTGCTATGTTACTTAGTTCTGGAGCACCCTCAAATTTATGGGGGTGAAATTTTGTTTTGATTTATTTGCTATGTCTTTGAATATAATTGTTAATTCTAAGATGAAGGTTTACACCTTATCAGATATGGAAGGACAGGAAGCCTAATTTGAGTTGCTTCAGAACATGGGGATGTCTGGCTTTTGTAAGGAATCATGATCCCAAGATCTCAAAGCTTATGAGTGTGTCTTTCTAGGCTATGCTATGAACAGTAAGGCCTACAGGTTTCTAGATATGAAGACTAATGTCTTGTTTGAATCATCTGATGCTGAATTTCTTGAAGACAAGTTTCCATACCTATCTAGAAATAGTGGGGGTGCGTCTTCCTCCAAGGCACCTACTTCTGATGTTTCTGACACTTATATGCCTAGAATACATGACAGAGACATTGTTACAGAATCTGAACCGAGAAGAGGTAAGAGAGCAAGGGTTGCTAAGGAACTAGGACCCGATTTTGTCACTTTTTCTTTGGAAGGAGATCCCTCCTCCATTGAAGAAGCTCTCGCATTTTCTGACTCTGAGTTTTGGAGAGAAGCCATACAGAGTGAGTTTGATTCTCTCATGGAGAACAAAACTTGGGAGCTTGTTGATTTGCCTCCTGGTTGCAAGACTATAGGAAACAAATGGGTTTTAAGAAGGAAGTTTAAAACTGATGGTTCAGTGGACAAGTTTAAAGCAAGGTTGGTTATCAAAGGTTTTCGACAGAGAGAGAACTTTGATTTCTTTGACACATATTTACATGTTACACGGGTAACATCCATAAGAGTATTACTTTCTGTTGCTGCTGTTCATAATCTTGTTATTAATCAAATGGATGTTAAGATAGCCTTTCTAAATGGGGATTTAGAAGAGGAGATTTACATGGATCAGCCAACAGGTTACGTGGAACCATGTAATGGTAAAAAGGTATGCAAATTACTTAAGTCACTTTATGGGTTGAAACAGGCACCTAAACAGTGGCATGAGAAATTTGATAACTTTATCATTACCAGTGGGTTCAAGATAAATAAAAGTGACAAGTGCATTTATTATAAGTACTCTGATGGGATATATGTTATTATATGCTTATATGTTGATGATCTACTAATCTTTGGTTCCAATTTACATGTTGTAAAAGAAATCAAGAACCTGTTGTCTTCTAACTTTGATATGAAGGACTTAGGTGAGACTGATGTAATGTTGGGAATCAAAATTACAAGATAGTCTGATGGCATATGGCTGGATCAGTCACACTACATTAAGAAAATGTTAAAGAAGTATAACTACTTCGATTGTGTGGCTGTTGGTACTCCTTTTGATCACAGTGTTAAATTATTTGCGAATAATGGTGAACCTGTGAATCAGAATGAATATGCAAGTATCATTGGTAGTTTGAGATATGCTACAGATTGTACTAGACCTGACATTGCCTATGCAGTAGGTGTTCTTTGCAGGTATACTAGTAATCCTGGCGCTAAGCATTGGAAAGCAATTGGCAGGTTAATGAGATACCTAAAGGGAACCAGTCATTTGGGTATTCATTATCAGAGATATCCTGTTGTTCTTTAGGGGTATCTGAGATCTTGTTGGAACACTCTCTCAGAAGACTCTAAGGCCACCAGTGGTTATGTGTTTAGCATTGGTGGAGGTGTTGTATCTTGGAAGTCCAAGAAGAAAACTATTATAGCACAATCTACCATGGAGTCTGAACTGATTGCTTTGGCTAGTGCAAGTGAGGAGGTTGGTTGGTTCTGAGATCTTCTCACTCATATTCGGTTTGGCATAAACCGATGCCGACCACTTTGATACATTGTGATAGCTTCTTTGCTGCTATCGGGCATGTCCACTGATAAATTTTATAATGGTAAATCGACAGATTAAGTCGTAAACATAAATCTTGTCGGGGATTTTATATCTAAAGGTGCAATGACTATTGATTTTGTGAGATCTAGTGATAATCTAGCAGATCTATTTACCAAAGCTTTGGCCAAAGAAAAACTGTGGACTACCGCCAAAAGCATGGGACTGAAGCCAATTGGAAGATGAACATCTATAATGGTAACCCAACCTAGAGACTGGAGATCCCAAGAACTAGGTTCAAAGGGAAGAACAAGTCATAGAATGTTGGTTGTAAGACATACATTGTTACTTATCTGGTCCGTAGTTGGATAGTAAAATGTATGAAATCACAGCGAACGATAATAAAGGTTGAGGTTTTACGGGAAAAACTCTTAATGAAGTTCTATGGTCCTTATGGGAGTGTATAGCTCTGAGGAGCACTCTTGATAGACTCACCTAGTGAATGTGAAAGTAGAGGCCGCTTTCTATGAAAATGATGGCTGATTCTCTAGATCATTCACGAATCCAGGAGAGCACAGGGTCTTTAATATGCAGAACATGAAAGAAGAACACTAGATATGCTGTGTGTGATTATGACTTATTGTATACTAAAGACCTAAGTTTAAGACTTAGTCACTTATGTCTCTTATACTTTGAGTAATTTTCATTACATAAAGGTTTAAGTCGTGGACACCTTCATCTATGCATAACATGTTGATAATCGATATTGATTGCCTTTAAGTATATTTTTTTTTTTCTATTTTGTTTTATCAAAAAAGAAGTGGGGGATTGTTGTGTTATTTTGAATAAAACAAGAGGTGAACTTGGGCTTGGGCTTGGGCTCTCTTTGATCCCTTATCTTCTTTTGGTAGACCATTTTTCTTAAATTTTTTAGGATAAGTTTGGAAACGAATTAGATATCTTTTGGTAGACCATTTTCCTTAAACTATTTCGGATAAGTTTGGAAAGCGAGATTGGATATGGATTGGGAAACAGATGTGATAAACTTGTAGAATCCAATTCTTATTGGGAAATTGGATCAATTACCACCTATCCGGATCTACTAAGTGTTCCATGTTTTCCTCTATAAATACTCCTAGAGCAGCACCTAACAAGAAGGTGTGCGAAAACTATTTTCTATACTAAGTTGAGGGCTTTCATAAGATCGAATCGTGGTTCTTCTTTTCTTCTTTGGTTTATCTGCGATGAAACAAAGGAGAGTCTATCCGGCTGTTGTACCCCAGAGGTTGGACGATTTTATGCATAAAGAGGAAGCAGATGTGAAACAATCTTAAAGAAAGCGTTTGATCCGTGCCTCGGCCCGACCTTCTTATTCATAGTTTGTTCTCGTTGCAACAATTGTTACCAATGGAAGATGGAGATGACTATAGATTTAAAGGGACTAGGATAGAGAGTGGCAACAATGGCGAGAGAACTAGGAGAGAGAAAAAAGGGCGAGAGAAAGTCACGAAGGGTGAGAAAATATTTGTGTTTTTTGTGCGAATGGGATTTTGTTTGTTTCACACACGTGAGTTCTTATTTATGATGAGAACTGTAAAATGGTGGTCCTTTAGATTTGGGTTTATATATATATATCGGTTTGGCTAGAGTGACATCCTTATTGTACATCCTATCAAAAGTGCATTTCAACAATGAATTAGTGTATGATTTTTGTAGATATAATCTACTCTTCATGGATAAGATATATACTGAGAAAATTAGCTCAATTTGATATTTCTAGTATTGTCAAACTTAAAATTATTTCTAGACCGTTAGATAAAATTGCGAACTTAAACACTACTTTTGACAAAGTTCCACATATTAGATTGAGCTAATTTTTTGTATATATCTTATCCGGCCATGAAGAGTAGATTATATTTGCAAAAAATCATACACTAATTCATTGTTGAAATGTATTTTTTGATAGGATGTACGTAAGGGATGCCACTCTAGCCAAACCGATATACAGGAGGTTACGTTTACAATAGATTTGGTACAATACTTCTTACAATAGATCAGGACCGAACATAACTAAAAATCTAGCGGTTTTAAATTTGTGTGAGCTGGCACTCATTTAGTGTGAAAGAAGTGTGTGGGAACGGCTCCAGCCAAGCCGAGAAGAAAAAAAAAAAAAAAAACCCCACGTAGTTTTTTTTACTCTTCTTCCTCTCTGTTTTTGGCCTTTAGAAACCTTACACTTCACCTTCTTGAGAAATAATATCAGCATTGCAGCTCTCTCTCTCTCCATATATTGACACCACTGTCGGGGTAAAGCGCCTGTTATGACCAGCAACAACGCTACTTGACATTGACGAGTGACGACAAAAAGAGATTAAACGAGTAACGTATAAAAGGTATACTTCTCTAAATCCAATTCTCTTATACTAAGAAAAAACATTACTTTGGGTGAAGTTATTGTTCAAAAAGTTATAATATTAAAGTTTTTCTGCGTTTTTTATCTAGTTCTTGGGTGATGTCGGTGTTCATGTGTTTTGAGCTAGAAGAATAAGAAGGGGTTGGAGTGAGGAAGAAGGGGCTTGATGCAATTCTAAGGTGCTTTCTCTATTTTATTTACATTGATTAGCTTCATTTTGATCGAATCTTTTTTATTTTAATTTATTTTTTTCAAACAATATCTTAGAATGAAATTTTGTATGTATGAGTGAAATCAAGTTTTGGGCTGAGGAATATAGTATTTGAATGATATATTTCATGCTTGAATAACATGGAAGGAGAGAGGGTGCACCTTCATGCGGTTACTGAAAGTGAGAAACATCTGGATGCCTTGAATTTGAAAGATATAAGGATACGCCTCTTAAATGGTAAGTTCATTTGACGTTGCGTATCATTTCTTCCATTCCATCTTTGATTGGTCTAACACTGAGTATGAAGCGAAGCATGTGCATTGTGGAGGTATGACTGTATGAGTTGAGAGAGAAAATGCATGTGGCACTTTTAAATTTATAATCTTTTTTTTTTTGACTCATCACTTTGCTTCCCTAAGAATAGGAAGTATCGAAAAGTTCCTATTCCATAGCTCTGAAAAAAGAACGAGAAAAAAATGAAAAGCTTAATCTTGTGTTGTCTTATACTTGATGTTTTATATATCTTGACTCCAACTCCTCAAAACTGTCTACTAGGAGATTCCACTGTGATTCAGTTACAGGCTGTATCATTATGTTAAGGGATCTTGTACCACAGACACAATTAGACAGCCAGTCCAAGTATTGGTTTTGATATTTGATTAATTCCATGCCAAGTGTTCAAGCTGCTTAATACAGCAAATATTATGATGCAAGCAGTTGATGAGGCGATGGATTTGGTATCTCACAAGACTCTATGTGTCTGGAATGGTCTCAAAGCACATGTTCATTTCCCAGGCTATTATAAATTATTGCAAATGAGTTTATGTCCGCAAAAGTTGGTCACATATTTTACAGCCGAGAGGTTAGAATCGGCATGTTGCATATGTGCTGCGTTTCTCCGTGCCCACAGAATCGCAAGGAGCCAACTGCATGATTTTCTTGGTACTGCTCTAGCACGAAGTGTTACTGGTTTTGATGCTTGTTTCTGTAGTACTTTGGCTTATAATCTATCATGCCCTTGTCTTAATATTAGCAGCTGAAAATTGGTAGTACACATTTCGGAAGGATCTGATATAGACTCCAAAGAATATAACTTTATGTGTTTTATGGATAAAGAGAAGAGTGCAAAAAAGTGAGAGAATTTTATCCTGTCAATGTATGAAAGCCAACACTTTTTGGATAAAATTAGGAGCTTGGTCGTTCCATAATTAATTTATGGTACAGTCCCTTTTTCTCTTCACTATTTTATCTTCGCAATGTAATTTATGGCACAGTCCTTTTTCTCTTCCCAATGTAAGCTGTCTTTTTATTTTAAATCTTTGACTGCTAACCGTCCAGAACAAAATCGATCTGACATCTCATGTATGCTATAAAAAAAAATAAGATTAAGCATTAAGCACACTTGAGAAAAATTGGATAATCATTTCATTACTCAAAACAAGATTAATAGTACATTGCAGAGTATCATAAACATACTTTGACTTATGTTTACAAGATAAAAAAATATAAAATAAAAGAAAAATTATAGGCGATTTCTTTTACTGTCTGACAGGAATAACCTTGCAAGTTCGCCAGTCTTGAATTCTTATTGCGAATTAAGATAGCTTGTTCTAGTACCCACCAGTAGGTAGGGCAGGAAATCGGGTCGGGTAGATCTGAATCCGACCCGACCCGATTACCGAATATATCAGGTTCGGGTTGATTTTTGTATCCGTTTATGTATTCGGGTCGGATTCGGAATCGGATATGTCTGGTTCGGGTTCGGATTCGGATATAATTTTTGGGATTGTTTTGAATTTTTAGTGTTATCCCCATCGGGTTAGTCGGATTCGGTCGGGTTCGGGTCGGATTCGGATATAATCAGGTTCGGGTTCGGATTCGGATTCGGATATAGCCATATCCGACCCGATCCCTGCCCTACCAGTAGGGGTATAATACGGGGCGGGCCAAGTCAACCGCAGTCAAATAGTGGGGGGGGGGGGGGGTCTAGGGATACAAATCTAGTAGTCTCCAACGGAGCGGGGCGGGGTGGGTTAAAGTGTCATGTCTTAGTACCATCACCCGGCCTGTTGGGTCAGCTTACTGGGCGGGTTTTGGGTGGGTCATCCGGGTCGGGTGGAAATTATCATTTTAACCCAATTTCACCCAATTTTTTTTTCTAATTCCGCAAGTAATATATTTCCAATTCACAACATAGAGAAAAAAATGGAATCAATCAATAAAAAATAAACAAAAATAAAAATAAAAAAACTTGAATTTGAACCCAAAACCATATCTGTAAATTTGAAACTTTTTTCTCGTGATTTACCATTTGTAAATTGATTATTTCTCATAGCATGATAAAATGAAGATAGGAGCGAGGATCTATGGTACAAAACAATAAAATATAAACTAAAAGAATTCGAAATTAATACAAAGATGAATTATTCATCTTCTCCAAAATTCGAAAGTTGAATTTGAACTTTTGATATTTGTCCAATGTTCAAACTTGAATATGTGAAATTGATGTTGAACTCATAAGTTTGTATTCATATCTCTCAAATTCCTACAAAAGTTAAAAGAAAATATAAACAAAATACAAAAATATTAGAGTTAGAGTTTTGAAATTGTGCGGGTTAACGGGGTTGGGTCAACGGCTTTTGACACGGTGCGGGTCGGGTGGCTTGACAGGTCGGGTTTGAGCATATAACCTACACCTATAGCCGGACAGCGTAAAAACGGTGGTGGGGCGGGGCGGGTCTATTTTCGGGTCAGTGCAGGTTTGGGTAGTGGGTGAAAACCGGGTACTCTACCGGATGATGGGTTAACGTTTTTTTTTTACACTCCTACCCCACTAGTCCCTCGTTCACTTGCTTAGCTAACTTTGACTCTACTGAATCAATCTACCAATAGGCTACAAATTTGGCTTTAGTGATGAGGGAACTAAACATTCGATCCTGATCAGGGATTCAACATTCAAACTTTCTGATAAGTGTGCTGTAAAGGCAGCTGGTGTTCTTTTGTCACAACACTAACAGTAGCAATTACAAGCACTTACTCAAAATCTAGCAAATAAAATGGCATACAAATTCCAGAAAACAAAAGCTTCTCGATACTAAGTTATGCCACCACTAGAAATGTCACACCCCAAATTTCCAGAAAAATTAAAACTGATATTCAATCATCTGGAAACCCAGGGTGAAACAAAACCCACTAACATATTATCAACTACAATATTTAAAAACTGGGATCAAATTAAAACTGAAAGAACAACGCTTCATTTACAAATAAAATTTTTACTAACCAATTCTATTACCTTTGTTTCAATTCAAAACCATACACTTTCGAAAAACTTAAACCAGAAGACTCCAAGAGCAAATCCAAGTCACGTGTCTTCATCCATCGCAGACTCCACCATCTATGTTCCCAAGAACACACCCACGTTGCAAAACAAAGCAAACATGGGTCAGCAAATTGAATTTGCTGGTATGAGTAGACTAACAACAAAATATATATATAATAATCTTTCAAATGAATAATATAACATTACAAACAATTTCAACTTGGAAGACAATATAGTTCCGTTTTCCAAAAACGGCGTGTAGTTTCTTCCCAAGTAAGATTTCACCCCCAACATACAAATTCCAAGAATCTCATATAATATTACTCGTCATTCCCACTTTCCAAAATAACTCACAATACAATACCACTTACATTTCATTTATTAACTGCACATATGATAACCTAATTAAATATGAGTTTGGTATACCTTACCTTTAAGCCAACACGTCGTCTTAGGGTAGGATATTTACGTCCCTGCAGAAAAGATTAATAGATCCTACCCTCCTGCAAAACAGAGTTAGACATCACAATAAATTGATTTATCTCGGCCCGGTCAAAATTCTATTCATGACCCAACCTCATTTAAGACATTCAAGTCTAATTGATATAACCTGGTTCGTCCCGCATATTCGGGGAATACCACTTATCATAATACCTTCATCAAGGGTAGTCATTCATATGACATCATTACGTCATAAAGTTTTCTGGCATACATAACCATAGATCTCGGACTATCACAAGTCATTAATATTTTTCGTAATAACATATCAAGTTATAGTAAATTCATAGTCACATAGAAATCACAACCATTTACTAATACTATTCACAGTCACACTTCACATCCATAACATCACACAATTCATATACTTTTACTTTAGTATCACTCGTCTACTTATGAGAACGAGGAAAAGCCACAACCAAGGAGTACATTCATCCCTTGTGAGTATCAACTCATACAAACCACATAAACATTTATCATAAGAAATTATATACATCATATGCAATAACTCCATCACACGAAAAATCAATATTTTACTTTGCTTATTACTTATCTCGTTGACTCATTTATTCAAAGACACAGCCCAACCTTTAGTTCCTACTCCACGATTTGCACTACACACATTTGCCAAATCACACATATCCGTGTGCCTCACTCACACCGAGTAAGTACTACACAAGACATACGGCCCCAAGCGGGATATCGCCTCCGTGAAACATACTTTCATCTTGTAAACTCAGAACTTGTGAGTCACAACCATCTCTCGGGCTTTCCATACACATAATCACAAAGCCTCTTTTGGGCATAACAAAATATCAGGTCATTCATGGCACATTCAATGAATACCTTGGGTCATTCCCGCCACATTCAAGGAATACCCATCATAACACTAACGGGCCATTCATGGCACATTCAATAAATGCCCTGAAGTCATTCCCGCCACATTCAAGGAATACCCAAACCTACATTCCCGTACATTCAAGGAATACGACCAACCCGCAAGGCGAATACCTTAGTTCCTCTATAGGGCAGTCCAAACGATTGGGTCATTCATGGCACATTCAATGAATACGGGTCATTCATGGCACATTCAATGAATACCCATCTATCACATGACATCACAAGTCATAAACATTTCTTTTCATTACCAAATCGAGTATGGAGAGTTCTAAAGATGTGGGCGACACATTAAAACATTATTATCACTTATAATTATACTAGCATTACTCATGTCAAAATAGACCACACATGCAAAGAGTCACTTTCGCGCGTCAAGGCAAATCAAGCACTTAAATATCATTAAAGGTAAAACGGACTTATAATCAAACAAATACAATTTATATAACCATACTCATATATACAATATCGTAAAAACAAATAGTTCATTAGCCCAAATTCAAGTTCACACACACTAATGTCTAAAACATATCCACATATACTAAAGTCTATATTCATATACAACTTCTATCTCCCACATATATATTTATGTAGTCTCAAAACAATGAAGTAATTTCTAACATAATCACATAGTTATCACACAAACTAATATATATATTATAGATATAGTGTAGTGGCTGCACTTTTGCTCAAAGTTGCCCACGATCCAAATCTTTCAAGATTGGAATCAAAGCGCTCAGTAGTTCTTATCACCCACATAATCAATGCTAAGGTTTTTTTTCTACATTCATCTAAATGACATGTAACTTAATTATTTAGAAACTAAGGTATTTAAATATACTTTTTTCATGTAGAACTTCGAAGTCCCAACCTTAGCCCATCTAAAAGAAAAACTTAGGTCGAAAACGGTAAAAATCCTAATATTCAAACAAACTAGATTTTCGACGGACTATCTTCCGAATGACACAACGCTTTTTCCGGTGTCCAAATGCATCAAGGCTTTTGCGTTAAAAAGCTAACACACATAACTTACTTTCTTATGTTTTACAAAAATACCCAATCATCAAGGTCAAATCTTTCTTAGATAATGACAACCAAAGTTGTACAAGCTTCCACAGCATTTTATTACTATATGTGTCCATATAATATACACATAAAACGTAGTACAATTAAACAATCCACAGTCCACAATCAAAGCCCAATATGCTTTACACACTACTCACGTCAAAATCTAAATTAGATAATTTACCAACCAAGTTATACAATATCCGACAGTATTTTATTACTATATATATATCCATATAAACAAACATATGAAAAACTGGAAAAGTCAACATTCACAGTCAACAGTCAAAGTCAACGGTCAACGGTCAACACCTCATGGTCAAGGTCAAACTCAACATGTCATGGTCAAAGTCAAACTGTCCAAGTCAAAGTCAAAGGTGAAAGTCAACCGTCCATGGTCAAAGGTCAAAGTCAACGGTCGATGGTCAAAGTCAAACTGTCCTAGTCAAAGTCAAACTGGCGTTTCCGTGTTTGACAGGTTCAGAGTCATAGCCATGGTTCATGGCTAAGGTCAAAGGTGCATGGTTCACGGGCTCGTGACTAAGGTAATGGTTCGGACCCAACTGGCCAAGCCCAAACCTTAGAACCCGGAAGTCTAAAAGTCCACTTATTTATTCTACCTGACCCAATTGGATCTATATTAAATTATATGGACTGGCCCAAGCAATATTAGAAACGGGCCCATAGACTAATATTAGAACTGGTCCCAAAACTTACTTAAACTGGGCCCAAACTAAACTTAATTACACTGGTCCAAAGATTACAAAACAAATAGAAAAGGGCCCAACCACTTAAGTTAGATTTCGCCCACATAAAACAATTCTGAAATTTCGCCAACCACCCCGAAATTTCGCCTAGCCACTAAAACAAAACAAAGGTCGGCCCAACTAAAACAAAACCGCCCAAAACAAAACTTAAGGTTTTGACCCCAAGGCCCAAACCGAAATTCGCCATCTTGTTCATCATCATCTTTCTCCAATGCTGATTCCCAATCCGCCACCACCGATTCAATCGGCCACCCAATCCAACCTAGCGGTTTGACTCCTCATAGAAACCCACACCACTTTAATGAAAACAAAAACTCCAATCCTTCAATCCCCATTTATACATCAACCTAGATCTAAAATCCGACCTCCATTAAAGCTTGTTTTCAAGCTTCAATCGACAGCCCCACACAACCCTCAACCACCACTAACCAACCAATAACCAATTCCTCCATCTTCAATCAACAACAATACAACACAAACAATAAAAATCAAATTACCGAAGGGCGTCTGGGCGTGCCGCCATTGACGCACCTTCAAGCTTCGAACTCCCACTCTCCAGCACCCAATCGACAGCCCTCTTACACTCCAACATCAATAATACAACAACCAAAATCCAACTAGAGCAAAACAACAAAAACCAAAAACGAATACAGGGGTTTTCGCTGCCCCCATTGACGCTCTGTCGAAACCTTCGACGATCTCTACCAATCTTCATCCCCCTTACTACCACCAGCGGTTTATATAATATGGTATCGGCGATTTCTTGGTGCCGCCATTGATGTTTCTTCAAAGCTTGAGCATTTCATCCAAAACCACAGTTTAACAGTTCAGCAGTATGAACAGTATGAGTTTCAAAACAGGACGAATGCAAATAACAAAATACTGAACCGAAAATATGAGCAGATACTTTTTAACAGTATACCCCGGTACACGGAAATTATAAGTTCGGTGAAATAGCAAAATAGCTACTCACCTGTATGAACAGCTCGACGAATCCTCCTAGCCCGATTCGTCGCGCTCCAATGCTCCAGCAAACCAGCTTCTCTCTGCCTCCATTTTTAATATATTATATTATCTTCTCCACCCTATTTTCTAGAAAAAGTGTTTATATACTTGGGTCCGAAACCCAAGCCCAACACAGACTCGGGCCCAAAACCAGGCCCACGTATCCCGAGTCCAATCCGACGAATTTTTAAAATAAACAATTAAATTAATTAATTAAATAGAAAAATACGTATGAAAAAACACGGGGTGTTATAAGAAACTAGTCATAAAAATCACTTTGTAGCAGCTCCAGGATCACTCTGAGGAACCGACTTTGTTCTTTTTGATGTTGCATTTTGAGGACAATTACGGTTGTCATGATCAGCATAAGTATTGCAAGAACGGCACTTCCTTTTGTTTTTGTTTTTGTTTGTTGCTACTTCAATAGGATGCAAATTCTGCCATGTTTTCTTGTTGACCCATCATCTTTTTGTTTGCCGCCCCTACCTTTTGTTTATGAAACATTGGGATCTAAAAGTACTAGAGGCGGTTGAACTGGACAAGGGTCCTCCCTTGAAGAACATGGAGCATCTGATTCTTCTGGAACATCTGATTCATCAACATCTTTATCGGGCATAATTTCCGACATTTGTTTACCGAGTTCTCTTAGACCGTCCAAAAATATTTTATAGCTTGTTGGAGTTCAAGATGCAATACACGTAACGGTTTGCTTCTTGACACAAATAACCAACGTTCATGGCATCAACTTGTTCTTGACAAAGAGACCCTTCCTTCCCACCTCTCCAAAATCTATTAGCCCCTTTCAACCATCTTTTTTATTAATGAGATTTTTCAGGGATTTAAGTAGACATCAAGTTTTGATAACACCTTTAGTATGTGAGCACATGGTATTCCAACAAATTCATAACAATTACATTCACAAATACCTTCACATGTTTGGGGATTCTATTGCACAACCCAATGCTCACTCTCACCATCAGTCTTTCTTTTAATGTACTTCACAACATATGTAAGTGGTTCAGTAGTAACAATGTCAGCTTTGTATAACTCAGCATTTAGAAATTGAGTTATAAACTTTTCAAACATCCTTCGTGTATATATCTTGGATGCATGCTTCAAAATATAACTTCTCCCAGTGACAATACGATTCTTTTGTTCTGACTTATAATCTTCTGTTCTCTCATTCAATTCCATAGTCTTCAAAGCTTGTTCATATTTTTGAACAAATTCCATTAAATTAGTGGTGGCTTTGATATGATTTTTGAAAAACCCATTGATTCCCTCACTACGACCAGTAGTGTTCATACCAGCAAAGAAAGTAGTTTGATTATACACAGGAACCCATGCCTCACGATCTTCAAATATTCCAATGAACCAATGATGGCCACTTAATTCATATTTACTCATCAGTGTGTTCCATCTTCTCTCGAAATATTCAATCCTGAATGTCCATTTTAAGCATTTCTTAACATCTCCTTTAAAATATGAGCCTTTGTGGTACAAATGTCCCAACTTCTCACCAAACTTTTTTTTAATATGCCAATAGCATAGCCTATGACGTGTGCTAGGGAACACTTTAGGTACAACAACTCTCATGGCTAGGTCCGAGTAAGTAATAATGGAATTGAAATAGGTGCTTTTCCCCCCATTACTTCTTTCCAAGTTGTAAATAGCCATATCAAATTTTCCTCTGTCTCGTCTTGTAGTAACCCACATCTAAACTCGATAGTTTGAAAGTGATGATTCACACCGGTGAATGGTGCAAACAGCAGCTTCGTACTTATTAGTCTTGTATGTAGTATCAAATGACACTATATCTCCAAACTGTTCATACGACATGTGAGACTTAGCATCAACCCAAAAGAAATTAACTGCTCTCCCTTCTCCATCATACTGAATAGCATAGAAAAATTGTGGATTCTCAATTTGCCACATCATCTCAAAGATCACGTAGAACTTTGTTTATTTGCATATTTTCCCTCTGAAAAAGTTCCACCATGCCTTTCGCCGCAGCTGGCATCATTCGGTTTTGTTTAAGAAATATCTTTTTAGACAGCGAGACAAATGTGTGATTGTGTTCATCACAAAACTGTCCAACCTCCTACTTCAGTGTGGTTCGCCTAAGCTTAACGTACGTATACGCTTTGCAATCCCCTCTTTCTATTGATGTATTCAAACATGGTCTCTCAACATTTTCATTTAACTTCTTCTTGTGAGAACCAAAATGTGAGCACGCAAAACCGATATTTGTCACCATGTCACAATGCAACCAAGATTTGTTAGAAGATCTCGTAACAATTGAGAATCCTTTGCTTACACCATATTGTTCATAATATTTCTTTGCTTCTTCAATTGATTTAAAAGTCATCCCTACATAGGGTGTCTTTATGGCATCGTCGAAATCCTTTGTAGGAGATCCAACTGTGTTCTTTTCCACTTGGACATAAGATGTTCCACAGTCTGCGACTCCACTGAAGTTCCCCATAAGCTCAGATTCTTGGTCATGATATTCTTCCATTTTTTGTAGCAACTATGAAAAAAAAAATCAACAGAAAATTAATACAAAGAAAAAAAAAATGATTTCTAAAAAAAAGTGTAAAACTTCAATTCATATGTTATCATATTATTGTCTATAATGCATGAGCAACATTGTCAAATAACGTTGACATCAATTAGTTTCCCATAGAAACAAAATATCTTGTTTTCATCCCAAAACACATAAACACCGACATCACCCAAGAACTAGACAAAAAATGCAGAAAAACTTTAATATTATAACTTTTTGAACAATAACTTCACCCAAAGTAATGTTTTTTCTTAGTATAACAGAATTGGGTTTAGAGAAGTATACCTTTTATATGTTACTCGTTTAATCTCTTTTTGTCGTCAATGTAAAGTAGCATTATTGCTGGTCATAACAGGCGCTTTACCCCGACAGTGGTGTCAATATATGGAGAGAGAGAGAGAGAGAGAGCTACGATGGTGATATTATTTCTCAAGAAGGTGAAGTGTAAGGTTTCTAAAGGCCAAAAACAGAGAGGAAGAAGAGTAAAAAAACTACGTGGGGGTTTTTTTTTTTCTCGGCTTGGCTGGAGCCGTTCCCACACACTTCTTTCACACTAAATGAGTGCCAGCTCACACAAATTTAAAACCGCTAGATTTTTAGTTGTGTTCGGTCCTGATCTATTGTAAGAAGTATTGTACCAAATCTATTGTAAACGGAACCCCTCGTATATCGGTTTGGCTAGAGTGGCATCCCTTACGTACATCCTATCAAAAAATACATTTCAACAATGAATTAGTGTATGATTTTTTGCATATATAATCTACTCTTCATGGCTAGATAAGATATATACAAAAAATTAGCTCAATCTAATATGTGGAACTTTGTCAAAAGTAGTGTTTAAGTTCGCAATTTTATCTAACGGTCTAGAAATAATTTTAAGTTTGACAAGGCTAGAAATATCGAATTGAGCTAATTTTTTGTATATATCTTATCCATGAAGAGTAGATTATATCTACAAAAAATCATATACTAATTCATTGTTGAAATGCACTTTTTGATAGGATGTACAATAAGGATGTCACTTAAAATTAGTATATCCTATCAAAAAGTGCATTTCAACAATGAATTAGTATATGATTTTTTGTAGATATAATCTACTCTTCATGGATAAGATATATACAAAAAATTAGCTCAATTCGATATTTCTAGCCTTGTCAAACTTAAAATTAATTCTAGAGGGAAGTTTTATGACCAACGGTTGGGATTCAGTTTTAGGGGGTATAAATCGAGGGCCACGGTTCCACCATGTGGATAAGGAATTAATTAAAGAGCTTAATTGTGAAATTAAATAAAAAAAAAAACCCTTCGGTTAAGTTCTCCAAAACTTTAAAACTTTAATTGTGAAAATTAACAAAAAACCCTTCATTCTCCCAACACCAAAGCTCACAAAAACCTTTCGTTCTCCAAAGCTCTAAGTTCTCAACGAAGGCAAAAAAAAAAAAAAAAAAGGTAGCATGATACAACGGTGGCTTTTGCAGGTCAATTTCTAATTTCTCTGAAAGGGGTAATAAGAGAGTAAATGCCTTTTAACTACTTCTTTTACCCGAAGTTGAAAACCAAATGAAAAAAAAAAACGAAAAGATCACCGAGGGTCATTCTACTCTTTTCACAAAGAAGCATCCATCTATTCATGAAGAAAGTTTCTCACCGTCTCCCTCCACGAAAAGAAATGGCGTGTCTACTATCTCTCTCTATTACTTTCCTTAAGTGAGTAAATTAATCAGAACCTCATTGGTGTCTTATTTTTTTCTCAATCAAAGTTATAGCCTCACTGTGTCTCACTGTCGTTGTTCCAGAATTGGTAATGATTAAGTAGGGTGTTGTTGTGAATTTGTGATATACATAAAATTTGGTCAGTGGATTAATTTGTTGTCATGGCGTTCTCAAGTAAGTGTAGCTAAACATAATCTAAAATAATTACGACACTTAATTGAGATGGCGGTTCCATGGTGTAGTTCGTTACTACACTTAATTGAGATTATTGAGATAGTAGTGCCATGCTGTTGTTGTTTATTTGTTTATTTGCCATGGTGTTCTCAATTTCAGAGATTGCTTTTGGGATGGATTTTTTTACCTCGAAAGTTGTGTTGCCGAGATTAGAAATTAATTAGCACGATTAGGATTAAAGTTTTGAACCTTTCGTTTCCAAAGTTTTATTGAAAATAGTGTGGAGAATTATTGGTCTTTCGTGTTTGCTTTGCTATCTTCGTTAACTGTTGCTTTTATCTTATTTTTTCTATTTTTGATGACTGCTAGAAAATTTTATTGATTTTGAATATTTAAGTGAATAACCAATAATTTGCCATCTCTTATTTGCTTTGGGGGCATAGACTCCTATTGATTAACTGACTCACTCCGCCCTGGAAAAGATTGATGGAAGTTTTTTCTATTAAATGTGTTCTTGGTTTCAGAATTTGGGATTTCTTTTTCAGTTTTTCATTGTAGTTAAGCAACGGAAGTAATAGATTGGCAAACATGAGTATGGAGGGCAGAACTCACAAAAGGAAGGTTTGTACACCTACTTTCATATTCTATCACATGAACTTCATTTAATTGAATCAAAATTCGTACTTCCTTAGTTTTGAGAAACCTACACCTCTTTTCTTTTTGTTAAGCTATTTCTTTGATGCTCTGTATACTTGATATGATTTATTAGTTGACGCAGGGTTTTTTTTTTTGTCATTTTTTGGTCATTGTTAAATCAAGGTTAATATCAACATGTTTTGTTAAATATCCTTAGTTTAATATGTGCTTTCATAAGATTTAATTTTCTGATTAACGAGTTTATTTCTATTGCTTAGAATGTAGGATTTGTGTTGAAAAAAATGACAAAGAATTAGACTTTGTCAGTAATAGTTTTATCTAATAATTGTTGAAAAACCAAAACAAGAACAAAACCAAAACCAAAAACGAAAGGTTTCAATGGTCTTCTTTAAGGTGATGTAGTACTGATAACATACCCAGAAAAAACAGAATGAACTCAAATTACTTTAAATTTCTGAGATATCCCAGGGCTGGGATTCAAATCTTTGTTGTTTAAATCTCTTCTTAGGGTTAGCAGTGTGAGAATAGTGAGGTGGAATATTTGCAAAAAAGTATGTAACAAGTGATGGGTACTTCAACTTTTATTTTTTCTCGAGTTTACTACTTCAGTGGCAGTTAACGACTCCATGCTTTATTTACTTGCTATATTAGTTATTTTGAAGATATTTTCCTACTCCACTTAGTGGAGTAATTTCTTAACATATCATTTTTCAATTTTCTCTCCTCTTAATGGTTTATGTTTGGACGGAAAAGGTCAAAAGGACATAGCAAGATTTTACCAGGGAGTCGAATCATAATATTAATTGGAGTAGAAATACCAATCACTGAGTACCCACTTCGTATGACAGTAACCCTTTGTTTCAGACATTAACCTATGAATGTATTTCCTTTTTGTGTATGCTATCGTTCTCACTTTTCCCTTTTTCCTTATTTACATGGACGACACTTAAAATTAGAAGAACCACATGTAAGAAACTTCTGGGAACAAGTTCTAGGAACAATTGTATTCAATATCACCAATGTGTCACATAGTTTTCAGAGGCAACTGGTCGTATATGTTTATTAGCTTTGTATTAGCTTTTGAGTTTGTTGCTACTTGCTACAAGTTTAGAACTCTTTATCTCAGTCTAATATACATTTTCCTATTTTGAATGTATAGTCACCAGGGTACAATGGTACACAACAAAAATGCATTGGCCAAGGATGCTAGAGCAGATTTGCACACGGATGGCTGAGGATCCTGATGTGTGTTGATCTTCAATCCTTAATCTATTTTTCTAGATATAGATTTGTCTTTAGCTTAATTCACCGGTTAAGTATTTCATGGTATTGAGATGGAAGAGTGGGAATGTCAACTTTTATTTATGAATGCATAGGAATTAGAATTTCATTTTGACCTTAGGATATTCATCTAATCTTAACCATTGCAATTGATTTGTTAAAAGGTTTCAATGGTATTCTTTAAGGATGACAAATATAAGTGGGAATGCCAATATTATGTCCTGCTTAATCAATATCAAGTGAAATGACTCTGTGTGACATTGTTAGACAATATGTATTGTCACAAGATTTCTTCTACTTTAAGCCAGGATGTGTTCTTAATTTGTGCTGTGTTTTTAAGACACAATCTGATGTACGCTTGGGTTTGATTTTTTTTAATTAATTCTTCTTGGTGCTACCTTCTTTTCACACTAAATTGTTTTGCTTGCATGCAATGGGTTAATTTCTCCTCCCAGAATTAAGCACCCCTACCATATGGTTTAACCGCTAAGTCAAAGGTAATGCCTCTCAACACGTTTCATTTCTTTCGCGCAGACCATTATGGTAACGTCCATCTGTCTTTTTGTATATATTCTACAAACATTAGCAGCTCAATTCTCCTGTTTCTCTTACTCCATAAATTTGTTAACGTTGGTGTTTCTCTATATTCTATATGTATAACTTAGTTGGTCAAGAACTGATTAGACACTCGCCCTTACTGGATTGTCTTAGAAGCTGAAATTGGATGTATGGAATCAAAGTGTAGTACTATATGTATATTGTTTTTTATTATTATTTTCTTTTTAGTGATTTTTCCAATTTGCATTAAAGTTGATTCTGAGAGACCTGAGTTCTAAGACCCTCTTAGGTCTAACATTGGGATGCCTTTGAGTTATTAGTCCATGAACTTAACTATTACTCATAGTAAATTTCCATATCTTTTGATTTTTGACCAACAATGAGAATAAATTGAAAATAGTGATTTTTGGTCTTCTAACAGCTTCGTGAGTCAAAGGGCATGACAACCATCAAATTGTGTCCACATTCACGCGAGGTATTATGAAAGATCCTGTTTTGTTAAATGTCGGTCTCTCAAGTGGTATTTCATTTCAGGCTGGTGACATAGACCACCTGGCAGCTATCTTTCTCACATCCCATAATATTGCGCATGGAATCAATTTGAGAAAGTCTCCTGTCCTTCAATATTTGTATTACCTTGCATAGGTAAGCAAATTCAGTCCCAGTGTAACAGAACTTGATATCTCTTTGTACTTATGTTCTTTTGCTATCAGATTGGCTTTTAGCTATGTCTCCTTTGAGTAACAATTCCTTATTTATGGATTATCATCGAAATCCTTTTCCAATGTTTTTTCTTCGGGGCCTTAATGTTTCTCTATCTACAGATGATCCATTACAAATTCACTTGACAAAGGCACCTTTGGTGGAAGAGTCCAGTATAGCAGCTTCAGTAAGTTTTTATGTACTTTACAAGCTTAAAGAAATCTTCTCATCATTCAGGTATGAAGAAACTATGTTATTTGGTTCCAGGTATGGAAGTTAAGCTCATGTGATCTGTGTGAGATTGCCCGCAATTCAGTCTATCAATCAAGATTTTCACATGCTCTGAAGGTACAAATTTCCTAGCATTTATTCATCCCTGTGATTTATGTCTGTGCATATTGACGGGTAGAAACTTCCATCATCCAATTTTACTTGCATGGGAATTGGACCAACTACTTTGATTTTAGATAACATAAATTTCATTAACTTTGAGGACTTCAATGATGTCAATCACTTAAAAAATTCACGATTAGTACTGTCTTTAGAATTTCCTGAACAACCTGAGCCTCAACTCTAATTCTTATTGGTTCTATAAAGTATGTCTTCAGAATATTCAATGTCGAATGGGTCGAATGGTAGTGGGTATGTGAAAGCTGAGTTGGGCATGAAGATTGCTTGTGGGTTTGAGCTGATGTATCAGCAGAGAAAGAGTTAAAACCTTGAATTGTTGTTTGGGAATATGTAATACCCAACTTTGAGCATGCTACAATACAAGGTGTTTATAATCATGCCCGACATCATGTCAAGGCATTCGCTGAAGCCTACAATTCCCCAGCCAAGAACTCCACTTCCATAACAACCCACATATTGTAATATTGAGTGTGCCCACACTCAGCAGACTCTATATAGCAGCAACCTCAAAATTATCTGTGATAGAGCCTTCAGCAGCTTCAATAACCAAAATGGGTACAATTGGAATCAGTCGTTTGAGAGCACAACCATTCCGACACTGAAAAAATAAGAAAATTTGGCAAAAAAACACACTGCCTAACGACACTGCCACGTGGTTGCAAACAGCTCACGCTTCTAAATTGCAGAGTGCACCAAACTGAATGACTGTTATTTAGTGCTTCCATTATGCTCGAACAAAATGAGGGTTTAACGCCAAAAAAAGCGTGTAACTTCAAAGCACATTAATACCTATAACTAAAACTCATTAGTAATTAAGTCAATTATAACTTATTTAACACTGGGTTTCACTTTTAGGTTCCACGTTAAGCTCTAACTCTATATAAATCATTTTCAACCAGATGAACAACAAAATTTGTTAAAAAGTTTCACTTTTCCTTCCCCTCTTCATTGTGGTATGTTTGTATGTATTTTAAATTCTTTCTTTCTAAATAGTTTTATTTTTTTCCCTCTATTATTAACCCGATTAATCATAATAACCTATCATTACTGCAACTGCTACTAATCTATACTTTTGTCTGATGGAATTATTCCTACCTCATTCCTCTCAAATATGTTGATTGAATCAATATTTTCCTTTTTCAGGAATGGATAATCTGCCAATCATTGCTCCAAATACAAGCAAGCCATCATCAACATCCTCTGAAGACAAATTCACCATTTATAATGCCCATATCACCTCAATTATTACAAATCTAAAAGCAGTGAATTATATTTTCGACAACATCTACAAGTCGCACATGAAAATAAAGGTCACGGTTGGGTGGAAGCCAATCGCAAAAAATGATGATATAGAACAGGACTCAAATTCCATGGACGACATAGATTAATTTGTAATACATCACGAGTTAAACTCGATCATCACTTGCCACTATCTTACCTTCAACAAACAAATTGAAACTGTTGAGTTTTCTTATTACCATTATTTCCCCTGAAAGTCAAATTTATGCATTATTTATCTACTTCTAAATGCTTTCAATGCCTTGGCGAAATATTTAGTAAATAAAGTTACCCTAAACTGCATCCCCAAATAAGTGTGTTTTTGGGCTGATTACACTTTCCATGTTGCCTACATTTCAAAAAAAACCATCAAACTACAAATAATGTATGTGTTAGTTTATATTACATAGAATCGACTTTGTGCATCAACTAAATATCGAGCATATTCAAACTAGGCGATACATTGTTAACACACACACACACACACACACATATATATATGGTTAGGCTAGAGTGACACTCTTATCTCACACCCTAGCTGAATTGTCCGATCTCTTCCCAAGATCTGATGATCTAATTCACTCAAAAATTATGATTTTTCAAAATTTTGAAGTATTTCAAAATCGAAAAAACGAAATAAAGGAAAAATGCGAAATTGGAGAAGAAAACTCATCTCGATCTTCTTCTTCTCCACTATAACAACCAAGCTTCTAAAACTCTCTCTCTCTCTCTCTCTCTCTCTCTCTCTCTCTCTCTTCAATTATCAAACAATTGTTTAATTAAGGTATGCTCATTTCGATTATCGATTCAATTATCAAGCACTTTCATTATTTAATTTGTTTAATTCATTTGATTTTCGATTATCAGTTTGGGTTTTGTTGTCAATTTTTGGCCACCCATCAGTGCGTGTATCTTGTTATCATGAGCTCAATTTAACTTAGCACTCAACCCAAACTCTCCTGAACTAGAACAACCAATGGTAGTTGGTTACTCCTCAAAGCCACTTCCAACTCGAGTTTTTAACTGTGGTTGGTTGAATTAATTAGGATACTCAGGTTATATGCTCAACTGTGCCTGAGTATTTTTGTATGCTCTGGATCATTAATTTAAGAATTAAGATGGGAAGAAATCCCCGAATCCCAGCTATGGTCATTGTGGTGGTGTCGAGGTTTTGCATTAGGTAGTTTCTGTAAATGTGAAGCCTAAGCTGCAAAGACTTGAAACTTTTTTCAAGGTGAACAAAGAATAGTTAACACCTCTTGTCACACTTTGGTGAACTCTGTAAGAGTTTTGAACTAGCATATTCGGGGTTCGGTGAACTCTGCCAGAGTTTTAACTAGCATTTTCGGTGAACTCTGTCAGAGTTTTGAACTCTGTTAGAGTTCACTCAACTCTGTCATAGTACTCTGTCAGAGTCGGTGAACTCTGTCAGAGTTTTAAACTAGCATATTCGGTGAACTTTGTCATAGTACTCTGTCAAAGTTCGATGAACTCTGTCAGAGTTTTGAACGAGCATATTCAGTGAACTCTGCCAGAGTTTTGAACGAGCATATTCGGTGAACTCTGTTAGAGTTTTGAACAAGCATATTCGGTGAACTCTAACAGAGTTTTGAACTCTGTCGAGTTTTGAACTAGCATATTCGGTGAACTCTGTCAGAGTTTTGAACTAGCATATTTACCGAACTCTGTCAGCGTTTACCGAACTCTGTCAGAGTTTTGAACTAGCATATTCAGTGAACTCTGTCAGAGTTTTGAACTAGAATATTCGGTGAACTCTATCATAGTTTTGAACTAGCATATTCGGTGAACTCTGTCAGAGTTTTGAATTAGCATATTCGGTGAACTCTGTTAGAGTTCAGTGAACTTTGTCAGAGTTTTGAACTAGCATATTCGATGAACTCTGTCAGAGTTTTGAACTAGCATATTCGGTGAACTCTGTCAGAGTTTTGAACTTTGTCAGAATTAATTGGGATTTTATTATGTTTAACTTTTGTTTGTTCATTTGTTTTTAATGTTATTGTTTTAGGGTTCCATATTTATTACATATTCAGGTGATTTTATATTTGCATATTTTGATATTTTTTAATTTTTTCCTTATACAGTGAAATTCGATCTATAAATGAGGTGCCCTTATTGTGGAAGTTCAGTACTTAATAGAGTCTCAAGAACCAAAATGAATCCTGGACGACCTTTCTGTGTTTGCGAAAAAAAATGACAAACATTTGCCTTATTTAAGTTGTTGTTGGTCTGTCTTCTCTTAGCGGTTTTATGTATTATCAAGTGGCTAGTTAAGGTGTTATTGTCTTAAGTTGCTTTGGATGTCGTGTGGCGTTGTCGATGAAGAGTTATCCTAAGTTGCTTTGGATGTAGCTTCTGCTTTGAATGATGTTGTTATGGAGGTAACCATCAGTTAGACTCGGGGATTTGGAACTGTATCTTTGGGAAATTCAGGTGTATTTGGTTAGTAGTTTGAATTTAGTATGTATAAATCTTGGAAAGATTTGGTATGTGTATTTGAAATCTGTCAGAGAATTTGGCATGTGTATGTGAATTTAGTATGTGTATTTGGTTAGTAGCTTGAATTTAGTATGTGTAATCTTCGTCAGAGCTTCTTTCACAGGTTTCTGCACTCAATTAAATCCAGTTTAGTAATTGGTTTGATTCAATGGTTGCCGCAAAGAATTTTTTGCTTCAGTAGAGAGGAAGGCATCACTGGTTCAACATCTTATTATTGCCCATTAAATCCTGTCCATTACTTCTACAGAGTTCCAAGAATTCAAATGTAGCAGACATATTGAAGTCACTAAAAACAAAAGTAGAGTAAACAAAAGAATGGCTGTCGATCTTGAGAAGGTGGGCAACTTGTCAAATTCCAGTAAGCTTACTCTGCTAGCCAAAGGAATTTTCGCGTGCCAGAAAGCAAATGACGTGAGTTGTTTGCTCTATCCTTTTTTCAAAAAAATGAAAATATTATATTGCCTCGCCTTTAGGAAGAGTCTAAGATAATTCATTAGTTGATATATTTTTAATAGAACTTGAATGAAATCCAACACTCACAGAAAGAGCTCAACAAGCCGAGGATTTTGTCATTCATACCATCAGACAAATAAGATAGTGCCCAACATGCATCTGTCAGTACTTCATGTGTCAAAACTCTGATAGGCAAAATGCAAAGCATGTGTCAGAGCAAAGGCTCTTTCATGTTGGGACATTTACAAATTGTGATATCTAGCCTAGGTAACTCAAAAAATAAAAAGTGGAAAACAAGAAAAAGAAAGAAAATCCATCACTTGAGTCCGTAAAACCACAGAAGGAGGTCATCTAGATTTTCAATATCGTAAAAAGAACAAAGATAAATTTCAAGTGACACTCTTTGTGTGAGTGGCAATACTTATGAACCACAATAGCAAAGATCTTTGATTACTACCAATATTACAAATATGCAAAATAGGTTTCACGGAATCGACTTTTGCACCAACACCGATGGCTTGGCGTTTTTTCTTCCACAAGCATGACAAAGGTGGTTCCACACCTACATCACCAACACATATGAATGAGCAAGGAAGAACCTGATCTGAAATATAAGAAACTGAAGGTAGTTGTGTATGTGGAAAATTGAGAATAGTAGTCCTAGAGAAATAGACAAGAAAATCACTAGCAAATAAAAACTGGACATCACTAATAGAAGTGTTTGTTTCCTATCTAGAGCCTAGAAGGCAACATTAGATACTATCCAATGGACATAATGATGCAGTAGAACACAACCCTCGACACAGTTCTACTTAACAACACTTGATAAAATTGTAACAAGTGTTACCGAACTAGGTTGATAAAACTGTAACAAGTGTTGCCAAACAAGTTGATAAAACTGTAACAAGTGTTACCGAATTAGGCCTAACATCCATAGGCATGAAAGTTACCAAAGCTGCCATATCTAAACCACTCTTAACAAGTCCAGACATCAATGAAGTCCATGACACAACATCTGGGACCAATATATAATCAAATATTCGACGCATAGATAAAATATCATTAGAACTAGTGAACAAATGAATCAAAGAGTTTTGAATAAAGCTATATTTACATTTCACAGATTACGTATTATTTTTCTCCGGACAATTTCTTGAGTCATGGTTAGCAATCTGTCCACATCTATGACACTTTCTTCCTGAATTGTTTAGGGCTATCTCTCTGGGGGATTTTCATCTATCCGCTTTCTTCTTCCTCTTCCCTTTTGTTTGAGAAATATTGGGATTCAAAATCAATAGCTGAAATAAAGACTGAATTAAAATAAATATTTATATCAAATTAAACACCGAATTAAACACTAAATTTATATCAAATTAAACATTCAAATAAAAAAAACATGTAATGTATTAACCGAAGCTATTGAAAGCTCTATAACTGGAGGCTCTTCATCATCTGTGTCTCCTTCGTAGGAAGTTTCATTAAACTTTGAAATTCTAGTAGCCATTTTACCAATCTTTTCAATAAAATATGAATAACCCTCAAAAGTATGCGATGCATCGTAAGCCACTTGAGAAACAATGTCACGCCCTGAATTTCGACAGAATTCGGAAAAACAAAATTTGTTCCCGACTCTTCGATCTTCGAGGTGTGACGCACTCTCAACTCCCAAAAACCCATAAACAGTTTAAATATGCGGATAATTAAAAACCAATAAAAATTTTAACTTAAACAAAAGTCATCTTCATTACAAAAATTTACAAATAAGATTAGGTTACAAATCTCTTTTCAATAACTCTTTATTTAAAATTACAAATGAAAATACAAATGATATTGTCTCAACTGAAAATCAATATCACCTCAAGGGAAAACAAAACATATCCTGTAATGCAATGCTAACACAAACCACAAGCAGCAACCAACCTCTTCAACACTAAACCTGTCAAGACTTATCAACTATGTTCATTTAATGAACACACCCGATAAGAAAACATGCAAATCGGGTCAGCATTATAAAAATGCTGGTGTGAGTAGCTCTAGAATACAACATATACTTATACATATACCTACACAATCCATAAGGCAGTTAGTTCCTCCACCGAGGCGCCTTAACTCCCAACAACTAATACGATATTCAATAAGTAAGGCAGGTAGTTCCTCTACTGGCCTTAACTTCCCACTAACCACACAACAAACCATACGCATAATAAAAAGGCATTTAGTTCCTCCACGAGGCGCCTTAGGTTCTAACTAAACTAATAACTAGCCAAACATATTCTATACTTACTGCATTTCATGCTCAATTACAGAGTGGGTCGTCTCTGCACAAGTAATTAGTTTGACCCACCCTTCTGCAAAACCATATAACGATCATCTATCTAAAGATATATCATTAAACAACATATTACCATAATTATATTAATTAAGGCTCTATACTTACTGCATTTCATCTCAATTACAGAGTGGGTCGTCTCTGCACAAGTAATTAGTTTGACCCACCCTTCTGCAAAACCATATACGATCATCTATCTAAAGATATATCATTAAACAACATATTACCATAATTATATTAATTAAGGCTTTCTTTGTGTATCCCTAAAATCACGTCGTATCTATGTCTTACCTAGTTTTCCTGGCTACTACAATCGCTTCCCAACGCCGAACATGTACATCCACATACCTCCCCTTACATAATGAACCACTCCGTGCGTAACTACCCGGCGGGATGCGCACCGGAGGTAACCCTCACACGAAAACCATTATGTAAGTACTGCCATTATTCGGCATAAAATATCGCGCATCTCGTTCTAATTTTGCGAACGGAATAATCAAGCAACCATTCGGCTACGCCAGAGGGACCATTCAGATTTACTGAAACGCCAGAGGGCCAATCAAATTACTTTCGCCCAAAGGGTCATTCAGATTCACTGAAACGCCAGAAGGGCCAATCATATCACATACGCCCATCACTAGGGCCAAATCACATGAGTTGTGGTAGCTAGGTTCTAGAATTTTCGTTACGTAATTTATTCAAGTGTCATACATTTATGACTCATAATAATTCCACTATATCACGTGCAGGTCAAATACTTTATTCCACTAAGCCACAATATTTAAAAATATCTCAATTATATCTCATAACCACTTTCATTCTTTCACGTGTCAATATATTATTGCACTCACTACACACTCCTCCGTGGGAAATATCCACAAAATACTCTACTACCTTCTAGTAGCATCTCACAGATAAAATAATGGAGAGTTTATACATTTATTTCTCCAAAACTATTGCATTTAATATATATATATATATATATATATATATATATATATATATAAGATATTATATAATGTATATATATACAAATTTATATAATGTCATTATCACATACATTTTATAGTGTTTTAGGAATATTATGTCTCCTAAAGTTTCTATCTCGTCACGTGTCAAAATATACACAATATCAACGTCAAATCTTTCCTAGATAATGACAACCAAATTTATACAAGCTTCCACAGCATTTTAGCATTTGATTTGTCCATACAATTTACAACATAAAACGTAGCACAATTAAACAGTCCACAGTCCACAATCAAATCCCAAAAATCTAAAGTCCATGAATCTAAGTCCGTATGTAGTTTAATTCTCATAAAACGTATATTTCTAAGTCTTATAAAATTCCCCGATTGTTACGTGCCCACATTTATATACTTTACACACTACTCACGTCAAATCTTAATTAGATAATGACAAACAAAATTATACAATATCGACAATATTTTATTACTACATTTGTCCATATTCTTAATTATGTGAAAATCTATAAAAAGTCGACATTCCACAGTCAATGGTCAACGTTCAAAGTCAAAGTCAACACTTCATAGTCAAAGTCAAACTGTCGTTTCCATGTTCAACAGGTTCAGGGTCATAGCCATGGTTCATGGCTAAGGTCAAAGGTGCATGGCTCATGGGCTCATGACTAAGGAAACGGTTCGGACCCAACAATAGATTTAGCCCAACTAGAAATATCTAGAGGGAACATATCCACTTAAAACAATAATGGCCCAGTCCACAAAAAATAAAAGAGAGCCGGTCCATGTACACAAAAAATTAGAACAGGCCCAACCAAAAATAGAACCGGCCCAACTCAAAAGATTAATATCGGCCCAAAACAGAAAATAGAAATGAATCTAGCCCAACAACCACCTAAGGCCCAAGCCCCAGCCCACGAACAAAACATTCTTCTTCCTCATCTCCCTCAGCCCCAGCAGCTCCACCAGCCACCAAAATCGACCACCACTTCTCCATTCGTCCGCCCATTTCATCAACCCAGCGGTTGGACTCCAAATGAAAAACCCAACATCTTTAATACATGAAAAAGTCGAGTTCCTCTCCCTCTCACCAGCGCACCAGCGCGACTTCCAGCCAAATCGCGCCGCCATTGACAGAAATACAAAGCTTTCAATAGCCCCCACCAATCCCCTATCAACCAATCACATACCACAACCCAAACAACAAAATTTAATTACACATTGGGCGATTTTTGGTCGCCGCCATTAACGACCTCTTCGAGCTTTGGCAGCCCCTTTCCAACACCTATTCCATTGACAATAACCAAACTTCAATCCCTTACTACCACCAATCTTCAATCAACAAATTATAACACAATAACAGTTCAAGCATAAATTTTTACTGGCGATTTCTTACTGTTGGACTCGCGCCGCCGCCATTGACGCTCTGTAGAGCTTTAACAGTTCAAATAAACATACCAACACAACCCCATAACAGTTCAGAATAACTATATAGGACCGCTTTCTAATGGGGCTGGCTCCTACATTCCAACAATTAATTTTTTTTTTAGAGTTTTCGTGATTACATAATAACGATACCAACATCCACCCAGTCCAGGAATTCCACATGATGAGAAAAACAACGCAAAACAGACAAATTGAGCGAGAACAAAAACGCGAGAACAAAAAACTTTGACAGTAAAGCTTTTGTGGAAAAGAGTAAAAGTATAATTACTCACCTGTATTAAAACTCGACGAATCCCTCATCGTCCGAACCATCGTGCTCTCACGCTCTAGCAATCCAGCTTCTATCTCTGCCTCCATTTTTATTTTATTTTATTCTCTAAAAAACCCTATTCTCTAGAACAATGTGATTATATACTTGAGTTTGAAACCCAAGCCCAACACAGACTCGGGCCCAAAAACCAGGCCCACATATCCCAAATCCAATCCAGCGAATCTTAAATAAATAAATTAATTAATAAATTAATAACTAAATACGTATTTTAAATACGGGCGTTACAAGCAACCTTGATAGAATGAGCCACTCTCAAAGGTTCATTTGAGACATTCCCGACCACAAATCTAGTATCAAACTCCACTCTATAAGTGTTAACCTTTTGCATCCACCGCGTCAATCTAAAATGGCTTAAAATCTCTTCAATATCGTAACGCATAAAAACCTTTAACATATGACCACAAAACAACCCCATAAACTGAAAGTACTTGCATTCGCAGTCTCCCTCTAAGGTTTCTCTATCGAAACTCACTCTCCAAATAGACTTCTTCAGTGGGTCTCTCCATTTCACCATGTAGCTTCCGGTTCCATAGCTGTCAATTTGTTCCCCATCAATTTTGTACTCCATCTTTGCCTTTTCTAGTTGCTCCTTAAATTTATTGAATATTGAGATCGTATAGACCTTCGCGGCATGCATAAGGAGGAAAGCATCGTTAGGCACAATCTGTGAACTGCGCAATGTCCACGGATGGTAAAATATTTGAAAGTATTGCAAAAGCGGGCCACCAGGTTTACAAAGATCAAGTTCGTACATTTGGGTCGTGGCGAGAATAGACATGACGATGCCTTAGCATATGTGGCCGCTGCAATACCCGGGTTTGAAGAGAGAGATAAAATTAAAGCGATTGGAGAAACCCAGTACTGAGGAAGTGGAAGAGGAAGGGGCGGAGATATGTCAGGCCGAGGAGGAAGAGGTGAGTTGGGTGAAGCCTATCAAGAGTTTTTTGTCTGGGGACTTGGTGACAGATAAAAAGGAGAAAAGGAGATTGGAGCAAACTTCTCGGAGGTACGTTTTAATAGAAGGAGAGTTATATCGAAAGAACTTTAACGAGCCTTTGTTGAAATGTCTTGGGCCGAGGATGGCCACAGAGGTTCTAGCAGAGTTACACCAGGGAGATTGTGGAAGCCATTCGGCCGGCAGAACAACGGCGCATCGATTGATAACACAGGGCTAATTTTGGCCCCACATGAAGAGGGATGCTGTGAAATATGCTAAGCGGTGTGATAAATGTCAAAGATTTGCTCAGATGATCTTTGCACCAGCAGAACCACTACATAGTGTGTCTAGTCCGTGGCCCTTTGCGATGTGGGCAATGGATATAGTGGGTCCGCTGCCCATGGCCAGCGGCAAAAGGAGGTTCATGCTAGCGGCCACAGACTATTTTACTAAATGGATCGAGGCTGTATCATTGCAGCAGGTGAAGGAAACACAAGTGATCAAATTCTTATGGGAGAACATCATCTGTAGATTTAGATTGCCGTATATTATCATTGCGGACAATGGAACCCAGTTCACAGGATCCAAGGTGTAAGCGTTCTTACAGGCATACAAGGTGAAACAGGGGTTCTCAGCTCTATATAATCCAGAAGGCAACGAGCAAGCATAATCTTCTAATAAGACTATTATGAACAATCTCAAGAGAAAGCTAGAGGATAAAAAAGGCGTGTGGGCAGATGAGCTGAATCATGTTCTCTGGGCCTACAGGACCACGCCTCGAACGTCAACCGGTGAAACTCCCTTCTCTTTAGCTTACGGAGTTGAGGCTGTGATCCCCTCGAAAATGGTGGCAGCCACAACACGAACAAGAGCGGTGGAAACGAGACTGAATGAGAACATATTGGCAACAAATATTACTTTAGCAGAAGAGAGAAGGGACATGACACGCATCAGACTAGAGGAGTATCACAAACGCCTTCAAAGACGATATAACAAGAGAGTCAAGCAGCGGCAGTTCAGAATAGGGGATTCAGTGCTGCGACAAGTGACGCCCAGTACTAAGAAAGAGAACGACGGAAAGCTAGGCCCGAACTAGGAGGGGCCCTATATAGTGGTCAACGTGGGAGGGGCTGACACATACAAGCTACGGACAGGGGAGGGAAAAGTAATAGAAAAGCCTTGGAATGTGAGAATGTTAAAAAAATTTTACGTTTGAATGTAATGGAGTCACCAAGCAATGTAATGGAGATCCAGAACAAAACACTGAAGTTGTTTGTAAATATATAATACAATGACACTTTTGAGAAGTAAATCCCACCCCTTATACATAAATTCAACAATTAGACTAAACGCGGCTTGAGAGAGAGAGACCTTCGCGGATGAGAGGTCCAAATCAAAAGCGGGGGCAGGAGGAACTTACCCCGGCAGGCTTCAAGGCCTACTAGAGCCCGCAGAGTAGGGAGAGACCTTCGCGGAAGAAAGGCGTAAGCTGCACCTGGGGGCAAAGAGAGAGCCCCCAGCGGTCGGCGAAGCCACTCAAAGAGATAGACCGCGGGGGGCGGGGGAGCCCTTCGTGGATGAACTGTTCAAATCGTGTCTACGACAGGGTGAGCTGCCCCAACGGACCTCATAGTCTACTAGAGCTTGCGAAGTGGGACGAGCCATTCGCGGACAAGAGGCCTGGGTCACACGTGGGGGAAAGAAAAGAGAAGGCCCCAATGAGGACACAGACGAGTGGAGAGAGAGTATAGATGGAAATGGATGAATAGCAACACGTCGGGCAAAGCAATAATTAAAACAAAGAGACCATACATATAATGCGGGGAAATAAAGCAGTTCTGAACAAAATAAGTACGCAATGGGAAAGTAACAACGACATACATAGACAGATAAGTTAGTTACAAAACAATCAGCAAAACAACAAGATGGCCAACATTGGGGCTAGTCTAAGTTCGGTAGTAGGGCTTTAGCAGGGATTGGACGTTCAGGAGAGCTTGTGGCATGGTCTAGAGAAGTGATCTCACAAACAGGGTCTTCAGGCAGCAGATTTGAAGTAGCAGCATCAACTGGGTCAAAAAACAATCAGATCCGCGGCAACTGGGTCCGTAACAGCGGGGTCTTTTGACAGGGGGGAGTGAGGCTTCTCTGGGAGGAGTTGGCCTTCTTTGATCAAGCGGGCATGTTCGTTAGAGAGCTTTTTAGCCATGCTCTTATCAGCTTGAGCTTTGAAGCTTATACGCAGCTGCTCCATGTCTTGGGTATGTTGTAGAAGGAGGGCGGAGGTACTTTCGGTATGCTGGAGGACAAGGGCTTCCCGCCGCTTCCTCAAGCGGTCATTTACTCCATCCATGAAGTCTTGATGCGAAGCTTCTGCAGTCCTCAGCTCATCCTTGGCTCGAAGTTTGGCCATGTTTGCGGCTTCTAGATCAGCTTGGAGACGGACACAGGTGGCCCTCAGTCCATTGGGACCGCCAACCTCCTTCTCTAGTGATTCCACGGTATTCAAGGAGGAGAAGAGGCCACGGATCATGTAGGACATGTCCAAGCTCACCTAGCAACGAAGGACAAATCAGAATAATGGATAGAGCAGAGAGTGGTATGTGGGGAAAGAGGGGCGTACCTTCTCCCAGCCGGCGTAGAGGGAGGTGCGGTGCTGTTCAAAGGTCCTAGTATCTGCATAAGCCAAGTCATGGGGAGATGGAAACCATAGAACATAGTAGAGGCCACAGCCGGATTCTCCAGAGCAGAGTCCTCAACATTGACAGAATGGCCGCACACCTTGAAGGTGGGGCAGAAAATCTCCGGAGCTGCAGACTAACTGGGGAACTGTTTGAGCGGTTTCCTTGCCGGGACGCTGCGTCTGGGAAGTGGGGTGAGGCACCGCGGGTCTTACGGAAGAGGAGGGTTTGTTGCGCTTGAGTGGGGGCTCGCCGGATGAGGGATCCACGGACGGGTGGGGGCCGAGACAATCTGAGAGGTGAAAACCTCTGTCACTTCATCGTCAGAGTCACTGTCATATAACCTAATCTTGGTGACATCCATGGGGGAAGGCGGGGAGTCTGCAGGAGGAGAATTTGGAGGAATATATTGATCTTCCCAATCAGCAAGGGAGCGGAGGAGGAGGGGGTATATCGGCAAGACTGAGAAGGAAGGGCAGCAGTGGATTTTCTGACTATCTCTACTAGAGCACGTGCCTGGGCCTGGGATTTGGTTGTTTTCTGAGTAAAGCCGCGGCTGTGTGATTTACTCTTGGGAGGATGGGACGCGGATGGAGGAGGAGGTGAAGGCCGATGCTTCCGTTCTTTGGGGGGCGGTGGACGATAGAACGGGGTAGAGTATTTACCCAAGGTATGTAGAGTGGGGTCTGTCAACAGGGGGGTTCCGTGAGTGGGATCTATTCCAAGAACTTCAGCTTGAGAAGAGCCCAGATTGCGAATCTGTTCAAAGACCACGGACGTCACACCGGCATAAAAGCGGGATTTTGAGTCTGTCTTCCAACCTGTGTAAGAGAAAAATAAGAATAACGAGTAAGTTCGTAGCATAATCAACATAAGAAAGAGAAATAGGTAATCGAACTCACCGCGAGGCAGAAAAGCGAGCTGATTGAGAGTCACTTCAGGGGGTATATCTGCGGACAGGAAATTACCGGAGACATACAGGGGGTAGTGGTGCCAGGTTTTATCCGAGGTGGTGTTTCTGAGGACAAAGGATTGTTTACCGGGACGGACACAGAAAGAGTGGTATCCCATGCTCACGTCCTTGGTGCTTTTACGTATATAATAGTGGGAAATTATGTCGCGGAGGACTATCTGGGGCTCATGATTGTGGGTGTAGTGGTTCGCAGCATACATGATACGCCAGAAATTTCCTATACCTTGGTAAGAGGGAATGTTGAAGTGGTTGCATACTTCAACATCTAGTAGAGACAACGGGATCCATAAGCCGGAGACAATTTGACCAACCGTGACCACGAGACATCCCGGTCTGGGGAACTAAATTGGGAAAGTGAGTCACGTCAGGCACGTGCTCAAGGAGGATGTCGTCTGGAATGCCATAGCCAACCCTAATCGCTTCTAAGTTAGGTCGACGGGAGCGTGGGGGAGGCGGTGGAAGTTTAAAAGGCCGCCCAATGGTGGAGGGGGTCGCAGTGGGGTCCGTCGAAGGAGGAGACGCCTCCGCATACGACTACAAAGAAGGCGGACCCTCTGATTGGGAATCCGACATCGGGGAAGATTTAAGGAAGATGAACAGTTCACGAAAAGAAATGCAAAAAAGAAGGGAAAAGACTACCAACCTGGTGCACCGATTCAAGGGCAAGAACAAACGTCCGAGCAAGCAATGAACAGAGAAAGGGTGGAGGAGAATAACTTTAAGAAAGGGGAAGGGTTGGAGGTAAGGAGGAGAGGGGGATAGTGGGGAAAGAGAAAAGGAAGTCAAAAATAGCATCTGGTGAGAAACAAGGATAAGAGTGAGAAGCAAATGAGGAAGAGAGAGGGAGCGAATGGAATTCGAAGTGCAAAGGGGGTAAAAGGGTAAAAAGAGGGGAGTAGAAACCAAGGAGCCGTCAGTTGAACCAGAGAAAGCACGACACGTGGAGGAACGGGAAATGAGGCGGTTCAAACTGCGCATGCGTGGGACACGTGTATGGGTAATAATGGAGCGTGAAGCAGAAGTCAAGAGAAAAGGTGGGCAAAGATGGGTTCTCGACTTCATGAACATTCAGGAGGTTCGCGGACTCGAGAGGGGGCATTGTAGTGACCCAATTTGTGATGGCTGGGAGTCCGGCGGCCGGAGAATCCAGAAAGAGGATATACGGTGGAATGGGAGGCATGTTATCAGGGTCGTGGACATAGGAGTCGAGTGTGAGGGGGATGAACCCGGGAGCCAAGGGCTGATCAGTGGAAAGCCGCGAACTAAAGGTGGGGCTGGCCTAGAGTCGTACTATCATGACACGTGCGTAACACGAGCAAAGGGGAAAACCTTAGGGTCGTATGGGACCGGCCTACATGCGGCAATCGATGGACCGAGAGATGGAGGGCCTAAAAGAGGAGGGAGGGATTATAAATAGAAGAAAAGGGAAGAGAAGAAGAAGAGGGGAGAGAAAGAAAAGGAAGAAAGGGGGGGCTAGAGAGTGAGAAAAAGAGGTCACAACATCCAGCTAGTAAAAATAATGAGAAATGTGGTTGGTATATCATCTTGCAACTGCTGTAACAATTTAAAAATGGCTGTGTTATGGGAAATTATGGCATATGTATGCCAATTACGAAAAAAAATTGGGTCTCCGTCCAGTGCAGCCTTTATTTATTTTTTATTATTATTGATAAGTCTGTTTTAAATGAGATCAGTAACTCTTTGATAATGTTGGCGGGGTTTGAGCTCCAAACCTATAGTATCATCACTCAAAGATTTTACCGACTTTGCTAGTCAGCACTTGCTTAGCCCTTAATTTCATGTACACCAAAATGGTCAACAAGTCAAACAAGATATATGTACATCTCATTCATCTCGGAAATTTGGTTCACTTTCCATTTTATAGAATCAAAGAACAACTTTTATACGCCAACTAATAAAGACTGAAGACCATACTTAGAACATTAACTCTTAACTCATCTCCCCACAGAGTTTACAAACAAGGCGATGAAATCATAGACACAAATGTAGCCAGAATATTTCGATACAAGAAATCAGTTTGTTAGCTTATGAAAGTACAAAAAAATAAAGTCGTAAAACAGTGATAACTTTAACTTTTGAAATTTCGTGAACTGCAAAATTGTGGCTGAAAGCCTGAAATATTATTTAAATTTAAATTAAGCACATAGTTAACACCTAAGTACCTCCTAAGGGCATCTCCAATGAGGAGGGTGGTAAATTGTTTAAAGTGTAAAATTTACATTCTAAATGTCAAAAACATATTTCCAATAGGGGGTGTAAATCTCAAGTGATAAGCTAATAGTTAATAGAGAGGGTAGGGAATTCCCCATCCGACTATTAGTTAATAAATATCTCGGGCGTCACTTGAAGTAACGTCCCAACTAAAAAGAAATTCAGACGACACTTAAACTCACGTTTGGTTTTTTTTTTTAGAATTGTAATGTTTGCGACGGGCAAAGACCGTCATTTATTGGTAGGATCAGTTTTAAGTAAACTACGGACGTTACTCAAAGTGGCGTGCGTTTTATTTCTTTTTTAATTAAACCACTTGTGACAGACGTTGACCACCGTTTTTTCTCAATTTTTTAATTTTATAAACTCTTAAGCTTTATTGCATTGGATACCATTTTGGGTGTGGAAAATATTAGTGTCTAAGGCTGAGTCCAATGGCTCTCTATCCCTTTTAAAGTCAATTTTTAATTTTATAAAATGTCAACATATTTTATTTTTTATTGTCTAAATTTTGGGTTATAAAATAAATTTTATTTTTAGTTTTTAAAAGAAAAATACTTTTATACTTTAAACTTTATGTGACACTTATATGAAGGTGTATATATACACTCTCCATTGGAGATGCCCTAACTTGCCCATTTTTGATAAAGTTGAGCCAATAACACTTTGCCACATAACTACCTAACTTTCCTAATCCTTCAAATCGGTTATTAAACTTTCTCAACTTGTCTTTGCTGCCCTTTAATTTATGTATTTATATTTTGGGAGGAGTTAATTTTTTGTAGATATGATTTTCTAATTCTAAACATTATCACAAATAATCAAAAAAATTCTAAACTTGCCAAATATAGTATTAAAAATGGTGAAAATGAATTGTCTATAATTAGTTAAATTTTGTAAATTGTTAACTATATTTTTAACACTAAATATGACAAGTTTAGATTTTTTTATTTTTTTTTATTTTTTTGATTATTTGTGACAATATTTATAGAATAATTATGAAATTATATCTACAAAAAATTAGCCTTATCCAAAACTTATAAATAATCTAACCATTTTAAGTTTGTTGATAAAATATATCCATGAAAACCCTCGCTAATATATTTTATAACTATACCTCCAATTGGAATGGCAAATAATGAAATTACAACGAACAAACGAGGTTCAATAAATTCATCTTCTTCTCCTGTCTAAATGCAGGCGAAACAGGAAAAACGTCATCGTCAGCCAAAACAAAGCCCAAAGCCAAAATAAAAAATAAAGGAATGTGAATGAATGTTTTTCTCTGTCCTCAAAACTTTTTCTTTTTAATCTTCCATGCAGCCTTTGACCATATATCAACCGTCCATCTTGTTAACAAAAACATCTGAACCGTTAATTCTCTGTAACTCTTTATTTGTCCAGTAGTAGTTCCAGCTCACCATCCTTGTTAATCGGATCTATTTTTTTTCCATCAAAAGCAGTGAAAGAATCCAGTTTGTAGATTTGGGTCCTCGTTTTGTGTACAGGAAATGAAGTTATAATAGGGGAGTTGCAAAATTGTTGGGAGGGGGGGAAGTAAATATAATGGGCAATGTAACATCAGGTGTAGCTGCAAAATTTGCGTTTTTTCCACCAGACCCACCAACATATGATGTATGTAGAGAAGAAAATGGGAAGCTATTGTTTACAGGTGTTACAGCTGATAAGAATATGGAGGTTCATTTGTTGGATACAAAAGGTGGGAATAAGATTGTTGCCACGTTTTGGAGACACCCTTTTGCAAGATTTACTGTTTTGTATTCACATGGTAACGCTGCTGATTTGGGTCAGATGCAAGAGCTTTTTATTGAACTTAGAGCACATCTTCGTGTTAATATTATGAGGTATTCTTCTCTCTTTTTTTTTTTTTTTGTTAGTTATGTGACTTTGAGCTTTTAAATAAATTGGTTGATTTTGTCTAAGTGGTGTAATTGTAATATGTCTTGTGTTTGAAGTTTTGAGTGTGGATTGCTTGCACCTTTGCCTCTGGGCTTCTTCATGTTGCTGTTGTTGTGTTTCTTAGTCTTTTATTAGTCCCCATATGATAGTTTCTCTTGTTTTTTGTGCTTTGAGCTTGTAAGATTGGGAGTGTTGTGTTCTCTCCTTTATATTTTGTTTCTAGTTTGTTTGCTGGTTTTTTTTTGGGAATATTATTATGCTTGGCCTTTGTGACTGCTTGCATATGTAATAATATGTTCGGCATCAATTTTTTTCCAGATTGGCCCCTTGTTTTTCCCTGCAATTTATTGATGTAGCTAGTAGAATCTCCATTTGGTAATTTGTCTTGTTTATGTAGCTCTGAAATCTTAATTGCTCTTAAAGAGCCTGCATGTCGTCATTCCTGTTCCTTTATGACTTTATGTCCATTTTGGGCTTGAGATATCATGCTTAGTCTCGGTAGATTTTCCATTTGGTTATGTTAGAGTGGGGTGTAAAAGTTTGAAATTTTGCCCTTGATTGCTGTACCAAAAGAGCTGCGAATTGCAAGGTGCCCAGTTTTAGGTTATTTTCTTTACGTCTAAATACAAGCTGGAGGGAAAATTATTAGTAGTAGATGGAGTTTCGCCTGTTTTGCTATTTTGTGGGGTATTTGGTTTGAGCACAACAGGCGAATTTTATAGTAGTACACTAATACACTGTTGTGGTATTCAAAAGGTCATCTTGTCGATAGAAGGTCTTCTCTGCTTACTGTCAAAGATTTATGTTGAGCATAGGGATGTGAGATTTGGTCATTTGTAGCTAGGTGGGACATAAAGTGTAGGGATACCTGTCATTGTTTAGGAGATTTGAGATTTGGGAAAGAGACTATTATTTTGGGTGCATAAGCTTTATAATTTTCTCCTTGTATCTGTAAGTTGTATGAACGTAAACCCCCTTTTATTTTCTATTAATTAATTAATTAAAATATATTTTGATATTAATCTCTTGTTTACCTATTTAGAAAAGGGGTTCCCAGCCATTCGTACAGTAACCCCCCCTTTTGCCACTCTCAAACATTTTTGGATAAGCTTTTTTCCAAAACCTAGGTTCATAAGTGATTGACCAGTCTTCTGACATCTCTCGTAAGGTGGTTAAGTGGGGACACTATCGGGGAGAGGGATTTGGCACCTGCTTACCCTATTGTTATTGATGTCTGAACTAGTTCACTCTTCTTAAACTTAAAGTTTAATTTATGAAGGTTTTCTTCATATGTACAGAAGTTTGTAGTGAACCAGGCATGGTCATGCTTTTGATTTCTCTATTGTGAAGACTCCAGATTGATTTTTTTTTCTCTATATTGGGGTCCTGTTATGTATTAATTTTTTATGGCACTAAAAACTCGAAAAAAACAAGGGCATGTCACGGGCATATCCCAAACGTGTCCCAAGGGTGTCTGAAATTATAAAATGTATTAGATAATTGGTGTCTGGTACGGATTCTTTGCCTTTGCTGAAGTATCTGTGCTGTGATTCATAGCTTGACACTCCCAAAAGAGGGAAGGGGGTGGTTGTGGCGGTTTCTGATGAAAATGGACCTTAATGGCTGCCTAAATCCAGGGTTTGGCCGGGGTCAAGTCTCTTAAAAACATAGTTCTTTGGAGAGAAGGGGATCATAGTTTTAGATATTGAGGAATAGAGATGTCTTGGCTCACAAGTTAGGTGGCGTTGGAGTTTTGTTGGAATCTAATGAATTGATTAGGGTTTTTCATTAATGATCTTTTTTCTCAACTTCTATTAACAACCCATTGTGGATAGTGTTTAAATTGACACATCTAAGGCTCAAGGCACTCTACCTCCATGAGGCTTGAGGCGAGCCTCGATGGAAAATCTAAAAAGAAAAGAGAATGATAAAAAATTGGGTTTGATGATGGAAGTTTGTGATATCTAATAGAATGAGGTATTTTATTGCTAAAGACATAATCTAATAATGATTTTTTAATCTTTAAAGAAGTTAGGAGGGTTTTAATTTGTCTGAAAGGTAAAAATATATATAAAGGAAACACCAAATTTTTGAAAATTTGCTTAAAAGTTAAAACCCATCTTTAGTGGTACACCAATCAATCATCAACATCAAAAAAATCAGCAACCCAAACACCAACCCTTCTAGTGTTTGGTTTGCTTTTCAAAAACCGCGTGGTGTTCCAAACACCGTGTGGGCATGTCGGCTGTTGTGGGCTTCTATGGCGCGGTGTTTAAAAAGCAGCGTGGGGTTTTTGTTAAACCGCATGGTTTTTGTCTTCATCCTCGTCTTCTACTCCCTCATCACGTGGTGTTGCTTTGAATATATGGTATGGAGCACACGGTGTTTCAAAAGCCGCGTGGGCTGTGGGCTTCTGGGCTTTGTGTTGGGCCGTGCGGTTTTTCAAAAGCAGTGTCATTTGTTACTGAAATTTTGATTTCTAGACTGAAGATGTTTGGTGTTGGAGTGATTTGGTGTTTGGTTTGATAAAAAAATTTGCTGATTTTCAGCTTTCACCATTAAAGATGCTCTAAGGCGCGCCTTGAGGCTTAAGCCTCAATGCATGTTCATTGAACCTTGATTGTGGAAGAATCTCTTTCAGCAATCCACCTGAAGTGTAATTCATGGAAGTAGTACCTGTCTTATGGGCGGCCTTGATGGCCCATTTTCTATGCCCATTGGGCACTATAGTCATGATTATAGTTAACATGGGATGTAGCCCATACTGGGTAAGGCTGATGTCGGGCTTGGGTCACATAGTGTTCATCAGCCATACTATGTTTGTGTTTTGAAGTGTAGCAATAGTAAGCTGATTCCATTTGGAAGTTTGCTTGATCTCACTATTTCCAGCAAGCACAGATTAGGGATGGTAGGGACAGGGTCCTGCAGATATATTGAGACTGATTGACTTGCAGATTAAAAAATAATACTACTAATAAATATGAGAGTTGAGACTTTTGGAAAGATTGGCTCTGTTTGGCTAACTGAATAAAAATTGCGGGGTGCATAAGTGTGTTACTAAGGGGTTTATTAAGTGGTGGAAAGGGACACCATCAAAAACTCGGGAAGGTGATGAGAAGCCATGAAATTTCCAAAATGTAATGCCCTCTATTGTCTTTGTTGTGTTTAAATTTATTCGTAGTGTACTAAACAGTTCTTTCAAATTTTGCAGCCTATAAATTTTTCCGGTGAACCAAGCAAGGCCCAATGTCACATTTTCTCTATGTCCTGAACTTGAGAGACCTCTTTTATTTACTCGAGGCTCATGTAATTAGTTGAACATAGAAATTCTTCAAGTGACTGCCTGATTGTTTCACTGACCCAGCTTTCTTTTGTTATTGATGATACATCTTTGGTTTTACTGCAGCTATGATTACTCAGGATATGGAGCATCGTCTGGAAAGGTAAATTGTTCATATGGCCAGGACTTGATGTTGTGTTCCTTTGGGTTTTGGAAATGCAGTATAAACTTTGACATCCTCTCTTAGTAAAAAAAATTGCGAGGAAAAAAATATTCTCTATTCTATCTTTCCACACATCTGTTCAGGATAATAATGTTCTTGATAATGGTGACAGCCGTCTGAGTTCAACACATACTACGACATTGAAGCGGTACATAATTGCTTGAAGGGAGAGTATGGAATCAAGCAAGAAGATATTATTCTTTATGGACAATCTGTTGGTAGTGGGCCGACGTTGCACTTGGCTGCAAAGCTACAGAGGCTGAGAGCTGTTATTCTGCATAGTGCAATCCTTTCAGGCATACGGGTTTTGTATCCTGTCAAGATGACATTCTGGTTTGACATTTATAAAGTAAGTCTTAGCCAAATTTTTGCTGTTTCCTCTGTTGGTTGGATATTTTCCTATATGGTCAGTAATTGCTGTTCATTTTCTGCAGAACATTGACAAAATTCGAAATGTCAGCTGCACGGTTCTTGTTATACATGTAAGACCCTATTTATTTCATTAGCATTGTATGCACTTTTATAGTGTTAAATGATAAACCCTGTAGCACTTGTTCTCTGCTTCAGCTTTTCACTAAATGGAAACTCTTTCCCTTTTCATGCAATTTTGTTGGTATGATACCTCATGACATTCCATTGTTTTACTGGACATGATGCTACTGTACTTTATCCTCAGTATTAAACCCCACCCCCCCAAAAAAAATAAAAATAAAAAAATAATAATAATAAAGCAAAAAGAAAACAATAATGATTAAAAAAATATCTAGAATTTTTTTTATGCTGCTGACCTGTTGGTTCGGGATGACGTAATTATATCTCGATTTGTTTGCTTTCTGAACTTCACCTTTTACCATAGTTATCACAATATCTATTGACGTGTTGAGCTCTTTCTCTGCATTTTGTTTGTTTTGTTTCTTTGGTTTTGGTTGAAGGATACTTGCAACGAGTCTCTTGTAGCATCAGTGTAGTTTTGTTGTTTTTGATGATGCTTAATTGCTTAGCTGCAATGTATCCTCTACAGGGAACAAATGATGACATTGTTGATTGGTCCCATGGCAAGCGCTTGTGGGAACTTTCCAAAGAAAAATATGATCCCTTGTGGATCAAGGGTGGAGGACACTGTAACCTGGAGACTTATCCTGAATATATTAAGCACTTGCGCAAGTTTATAAATGCGATGGAGAAGCTCTCTCTTGTGAAACAATCAAAGCAAAACCCCCCTCCAAACTCAACCATGACAGAAGAAAAACATAACAAATGCTTGAGATTCGGCAAGCGATAAGTGGCTTGATACACTTAAATTGGAGTGACAGTTTCCTTAGGCAAGTACTCTCTGCAGAGTGGGTCATCTCTCATGGAAGTGAACCTGTGTGTGCTTGCTTCACCGCCTTGGCATCCAGACGCCAGGCTTTGGATGTATGTGTCCAAGAGAACTGATGAGATCATGCTTAGATGATTGATCCATGTCATGTTCGAACTCCAGTTACAAGGTTCCGTGGGATGCTCATACAGCAGGATGTGTGCTCAGCAAAATAGTTCTGTATACCTGCATCCCTGATAATGTGGTCCAGAGTCTTGAATCTTGTTGTAATGTATTTGTCTCACTGTAAAATCTCAAAAATCAAAATCAAATATATGATCTTCGCATGTATTATTCAAGACAAGTTATTCAAACTCTTGATTCTGACTACTTGTAAATTGCCCTTGTTTGAATATGAAAACATACAGAGTCCATCTATTAACTGCCAGATTAGCTCAAAGGTGGATAACATCATAAGCCAGTAGACTCCACCCATTGTTGTATGGGCTAAAGTATAAACATTCTCCACTGTTTTTGCATCTCGTCATTGAATTGTAAACCAGCAATCTAAGGTTTCTCTCTTCTTAATTTCTTAATTTATGGGCCGCGGTATTGGCACCCCATAAATAAAATAAGACTGGCACTCTTTTTGGATGTTATATAATGTTTTGACGCATCTTATTTGGTGATTTTATATCATTTAAAGGGTAGTAGTCCCATTTTATGGGGTGTCAATACCGCCCCCTAATTTATTGCAATTCTTGCCGCAGATATATAAGCTTGAGATAATTACGTGTATGTGTGCGTATGTGAACACAATTATCTTATTCTTAAGCAGCTTTCATTACAACTTTTTGTCCAAGCATTGAAAATAATATAAAGTTTAATATGATCATCTGGGCCCCCCTATGACTCGACTGTTAACAACATATTTTGTTTCGTGTTCACAACGGTCTGAAGCGAACATCTTGTCTTTTGGAGTATTGCTATATAGTAGTATATAAATTCGCCAATCTGTTAACTAAAAAGATTTGTGACCGCTGTTTCCCTCATATATACCCTTTTATGAGATCATAATTCATGGTATTTTATGGTGCGTGTTGAGTCTGTAGACACAGTTGGCAACAATCCTCTAGGAGCCTAAAAAGTCTGAATGAAGAAGGGCTTCTTCTAAAGTTCTAAGTAGGAAGTAGTGTGTTTGGCAACCAGGAATTTAGGGTGGAATTCAGAATATATTTATAAAAAATTAAGAGTCATCAAGTTTGGTAATCTATTGGAATAGAAATCTCAAATCTCCAAAATTAAGAAATTGTAAATTTCTATATATTCAGGAATTTTAAGTACTTGAAATCGTAAGTTTTGAAATTTTATTTTCAATTCTAATTCCAAAAAGAAAACTTCTAAAAAGACCCTAATGGTATATTGTAATTCATTTTCGCTTGGAATCATTTCGTGACTGTCTGTGTATCAATGGCTCTATTTTCAAGTTTACATAAACCGCTTACCCTTTCTATTTTTCATATTCTCCTTTGAGGAGATTAATGTAAGTATAACTATCTCCAAAATCTGGCTCTTCATTCTTGAAAAAGCTCTTAAGGTCGCTGCCATGAATGAAGAACGCCAGTGCCATGATATGATTGTTTTATCCAAATTATTAGGTTGCAAACATTTTATCATTCCCCTGTAATACATGTACTAGTTTCATAGTTTCATCACCGTCCAATCCGTCCGTAGAGCTAAATTCGTGGGCCTGTTGGAGCCTTGGAGGCTTAAATTTTGCCATAAGTGTTTTATTAATATAGCTTAAAGTTTGTTTTTTGTTGTTTTTTCCGCGGATTTTTTGTACTTGTTGGCTGGTGAAATTATTGAAGCTTAACCACTGACCACTTCAATTCTAGTTTCTGATACCGCATAGCATATGAAGTTATGAGCCAACTGATCAACTAGTCATGGAATATTCAGAAGTAATATCAGCTGATACTGCTACCATTGAATATTTAGGACACCACAAACTTATTTTTCTCAAGAATTGTCTCTTCTATCTAACAAAATAAAAAAGCATAGGGCCCAAAAGGCCCCATCAAATGGTAGGTAATCCAAGTGTTTGTAGAGTTTGTACAATTTTGTTAAGTACAATTAATACTATAGGATCTATTCAAAAATCACCTAAAAATCAACAATTGCGACTGGGTTTATAAACTGTTGGACTTCTAATTTGACATGATACTGTACAATTGGCTAGCCAATTGATGCTATTGGACTTAGTCCTTAATAAAATAGAATTGTAGAAACATCATGACATGGAATATGGGCCATCAGCTAGTGCCCTTAAAAACATATAGATGATATCAAAGGCTTGGTTTAACTACTGAATTTTATCATTATCAAACAAAACCATCAAAAACTAGTTAAAAACTTATAATGCGACTTACAGCTGCCTAGTTAATTACTAAATATCCTCTACCCATGGGAAGATTTTGGTTAAAGTCCACTTAAACTCAAATGAAAAAATTAAGGGTGTATTTGTTATGATGGAAACACTATGGAAAGGAAAGGAAAATAATAAATAGTTTTAAGGTGTTTGTTTGGAATTTTAAGAACTTTTTCCATATTTAAACAAAAATCGTGGAAATGAAAAAGGTTTTGTTTTCTAACCAAAAATTTTGTGGAAAAGAAATAAATAGATAGAAACTTACTACTAATGGTACCCAATAATACAATTATTCTTTTTTCCAGTAGCTTTTGTAAACAAACATGATTATTTCTTTCTCCAAGACTTTTCTTTTTCCAGGTTTTACCAAACACATACCATTTAAAATTATTTCTTTTCATTCCATTCCAAATTTTATTTTATTTTATTTCATTTCATTTCCATGAGTTAAAATTTAACAAATACACCCTAAGTACGCGTCCTTGTAAATTCCTGCATTGGTGACCCAAGTTGATAGATATTACCGGCAAAAAAAAGGAGAGAGAGAGAAAAACTTCAAAACATGTAACCGTCAAATGTAATGTACTTTTCTAGACAGTGAATATTTCCAAAGAACTGCAGACCATAAGACATATAAACGACGCAAGACAGATATAGGAAATTGCCTGAACTATAAAACAGAGATGTAGCTTACAAAGTTTTTTTTTTTGATAAAGTGTAGCATACACAGTTACACTACAATGAAAGAGAAAATAAATCCAATAATTTCAGATAAGGCTATGACAACCTTGATGATGCAATTTACTTTGGTGGGTGAGTTAAAATAATAAAACAATCCAGAAATAAAATCTACTTGTTTATTTATGAAGATTTATCTAGAAGACTCTGTCTTGGGTTCTCTCTTCCATCCAGCTAGCTACACCAAAGAAAAAGACAATATGCATACACTAGGTTGATAAGTGCACATGGTTAACTATTAATAAACATAAACAAATATAAATTTGAGATTTTTATATGTTTAATTAGAAGCATTAAGTATGAAGTGTTCATAATTCATATGAGTGAAGCTTATGAGAAGCTACGTTAAATGTATTATATTGAGTCATTGTTTATCTTGATGGAAGATGAACATTAGGTAGACTTTTGAGATATAAACTAAATGGTAGTAAGTGATGTACACGTTCTTTTCCTCCCTTTAAGTCACACCAGAGGGATGTCATGTGTATGAGGCTCTACAAAAAGCAAAGGTTGGTTATTGTGTACATAATATCAAACACCAAATTACTATACAAAAAGAATAATGTACAACATATAGTGAAGATTCAGTTTACATGTATACTTAGAATACCTCTTGTACTTCAACATATGAAAGCGTGGGCCATATATAGGTTTGCATGCAAAAGATGAAAACATTTTGTTTCCGAATAATTATTGATCCATAATATCCCATTTGTTTCCGAATAATTATTGATCCATAATATCCCATATATACAAGAAGATTAGAAGATGAAAGTAATAAAGGCCCTGAATGATACAAAACAAAGACGGTGCAGAGCTAATCTATTGATTAATTAGATAGAGAACTAGATTTTGGACCCGGGCATATGCCCGGAATCTATTAAATATTTTGTGTGCTGAAAAGGCTTTACAAAATGTTTACAAATTTTGAATCGAGAATATATTTTTATTGAAAATAAATCAAAATCGTTAATGGAATATGATTATAGTACATAAGTACTTAGAAACTAAATGATCAAATTGAGATATCTTATTCACTTTGTGATTTAGGATATTAATCCGTAATTTTTAAATAGAATTATCTTAAACTCGATCTAGCTTGTATAATAGTTTTCTTAGATTTATAGTGATTTAACGGCAAATTTTGAATCATAATATATTTTTATTGAAAATAGCGTGATTATGGTGCATAAGTACTTGGAAACTAAGGGATTAAATTGAGATAGCATCTTCACTTTGTGGTTTAGAATATTAATCCGTAATTTTTCAAATAGAATTATCTTAAACTCAATCTAGCTTGTATAATAGTTTTATTAGATTTATGGTGATTTATGTAAATCATCACCGTCAAATTTACGTAATAATGTGTACAAATCACTAAAACAGATTGATTATTTCCATATCATCAAAAAATACACTATTCCCATTTGAAAAGATTTATCATATGAACGTGTCCTATGAATGGGTGTCATTATATTAAATTATTCTAAAAAATATTAGCAACTATGCATAGCTATGAAAAATGAAAATTATATTAATTACTCATTTAAATTTCTTGCACCACTCTCTATAAAAGGAAGCGCAAACCTTGATAAAACTCATCGACTTCTTTTTATTGTTAGGTTTAATAATATAAGTTTGATTAAAGTTTTGTGAGAATGTCCAATGTGGCCAAAATAATATTGAAACTGCTTGAATAAAAAAATTATAATAAATACTATTTAAAATGCAAAACTATATTTGTCGAGACATTTATTCTCCCTACATATAATACAAATATATTTTAGGGTTATTAGTTCAATGCATTTGCATCAAGTTTTTTATTTTCCATTAATTATATATTCTTTGAGATTAGTTTAATGTAGTACGTTGCATCCAGTTTCTAATTTTTCATTAATTATTCTTTAAGGCTAGTTTAATGCAGTTGCATCAAGTTTCCAATTTTATGTTAATTATTATTTGAGGTTAATTCAGTGCAATTGTATCCACTTTATGATTTCCTGTTAGTTATTCATTAAGGTTAATTCAGTACAGTTGCATCCAATTTTCGATGTTTCATTAATTAGTCTTTGAGATTAGTTCATTGTATTTACATCTATGTTCCAATCTCCCATTAATTATTCTTTGATGTTAGTTTAATACATTTGCATCCAGTTTATGATTTTCCGTTAATTGTTTTTCTAGGTTAGTTCGATAATTTACAATTTCTATACAGTTTGCATACATGTAATAGCCTGTTTTTATAAACTCACTTTCATTTTGGGTTCCTAATTACTCGTAATTACTCATGTGAGAAGGCTAAAAAAATCGACATTTATGCTTTGAGGTCAGTGTGATGCAGTTACATCCGACTTCCGATTTCTAGTTAACTATTTTTTGAGGTTATTTCAATGCATTTGCATCCAATTTTTGATTTCCCGTTAGTTAATCTCTGATTTTAGTTTAATCTTGATTGCATCCAGTTTTGGTTTTCCGTTAATTATTCTTTGAGGTTAGTTCAATGCAATTGCATCCGATTTCGATTTTATGTTAATTGTTTTGAGATTAGTTCAATGCATTTGCATCAAGTTTCGATTTCCGTTAATTATTTTGAGGTTAGTTCAATTTAGTTACATCAAATTTATAATTTCATTAATTATTCATTTAAGTTAGTTTCAACGGTTTCATCCATTTTTCAATGTTTAGTTAATTAGTCTTTGAAATTACTTCATTGCATTTGGATCCGGTTCCAATTTTCCGTTAATAACTCTTTAAGGTTAGTTCAATGCATTTGCATCTAGTTTTCGATTATTTATGCTTTGAGGTTAGTTCGATACAATTATATCCAACGATTTCCGTTAACTATTCTTTGAAGTTATTTCAATGCATTTGCATTTAGTTTCCAATTTCCCACCAATTATTCTATGAGGTTAGTTCAATGCGGTTGCATTCGGTTTTTTTTATTTTTGAGTTAAGATGCATTTGCATCAAGTTTTTTGGTTTCCCATTAATTATTATTTGAGGTTTGTTTGATGTATTTGCATACCATTTCGATTTTTTCGTTAAATATTTTTCAAAGATTTGCATCCAATTTCTAAATTCCGTTAATTATTCTCTGTCGTTAGTTTAATGCAAAATAAAGTTTCCAATTTCTCGTTAATTACTCTTTTTCAGTTATGTATTTGAATGATTTCCTTATAATTATCTAATGTAGTGTGTAATACTGCTGATCCAGACCATTAAAACATGACATAAAAATAAATTATGCTTAATTTACTATGTGGGATCATAGAAGATTATTCAGTTTTCGATTTCTGAATTATTATTTAAATTAGGCATGACTCACTATGTGGAATCGATCTTCAAAGATTATCTACAAACGTGTGTGTTGTTATATTAATTATTCTGAAAAATATTTGCAAATATGCATAACTATTATATATTAATATTACATTAATCACTAAACCAAATTTCTTATCCAATGAAAACCTCACTCTCCATTAAAAATAAAAAAAATTCACATTTGATAAAACCCTTGACTTCATTTTGTTGTTTAATAATAGAAGTTTGATTGATGTTTTGTGAGATTGCCTAATAAGGCTAATTAAAATATATAAAACTTAAATAATGGAAAGAGATAAGATAAACACCATTTTAAATACAAAACTATATTTTCGAGACATTACAACATATAATCCAACTATGTTTTGAGGTTAGTTCAATGATTTGCATCTAGTTTGGGTTATTTATATTTTGAGGTTAGTTTAATGCAGCTTGCATCCAATTTCCAATTATCGTTATTTATTTTTTTTGAGATCAATTCAATGCCACTGCATCCAGTTTTTGATTTCTCATTAATTATTCTTTTTGGTTAGTTTAATATATTTGCATCAAATTTCCAATAAACAAATTATAAGGTTAGTTCGATGCATTTGCATCCAGTTTTTTATTTGTTTATTATTAGAGATTAATTTAATATATTTGAATCCAGTTTTTGATTTCTCATTTATTATTTGATAAAGTTGTATTTGCATATAGTTTCCGATTTTCCGTTAATTATTTTTTTAAGATTAGTTCTACGTGATTTGCATTATGTTTCCAATTTATAATTAATTTTTCTTTGAGATTAGTTCAATATTGTATTCAGTTTCATTTTGTTAATTTAATCTTTGAGGGTTAGCTCAATGATTTGCAGATGAACAATTATTTTTAATGTTAGTTTGATGTATTTACATCCAAGTTTTGAACTAATTATTCTTTTGAGATTAGTTTAATGTAGTTGTATCCATATTCGATTTTCTATTAATTATTTTTTAAGATTAGTTTAATGCTTATATTTGCAGGGATTTTCGTTAAATATTATTTGAGGTTAGTTCGATACATTTGCAAGTTTTGGTTCCCCATTAATTGTTTTTTACGTTAGTTTCATTCAATATTATACATATTTTAAAATATGTTATTATTGCTTTGTCGTTATTATTTTTTTTTTCATTTTCTATTATATATTTTATGATGTTATTTTTTGTATAATTGTTACGTGTTAAGGATATATTCGAAATAAGTCGGTGATTTATCATAGTCTCATAGACACTAAAATTATATGATTTGTAATATGAAATTAGTTTCTACAAATCACCTATTTTTTAGCAATTTTTTTTATTTGATCAAATATATAAAAATTAGAACAATAAAAGTGTTTGATTCGTAATATGAAATTACATTCTACAAATCACCTATTTGAAAATTTTTTTTTTATTTGATCAAATATATAATGAAAATACACTCAAATTCCAAATATAATTAGAAATACACCCAAACTCTCCAAAGATACAAGAAGATAGGGATTGAAGATATTAGAAAATACTATCTTTCATATTATGTGCCACATAGGATAGAAAAGCTAAAAGAGTACCACATAGGAGAGAGAAAATCCTCCTTTAAAAGTCTCTGTTTTAGTATATAGATAGTAGATGGGCTTTGAGGAGTGAATAAGGTGGTCATGCATGCCTCATCACTTCATATAAAGTTGACTCCAAAGCAACGACGTGGCTGTCATTCCATTTCCATTTGAGTACTTGTAGTTTGGAAGTGGTAGCTAAAGTTTTGACGAAATTTCCATATATTCACTATATATGAGCAAATTTTCGGTGTTAGAAGGCGTATAAGATAATTCTCAAAATTAGTTGATTTTACTTTTATTTTGGGGTGATTTTGGACACATCCATAAAAACACTTATGTACTCCAATTTTAAAATAAATAAATAAAATTATTTTAGACACATTTAAGTTCCTATTTTTTTTTTTTATTAAGCGTATCCAAGACAAAACAAGTCTTTTACTTATTCTTCTTTATTCAAAAAAAAAAAAATGTTATTGAATTTTTTTCAAAAAAAAAAATGTTCTTGAATTTTTTTCCAATAACTTATCTCGCTCTTTAGCAACATTTTTCTGACCAATAAGCATGAGCATGAATCAACTATACCAAAGTAATAAAGATGAAAAAACAAAAAAAAATCAAAATTTAAGAAAAAAAAAATCAAATTTTGATGAATGGGAGAACTCAGAAAATTATTATATTTTGGCTTACTACAATGGATAAGTACAAATACCCACGTTTTTTGTCCAACCTAAGTCTCAATCAATAACCAATAATTTTAAATTCTGAAGTGCAATATTACAAGACCGTATTTTTGTTTTTTTTTTGGTTCCTTATTGAAAATACCTCAAATGAATTTGGGAGATATTATTAGATTGAGGCGGTTACTGGGATATGACAAAAATTATAGTTAGTTATGGGGTATGAGTGGTTTTATGGGTGTGTCTAAGATCACCCTTATTTTGGTCATCAAACTCGTGTTAATATCATTTTTTAAAAAAAAACATTAAGCTTAGCAAAAAAATCTTTTGGGATGAACTTCCCTATTGTTTTCATTTTGCAGCAATTTTAAACCAAGGGCCCATGGCTGTCAAACCAATTATCAAACAATTATATATTTTCAAGCAAAATTTGTGTAGGGCATTTTACAACTTCCATACAAAACTAGCCATGCAGCCCGACCAGTGGTCGGGCCTGCTATTTTTTAAAACTATTATGGGGTTATGTTACTTTTAATTGGGCTTTTTATGTTATTCAATTTATATTTAATTTTAATAGGCTGGTCGTTTTTTATCACCACTTGTTTTGCATATGTAAGAGAAGATAGCACGTGTACACATTGAAATGTGATTGACAATGTTTTGAGTAAAAAACCTTCGGCTATCTTATCACCCATTTTTTATCTTTTTATTTACTGCATCTTCAATCTATCCCGGTTTTGGACACATCCAATATTTTGGTCAGTGTTAGGTCGTCAAAACACAACATTTTATTCTATGGCTAGAATCTACTAGAAGAAAAAGGTTCACCTCTTGAATTAAAGATTAACTGCAAATTCTTTCTTGTTTGACCAGGTTTTCCAAAAGCGTCTACCTCCAGAAGCTGTAGACTTGGTCTCCATATTCCTCCAGTACTCTCCTAATCTCCATTGCACTGCTGTAAGTTTATTTCTATGAGACACGTGCCATGATGTTGTTGATTCACAAAGTTGACTATCTATAATTTATGGTGGCAGTTGGAAGCTTGCATCCACCCTTTCTTTGATGAGTTGAGAGGCCCAAATACCCGCCTCCCTAATTGTCGACCTCTTCCTCCACTCTTCAATTTCAAATCCCAAGGTAAGGTGTTTGTGTGATGCTGTTTTTGTTTATATACAAATAGTGTCACTAAGCATAAGATAGTCATCAACAAGACAACAACCTCCTTTTTTTTTGTTTTATTTTTAATGCTTAAAGCACCAAATAACCCCCATTATCTTTACAAATTAGAGTTATATTTTAGTTGGAAGTACTATTTAAATGTGTCATTAGAAAGTCAGAAACATATTATTATTCAGCATGATCTGTGAAAATTTCATTTAAACGGTAGTATTGTGCCATTGTGTAGTTGTGTCAAGTTCTTATGCAGGATACCTTCTAATTATTATGCTTCAATATACACTTTCGTTGTCATGCAAAATAATTTAGTTTGTTAAGAAAACTAAAAGAGGCAAAATTAGGGAGTTGACTCTTCATTTTTCATCCTGTAAACCCCATTCTTAATAATCCTAATATAGGGGTTAGTTGACTCCGCTTCCAAAACAGACATTCGAGCCTCTTGAAGAACTTCTTCAAGTTTCTCAGATATAGACCACGACTCGTTTTCGTCATTAGCATTAAAAAAGCTCCTTGTGTTATCCAGTACTTTAGCCTTATTTTGGTTTGCAGTAACCATGTTTGGCTTTAGTTCCTCAAGGTTGTTACTCTCACTCTGCACTTCTTGTTCCAGTATCTGTATTTCACGGTCCTTCAAATCTGATTCGAAGACACACTTATGATATTCAACAATTAGCTTTTGCACTTCATCTATCCCACTCTCTGGCATTTCTTTCATAACTTCTCTCTCTTCGATACCAAATAACAGTCTGATATGTGAGTTCCATCTCCTTCACAGACTGTGTACCAGTCAATATAACACCTTCAACTGCTTCAACATCAGCCTCAAACTTCTTTGATTTCCTCTTACGATTTTCGATTTCCTTTAACACGAAACTAAGCTTTTCTTTGTACTGCTTCATCTCTGAATACAGCCTGGTTCTCTCCTCTTCAGCTTTGAGCAATTCAGTAGCTTTACAATCAAAGTGCTAGTTTTTTTGTGCTAAAATGCTTGTTTTATCCAAATTTTCAATCATAAATAAAACCTTCTCCGACTATTTTCTTAAATTTTCCTTCTCAAGTTTGGAATTTAAAGAAGCAAGGTACTCTCTTAATTCCAGTTCAGTTTCTTCATCCTTACTTATAGCAGCCCCATTTTCAGCCATTTGAGCCTGAAGAAGAACTAAAGCTTCCTTTTTCTTGATAACATAGCCATGCATGGGAAGAATCAACTCTTGCTCTTGCCCGAGGTTTAGTAATATCCATGGATGTATATTTACCTTAGATTGGACCTTTTCAATAGGCAATTCACATGTGTTTGGAGTGTTGTTTTTCCTGTAGCATCCGAGCGCGATATTCACATTGTTGCAGAATTGCAAATTTAGTGAGATACATGTGTCCATATTTTCCATAGCTTGGCCTTTTCACCTGTTTCAACTTATCTCTTATAGGCTATTCACAACTGTTTGGAGAATCTGCCATAGAACTACATAAGGTTATGAGTGAACAACATTGAATAATCCATGTCTATTGGGTGGTGTGATCATTAAAGATGAGGTAGCGTATGATTACACTTGTGAAACAACATTGAATAATCTATGTCTGCTGGGTGGTGTGATCGTTAAAGATGAGGTAGCTTGTGCCCACAATGCTCCAAAATCTGCCACATAACTACAGAAGGTTATGAGTGAACAACATTGAATAATCTATGTGTGATGGGTGGTGTGATCGTTAAAGATGAGGTAGCTTGTCCCCGCAATGCCCCAAAATCTGCCATAGAACTACATAAGGTTATAAGTGAAGCAGTGGAATCTCTGATTATGAAATTTGGCTTACCAGCTCGATTGTTAGAGGAGATTTTGATTGGAGTGTGAGAAATAGAGAAGGAAAGGGTTTTAGATTTTAATATGACAGGCAGTTGTGTAGCATAAGAATTCTGTTGTTGATCCATTAACTCTATATCCATATCTATTAACTAATCCATATCCAATAACTAATACATATCATGATCCATTAACTCTATATCCATATCTATTAACTAATCCATATCCATATCCAATAGAATTTGTTTTTTTTCCATCCCATGCGTACATTTGAAATAATGAAATAATGGTGTAGCTTTGTTTTTTGTTTTAACATAACACATGAAAATACAATTTTGATTTATATTAAATTAGAGAGCAGGCCAAATTCAGGGTTAGTTTGGTAAGAAGGCAAGTAATTATTTTTCAAATAGGGACTATTTTAAATTTTTTGCTGATGTGGCTCACTATGAGCATCCTGGGAGAATAGATATTAATGTACATATCATGATCCATTAACTCCATATCCATATCTATTAACTAATCCATATCCATATCTATTAACTAATCCATATCCATATCCAATAGAATTTGTTTTTTTTTTTCATCCCATGCGTATATTTGAAATAATGAAATAATGGTGTAGCTTTGTTTTTTGTTTTAACATAACACATAAAAAGACAATTTTGACTTATATTAAATTAGAGAGCAGGCCAAATTCAAGGTTAGTTTGGTAAGAAGGCAAGTAATTATTTTTCAAATAGGGACTATTTTAAAAACTTTGCTGATGTGGCTCACTATGAGCATCCTGGGAGAATAGATATTAATGTAGGTAGGATATGTATCTTGAATTTGAATATATGTACTACGACTGAGTTGAATTTGTCCTTGAGTCCAGCTACACAGTAACCGGGTACTGGATTGTTGGTCTAAGCAACCGTTGTAAATTTCTTAACACGTACCCCATCTACTAACCCTATAAACTCTCCGTTTTCATTTCCTTTCTTCCTTTAATTTTCTTTATATTCCACTCAAATAAAATTAAATAGCCAAAAAAGTAAAAATCAGGGATACTTCTATTATATTCACGGATGAACGACGCATTAACGAGAGCACAACAACAGGAAACCAGTAATACAATCTGTTAGGGAGGGTTTTACCTCATCCTATTCAAACCTTTGACGTGCTCCCATTAGCAAATAAAAAGTTAACCGCCCCTATTGCGACTAAATTAGCAGTGTTCTATAAAAAATTGATAACTAGATGGGGCGGGTTCAAGGGACATATATAGAAGACACATAAATTCGATCGCTCACGTTGTGAGCCTTAGATCTCATCACAAATCAACAGTTAGAAAAAGAAACAAACAAGTACCACTTAAAACTGGTTATGTCCGGCCACTTGAACCGGTTTTTACTAAGAAACCGAACCAGTTTAATATGTTTTCCACACAAAATAGTTACCAGAGAGAAAAACCCACAATTTTCTCCACCAAACCCCATAATACTTTTCTTCATCATCCCACAGTCGATCTTCAATTATCCCCTTCCCTGAAGATGAGTTTTTTACAGCTTACTTCTCCCTTTCAAGATCGAATTTAGTGAACTTTCTATATAAATAAATGATTCAATCGAATTGCCGATTTGTAAAACAAAAAACCAAAATTCAAAAAAAAATGATGTGAAATTCACTAAAATATATGTTCTACTCACATAATCAATGTTTTCAAGAAAAAAAAAAGACTCAAAAAAAGTGGGGTAGTAATTAACCTAGAAATCAACCAATTTTTTAGAAAGAAAAGATTGGGAGAATCATTTTCGATGGTTGAGAAAACACATGGAGAGGGAGAGTAATGAAAACGGGTGAGAAAAAAAATTCAAATGCCAAGATCTTGGTGGAAAAGACGGAGGAAGTTTTTCTCTGTTGTTATTATTTTGTGGAGAAAACATATTAATCCCAAACCGGTTTGGTTTCTTAGTAAAAACCGGTTTAAGTGGACAGAACCAGTTTTAAGTGGTACTTGTTTGTTTAATTTTCCAACCATTGATTTGTGACGAGATCGAAGGCTCGCTCTCAACGTGAGTAAATTTATGTGTCTTCTATATATGTCCCTTGAACCTGACCCTAACTAGATATATTGTCTTTTCGTTTGTGAATATATTGGAAAATTTAGAAATAAGAAATTAAGTCTAAAAATATGAAATTGGTACATAAACAATGGGATTTGATGAAGAGAAGCTATTGATGGTGTTCGAGTGGTGGAAATAGTTGCAATCGGGCTATTTTGACATTACAACCAATTTTTATTTCTATTTTTCAAATATATATTAATAGAAATTCAAAGGAGAAGAAATAACATGAGATTTCAATTTGTGGAATCATGGGTTTGAGTTATTTGTTTCATTCTTTTTTATGTAATAAGGAATAAAAACTAAATAAAATAATAGAAAAGGAAATGAAAACGGAGAGTTCACAGGGGTTAGTAGAGGGGGCATGTGTTAAGAAGTTTACAATGGTTGCTGAAATAACAATCCAATACGCGGTTGCCATGTAGGTGGGCTCTTTGTCCTTAGGTACTTGTTTCCCGCCCAGCATTCATAATTTTCTTGATTTGAATAAGTACTAAACCAGACTAGATGGTAGTATTTAAAGATGGGGGACATACATCACAAAAACACGTAAACAAACTCATGATTGTTATGACTTAACTAATTTTTTCTACATATGATCTTCCAACTATTTTAAACATTGACACAAAACATTATTCAAATCCAAAACTTATAACCCTATCAAATGTAGTCAACAAATTAAAATTTTTGGCTAATTGTGGACCGCTCATTTTCACCATTTTTAATACTATATTTGGCAAGTTTATAAATTTTTGAATTTTTTGATTATTTGTGACAATGTTTAGAATAGTTATGAGATCCTATCTACAAAAAAATAGCCTAATTTAAATTTTATAAATGTCCTAACAATTTTGAGTTTATTTACGTGTTTTTATAATATATATCCCCATAACCCCTCCATTTAAAGACACTAGATTTTTGGACCCGTTCAACGAATGGGGACCGTTTTTATATAATTTTTTATTTTATTTTATTATTATGTATCAAAAATCTTACTTCCAAACTATATTGAAACTCAGACAATAAATTAATTGGATCAAAGTTCCCAGCGCCAATAATTTCTTAGACTAAAAGACTTTTTTTGTATCAATGGGCTTTTAGATGTCATACCCGTTCACTGAAAGCTGAACAAATGCCCCTAAATAAAACAATTTTTTGTTGTAAGAAAATTTGCAATAATTTGTAATTAAACATAGCGTGTATTGAAAAGAAGTTAAAGAACAAAATTTTAAACAATTTCACTTGTGTAAATTAGATTACCTTTCTTTATATTTCATTGTATTTTTGAAAGACAATAGTCTCTCTTTGACAATCAACATTAATCGGTTTCAAATAAATAATTAGCCCACAGTTGGCTGGGCTTGTTATACTTGAATTTATCATCTTCAAACCAATGAACCTCAACTTTGTGAATAAAAAGATCGATTCAAAAAGAATGTACTAATGCTTCTCAGCTTAGTGAACTTGACATGTAATTATGGTTAAATGTAGACGTAGTTTCGAATTGGAATCTGAAAAAATCTAAATTTAGTTGGTGACTTGGTGTAGAGGATAGTACCATTATTTCAACAACTTTCCTACATATAATATCCGTTTTCATATATGATTGGCTAACTTTTATGTATTGGATAATGTAATCATTAAGTAGATTGGGCAAGTAAGAACCATCAAACTTTTATTAAATCAAAGAAATTGACTTCTAGTGTACATCCTCCTTTGTATCTTAAGTGGTGTGTTGGAGTTAACTCAACATGTTACATAAGATATTTACAAATAATATATCATTCTTAACCTAGCTTTGTAAAGTTGGCACTTATATCCAAACAACTTTTTAATTTCCTTCTCGATCTTGTATTAACTCCTCAAAGAGTCGGTTATCTAAAGTAGATGCCCATGATGACCTTTCATCATCTACTTCTATCCACTTCATTGAAGTGCACTTGCACATCTTCTATTTCATTGAAGCTCTTTATCTTTTGAAGTTCTTACAATTTCGCTCTTGCAACGTTGTGAATAACACACTATCATTTCTACTTTGCAAATAACATTAAACTTCAAGCACTAAAGTGTCTATATTGACATCATTGTCCATTACAACCTGCGAACAACATAAATATATACAAAGGACAAAAAAATTGCAGTCTCCTTCCAACTTAAATCAATGATTCAGTCCAGAAAAAAGGTAACTAACCATCTTTCATAACAAAATTCTTTTTGCAACCAATATACTTGATCATATTACTTTATAAGAAAATTTAAAGAACTTAGACACACCTGAAACCATTCAAAAGCAATTAAAACTACATTGAATTAAACCTATGTGTAAGATCGGTTATGTCTTTGAAGAATGTAGCTATAACTTTAGAATATGAAGGAATTTTTCCATTTATGTGTCATGGCAGTCCCACTTAAACGTATCCAATCCATATACTATGCTATCAAAGAACTCAAGATTGAACTTTTGACACAAATGTAATTGATCTTACTTAATGTTAAGAGTTACAAATTGTCGGTGTTGTAAAGGTGGAGCATTGCCTACCAATTAAATCACTACAGTTTTCACAATGATTTGGTAGCGAATTCTTCTTCAAAATTATGTATGAAGGATTTCGTGTATACAAATTATATAAAAAAGTGTAAAATCAACTAAAAAAGTGATGGAACTAATAGATTATTGGAGAATATGAGTGCATAAACTAAAACCACGTACATAATCCATCTCGTAGTAATGCCTTATAGCTTTCCTCAATGTCGGCATTACATTATACGCTAGACAGGGCTCAATAACGGTAACACCTGAAGAAAAAGCAAAGTATTAGTTGAACATGGTAATGATTGTATTGATAAGTTTACGAGTGAATTGTAGGGGAGAAATTTTAGGGGAGTATTCTTAAAGCAAGTTAATAATTCAAAAAATAATAATTAAGCAATGAAATCTATCTCAAACAACCAAACACATTCATCATAAAAGTTAAGTTGATGTGCATGTGTTTTTATCTCAATAACACCTTGCAAAATCAAATCCGACCTCATATGTACTTTTAAAAACTTATTGATGTTTGGCGTGGACTAAAAGCCATTACCCCATTGGTATGAAGAAAATAACAAAATCATACCCTTGATCTAAAGAATTTATAATCTATATGTGTATATTCATAAGAAATTTAGGTATAAAATCATATAAGTCAATATTATAATCTAAAGTTTCGCCACAACATAAACTTTCCAACACTTAAAAAATCTTCACTATGCATTTCTGATCATGTCCTTACCATGCATACTATGATAATGTATGTTCTCAAGGCTCCAACGATAACTAACAATCCCATTCCAACGCATGTTGTCAAAAGCACCTACTCTACCCAAACTTTAAATGACTCGATGATAGTAATATCATGTTTCGAGTAAGGTAACTTTGACCTAAACATCAGATATAGAGGACCCCAATTTCAAAACCAACGTAATTAAAGTACCTCAAGTTATAAATAGCAACATGTAGCCTTGTTAGTAATTCGACGAATTATTCGCGAATTTCGCAAATCAAATTTTTGAAGGGCAAAACGTATAATACTTCTGAATGTTTGAAAGATTCGTAATAATTCGTAATTTTTTTCCTTGAAACGAATAATACGGATTTTGCGGAATTTTTGAAAAATTTGAAATTCGGCTAAAAAGTTCAGCTAAATAATAATAATAATAATAATAATAATAATGAAAATTCGGTTGCGTTTTTGTTATTTTTTATATACTTTATGTCCTCACTCTTACTTTAAGTCCCTCACTCTTACATTTTTAGTGATAAATTAATCCAAAAGTTTTACTTTTATACTTTTTGGACAATATTTAAATTGTCATGTCATGGTGTGTGTGAATTTTGAAATTTGAGCGTTAATTTCAATCCAAGAACAAATAAATAAATGTACTTATGTGAACCATTCAATTGGTTTTAATGTTTTTGTAGCTAAATTGTTTAGATATATGTTTGTTATGTTGTAAAAAATGACAACTATTATTAATATTTACTAACATAAAATCACGAATTTTTTATTTCCGAATTTTTGCAACAAAACGTTTAAAACGCGTATTAATTAAATACCGCATAATTGCTGTATTGTGAATTTTTGACCGAATATTTGACCGCATACCATTTTTTTGAATCATCGAATAATTCTCGAATTATTCCTGTACCGAATTTTTGTCGTATCCCGAAGTGCACCTATCACACTCTTTACATGCACAATTTATCATACATACTAATGATTAAGGATCTGAAAATATACTCCATAAGAAAATTAAAAAAATGATGTGGACTGAATAAGCAACATACCTTAGATACACTGCGCATTGGAGCCCATTGCATGTTCTCTTACCCGTTGTCAAGGAAGATCTGCAAAATGCAAGAGATTTAAGGTATTAATTTATCAAAGAAAACAACAATAAGGTTAGTGGCCTTAAGAAATTGCTAAAAGAAAGAAAAAGAATCATATAACAATCTAATCCTATTAGTGAAGTATTTATTGTGAAGGACATAAATTGTTGAAAAAATATCTCTTGCATGTACAAGTTATATCCATTAAAAACTATCGCTTACAATGATAATAGTTATGAATTGATTGTTGTTAGTATGGTGGAGTAGATGGCTATGTCTAATGGGTTTGATATCTATGATATATTTGATATAGGCATAGGTTACTGGCGAGCAAGTAATCGAGTAAGCAGTGAGCTGGTCCATGGCTCCAAGAGGTTATTTTGTTAGAATCCAAGATGAGGAGCATAAACTACAATTCTCAGGATGAAAGATTGATATGAGCACTAAGTATAATTCTCATAACTATAATTTCGTGGAGCCAAAGTATTTCCAGCCTTGATTTGTTGTCTATCCATATTCATCTTTACATATTCGGCTTTGTGACATAGATTTTCAATGAATGAACTAACCTACGTATTAGAATGCAAACCCTTAAATTTGCTTAAGGGCTTTAGTAGATGGTGAAACATCTCACACTCAATGCATCAATAGTTGTGAAAAGGATTATTCATACCTAAACTTCAAACCCAAGCTCAATGACATCCATATTATACATTCTAATTAAGACATCATCCTTTGTATCAAGGCTAGGTAGGAAGACCTCTGAAGCTCTCAGGAAGCAAACTAACCCATTGCATGCAAAAGAGAAGATATATATTAAAGTGCTGCTAAGCAATATAAAATAGTAGTCATATCATAAAATATCTAAGCTTTCCATTAGTGTCTAAAAGAGGCTGAGCAAGTCAATGGTGCCCAACCTACCTTATTGCTTATGCCGATAAGAATATTGGGCATGATTGCTCATTCAGATTCTTGTAGCACATAAATTGCTCACTTTAGATGCCCTAACCCATGTCAAGATAGCAAAAACCAAACATTCAATCATTTGATACACATCTACCTAAGACACTAAGAAAGTGCCATTTTGGTGTAAAGTTGGCAAGTGAGGATCTCAACCACTTTGGTGGCGCAGCTGTAAACTTCATTAGTCACTAAGAAAGTGCCACCAATAGTTGTACCGCTTGATCACAATACTATAACTATTTTAAAAAAACATATCTTAGTTACCATGTACTTATAAAAGATATGAAAAAACTCAATTACAAAGATTGTTGAATTGCTATAGTTCAAAAACTTAATGAGGCAACTTTAACAACTTAAAGATTAATTGAGCTAACTTTGACATTATAACCTCAACTTTCTAAATAGGCAAGAGGCCATGCAAACTTCGGACGCGCCAGTGAATATACAAAAGTTCATATAAAAAGTATAATCATGCATTCATGTATCCAAATTAATACCACAACTATGATGCCATTTTTTCAGCATACAATCTTTGAAATTGCATCACCAATCAAACTTTCAGCAATATCAGAGCTTGCGAAAATAGGGATGGATTGCATAGCAAAATTCATATTGAAAAACCTAATAAATGGTTAAGACATAAAAGAAACTAATGAAAAAGTGTACATGAAACTTAATGGCACGTACCTCTAAGGAGACATTGTGAGTGCCATAGTTGCGACATCCTAGTGTTGATCTTGTATAATTGTTGTATGTTATGCCCCTAAAAATATTAGGGGGAATAAGAGTATGCTAATTATAGAAAAAGTAAAATAAGGCACACGATTTAAGGATCAAAGGGCTTAAAAAGAAGACTCACATAGAGCAAAGCTCCTTCGTTATTCCATTCAAGGTCTTTTGGGGCTTCTGATATATGAATTGAATTATAAAAATTAAAGTAGTAAAAATTAGCTAGGTAACTATAACATTTCAAAACCGTCCAATTTGCAAGGCTAGATAAACAAATCATACCAGGAATCCAACTGCTTGTCGTCTTATATGTTTCAGTTCATCCCAGGCACGGAACTTGCATACTTTACAAACTTACATTTATAAGTTTTCCAAATGTCAGCCTGAAAATAATAATGACTGCGGCATTGCGACATATGCATCTCTTTAGTTGCACTGATACATACCATATTTCCAACTCAGAAAACTCGGTTATGCTAAAATCACTAATGCTTAATGAGCAACACTCACACTACAAACGAAGGCTGTAAAGTTTCAATATCAATGGTGCAACCATGCATATTAGGATTAAAGTAACTATAATACCGAGAACCTAGAAATTAAAAGAAAAAATCATATTATGTTTAGATAACAATTATTGTAGAATATCATTAGGACCTCCTCACTCAGATTTGACGTCCAAACATTGTCGAGAAACAAAGGTCCTAGGTGTCGTCACGTAAGTGAGGACTCAAACAACAAACATTAAAGGAGTTTCAATATTCGCCACAGCCTCATAATCTCCTTGTGAAGCTCTGAACATACAATAATGACAATATGAACTAAAGACTTTCAAGCAATAATAGGATAACAACTCCTTTTCCAAAACGAATGTACAACGACCACATACTTAATAAAACACATTTTCACTTGTTCCAGGTTCAGGACAGGTTTACGTTCAGGTACAAATTTTTCGACAACTTTAACAATGTGAGTCTACCCAAAATTCTAGCCAAAGTATTCACACTAATATAGTGCTCAATAATTGAGAACAGATCAATTGAGGGTGTGAAACTGCTGTTAAATTTGTACTCACTTGCGAAAGTTGTTATGGATGGTAGTGAAGATGGACCTTTGGAACAACTACCTTTGTTCCTGTGTAAATGGTAATGATATCAGAGCTACCTGTAAAATATGATTACTTGGGCAATATCTTTCCTTGGCCTTTCCAATTTGTTTCACTTAGCACATACATTTTATTTGTGGAACTTGAACAATAATTTACACAACTCGCCAAGGCTGTTGCACATACACACAAGCTACATAATTATAAACCTTTACTCAAGAGATATTTTTCGGATATCAGGAATAGTATTGACCTTCATTTCAATTATTAATATTACCCACGTACCTTATTCAAATCTATCAAACACTTTCTTTTATTCAAATACTTTCAATTAGAGAGCTTAGTTAATTACTATGTTTTCATTGCCTAAGCATAAACAATGAGAAAGATATGCAGCAGGTATATAATCTGCAATCGAACACCAAGTCACCAAAGTCGCGTGTTAGCAAACAAAAGCTAGAGTAATCAAGTTACAAATGTCAAACTTTAATAATAAAAAAGCACTCTAATTAAGTTTGATTTTAGCTGTAACTATCTATAAGATGATCAAATAGATCTCCATATACTATCATCAAGTAACCAAAGTCTATATTAGAATAGACGTGTTATACAATATCGTCCATTGGTTTTCATCTATAACCACCCTTTACATGAATCAAGATCGTCGTGCATGTTCATATACCTCATTCCCCAGTTTCCTAAGACTAAGACAACCTAACCATTCACATCTCAAATTTTACGTAATATATAGCAACAAGCCAGCAACAATGTAGTAAAAAAGATAAGATCCGCAGTGCATATCGAAAGAAGTAGGAATGCATACAGTTCAATCATCTCAAGCTCTCACGAAAACCACACAATATATCAAATTATTGTGTACATGAGCACACCATCTCTGTTCTTGATGCCAAATACAAAACAATACACCAATGCAAAGATCTAATTATTACAAAAACACTATATGTAATAACTTGAGTACTCGTGAAGAGGAAAAAAAAATAGTCATGAAGAAGAAGGCAGAGAAAGGCATAACATTACAAGAGGCATGAATACTTGATGAAGAATAGGTCGACTTGCCTAGCTTTCCAGAAATATCAGACCAAGAAAATCCACATCTTGAACTAATTGATGAGGCTTCAACAACTAATAAAGCACATTATCCATATAATAATCCCGTCTTTTGCGAAGCTCAGATCCCCAAGCCCCAGAAATCACTAAAACAACACAAAATTTTAGTCATGAATGAGATATCATCAAATACAGTCATATACCGTTACAATAACTTGAAAGTCTGACTATAGTTTATGTTTATAATAACAGAACACTGCGATCTTTTTTTTTTCCAAATAAGCTAGGGTTAGGCCGACCCCCACCTGTATTAATTTAACTTTTCCTTACATATATAGTACCCCTCTCATCCTCATTTACAATATTATGTACAACAAAATCCAGAGGATAAGCAAAATGTACAGTAGAAAATTCAGCATTTTCATCACTTCTATGTAAACTAGCAAAATAATCAGCTACCCTATTCACTTCTCGAAAAGAATGTGAGAAAGATATGAAACTGAATCTTTCCTTCATCCTTTCAATAGCCGCTACAACATCTCGACAATACCAGGGAGGTTCCTCAATTTTGTTGATTGCATTGACGGCTCTTATAGAATCCGCTTCTACTTCTACCTCTAAGAATCCTTTTAACAGGCATCTATCAAGACATACCTCTATAGCTTTTAGTTCTTGGAATATAACTGACGCCATACCACCACTTCCACTGAATGCAGCCATAACCCTGCCTTCATTATTTCTTATCACTCCTCCATGTCCCGGTCCATGGCTATTCAAGGCTCCATCAGTGTTCGCTTTCAATCTCATGCCGATCGGAGGAATCCATGTGCAGTTAGTTTGCATCTGTTGCTTGAATTCACTGGTGATCCCAGTTCTAAGCAACAACCCTCTTCCCCTTGCACTCTCTCTGAGCTCCGGTCGAAGCACCTGAAGATAGTTTCTCAAATCTCTAACCATTTTGTTAAAAACTGACTCCAGAGGTTTGCCATCATGTCGAAAGAGTCTTGAGTTACGTTCCTTCCATATATAATCCACCGATGCACATATGAACACCTTATATATCTCCCCCACCTCAACATTTTTACATTGTCGGATAATTGAAACCCATTCCCTATTCGCATTGGAGGCATCAGTGTGAATACCTAGTATCTGTTTCACCCTTTCAAAGAAATTTCTTGAGTATTGACACTCAAAAAATAAATGCGCTGAGTATTCCCTGCTATCGTTACATAAACAAAGACATCGACCATTAAGGATCCTCTTATGCACTAAACGTCTGTGTTGGTATACTATTAGAAAATGCCAAGTGGAGAAGGAATGGCGCGGGCGTAACCCACTTTCCCCATACCATACTGCACCAAGGTTTCCTCTCTTGCTCGGACAAAGCTTCATAAGCACTCTTGGAAGTAAATTTGCCACTTTGATGAGGAGTCCGCATAATGTAGTCTTTTTTCCAGTGCAAGCTGATTTGCACTTCAGTGATTTCCTTCCTCAAACTTGCCGCCTGCAGATTTTGGACTTCTGAGTTCCATGAGCCATCGGATATAAGGATACTTACAGTAGCATTCAGTGGATAGTCCCATGCATCTCTTGCTTCTGCGTCTGCGATCAAAGGAGATCTCGAACACCAAATACAATGCCATAAAAGAGTGTCTTCCCCATTCGCAATCTCATACCTGATAAACTTTTTGGCTACAGACCTCGTCTCCAAGATGTTTCTCCACGTCCATGAGCAGTCTTTTGGGATACTCATGGACCAGAAAAACTTCTCTTTAATGTGCTGCTGCCATGTCCAGTCGACCCAAACCGTTTCTTCTCTTGTGATCACCTTAAAAATCAGCCCACAATAAGCTCCAATGTTCCACCTTTGTAAGTTCATGACTCCCAGACCCCTTCCTCCCAGATGCAGACAAACGTAACTCCAACTAGCTTGGTGATGCCCTTTCCTCTCTCAGACCCAGTCCACAAAAATTTTGCACATATCTGTTGCACTTGTTCAAGAACCGTAGAAGGTAGAATGAAAGTTATGGACCAAAAGGTGTGAAAAGCAAGAAGCACCGAGTTTATAACTTGTAATCTTCCTGCATGAGACAACAACTTTGACTTCCAGTCGAAATCTTACTAGTAACCTTTCTATTAGCGGTTGACATTCTCTAATCCCCAAATTTAGCAGAGATGAGTGGAAGCCCAAGATATCTTATCGGTGGTTTAATCAAATCAATACCCAAATTTGCATCCGGATGACTAAGGCCTCCAAGCCTAGTAAAGACGCGTCTTGTGAGTATTGATTTTTAGCCCGTCGAGATCTCCAAAGGTTTTAACCCTGCTTTAACGGCTGTCAGCGATGCACTATCACCTTTGCAAAACATGAGAACATCATCTGCAAAAGCTAGATGAGATGACCTCACCTTGCTACATTTGGAATGAAACAGATATCTTTGTTGTTGAAGCTTTGCATGAGGACAAAGTTAGGATTTCCATCACCAACACAAAGAGATCACGGTGATAATGGGTCACCTTGGCGAATACCTTTTTCCAGCAAAGAAACCTTCGAGAGCTCCATTGATCGGGATAGAATATGAAGGAGTCGCGAATGCACATCTCTACCCATTTAACCATAGTTTCCGGAAATTTGAAAACTCGCACATCGTTAGTATAGCCTTCCAACTCACCGAGTCATACGCTTTCCTTATATCCAGCTTTATAGAGCATCTGGGAGTACCATACTTCCTGTCATAGCCTCTGAGGAGTTCATGAGACAGAAGGATATTGTCCTGTATAGATCTGTCAGGAATGAACGCGAATTTGGTTAGAATGCACAATATCATTGATCACTTTCTTAATCCTATTTGCTATGATCTTAGATATGCACTTATACACCGTGGTTACATAGAGCAATAGGTCTAAAGTCCTCAACCTTTGTGGGGTTTTGAACCTTAGGAATAAGACAGAGAAAAGTGGCATTAACACCTCTCGAAATTTACAAAATTTAAAAGCATTGAGAATGGCCTCGTAAAGTCATTCCCTACAATAGACTAACAACTCATGAAAAAGAAAGGTGTGAAACCATCTGGTCCGGGGTTGCCTTCTTATTCATGCCAAAGAGAGCTGCTTTCACTTCTTCGGTGATATATCATCACATCTAACTCTCACGCCATGTTCGGTGATACCACCGCTTTGACTTTTAAGTCTGTTAAAGAAGCCTCGCCACTTATCTCGTCGGATTCGGACTTCTAGCATCTCTCAGGTAGAATTCCAAAAACGCTTTGCACACCCTCTCGCTTGACCAGTCCACGGAATCACCACTTTGGTTCTCGCGGACACCATATGCCACTCTTGGCCTTCTTTTCCTCCAAAGCTTTAAAGAAAAAAAAGCCGTACACTTTGTCTCCTTCCCTTACCCACGCTTCATCATATTTCTCCTTAATTTCCTCAGCCTCAATTCTTGCTTTGTATTTCTCCAGCTATCCTTTCATTTTATCCTAAGTTCAAGTCCCGGCTTTGTTCGAACTTGTCTTTGCAGATCATATAGCACTTCTCTCGCTGTTGCACTCTTTGTGTGGATGTGAAAAATTCCTCCTAGCCCCGGCTTGATTTTTATCCTTCAAGAGCTTAAGCTTTTGAATCGAAGAAGATACATCGGATTGGTAAAAGTCTGTGTTGCCCAACAACATTTCCTGAAATTCTTTGTTCTCAGACCCAATGATTTTTGAATCGGAATGGCAAAGCTTTTTTTTATAATCATACCAAGAAAGTAACACCGAGAAAATTCCTCGCGGCGAAACTCCACCCTTGAAGTAGGGTATATATTATTCCATAGACCATTAACCAAGCATCTATCGATTTTGGTCATAATCCTTCCTCTTCCCACCACTTTGTTATTCCACGTGTAGAAAAACCCATTAAAACTTAGATCCGACAATCTGCGCTTTGGATGCAATCCACAAAATCCACAACTTCACTTTCGGATGTACCGGTTTGCCACCCACTCTCTTTGCTTTAGAGATGTTGTTAAAATCTCCCACCACAGTCCAAGGCACCGCGGATCAGATTGTGTATCGCAGTAATTTCCCTCCATAGCCCAAGCCCGAAGCATCTTTGAATTCCTTGCATACACCACCAATCACAAGTAAAAATACTTCATTGGTTGGCCTAAATGTAACTTGACAATGTATGAGTTGATCAGATTCATGCAACTTTACTATATCGATCTTGAACGGGTCCCAACACACCCATATTCGACCTGCCGGATCCTTATTATAGTTATTTGTGTGTGCCCAGAGTGGACAACAAATATTCCTAATCAAGTCATACTTCTCCTGTCTCACTTTAGTTTCCAATAAACAGAAAACACTCAGCTTCTTACTTATTCTGACTTTATTGATTTCCCTCGCCTTCTCAATGTCATTCGTTCCTCTGACATTCCAAAAGCCCATGGATGTTATCATCTTCGATTTTTGTTCTTGGAGCGCTTAGGTCTGCCCCTACCCTTCTTCCCCTTTGCTCGAAGTCTTGGGTGAACGTTCTTGATTCGACTTCTCACCACACACTACCTATGATCTTGTCACCATCCCAATCTGGTTTCTCTGTAGTTGGTGTGCGAGTGACATCTCATTACGTGGTCAACTATTTGGTCATGAAAAATTCCATATCCCCATCCATGACCTCTTTTCTATAAACTCTTCCATCTCATTAATGTCCGGACAAAGCATGTGGAATCTACTCTCTTCCATGTTAAACACCGCAGCAGGCTCCTCTTCTAGCCTCCCGAACTAAGTCTGAAAGTCATCTCCTTTTCGTGAAACTACCATAGCTTGTTTCATCAGAAGGTCAGCACTCAAACGAAGTTTCATGCCATTCCACCATATTACTACTACTAGAAGTCGGACCCCCATTAATTTTCCTCCCGATTGCCTTCTAGTGCTCTCTCATTATGGTCTCCATCTATCCCATCATCCGCTTTCTCTCTGTCTCCATTCCTTTCATTATTATTGGTGTTGTTGTCTTGCCCTCTAGTTTGTCTCGTTCTGGTGCTATCAGTTTCCTCAGAACTTTTCTGCCTCCATTCTGCTGCCTTATTTCTCTTCTTATTCCTCCTTTGTTGGCTCTTAGAAATCCGGACATTAGAAACTTGTGCGCCTTATGATTCTGGAACAACTGATTCCTTATCCAGCCCATGTGCATTCTGTTGTACCCCTTGCTGTGGCTCTGCATTACCACCTCTGTTCACTCTTCTACATTCTGCCACTAGATGCCCTACTATGTTGCAGTGGTTACAATATTTGGGTAATGTTCCAAACTGTACCTTCTGCCAGAATTCAACACCTAACTCAGGCACTTCAACAAATATTTGATCCGGAATAGGTTTCGACAGATCAATATCTACCAGCACACTCGCATAGTATCCATTCGTACGTTCCAGCGAGTTCAAATCGACTCTTATAGGGCATCCAAAACCTCGTCCCAAACTCATCAGAATATCCACTTCCCAGTATTCAAATGGTAACCCCGGAAACTTGACCCACACATAACCAGAAGTTTGTTTATGCGTCTCAACATTAAAGTTCGGCATCCATCTGAAAAATCTCATCAACTGTTCTTGAAGATACCAAGGACCTCCAACTAAAATCTTGTTGAAGTCTACCTCATTATCAAACCTGAACACCACAAACCCTTTCCCCAAAGGTGATAACTTTAGTGTCCCTGTCAGAGCCCATTCACTATCAACTGTCTTTCTAATCGTGCTAATGTTGAGAGAGGTAACATCCAACCTCGCTATCAGAGCAAACTTGCAAGCTTCTATTCCCTTTTCCACTGATTCACGAGAGAGTTTTCATCTGGTTTGTCATCTTTTTTTTGTCGGCAAGGGTAAAGAAGATACATCCACTGTTTGTTTCAGCTTACCTTTAGCGATATTGAGATAAGATTCCTTATTTGCACTTGTAGAAACCGTGTTACTCCCACCTGTCTGATCTAAATCCTCCACTCCACCTCTTTGGTGACGTCCAACCCCCAACCCTAGAGGAACCTCAGCCATGCCTACCTACCCCCTAAAGAACTCACACTGTTACCAGTGCAGGATTTTACCTTTAGAGGCACCCACAAAGCCGGCCCTTAACTATCTCTAAGAACTCCCACTGTAAACAGTGAAGGATTTTACCTTAGAGATACAACCAAAAAAACTGAACTTTACTTACTCTTAAGAACTCCCACTGTATTCAATGGTGGATTTTACCTATTGTAGTAAGAAACGAGGAAGAAGTAGGATAAGAAAACTGTCCTAACCAAAAGAATTTCCTATTTTAGGCAAAGTAAGGGCATAAGATCATGAAGCACTTTATGTTATCTCACTCCCATAATCCCCTTCAGCTGTCCCCATGACCAAAATAGGCACCACTCCATTTTGATGATGAAAGTAAAAAACACTGCGATCTTAAATAAAAAGGAAAAACCCATAGTAACACACAGACGTATTGGAAGTGGCTTTTAGAAAATATATATACACACACTATAGTGGGATAAATCATCTTGGAGATGGTGTTTCTTAATAAACTCATTAAACAACTCATCTCCCTTCCTATTGATTACACAGTCCTGCAATATTTCAGTCGTAATACAAAAACATTATGTTGTACACTTGTGTACTTAACATTAACTTAAAAACAGCTCCAAACAACACTACCTTGCCAGATATAGTTAGCAAACTCTTACCTGATCATCGGGTAAAACCTCTATTATCTTTTATCTTGAGAATTGAAGCTCCTATAAAACTTTTTCTGAGCTCAAAATTCTATATTTGAAAGAAGGAAAAGGAAAAGGAAAAAAAACAATAAAAAAAAGAGGTTTAAAAGTTGATCCTTATAAACCCCGGCCGTCATTTCTTCCAGCAAGTTTTATCAAAAAGGAAAAGCAAACGCTTCGATATATATTTATCTTTCTATTAGGCTCCCAAACTTGGTCTTAATGTGTCAATATCTAAATGCATGCTTAACTAGCCTTTTAGCTCAAGAACCTTAGACTAATGTTCTTTTCTTGTCCACCCTAAAATGTGTCAATGAAGAATGCCAAAGATGCCATTTCATAGATGCAGGATTCTAGTATTAAACATGACGCTAAAGTGAATCGCATCCAAACAAAAAATAAAAAAAATCCTAAAATAACTTATTGTCATTACAATGCTCTAAGATGTTTACTGCCCTGATCTAAGCGTGGAAACAATTGTCCTAGATTTATATAAACAAAGTTTTGCACAATAAACGTCAACATAGTATGTATACAACTTATATTCACTTTCTAAGTTGTCAAATTTTGATTAACATAACAGAATTAAAGAAACCTTGTTATGATTCTATTCAGATACAAAATAACTTTTATAAAGCTTATATAAAAGAAGAGAGAAAATGATTGACAAACCATGTATGCCTGCAATCCTGAAATGACAGAGACTGATAGGCCAATAGAATGAAGCGTACCAAAATGAAGAAATCAAAGATATGGTAATTTCAACATTTAACCAGATAGTTTCTCAACCCCTCAAACTCCAAGATATGGTAGTTTCTTGAGCTAATGAGCTCTCTAATATCTTAAGAAAAAGTATATACATTAATTATCAATAACAAATTCAAGAAACACAGTATAAGTACCAATATTTTCAATGAGTTAAATAAAGTAATTATGTTTGCATTATGCCATTATCTACATAAAATTTACAATATTACCAAAAGAACTTTGACAGTATCCTAGCTAGAGGCTAGAGTTGTAGTAGTTACCAGGAGAAGCACTAAGAAGAGACATGTTAACATGCCAGTAGTTCAAGTTCACTTAAGAATTTCTGCAGGTATATAAGGTATTAGTTTACTAAATGCTATTGGTAAACAGTAAGTAGCTTACAATCTTAAATATTCATATATACCTTCAATTAAAAAGATAAAAATAGGTAAAATATATATCTTGCGACTGATGGAGCACTATATAGTTAGTTCAACAATGCTTCTCTCCAGTGGGTGAAGATGATCGAGTTTGCTCTTGTCAAGATTTTAATTATCATGCAAGAATTCAAAAACAATTTCTAGGCAAATGTTCCTTTCCATTATGAATAGCAATTGTATGATTGGTCATTGTGGGTGTAATTGTAGATTTGTAGATGTCCGGGACCAAGTTACCATTGTAGTTTTTTCTGCCCCTCACAATGAGCCTTGTAATTTTTCCCAACAAATTATTAGCTACAAAAGGGTTTCTTCTAGTACATGCATCACACATAAGCACATGATTAAATAGTTAATTAATAAAAATAAAAATAAAAGATATCATATCCTAATCAGAAAAAAATCGAATAACAACGTAAGTGCATTTGGTTAAAGGTGTGGCCAAATATCAAATGGAGTTATAGTTCCGAGCTTTAGAGACTAATAATACCCTATTTGGTGATTTGGATTTTCAAAATTCCATAAACAATCTGATACTGGTAATCAATTCGACCGTCGTTAAGACCTTGTACTAGACTGGAACGATGCTTATTTGCCAAGGGAATCCTTTATTTGCAGTATACGTTATTTGTTCTCTGTGAAGTACTGGAGCCTTTTAAATTTCATTCCGCTCTAAGAAAGTGAATTAAGCGTGAAGTGTTCACATTAATTTAACATAAACAAAAAAAGCAACAAAAACAAAAAGAAAATAGAAGAAAGAAATAAGCTAATAGGAGGTCCTTCGATTGAAGAGGTTTCAAATGATAAATCTTTAGGGGTTTTGGTTAACTCTTTGATCTGAAGAGAAAGAAAACAACCAAATTAAAATGAGGGAGAGATTACCTAAGAGTAATGGAGCCGTCCAGTCGTGGAGAAAAGATGAAAAAAATGTTGTTCTTAGGGTTTTTTTTAGAGAATTACGATGAGCTCAAGATAGAATACGTGGGGTATTTTATTTGTTATTATTATTATTTTTTGAAAACTTATAATATTTCATCGGATAGCTTCGAAATTGGGTGAAATTTCCATGTGATGGGGAGGTGATTATAATTTGAGAATAGACGAAAGAGAATTAAACAAATGCAAGGAGGTGTTTCTAATTATTAGAACCTCCTTTTTTTAGGAGTCTCTAATATTGTTCGGTTGGAAAATATAACGATATGGTGAGGAGAGAGAATATGCACAAACTTATATATATATATTAGCTTTCGAACCCGTCCTACGAACGGGTGCCGTTATATTTAATTATTCTAAAAAATATTAGCATTGGTGCAAAGCAATGAGTTATGAATATTATATTGATTACTCATCTAAATTTTTTGTAACGTGAATATAAACCCCACAGTTTGAGAATGCCAACATAAAGCAAAAAAGATATTGAAGCTACTCGAATAGAAAGATCGACATTCCCATTATACAAAAAGAGATATGATAAACACCACTTTAATTGCAAAACTATATTTGTCGACACATTCTCACTACATATAATACAATTATGTTTTGAGGCTAGTTCGACGTATTTGCATATAGTTTCAAATTTACCGTTAATTATTATTTGAGTTTAGTTTAATGCAATTGCATCTAGTTTTTGATTTTTCATTAATTATTCTTTGAGGTTAGTTCAATACATTTGCATCCAATTTCCGATTTCCCATTAAATATTCTTTAGGTTATTTCAATACAATTGCATACGGTCTTCAAATTCTTGTGAATTATTCTTTGAGGTTAGTTCAATGTATTTGCATACAGTTTCTTATTTCATATTAATTATCCAAAGTGGTGTGTAATACCAACTTTTATTGATTGATCATTATGTAATGTCCTTGCAAACATGACATAAAAGTAATTATATATGATTATCAAGTTTTTGATTTCCCGTTAGTTAATTATTCTTTGAGGATAGTTATTCAATGCATTTGTATCAAGTTTTCGATTTTCCATTCATTATTCTTTGAGATTAGTTCTAGTTTCTGATTTTATGTTAATTATTCTTTGAGGTTAGTTCAATGCATTTGCATCCAGTTTCTGATTTTTCATTAATTATTTTATGAGATTAGTTTAATGCAGTTGCATCTGGTTTCCGATTTCTCCCCGTTAATTATTTTTTTGGGCTAGTTCAATGCAGTTGCATCCAGTTTCCCATTTCTCGTTAATTATTCTGTGAGGCTTTAATTCGATTTCTCGTTAATTATTTTTTAAGGTTAGTTCGATGCATTTTTATTCAGTTTCTAATTTCTCATTAACTATTCGTTGAGGTTATTTCTATACAGTTGCTTCCAGTTACCGATTTTCTGTTAATTATTTTTTGAGGTTACTTTAATACATTTGCATCTAGTTTCCGATTTCCCATTAATTAGTCTTTGAGTTTAGTTCAGTGTATTTGCATCCAATTTTTTATTTCCCGTTAATTAGTCTTTAAGGATAGCTTAATATTGTTGCATCCAGTTTTCGATTTCTTGTTAATTATTCTTTGAGGTTAGTTTCATGCATTTGCATCTAGTGTCCTATTTTCCATTAATTTTTTTTTTGAGCTTAGTTCAATGTAGTTGCATCCAGTTTCTAATTTCCTGATAATTATTCTCTGAGGTTAGTTCAATGGTTTTGTATCCCGGTGCCGATTTTCTTTTAATTATTCTTTTTCGTTAATTCGATGCATTTGCATCCAATTTTGGATTTCTCGTTAGTTCTTCTTTGAGGTTAGTTCAATGTAGTTGCATTTAGTTTTTGATTTCTCAGTAATTATTCTTTAAGATTGGATCAATGCATGCATTTGCATCCAGTTTCAAACTTCTCGTTACTTATTCTTTGAGGTTAGTTTAATACATTTGTATCAAATTTTCGATTTTCCATTAATTATTCTTTGAGGTTAGTTCAATACATTTGCATTTGCATCCCTTTTCCGATTTCCTGTTAATTATTATTTGAGATTAGTTAAATGCATTTGCCTCTAGTTGTTGATTTCTTGTTAATTATTCTTTGAGGTTAGCTCAATACAGTTGCATCAAGTTTTCGATTCTTTGAGGTTAGTTCAACGTATTTGCATCCAATTTCTGATTTTTCATTAATTATTATATAGGGTTACTTCAATGCAGTTGCATCCTGTTACAACCTTAATTCTCTTAGGAGCACTATTCCCTAGCCCTTAAGCACTATTCTCCTTCTCAGCCCTCTCACTCTCCTTTCTCTCCTAGGTCTCCTCCTTTCTTAGGTTAATGGATCCCCCTCCTCCTTTTCTCTCCCCCACTATTACTCTTTATACCTTTCTTTTCATCCATCATGGCCCTCCACCTGTCCCTCCATCTCGCGGTCCTCTTAGCTCCATGTGTAGGGTTTCCGTACCGCGACCACACGCTGTCACCCCGATCCGGTGGATCGCGGACTTATGTGCTATGCTGACCCGGCCCATCTCACCATTGATATCCCGGTGCTACATCCTGCCACTACAGATGCCCCCTTTCGAGTTCGCGATAGTATATCTCGACGGGAGTCGAGGAGTTCTCCACACTAAACTTTCTAACCGTAGCCTTCCCGTCTTCCTTTTCACCGCTGGATTCACGAAGTTTCCACATGGAGTACAACCGGCGCCCCTCGTTTTCTTGTGCATCCACGCGTCCTTCACGGGTTGGTTCCTTTCGGTGTCCCCTCGATTTCAGCTCCCCTCAAATTACTTTCTTACCCCCTCCTCTTATAAAAAACCCGCTCGATTTTTCCTCTCTCACCTAGCTTTTCTTTTGTCTTTCAGTTCCTCTCAACCTCTCCCTTTACCTTTCTTCTTGTTTCCCAGCACCGGTCGCTTTCACGGTCGTCTTCTCCGATTTCTTCTGCGGAAATTCCTGCTCCGGCTGCTTTTCTTTTACCTCAGGTTGGTCTCCTCTTCTCTCTAGCTCCGTTTAATTGCTATATTGCGCATTTCTCCTTTGTCCTTGGTATTAGAATCTGTTCATCTCCCCTTCCTTCTCCGCCTTGTTGTGGCTGTGTGTCTTCCACTCCGACCACGATGTCGGCTCATAGATCCGCCACTTCTTCCTCTTCTCAGTCCCGTAGCCATGCTTCCCCACCTCTCCCCGACCAGACCGAGGCCCTTTCAATCTCTGGGCAAGCTTTTGCCTTCCCGCCGCCCCCACCACACAGCCGTAGACCTAACCTTGAGGTTGTTAAAGCGGCTTACGGGATACCCGCTGACGTCATCTTAGAGCATGTGCCTGACCTAACTCATTTCCCGCATCTAGTTCCCTACAGGCCGGGGTGCCTCGTGGCCACGGTAGGACAGATTGTTGCCGGCCTGCGTTTGCCCCTCACCCGTCTTGATGTCGAGGTGTGTAATCACTTTAACATCCCCCCTTGCCAAGGCATTGGAACTTTTGGAGGGTCATGTATGCCGCGAACCACTACAACCGTTCCGAAGTACCCAAGATAATGGTTTGCGACATGACCGCTCACTTCTTCATCAAAAAGAGCACCAAGGATGTCAGTGTCGGCTATCACTCCTTTTGTGTCCACCCTAGAAAGCGGCATTTTATTCTTTGTGTCACTTCCTCAGACAAATTGTGGCATCACTACCCTCTTTATATCTCAGGCAATTTCCTCTCCGCGGATCTTCCATCCGAACTGAATCTTAACCACTTGGCTTTTCTTCCTAGTGGTGAGTCTCTCTCTTTATCTACACCCATTGATGTATATCTTTTGGTTTCTCATTTGACTTGATGGCTCTCTTTTTCAGGTTGGCGCCCCGACTCAAAGTCGCGACCTTACGAACACATTTCCTCCACCACTTTCCAGAAGATTCGCGACCTGGGACCTGCTCAAGCCGTGATACTCGGGATTGACCCTGCAACCGCTACTCCCCTACTGTCCGACCCTGAATTGAAATCCATAGGAAAATACTGCTCCTCATTTTTCCGTCCTCCTCCACCCAAAGAAAGAAAGCCACGTGATACCCCACCTCCTAAGGGGAAAGCGCCATACCCTTAAAACCCCACTCCGCCCCAAGCTTGTTCAGAAGACCACTTCTCCCCTGCAGATCCGTACTCCCCTACCGATCCCCGACCACTTGGGAAGATCAATATTCATCCTCTCATTCCCCTTCCACCACTTCTCAAGCTTCGGACATGGGTGTTAACAAACGCGAAACTCTTCGACCGGTGACTTCGGATGAGGATGTCGCCCCATTGCCGCCCCGCGTTTTGCTCATTCCTCTCCTCCCCCAGCCTCCAAACGTCCACGCCCTCAGCTCCTGAAGAGGGTCCCCCAGCTAAGAACACATCTCCACCTACCGTGCCTCCCCATGCGGAACAGCGGCCCGGGAAGGAGGTAGCACCCCGGACTGATAAGGGGGCCGCTGGACCCGTTCCTCCGTTTTGCCCCGCTTTCAAACTTCGCAACCGCACTCTAACTGTCAACGACTCTGCCTTGGAAAATCCGGCAGTGGCTTCCTCCCTGTTCTTTGGGTCTCATCTCCCCAAAGATATGGCGTACGCTGAGGGGGGCTCCTTTGAGTCTCACCGGACTTCGTTCTACACCGGCTGGGAGAAGGTAACCTTTTCTTTTCATTCAAGTATCTTTCTTCCCTCTCTCTGAGTATTCTAACTCCTATTCCCTTTTCCAGATGAGTCTGGACATCTCCTTCATGATCCGCGGCCTCTTTGGTGCCAGGGCACGGATCGATGAGCTGGACAAAGAAGTCGCCCATTTAGAAAAGAAGAATGCGGCCGCGGACCTGGACAAGCTCAGGGCCCAGGATGAGCTTAAAACTGTAGAGGCCGCCCACCTTGCTTACATGGACAAGGTTAATGACCGCTTGAGTAATCAGCGTGAGACCTCCTCAAGAGAAGCACGCCGCCGCTCTGGACTCCCTCTCTCAGAAGCATCAGGAGGAGGTATCGGCTCTCCTTAACCAACATGAGGCTGATATGGACGAGCTCCGGAACAGCTTTCGGGCCCAAGCCGAGAAGAGGGTGGCCAAGAAGGTCAAGGAGGAGTTTTACCGGCTCACCAAAGAAGGCCGTCTCCTTCTTGAAGCCCCTGTCGCTGCTCCACTATCCGAGGTCGCTTTGCCAATTCCGGACTCCACTTCTGAAGGGCAAGGGGCTGCTGCGTTGGTAGCCGGGGCGATAGATGAGGCTGTGGATGAAATCATAGCAGAAGCCGCCGAGTCCGTGATCTGCGAAAGTACTGCGGCTTAAAAATAACTTGTTTATGCCCTGGCTAGGCTTCTTTTGATACTACTTTGTCATACCCTTTATGCTACATTTTGTTGTATTTTCGCCCCCTCCAGTTGGGATGTTCATATTATGTTTTGCTTGTTTGTGCGGATTGTTTCGTTGATACTCTTTTCGTTATATGGATCCGGTAATAACCGCCCCCATTAGTGTATTTACCCCCATTGGTTGGGAATATTTGATTTGCTTGCTCCACGCCCAGACCAGGCCACCGCCACTCTCTACCTCGGCGGGGGGGCGCTGCACTGCGGCGCTGAAGCCTTTTCGCTTCGTTTGCCTTTATCTCACATAGGTCGGGGGCAACTCCCTCTCACCCGACAGCGTGGGACCTCATCTTCGTGTGGCAACTCTTTTTGCCCCCTACTAAAGTTTGGACCTCTTGTCCTTGGAGGGCTCCCCCTCCCTTCCCTTCACTCTGAGGGGCAATGAAAACTCATGTAATAATACTTAACTCAAAAGTGCTACGGTTTTATATATGTACAAATAGCTCATGCCATTTTCAGTTTCTCTCATTACATTTACTCGTGAAATTTTTTCAGCAACCTTACATTCCACGCCTATCCACCATTTGCCCTCCACGGTTGTAACTTTGTAGGTGCTGTTCCCCACCTCGACCACCACGTAAGGCCCTTCCCATGTCGGACCCAACTTCCCCTCGCTGGCTTTCTTGGTGCTGGGGGTCACTCGTCGAAGCACCTTGTCTCCCACCTTAAATTTCCTCACTCTCAGTTTTTTGTTGTAGTGCCTTTGCAGGCGGCGGTGATATTCTTCCAGTTTGATGCGCGCTGTGTCTCTCCTTTCTTCTGCTAGTGTCACGCCCCGAGACCCAACACACATCCCGAGGACGTGGAATGAATCTCGAGGCCGACACCATCCCGATTCTACCGAAATTTCGGTAGAGTTTCCTTTGTTTAATCGACGTTCGTAAACCCTAAAACCTGTCATAACCTGGAAATCCTAAACTACAACCTTCCAACAACCATATATATAGAAACCAACCTTCTAAACAACATCACATCCCATCCACCAACTATGTAAGTGTAACTGCTACTTAAATACATCAAATATTACATCAAAATGAGCGGAGCTCTATATATATACAACCAAAATGACTAGGCTATCTCTATACATCCAAAAGTATGAACTTGACTCTGTCCTCGTCAAGCATAAGGAAATCCTCCCAAATCACCATAACCGTCATCACTAGGGTTAGGGAAAACCTCCTCTTGGCGAATCAAATGCGAAATGTTAAGTAGGATGATCAAACAACTATGCCCAGTAGAAACGCACATAACCAATACTAGACTACTTATAACAAAACATTTAAAACATGCAGGTTTTTATAATAATATCCAAATATCGTGACTATACAATAAATCACTAGCTAGCATAAATCATATCGGTATGCTTCTTTAATATTCAAAATATAGTTTTCCGGTCATCATCATACAACTATTGTGGCGGCTGCATCCTATTAGAATGGTGATGGTAATGACCGGTAATTTTCCCCACAGTAATCTCAATCTCAAGATTTTCCGGTGTGAACCATGCACCGTTGTTTTCCCGATTTTTACCCGGGGGGGAGCTGAAATGCCGTTGTTGTGTTCGTACACACAAAATCCCCAAAGCTTTTAGGGCTCAGGTGGGCCCTGTGACCATGACCCCCATACGAGCTGTCACCTAACTTATGGTGGTCAACCGTCGACGACCGCAGACCGCCTTTCGGGATCGACACACATCCAGGAGTGGACTAAACTCTCACTCCTCGCGTCTAAACCTCATCGAGGTAGCATGTAACCCCACACAAGCTAATCACCATATAGCGTGACACGTACAAGCATGGTTATCTAGAAAAGTAGAAAAGTAATTCCCGGACTACATCCAGTGATGCATCCCTTTAAAGGTGGCCCACCACCTCGAAAGGTATACACCACAGTTGGAATCCTAGAGCGAACTGCCGTCTCCGGAAATGCGACAACAGTTCCTTCTTTATAGGAATTCCCAATTCCTTTTCTAAATCCCCTCGTGATAAACATAGTAATATTTATATATATATATATATATATATATATATATATATATATATATATATATATATATATATATATATATTCGTATTACCGATTGTTTTCAAATACTCTAGTTACATATTTAGTTTTTCTTTTAAAACGGTTGATTCTGTAGGTGTGAGTTCCTGGATTTCCCATAATCGAGTAGAACAACCTATGACTCCCAAACGGGCCAGTCATAGTAAATAACAACCGATGATTCCCAAACGGCGAATCATCATAAATAACACGACCATCCCAGGAACAATCCAGAACCTCCCACCTAGTTACAAACACCCGGGTAATCCTCACCCACATACAAAATCCATCTCTCTCCTCCCCATCGAGACAAGAGACCTTAAACCCTTCCTAAAACCAGTTTTCTCTTTTAACAAAGAAAACATATCTCCGCTACCCCGATTTTACCAAAAAAACCCATTTCACACGAAAGCTATATATATATATATAGTTTATAGCGAGGAAATACAGTGCAAAACATAAATATCATATATACATGCATGGTTGATACGCAACTATCTATTTCCTATTTAAACAATTCAAATCATGCATGAAAATAAGCAGACTATATATTGGTATGTAGGTTCCTACCTTAGCAAACTCCTTCTCCTCAAGCCCACTTAACCAAATCGAGCCCGCTTAACCGAATCAACTTGAATTCACTCCTATAACAGCATATACATATACGTCGGTTGTTAGAATTGATCGAACAACGAGGAATTCTTAACTAGTGTAAGCCGAGAAGAAATCTCGACGTTAAGAAGTTGGTTTCGGGTATTATTTTTTTTTCCTATAACTAATGTCAACAGAGCTACAGGCCATTTCGGGCACTGTTACTCTGACGGTCTCTACGGCTATTTCGGGCCATGGCAGGCCCTCATATCAACGCCAATCCTATCACATCTCAATTCAAATTCCAAATTTCAACTACAACCAATCCCACGCCCTTCGATTCATATTAAATCTCTCTAAATGTACATAAACAATTATAAATCGACATGAATCTCTCGAACTTCACATTAACAGTTATAAATCGACATGAATCTCTCGAATTTGCAATGAATAACCAAGTTCTTACCAGGTCAGCAGCAAAAATCGCTCCTAGCTCGCTGCTCCACCAAAAATCGCTCCACTCTATCGCCACCCACAGTTGCTGTCGACATAACAACCACCCCATTCAATTATCTTTCATCAAATACCACTAATTAACTCGAAATCGAGTTTACACTATCGATTTGTAGGCGAAATTCACTAACCTTTCGTGAAAACCCGACGCACTCCAAGAATTTTCGGCTCCATCACTATTTCACTCCACTCTAGCTCCTCCAAACTGCCACTGCCGAAGTACATCACCCCCAACTCAATTAATTCCATCAAGACAATCCCAAGCTATCTAAATTGAGTCTAAATAATTATTTGAAACAAAAATGAAACTCACCTTTCGCTGTGTTACGGCAAAATTCTGAATTTTTATGAATCTCCACACTTGAATTCACTGTTTCTTAAGATTGGTGCGAAGAATTGTTGGTTTTAATCACCGAATTTGAGAGAATTTAAGTTTCTCTCTCCTAGGGTTTAAAGGATTGAGAAATGGGGAAAAGATGGATGCGATTTGGGGTTGTTTGGTCGCGATTTTTTCGCGATTAGCTTTTTTTTTTTTTTTTTTTTTTTTTTTTTTTGCGAACGGCCAGAGCCCAATAGCCCAATATGACCCAATGGGCTTAAGGTCCTAATTAACTTCTAACCCCCACTAATTCGACTTAGCGTCTTGATTATTTTTCGGCCCATCCTACTAAATTTAATCTTCTATATTCTATCTCACCGCAGGCTATAACAATAACCCACTCATGCGTGTAGGCTGTTAACTCGTGATTTTCCCGACGCTAGAAAACCGCTTAACCGGCATTTTGTCAAATTTTCGCATATGGGTCACTTACCTAACGTGACTTATGAGTCGGAGTTAAGTTTCAGTAAGTTACGTACGGTTGAAATATAAACCCGATGACCAATTTACATAAATGACCCTAGATTTAATATGAAATTTACAAAAATACCCTTAATAATAATTCAGGACTTTACAGCTAGATTCATGTCTCTGGCCAGAATGCCCCAGTTTGACCCATCCTTGACAACTGCGGTCCGAGTGGTTGCCGCCACCATTTCTGTTGGTATCACGGCCTCTACTCCATACGCCAACGCAAAAGGGGTCTCCTTGGTCGAGGTTCGTGGGGTTGTCCGATAGGCCCAAAGCACCCGATTTAGTTCGTCAGCCCAGGTCCCTTTCTTGCCCTCCAGTTTTCTCTTAAGATTGTTAAGTATGGTCTTGTTAGAGGACTCCGCTTGTCCGTTTCCCTCGGGGTTGTAGGGGGCCGAGAATCCCTGTTTGATGTGATACACTTGCAGGAAATTCTTAACCCTTGATCCCGTGAACTGGGTTCCATTATCCGCAATGATAGAATAGGGCACCCCGAAACGGCATATGATGTTTTCCCACAAGAACTTGATCACTTGCACCTCTTTCACCTGCTGCAATGGTACGACCTCGGTCCACTTTGTAAAATAGTCCGTCGCGGCCAATAAGAATCTCCTTTTACCGCGAGCCATGGGCAGCGCGGTCCCACTATGTCAAGGGCCCACATCGCGAATGGCCACGGGCTAGACATACTGTGCAGTGGCTCTGCTGGGGCCAATATCAACTGAGAAAACCTCCTCCGACTTCTCACATTTTTGGCGAATTCCACGGCGTCTCTTTTCATGTGAGGCCGGTAGCCTTGTGTTAGCACAACTGTACTATTGTTTCGCCGCCGAGTGGCTCCTACAATCCCCTTTGTGTAACTCACTGAGCACCTCTTGAGCCAGTTTCGGCCCAAAGCATCTTAACAACGGTCCATTGAAATTCCTCCGATATAATTCCCCTCCCACCAACGTGTATCTTCGGGATGTCTGTTCCAACCTTCGTCTTTCTCTGGAACAAATCCCCTCACCCCTTGTCAAAAACTGCTTGATTGGCATCACCCATCCTTCGTCACCCTCCGCGGTATTCATCACTCCCAATGCTTCCTCGATACTTGGCTTGTCCAACTTCCTCACTTCGAGGGTCCTTTCCTCAGACCTTGGCATGGCCGCGGCTACATAAGCCAGAGCATCTGCGTGGCGATTCTCCCCTCGGTTCAAATGTACAAAGCGGATTTGTGCGAACTTCGACGCCCAACTTTGCAGGACTCCCAAATATCTTGCCATCCTAGGGCATCTCGCCGCGAACCTTCCATTTGCCTGACACACTACCAAATTGGAGTCGGAGTATACCGTGAGTTCCTTCACCCCCAGGCCTTCTGCCATTCTCATGCCGGCGATTACCGCCTCATACTCCGCTTCGTTGTTGGACGCTGCGAAACCCAATTTCATTGTCAGCTCTAGCCTGTTGTTGTCTGGTGTGACCAATACTACACCAATTCCGCTGCTAGCATCCGTTGCTGACCCATCAGCAAACACTCTCCAACCATTTCGTTCGTCCCATGGGCTCAAGCTATCAAGTTCCTCTTCCCTCTCCGGTTCCAAAACCATCTCCTCCCCCCATGTAGGATCCTCTACGGGGAACTCTGCCAAGAACTCCGCCATCGACGAGCCTTCTCCATTTGTCCTAACCTCGATATGGATGTCATACGAACTTAGCATCACGACCCATTTCAACATTTTTCCCGACTTCTCTGCTCTCAAAGCCTGCTTAAGAGGCAAGTTCGTGACCACGATCACTGCGTGGGCTTCAAAATAGGGCTTCAGCTTCAGAGCTGAAAATATCAAGGCGAGGGCATCTTCTCCACCCGATCAGATCCGGTTTCTCCATCCAACAACGTCTTACTCGAAAAGTATACCGCCTTTCTATCTTATCCACTACTCGAACGAGCGAGGACCGGTGATTGCATAATGTGACCCCAAGTACAAATACAATTTTTCTCCCTCTTCGGTCGCGCGACAAACGGTGCCCTCTAAATACCTTTTAAGCCCCCGGAATGCATGTTCAAATTCTGCCATCCATGTGAAAATCGTGGTGTTTCTCAATAGTGCATACATCGCCTACATTTGTCGGATGATTTGAGATGAACCTATTGAGAACCGCGACCCTTTCGAACCAACCATTTGCACCTCCTTCATCGTCTTTGGTGATGGCATCTCCACCAACGATCTTATATCGCGCCTGGGTTGGCCTCTATTCCTCTCGTGTCACAATATACCCCAGAAATTTCCCTGTGGTGACTCAAATGTGCACTTCTCGGGATTGAGTTTCAAATTGTGTGTTCGCAGTATCTGAAATGTCTCCTCCAACCCTTCCAAGTGCTCCTGTTCTGACATACTCTTCTCCACCATATCATCGATGTATATCTCAATGCCTTTTCGGATCTTGCCCTCGAACATCTTCTCTCCCAAGCGCTGGAAGGTGGCTCCCGCATTTTTAATCCAAATGGCATTCTAGTATAGCAGTATGTGCCCCCTTCCACTACGAAGGCAGTTTTTTCCTGATCAAGTCCATACATTGCCACCTGATTGTACCCCATAGACGCATCCATAAACGAGAAGAAGCTGAACCCCACCGTCCTGTCTACCAACTCATCCACTCGCGACATCGGATAAATGTCCTTCGGACACTCTAAATTTACGTCCGTGAAGTCCACACACATCCGGACCTTTCCATTTTTCTTCGGGACCGCGACTACGTTGGACAACCAGTCTGTGAACTCCACCTCTCTTATTATCCCCGCACCCTTTAGCCTCGCAACCTCTTCTCGGATTCCTTCTGCATATTTGGGTCTCATACTTCTCATCTTCTGTCTCACTGGCTTCGCGTCCTCCCTCATGTGCAGGCGATGACACGCAAACTCCGGATCTAACCCAGTGACATCCTCTATCCCCCACGCAAAGACGTCTCTGTTCTTCACCAAGCATTGGACCAACCTATCTTTCCATTCTTCTGTAAGACTCTACCCAATCGATGTGAACTTCTCCTCTTCGCCCTCTCCCAAGTTTACTATCTCTATCTCGTCTAAAGTCTTGGGATCCTCCGCGACCTCCTCTCCCTCCTCCACGGCCCCGCACTGTAATTGCTATGCCGGCCTCTTCCTTGAGCTCGTCGACTCCTCTTCTGGTCCGCGGGACATCCTTTTGATTGTATTCTGGTGACTGTTCTTGGATGCCACCTGATCTCCGCGGACCTCATATGTTCCCGTTGGGGTAGGGAATCGGATAACTTGATAGTAAGTCGACGGCACCGCCCTCATCTCATGTATCCATCTCCTCCCCAGGATCGCGTTGTATTGTGAATTGGAGTCGACCACCATGAACCTTGAGAACACTGTCACGGGCCCCGTTGTTACTGGCAGGAAAAGTTTCCCCATAGGCTCTGTCACACTTCCATTGAATCCATACAAATTTGTCCGCGGAGGTCTCAGTTGCCTCGGGTTGATCCCCATCTCCTCAAAAGCTCATCTGAATAACAAATCCACGGCGCTACCACAGTCTATCAGGACCCTTTTGACCACATAATTGCCCATCGCCACTGTAATAACCAACATCCTCGTGTGGCGTATCCACGCCTCGGAGGTCTGCCTTGGAGAACGTAATTTCCTCCTCCCCGCTCATTAAATCTGCTCTGTATTTCTGCCCTCTGTGGGACTCATTGACTTGCTGAATACTCGCTATCCTCCTGACCTTATCCCGGTGGGCATTGTGACTCAACGCTTCTCCGCTGAAGATAACATTTATGGTTCCCAATATTCGTCCCGTGGCAGTCCCAGGCTCCCGGTCTGGAGTTTCCCCAACGAATTCCCTCAGCATCCCCCTTCTCTATTAATCTCTGGACTAACCATTTCAAGGCATAACAATCATTGGTTTCGTGATTGCGTACTTGGTGATACTCACAGTATGGCTTGTTGGGCATTTAGGCCGGAATGGTTCGCGGCCCTTCATATCCTTGCAAATTTTAATCGGGCGGTAGTATCCACTTAACGGTTTCGCTTAACGGGACATGTTCCACCTCAGCGGTATGGCTTCCGCTCCCTTTGCTCTCTCCGCTATCTCCCCTTCCTCTTTCCGCCTTGAGGATCGCGGTACCTCTCCCCCTTCGCCACTTCCCTCGGTCTTTTTGCGTTCACCCCCTTTCTACCGCCGAATCTTGTCTTGGCTCCTTTCTTGACTCTTACGCATGGTGTCTTCATATCTTATATACTTCTCTACCCGTGGATATAACTTCGTGCAATGTTGCTATCTCGTTTCACCACGGACTATAATGAACCGCCGTTCTGTGTCGCCCCCTTCGAATGCTATTACCGCGTCCTCTCATCCAAATTTCTACCTTTTAGGGTCTCGCCTTTGAAGCGACATAAGTACTCTCGACCGATTCAGCGGATCTCTCGTTTAACGCGTTAAATAGGGCGCGATGTCCACAACCCTCCTCTTCGATGTATAAAGTGGTCAACAAAGCGCTGCTCTAACTCTTGGAAATTGGTTATGCTCTTCGAAGTAACCGATAGTACCCATCCGAAGCCCCACCCTTAAGAACGGCCGGGAACATCATGCACCGCAGACCATCATACCTCGCCTCTTGCCAAAGAGGCATTTGCTGTCTAAAATGATGGATGTGATCTGCCGGGTCGCCCGTTCCATCATATCTCTCGAATCTCGGTTGATTAAAGCGCTTTGGTACCTTCGACGTCCATATCGCATCTGCAAGCGGGTTGCGGTTCAGCCCCGCCACCACTTGACTGGCCGCGCCCGTTTGGACCCTTGTTTGTTGAAGATCCACCACTCGGTCACTGTTAATCATTTGTTGTACTTGTTCGACCGTTAACCCAGTCACCGGATTATCCACTAGGGTCGGTCCTTGTTCCTCTTCGTCCTCCGCCTTTTCATTCTCTCGCTTCCTCTCTTGTTTCTTCCTCGGTCTCCTCCTCCTCCCTCTCTCCTTCTCGCCTCAGCTCCTCATTTTTCCTCCCTCAGCCTTTCAATCTCTTCCCGCGATAAGCCGCGCTTCTTCTACGCTCTTCTTCCCTCCTCCTCGCCCTTCCCCTTCTTCTACCACCGCCAGGCAGATCTGTTGCGGGACCCTTATCTTTTGGGGCCTACCGCGCCTTCTTTGGTGCCATTTCTACGCCGTTTCCCCCCACGATGGCCAAATGTTACAACCTTAATTCTCTTTACGAGCACTATTCCCTAGCCCTTAAGCACTATTCTCCTTCTCAGCCCTCAGCCTCGCTCTCCTTTCTCTCCTAGGTCTCCTCCTTTCTTAGGTTAATGGATCCCCTCCTCCTTTTCTCTCCCCCCACTATTACTCTTTTATACCTTTCTTTTCATCCATCATGGCCCTCCACTGTCCCCTCCATCTCGCGGTCCTCTTAGCTCCATGTGTAGGGTTTCCGATCGCTGCACCACACGCTGTCACCCCGATCCGGTGGATCGCGGACTTATGTGCTATGCTGACCCGGCCCATCTCACCATTGATATCCCGGTGCTACATCCTGCCACTACACATCCGATTTTCGGTTAATTTTTTTTAGGTCAGTTTAATGCATTTGTTTCCAGTTTCTAATTTTCCCATTAATAATTCTTTGAGGTTAGTTTGATGCATTTGTATTTAGTTTTTTTATTTCCGTTAATTATTCTCTGAGATTTTCGATTTCCCGTTAAAAGGGATATTTAGTTTGAGGATAATTAATGGGAAATAAAAAAACTCAAAGAACCCCAAAGAATGGGATTTTCATTGCAATACTCATTTTATAAGTCATAATTTCCAATTTAATAATAGGTTTTCTTTCATCTTTCATTTCCAAATAAATTAATACACTAGCAAAAGAACAATCAGCATGTGTTCAAATTTAAGTTGGATTTTCACATAGAAAGAGAATGGAGAACTCAAAGTATAGTAATGGTAATGGAGAACAAAAAAAAAGTAGAAAGATAGTTGAGTTGGTTTCGTTTTACTCATTAAGAAATTAGAACCTTTTGACTTTACCAAGAGAGAAAGAGACCTTTTTAAGTGGTCACAACTAACCTTTTGTTTGTCATGTCCAGAATCACGGTGGTACCTCCCTTGGGGGGTAGCTAGTTAGCATTTCTCTAAAATAAACGTGAATGAAGAAGAACGTGAAAAAAGCCAGAAAAAATGTGAAAATATCATTTTTGCCCTTTCTTATTTGTTTGGTTTCTTATATGCATATCTGGACGTTAGATTGTGTAAGATCTGACGGTTGACTAGGTATGTCAAGATGGTATGTTAGAATAGTATGTCAAGGTAGCCGACCCGATATATACCTTCTCATAATAGCCACTTCACACAATTTTATTGATGTATCTTGTAATGTGAACATAATTGCTCTACTTGAGGGAAAATTCTGAATCCCAGTACAACACTTTCTATTATATTCGATTTATGTGTAAATTAAATCACAGTTATATACACATAGTAGATACATGTGACGACTAATAGTAATGGTGGAGAAGGAGACGAAGAAGATGGGGAAAAAAAATTAGGCCGTCTCTTCCCAGTTTTGGGAACTATCTCAATTATGTTTTCTTTAGTATTTTTTATTTTTATTTTATTTTTCCTCATAATACCATCCACCTTTTTCTTTAATGTTTTCTGTCTAAGAGCATCTCTAGGTGGTGGTAGTATCACATGCTGATTTGCCTCCGAAATTTGACAAAACTTTCCTCAAAATTTGACCAACTCTAGGTGGCTGCAAATTTCACCCCGTGCGCCATTGGTATTGTCGCATGACACTACCAATGTCGCGCAAGTTGAAAAAAAAAAAAAAAAAAATCCACGCAACATTCCCATTGTTGCGCGAATGTCGCGCTAAATTGAAAAAAGTAAAAAGAAAAGCCCACACGACATTTGCAATGGCGTGCGATATTACTACTATCGTGTGCACTGCATCCGCATCCGAAATCCCAAATTTACATCCACGGATGCGGCAAGACAGGTGATACTACCGGATTTACTTCCACCTAGAACTGGATTTCAGCGAAATTCTGAATTTTGGAAGCAAATTTGGAGAAATTTGGAGGTGATACTACCACCTAGAGATGCTCTAATCAAACTATAACTACTTAACCCCGTGAAGTGAAGTTTGTCAGCTGGTATTAAGTTAGGTTACAGCTGGTGTAAGTACATATATTCATCTCTACTCATCAACCAATCACAAGACGACACATGGCAGGTCAGTTACCAATATTTGTTAAAGTATAGATCCTACGTTCTATACACTCAGACGCTCTGTGCAACGGAAGATGCCATGCATAATCAGTTGGCCTACGCTATATGTGTACGCCTCCATGCTCAGACTGTCCGCAACGGTTCCATACAAAGTCTAAAACGTTCCCATCTTATACACGCATAACAACATAACAACACGATCTCATCGCCTACCACCTTAGCATAACAACACCATATCCGCACCAACTACAACCACCATACACCGCCACCACACTTCTCCACAAACTACAACAATCATGCTTTTTTACCAATTGTACGTACTATTTCACCATGCCTTCATGATGCAAGTCAAAATCAATGAGATTGATGGAATTCCAAAGTTTCAGCCGGTTTCTTTATTTAGGATTCCAAGGTGTTTTTAGAAGTTTCCAAAGTGGTTTTTGAAGTGTTTTAAGTAGTTTTAAGTCCTTTAAGGTAGTAGTATCAATTTAGGGTTTTTTTTGGATGTTTCTATTTATGTTTTGGAGTGTTTTGAGGCATATATATGTGACTCAGAGTTGTAACACGAAAATTAACTTATTGATTAATGAAAATTTGTTTAGAGAAGTGTTTTATCTTGTTTATCTCCTATATCTTGGTATTCTATTAGTGGAATCAACAAGTCTTAGATGCATTTCGATTTTCAAGTAAGTTCTTTGTGAATTTCAATTGATTCGAAGGAAGTTCATCGAGTTCCAAGTAACGTCATTTGTGACGTTCAATTGGTTCGATTGAAAATTTGAAGTTTCTCCACCACGCCCTACATCAGTTGGTATCAATGCTTATGATCAATCCTAGTGAGTCTGTGCTGCTATAACTAGTTATCTATGTATATTTAATTTTTCTAAGAAGAAATTAAAAAAAAAAATTGAGAAAAAAAAAGGATAATAAAGATTTAATTTTTTTATTGGAGAAGAATAAGAAGTCTTTGTCAATTGGAATTTACCACCAGTTTGTGACGTATATCTTGATGATGAAGAAATTCTTGCTTTGAGTTTTGTGGATATGAGTTTGTCTTATGTGGAGGATAAATCTACTTGTAAAGGTTTTGTGCAGTTGTTTTTCTGTGATAGAAGAGTATTGTTTGACGATTTCGAAGACCCATTCCTAGAGGGCTTTGAAGATGCAGTTATGCCAAATAATCATTGCTTTGTTTTAGCGAGAATTTTTATTGTGCAAGTTATGAAAAATAGTTACTTTTGACAAACTATGGATGTTAGAAAGTGTAATGGAAAAATTCGAGGAAGACTACAGTATATCTGTCTATTCTTCATCAGTAATTACGCAAGTAAAATTCGAGGACAAATTTTTCCAAGACCGGGAGAATGATGCAAGTCAAATCAATGAGATTGATGGAATTTCAAAGTTTCAGCCCATACGTGATCTTAGAAATTACTTATTTTACGTATTTTCGTTATTTAGGATTCTAGGGTGTTTTTAAAAGTGTTTTAAGTCCTTTAAGGTAGTAATATCAATTTAGGGGTTTTCTGGATGTTTCTATTTATGTTTTGGAGTGTTTTGAAGCCTATACATGTGGCTTAGAGTTGTAACATAAAAATTAGCTTATTAACTAATGAAAATTTGTTTAGAGAAGTGTTTTCTCTTGTTTATCTCCCATATTTTGGTATTCTATTAGTGGAATCAACAAGTCTTAGATGTCTTTCGATTTTCAAGTAAGTTTTTTGTGAATTTCAATTGATTCAAAGGAAATTCATCGAGTTCCAGGTAATGTTATTTGTGATATTCAACTGATTCGATTGAAAATTTGAAGTTTCCCCACCACGGCTACATCACTTCAACCACTGATTACAACATACTTTCATCATGAGACAGACCACTCCACATCTGTAAAAGCAAGCTAACACTAGAACTACGTTGGCTTGATTTTGGATTCATCCACACAAACTGGATATGTAGACATCTTCTCCAAAGAAGAGCAATCATTAACAAACACTCAAAACCTTCTCATCTTAATCCCATTTAAACCCATTTCTAATCACATTTAGTGTAATATATGGGTAGGTTTACACCAGGGCAGAGAAGATCTCGTCTCTTTCGAGATTGAGCAATTTGAAGAAAATACGTAAATAAAAATTATACATGCCACATCTCCATACGTATAGTTGTATATTTTGCCTAGTTGATGATGGACTTTAGTTTCTTATTTTATTTTCTTCTTTAATTTTCATTATTGGCGACAACTAATTCTATATATTTGTGATGCCAACATCTTTCCAATAATATATAAATGTAGTATTTTTGGTAGAAACTCAAGAGATGAAGGATGAATTAGATGGACTAGCATGCTTTGAAGTAAATCCATAATTGGGTAATGAACTCTACACGAAATATGAATTTGGGGTACACATTTTTTTAGCAATTTTGGAGAACCAACTTGTCACTTTGTTGCAATGTTAGGTTATGTTTTTGTTACATCCATTATTTTCATATTTCATACATGGCATATTTTTTTGAATATCCACATAATAAAATTAAAAAAAACATTAAAAAAAAAAAATTACACCTGTCAAAATTATGGACGAAAGACTAAGAGCATTCCCAATGCAAGTGACTTTGAGAGGAAATAATAACTTAATTGTCATCCTTAAGAGGCAAAAACAATGGCCCAATGCAAGGGTGACTATGGAGATAGCTCTTCAGTAGGTAACAATGAGATACTTACTACCGAGATAGTTACTGAGTTGTAAACTTCGAATGGAACCTTTTATTCCATCTCGCATGTTTTATTTTATTATTATTTTTTTCAAATGAAATGTTTCATTCCATCCCGCGTGTTTTTCGATATTTTTTCGTATTTTTTTCCTTTTTTCGGACATGATGTTTCATTCCGTCCATCGTATTTTTTTTGATATTTTTTGTATTTTACATTCAGACGGGATGTTTCATTCCGTCTCGATCTCAAATACAATCAGATGGAATGAAACTTTCCATCCAAATTTTAAAGCCACCTTTGTATTGTGCAACACCTAGTAACTTTTCACCAACAAGATAGCTATGAGGGAAAATAGTCCTGTGTGGCACATATGTGGAGGTAACAAGTTGTTGTTTGCATTGGGAATGCTCTAAAGGAACCTAAGTTGCAACAAAATGATAAGTTGGTTATCTAAAATTGCTCAAAAACAATTTGTACCACAAATTCAGATTTTGTAACAATCATCCCTATCCTAATACACTAATACTATCCCCATTTAGTCATCGCATACCTCCTGCAGTGTGGGGTTCTGTACAGACATGACTTCCCAGAAGGTTACCCATTATGAAATTACTCCCGTCTGAACACGTTTAAATGTGGATTTCTCATCAACCCCACAACCAATTGTGTTTGAAAAGGCATCGACGTTAGTGATAATCACCAAAAACGGTGTTATAAACCCCGTAGAGACAATATATATTGGTTGATTATGTGTTTAATAAATATAAATTAATTGTATTTCGTGCTTTCACAGGTTTCGGCAGTTAATGACAAAACTGTAGCAAAACCTGCGTTTTAGCATGAAAAAGTTGTATGAAATAGTGTTTGAACTTGAAGTCTTCTCTCTGCCCATTTGAAGCTAGCTAGAAAAGGCCAGAATAAAGCCCGTGTACTCAACATCGACCATTTCCGAGTCAAATCAAGACAACGATGCAGAAAAATTATGGATCTTTTAACAATCATATCTTCTGATTCTGGACTCCGAATTCGACATGTGAACTGCCAAAACGATTAGTGTGGCGAGCTCTACGTAAATACATGAAGTTATAAAAATCACTAGAGCCCACATGGACCACCTAGGGTTGTCAATGGGTTTCGATAACCTGATAACTGATCCGAACCAAACTGATAAAAAATGGTTTGAGTTTTGGTAAATTGGTTTGCCCTCCACCAACCCGAAACCGAACCGAATCGATAAGATATTGATTTGGTTTTGGGTTTGTCCTCCACCGAACTGATATGAACCCGAACCGATAAGATGACATTTTAATAATATTTATGATTAATTTTGTATATGTTTATCAATTGTGTGGTTAAAATTAATTGATTTAATTTAGGATTTAATTGATTTTATAGTTTTTGGTTCGGGTCGGTTCAGTTTCAGTTTGTAATATATCTTATCTGTTTGGTTATTATGTTTTGGGTTCTCAATTTTCTTATTGGTTTTGTTCGGTTTTGAGTTCCAAATTTTTTTATTGGTTCGGTTTGGATTTTCCAGAATCCGACCCAAACCGATCCATTGACAGCCCTAGACCTACTATTGTTCAAAACATGTGGGCCCATCACTTAGTGGTTGCTCCATTATTTGAGCACTAATTGAAATACTAAATGAATAAGTGGAGCACAAAAGAAAATGGAGAGAGCACTTATGTGTTGCACTCATTAAGTTAGATTTAATTTTAATGGTTTATAAGTAAGAAAAGAGGATGTTTTAGTTTTTTTAGAATAGCTTGTAACTCATCAATGGAGTGCTCTCCAAAGGAATAAACTTTTTCTTCTTTTCAACCTGTTCTTTATTAGTTTCTTTAGAATCTCTTGTAATTAGTTCATAGATCCTAAGATCATTGTGGAGGGTTGATGAAGCTCATGTGAGGAGTCTGATTATGTTTCTATTTTTTGGTCATTTGCTCAGGGTATTGAAGTATGATCTTACATCCTATCACAAAATGGTAGCAACCGGCCAAATTTGAGGACCTGGATTCATAATTCAGTAGTGGGGCGCGACTACTTTAGTAGCTTCTGCGACTCTTTTGTAAGATCAGACTCTCATCGTTGAACCATAGGTGTAAGCTTAAACTAGGAGTTGAAAAGTACTCTCAGAGATGAGGTATTTGTTCAACTCTTCATGCTAACATGATGTTCTCAGATATGAGTTCGCCGTGTTAGGGATCACGACTCGAAACTCGCATTTGATTTGTCTATGATCAAATGAGAGATTAGAGATGTAAGACAAGTTGTAAGCAGTGTAGGAATAACCTACATGAGTGGATTTAATTCTCCACAACTCTCTCTCTCCCTCTCTCTAAATTAGATCTTAATTATAAGTTATTATATTTAGCATAATAATTTTCTATGATATTTTAACTAACATATTAATTAAGAGCATGTCTTCAGTGCGCGAGATGTATGGTGCGCAGGTAATGTGGGCCTTTGGATCAGTACTTTTGCCATGCAATACACACGCACCCCTTGGTATGAGTGGCTCAGATTTGATAGCATACCATACGACCTGCGCACCATAGATTTAGCCATTAATTAAGCTTAGTAATTTAGTCCAAACAAAATCCTCCTCTCATTTAAGTTCTATCTTGAGTAGTCTAGTCAAGGTGTGAACATGTGTTATAGTGTTGAAGCATGGGACGATTTCCTTACTTGAACTAAATTTCAACATAAATCGAGAGTAAAAAATTTGACTTAAGTGTGAGTTAGAGTAGTATCGAAATCAACATTTATCAATTAGGATTTGGAGGATAATTACTTATAGCCAGGATCTTGGACAACCAATTAGTGAAGTGAGATTACACCATGACACTACTGTCACCCATACCCGAGCGCCTTTCCATCATGCCACTCATGGGCCACGCCTAGTGGTATCACAGATTTCGTGTACAGTTTGTTAGCCATACCGGCCAACATTACTTGGCTAGCTTTTCCAATAAAAAAAATATAAAGGGAAATTTTGATTCATTACTTCATTCCCTCCAAAATCTCAATTAAAACAACCCCATCAACATCATTTAGTAATGAATTTAGGCTTGATCCTTTTTTACATTCCATCATCTAATCATCGAGCTAGTTATAGTTTTATTTTCCAAAATGGCTATTATTTTCTCCACTATAAGTCAAAAGAGTTCTCCAGAGTCCAGACAGAAGGGAGTGGCCATGTAAGTCTAAGCTGATTTGCTAGTTATCCTTACATTAATAAGGTCTACTTTCTCTCTTCACCAACTCTAAAAGTAAGGTTGCTACTGCTTTTGTTCCTACTGCTTGTGGCAATGAGTCCCTTGTTTCTTCGTTTATCACAGTCTTTTTGTCGCAGGCTCAAATGGAAGTGGAACGAAGTAATGGTGGGCCAAATCTCCTCAATTTAGTTCCGGCCTCAATTTCTCTTTTATATATACAGTTATACACAAATGAATTGACGTTTTTAAAACCCTTTTTAAAAAGTTATTTTAAATGTGTTTGTTACACCTATAAATCACGTAAAGTGAAATAGGGATTGGTGTAGGTCCAATTTGTTCTGTGTGTAGGGATAATAATGAATTCCGAATCATGATCACCTTTCATTGTCAAACCTACTTAGAGCTAGAGGAACGAGGATGCCTTAGTACTACCAAATACTGAAAATGAAAGTGAAATGTGAGAAGAGACTATTTTCAGCATTTTTGGTCTCTTTCAACTTTTCAAGTTGCACATAGTGGTGTATGCTGTTGTCTCTACAAGTGTCCAACAAGAGGGTTTTAGAGGGAGGGCATAGCCATAGCCTTGTGCCCTTGTTTTGTTACTGGACAGAATCCCGGCCTGTCATAAACTCATAACTCATAACTCATAACAGTGTAACCCCTGCACTAACTTAGGCCAATCGTGCTTCTCTATTATTGTCCTTATTCATTTGAGTTTCATTTTGCTACTGAATTTGGCATTCTAACGAAATCCTATGTACTTAACTAGTTAAGTTAAGTTTTTTTTTTTTTTTGGTAGTAACTAGTTAAGTTGTTAGCTTTGTTTGTCAGGAGCAAAGTGATCTCTTTCTTCTTCTTTGTCTTATTCAAAACTCATAGGAACGTCAATATATCCACTATATACCTCAGCTCATAGTACAAAATATTAAGATATGGGTATTTCTCGATATTCAATTTTTAGATATGTATGGTAAATATATTATCTTTTTGGAGATATTTAATTGTTTCACATGCAAATATCGTGGATATATCCAAAATATCGATAAATATCGTGAATATTGTAGATATTTTTTGATATATCATGATACATTATTTATATTTATTTGAAATGTAATGGTAAATATTAAATAAAATTGTTATATACACAAAATATCGCTAAATATCTCTAAATTTCATAAAATATCTTCAAATATCACAATCGAAATATCACCGATATTTACAGTCGTATATATCTCTGAACATATCATAATATTTATATATCTTTTTCTGAAATCTGAATAGATATTTCCAAATATCACGATATATCGAGATATTTTATATTATGCCACAACTCTTTTTTTTTTTCGATAATAACTATATACCACAGCTCATCGAAGAATTAGAAACTTAAATATATATATTGTAAAATCTCGTAAAAAATTCAACAATGATAATACGATTATAAATTAAACATGAACACATTGAGTGTGACCACGCCCAAAATCTTAATCCACTTCCACTAGTAAAGGTTATTATTTACCCATATTATATTGCAAATCTGTTTAATTACAATCAATAATCTTAATAGGAAATTAAGAATATTCAGTGGATAAACAGTAACTAAAAAGAATCTCCATAGGACCCAATACTTACTGGCTTCACTGCTTCAGTACATAAAATAGTTAAAGAATTTAAAAATAATCTGCTTTCAAAGAAAAAAGCTGAAAAAAATGTGAATATAAAAAAGCTTAAAAGAAATCCTAAAAAGGCAAAGTCAGAAGGAGTAGAAAAAGTAAGAAAACAAGCAATATCTTTTTCTGTAGTTCACTTAAGACTGCACCATAAGTCCCTCAGCACGCGCAAGCGTGTTTCAGCGCCCGTACTCGTCGACAGTGTTAAATTAGGTGGTCCCACTATGATAGAGTACACATAGTCCCACGAAACACTCATAACACCGTCTTCGTATTAGCTTACACGTATACCATAATATCTACGATTGATTCGCTTATAAAAGCTGCGTGTCTTTCTGGATTCTCTTTTTCAGCCAATTAGATATCGAAACGTGGTATGACTGTAAATGTACGAAATGTACCGTAAGGGTTTGTACTATTTACGATTTGACCACGTAAATTATTGGTCTTAATGATCTGTCTCTTTTTGTCCCTATTTTCATGAACATGTGACAACATTGCTGGAAATTTTAATTAACTTTCCGTCTCCATGAAAAGATCATGAGAAAATAATTAGTCTTAATAACCAAATTAATGACTAAGATTTTGCAAAATATGTATAAAAAAGGCTGTAAGTGGTTGCCTATTTCTAATTTTATAGACCCCGAAACATTTTGTGGATTATTCCAAAGTATTTGAGTTCGAAACATATGTCAGATAATTTAACCTTTTCTTTAAGGTCAACAAGTGCTTGGTTTAGACGATGATTTAATTGCAAGGTTTAAGCTGAAACTAATTTTGGTCAACTCAATGCGTTTATTGATTGGCCAAGGAAACTCTTGATGCCAATCTAGTTGACTTAATGCAAACTCATATCACTTTTGGCTCTATCGATAAATTTAAAATTGACTTTGATTTGAGTCAACTCTATTAGCTTAAGCAGGCAGGATTATGTATAATGTAATTTACCAATAGGAGAAACGTTTATGGTCGCATAAGTAAGCAAGATTATGTTTAATGTTATTTACACTAGGAGAAACGTTCACAAGCAACACACAAGGTGAGTTGCATATTTCCAACATCGCAAGAAAGGCAACCTTATAAATTCAGGATTATGACTCCCAAACAGGAAAAAGGCAAAAATGTGACTATGTGAGTCAGCTTGTGCATTGCTTGTTAGCATTCTTCTTAAATCATGTACTAATTTATCTGTAAACTCACTGAAAAAAAAGGTACTGTCAAAGCAATTTGAGCAAGAAGCAATTAGTAGATGATACCATTTCCGAATTCCTACAACATTGAAACTGACCCATTAAGAGTAGATTAGAGGTTAATTACAATGAGATGGAAAAAGTAGTAATTAGTAATTAGGGATCTAAAGGTAATTATCCTTCAATCCACTATAGAATCTAACCTGGATTTTTTAATGCCAACTAATTTCCACTAGAGATCAGTCAGAAAATGGCCCACAAAATGCATTAATCAGGTCCATTCAATTATTGGATCATCTCTGATAATATTGTTCCTTATTGCACTATGATTAGCAAATTACCTTTAATTTATAACAATCTGTTGACTTTTACCATCATTCATGTGGTGACCCGCCCAATTCAATGGTTAAGATTAAAGAGTTTGTAGGCCCATGTATATGTAAAAGTAAATATTGAATTGGGGCCCACCAAATAACCCTCCAAAAAGGCAAAAACAGCCTTGTCCTTCATTTTCAGTAAGTCCAATAAAAAAAGAAAATATTCTTACAGAATTTAATCATAATTAATTATAATTAATTACCTGGAAAGCTGTATTAGTTAATATTTCCTGTTTATTTTTTTGCTAACAAGCCAAAAATAACCACTGCAAATCTTACTTTTTTTTTTTTTTTTTTTTTTTTTATAGTCTTTGCTCTCTGTTTGTCTTCTCTCTCAAATCCTCGCATAGCTTCTTCTCTTGCTTTTAGTTTAGAAGAATCAGTGGACTAAATCTTTCACTATTTCATTTCTGTTTTCACTCTTCACTTTCTCTTTGTTCTTCCTTGTTTTTTGGTTCATGTTCAGGAACTGATGAAACTTGATTCTGAGTTTGTTTAACTCACTTATGAGTGATTCTAATCACTGGGTATTCTTCAAAATTGATTATTTCTTTAACAAGTTGAGTTTTTCCTTCATTTTTTGCTCTTGGGGCAGTGGTGAGGCTAGAGTTTGACTTTGTTAAAGAGATTTGTAAGTGGAAAAAAAACTCTGGGAGTTTTTCAAAAGTGTTATAGTATCAATAAATTTGTGTTATTTGTGGAGATTATTTGAGTACTGAGAAAAAAAATGACAGTTGAAGAAAGAAGAAAGAGTTTTAGTGGGAATGAATATAATGATCAATTTCCTATTGGTATGCGTGTTCTAGCTGTTGATGATGATCGCATTTGTCTTAGTGTTTTGGAGAAAATGCTGCAGCAATGCCAATATCATGGTATGATTCATTTCTCTCATTTTTTAATTTTTTTATTTTGTTTACTGTTCTGTGAATTAAGTTGTGTTATTTGTGTGTGATGGTTTGTAAGATATATGTTTTCTTTTGTTGGATTTGGTTAAAGTTTCTGTCTTTTTCGACTAATCATCAGATTTTAATTTTTTTCTCTAGGAGATGGTTGTAGGTTTTGTTACATGTTTTTGCTAGTAGCCTAGTAGAGTTTCCCAAACAGTTTTTTTTTTTGGACTTAAATGGTTCCTATTCTCTTAATGTTCATGGAATTACTTGATGTTTCTCACTTTAATATTGTGTTTATTCTCTCACAGTTCCTATTTTTGTTCATTGTTCATTTCTTTTTTGTCAGAAAAGAGTTTTCCAGATTTGTTTGTAATTAATTTCTAGATTGTTATTTTAGCATTGTCTGTTTATAAATGAAATAATTTGAGTAGTTTTAGCTTTGTACTATGATCTTATTATATAATTCCTAACAATCCAGCTTGTTTTATGGTGTGCTTGATCTGATCTACCTTGGTATTTTTCTTAACAACATTGAGTTCCTCTGATCCTTGGTCTTTTGCAGTCACGACGACAACTACCGCAATTACTGCACTGAAGATGTTGCGAGAGAATAGGAACAGGTTCGACCTGGTTCTAAGTGATGTTCAAATGCCAGACATGGATGGATTTAAGCTTCTTGAGCTAGTGGGGCTTGAGATGGACTTGCCTGTCATAAGTAAGCATGGAATCTTTCCTTAGTTCTTTCTCACAATGTTTAAATTTTGGATTCACATTTTTAATTAGAGAAGAGAATATGGATATATTTCAAAGTTCACAGAGTTTAGTATTAAACTTGTAATCCTCAGAGAGACAATTTCTAGATAAGATCTTTGGTATTTAATTTCATTTTGGTTAGACATTTTTAGATCTTATGCAAAATGCAACCACCAGTTGGTATTTAACTTCAACTTTCGACCTTTACTATTTCAGTGATGTCGGCGAATGGAGACACTAAAAATGTGATGAGGGGAATTACTCATGGTGCTTGTGATTACCTGATAAAGCCTATTCGAATTGAAGAGCTTAAAAACATCTGGCAACACGTAATCAGGAAAAAGAAGTTCGACCCAAATAATTCTGACAATTCTGAGAAGCCTCGTCAAGGAACAAGTGACGGTGGTCAAGCATCTTCAGCAGCTGGACATGCTGACCGGAATGGAAAACTGAATAAGAAACGGAAAGACCAGGATGAAGATGAGGATGATGACTTTGAGGATAGTGGGCAGGAGAATGATGACCCCTCGGCCCAAAAGAAGCCAAGGGTTGTTTGGTCTGTGGAGCTGCACCGCAAATTCGTTGCTGCTGTTAACCAATTAGGCATTGAAAGTGGGTTCTTTTATCCTATTGCTCAGAATCTTTTTCTGTTTTAATCATGTGGTATCACGTCATGTTTTTATTTCTTGTTTTATTGCAGAGGCTGTACCAAAGAAAATACTAGACCTTATGAATGTAGAGAGACTTACTCGAGAAAATGTTGCAAGTCATCTACAGGTAAAATTCTCTCTTTCTGTGCAACTGAACTTTGAAATATGTTGTCAATTTCTTTTCTACAATCTTACTTTTGATACTTTGTTCACAGAAATACAGGCTTTACCTTAAGAGGATCAGCAGTGTTGCAAGTCAGCAAGCTAATATGGTGGCTGCATTAGGGGGTAAAGATGCCTCGTATTTGCGCATGGGTTCATTTGATGGTATGGGCGATTTCCATGCCTTGACAGGATCAGGCCAGCTTCCAAATGGTTCTTTTGGCTCCTTCCCACCTGGTGGGATGCTTGGAAGATTAAATTCCCCTGCTAGTTTGGGCCTCCGCGGGCTTGCGTCTTCTGGAATGATACAACTTGGCCATGCCCCAAACTCCAACAATTCCTTCAATGACATTGCGAAATTGCAAGCAGGCATCTTGCCTGGAAATCATAATGGGAATTTACTTAAAGGAGTACCAACGTCATTGGAACTCAATCATTTGCAACAAAACAAATGTATTTCACGATCTGGCGATTTCTCCACTCCCATTAGTGACCGAACGATTTTTCCGCTTTCTAGTAGTGGCTTTGCAGAGTCCGGAGTGACCATTGGTAGCTCAGGCAACTCTTTTATGAATGCCTCAAACAACCCTTTGCTGTCACAAGGAAACCTACAACAGGTCCAAAATACGGGAGCTTTGGGTAGTCAATCTTCTCTTAGTTTGCCAGCAGACAACTGTGAGCCTTTCGAGATGGGTGCTGGTGTCTCAACTCATATGCCTGATCATAGTAGATGTAGTCAAAACTGGCATGGAGCTGTCCCCTTAACTGGGTTTGCATCGAATCCTCTACCATTGAGTGACCCTTTTGATCACGCTGATTTGTCTGCTAGTAACATGAGAGATAATATCACTACGATTGCGTCCAATATGAGGAACCACTCACTTGATGCTTCCTCCACAAGTGTTGTATCATCATCTTTGCACGATCCAAGGAGGGACGCACACTGCCAAGGTGGCTCAGTTGGCAACAGTGTTCAGCATGATAACCTGAAAGCGCCAGGTTACGGAAGCATCAGTAATAGGGTAAGCCGGAATATAAACTACACCATGCAACAAAATAGAGAAGAGAGCAGACGGGATTACATGCACAATCCAAATATTCTTTTCAATTCTGCAAACTCTTCGGTGTCTGTACATGGTGGTTTGGGTTCCTTTGGCCAGAATTTGGGTCAAGAAAATGCTGTCTCTAATAGGAAGATGGATTCAACTCTGATCAGTCAGTCAAATTCCAGTAATCCATTTCTCATGCAGCAGAACGGGTTTGAAAATTCATTAACTGACCCTATGATGAGGATGAAGGGAGACTACCATTTCGATCAGACCAAGCCTCAAAATGGGTTCACGAGCAATACTTCTGGATCCTTGGAAGACCTAATGAATGCAATGATCAAAAGGGTAATATGACTATCTTGATATGTCATTTGTGTTGATCTTTGGTATGTTTTCTATTTTATATAATCAATCATATTTTAGTGAACTCATACATTCCTATAAGATCAAATATCTAAGTTTAAACATCTTCTTTGCATATTAGTGATGAATGATCTATCGAAACGTACTTGTGGGAGGTTGTCTGGTAATGCAACCAGATAAAAATGTCAGATGTCTGATTTGTAGATCTTGCTTTTAGAATACAATGAAATTAAGCATGATTTAGAATTTTCATTGGGAATTCGGCACAAAGGCTGAAAATGAGTGATTATTCTGTATGAATATTAAACGCTGCAAATTGTACCCCTAATTCACTAATTCCATTCTGTAGTATTTTTGAAGCCTGAGTGAAGTACTGAAAACTCGATCTGAGTGCATTTCGTGTATCAAAGTAACCGTGGAATCAAATGGACAAATATTGATTGAGGAGCTGGTCAGCAATTGTGTTAAACCACGTATTTGTATCATTACATATGCAAACAACTATATATCTTCCATCCTATCATTGTTTCCATATTCTATGGTCAGATAATGAGATAATTATGTTTATAAATGAATTTTCTGTTTCCCCTTGGGAGATATACTCTCCAACTGTCCAACAGTTGGCCCAAATAAGATTTGAAAGTTCTCTAATCGTTAGGAGCTAATGTGGCATATATTGGTTTAGGAGATCTAGGACTCTATTACGCTATTATACATGATGTACATCAATCATGTCCTATATTTTTATAATGCATGTAGCAGTTGGCCGGCCTGAAACGAGTTCTTCTCTAGCAAAAGGCAAAATTGTGTGTCCATCTGTCCCTGTATGTTCCTGTGTATATTGAAGATTTGTTGCGAATGAAAATAAGAAATCCGAATAATTCAGTATGCTTAATTTATCCGTTGTTACAGTCTTATGATGCAAATAACAAAATACTTTGCACAGGAGTGCTACAAATAACAACTTAGGATATGTTCAGTAGTGTAGGTAATGAGTTCTTACGAAGCAGTTAGTCATTCCTGGTTTCTGTGTGTGTCTGTGTAAAGATATTTGTTGACTGTAGTTATCTCCACACATTTATATTAAACAGAGACAACTTATTAGCTGATAGTAAATCATTGACTTAATAGTGAACTTTATTAGCTTCATTATATGATTATATACTATGCTTAGTAACTTGGTTGTTAGATAACAGTATTAACTTGTTAGTTGTTACATGAGTTTCTATCTTGAATTGTAAACAAGTTAGTGAAAGAGTGCAAGGTGTAGACAGGTAGATATAAGTAGTTTCTCTTTTAATGCCTCTCCCAACATTTTCTGAAGCACCTGGTTCCATTTTGGGTTTATCGTCCTCTGGGGATTGGACACAGATGTTTGGCATGAATCTCAGCTTAGAAATATCCCTTCTACTTCTTTCCTTTCACCTATTCCTTGTCCAGATATAGTCTTGGCGTGGTCTTGATGCATACGGTATTTATTTAGGGTTTCACTTCATACTTATACAGGTTTTCCATTGACGAATTTGCTATCCCATGCATTCTATATATATATATATATGTACTCTGAATACCAAGAGGTGGTTAATTAATTAACTTAAGGAGGCTAATGTCTATACAAGAAGACATTAGTGATGGGGTTACTGCATACTTATATAGGATTGATTGGTGCGAATTGGTTTCTTTGCACATTAGAGACTTCTGGACAATTAGTTATGGACATTTGCGAAGGATAGAGGAAATCTTGTTTTGGTGCAGGTATGTTGGATCTTCTTTTGAGGGGATAATCTTTCCTGTGGTACTTAGTGTGTGGAGAGGGTTACTGTGTAGTTTAAGTCCTGTGTGGACATAGTGCCACTTTGCCCTTGTGTAGATGCACTCATGAAGTCATGCATTTCAGAAAAAGGGGTACTTTCCTGTACCATATGGGTTAGTCTTGTACTTGCCTTCTTGGTAGCAGTGAAGTTTTCTGTTCAACATTTCGTGCTTAGTAGAAAAGGTTGGTGCTTGGGCATGTTCTTTGCTTTATAACCATTCTCTGCAAGCATGGTTCTGGATATATTTCCTTCAACGAACCACATGGATCAAGATGTTAAGAACTTGGGAGCACTTGTGAAATCAGATATTTTAGATATCATTTCTTGTTTTCAAGAAAAAACTACGGGTAAAGACGTTTAGAAGCACTCATAAATTCAGTTGCATGGTAATGTAAGATATGAGTTTTTACTGAAAGTTTGATCTTCAGAAGACCCTGTAAAACCCTGCTAGCTACATAAAAAGTTCATCTTATATTTTTTTGCTATATTCTCGGGTCTGACAGCGTATATTTGCTGACCACTCAATAGCTGTCAATAATATATGAAAAAAAAGCTAAGTTACATTGACACAGACATGTGTGTCCGTATCCGACACGGGATATGAAGTGTCTGACACGGCAAGATATAAAAAATTGAGGTATATTACATACGATGTGTCCATGTATGTCCGACACGGACACGTGGATACGTATCCGACATGGATTTTTTTTGAAATATGGCGTGTCCATGTAACATAGGAAAAAAGAAACTTAGGTTTAGGTTAATACATGACCTTGGAGGCCTGGATTTGAAATGTTGTTTGGTCAGGTACCAGAATAATTTTTTTAATGCGACCTAAATTAGGATTAACATTTAATGTACCTAGTGCTGCTTATGAGATACATCGGGATCTGTTCCTACATGATTATATTGTTTTTGCTAGTATGCTGCAATTGTACCAGCAGTCCATTTTAACAATTGGAAAATTATATGATGGGTAGTTTGGATCGATAGAATGGCTTAGTACTGAAAAAACCTAAAATTCACAACTTATATCAAGCCTCAATTTCTGGCAGTGGGAGTAATGTCATTTCATTTTCATTTTCAAGTTCGGTTTGGATGCGTGGTTATTCATTTAACTTTGAAATACTCCTACACTTTAGATGTATTTTTGTTTGTCTTATTCTTTAGCTTTCTCCAGTTATCTAAGAGGTAGTTTTCTTGGTTCAATATGTGTTTTCTTCTCTAAGGCATTTGTTAACAGCAGGATGTTGTATTAATGCAGGAACAGCAGGATGTTGTATTAATGGATGGAGATCTCGGATGCAACGTTTACCCCGTCAGAACATGTATGTGAAACTTTGGGAGCTACTAACTTAAAAAAAAAGGTGGTGGTAACAACATAAAATGTTCGGTGTGTATCTTCATGTAATTTCTGCTGCATCTATCTATTGTTTATTTGTGCAAGTGTCCTACTTATATTCCTTTTCTAATTAAATTTATCTTTTTTTTTATAATTATCATCCATTCAATGTGTTACCTTTTTCCTCCTTAACCCCCTCATTGCGTTCTCTATATAAAAAAAAATTGTCAGTGGACTTTCAACATCTATAGTTACTTGAGTTTCCTTTATATTTCTGTCTCTTCTTTGAATATGAGGTTGACCACTCTATAAGTTATATTTATATTTCCTTTATAAATTGTTCCTTTTTAGATAGAGCTGATGACAAAAGAAAACCAACAAGTTGAAATTAAATAGAAAAGATGTTTTTTTAGTTCAAAGATGATTTTAGTGCTTCATATAAATTCACAAGGTTTTATTTTGTCTTGAAACTTTGAGAGGGAAGTAAACCTTATGTGGTAAAAGCTTTTCCGCGACGCACCTGCTTACGACTATCGGATTTATTACCTTAGTCATCAGGTTCTCGGAGGTGAGCTCACCAGAACACAGTTTTGTGTTTTCCAAAATATGCTTGAGACAACTAACATTAAGGGTGTTTTTTTCCAAGTTTTTCTTTGGGCTGGGGAAGCTGGCGCAAAATAAACTTGTACTGTTATATGAACCCCAGAAATGGTGCATGTTCAGAATGTATAATTCCAGCTGGTTGGGAACTTTATTGTAACTTGAGCAGGAAAGGGTGTGGAAGCTTGAAGTTGTGGGGACTAGGGACTAAACACTTAATCTCACACTCATTTGAGTTGTGTATGAAATATTCCTCCGTAGGAAGAAGAAGACAACAGAGATGAATAGGATGCCTGCTTCAATGCCCCATTATGTTGAATGCCTCAACAATCACAAGCATGCCATACGTAAAGTGGAAAAAGTAAAGGAATATACGCGAGAATTCTTATTTGAGCAAATCCACATCACTTTTAGTGCGTGTTCTCCCACTTCCATGTAGAGCCAATGAATAGCAGACACTGTTACCGAAAAGTAATATGGCAATATGTTCCAATGGCTAGGCACCCTTGCCCGTCTAATTTGTCACCAGCATTCCAGCAAGACCCAAGAGATTTTAAAATCAGTGACCTCTTGCGGGGGTTTAGGTGGTGTACACCAAACAGCGATGTGATTGGACCACAGATTTAACCCTCATGAATGTTATAAAAGGCTAAGCAGATAAGTGTTAGATATGACACTTGAATCTGATTCATAAAAGTGTCGAGGCCATCTCATCTCAAATAAACAACCAAATCAAACTAGTAGGGTACATATCCTCAGCGCTTTAGTATAGGTATAGGTGTAATGTCAGATAATCATCAAAACTTTGTGATGCTTCAAATTTAACCACTGAAACGGATTATGTATATAGCAAGCTGCAATCGCACATCCACTGATTAGCGAGTCCTAAAAACATTATGTTGACAAGAATCTGTTTGGTTAACTACGATTATCCAAATTTTGGGTTTGGAACCATTTGTTTTCAGAAAAGTGTTGAATTATTTACCTACCAGGAGAAAGATTCCGAACATTGTAGAAATAAAGTTGCTATACAGATACTTCATTCTAAGCACATTTTTGGCTACTTATTATTAGCTTACACATTAACTTGAAGATGCTAAAGACAACGAAATATTACCTAAAAGAAATATGTGCAACTGATCTATGATGCTTCCCAGCCCGACTGTCGAGCTCGTCGCTCCCAGACCGATGTCACTTTCCTTTCCTTGATCAACAAGGCTTCAACCTGCTCTCTGGCCTCCTCACATGTCTCTGTAGCAGTATTGCACTTCTCAGTCTCTTTTTGGTACTGGGAGCCCAGCCTCCTTGCTGCTATGTAAGTCACGTTCATGTGCCTGGTGTGTTCTTCAGCAACGGCCTTCTGCAGCTTCAACTCCTCAGTCAAACGGTCCACAAACTGTTTCTCCATCTCATTGTTAAGTTCAGGATCATTCTTCCCACATTCTGTATAGTTGATCAGAAAATTCCATTCAATGAAAAGTGTGTAAACACAAGCAACCTGATAAGTGAGTGCAGTTAAATGAATCACTCACGAGTCATATACTGTATCAGAACGAAAATTGGCACTGGAAGAGTTAGACAGCCTAGCAGTACCAAAGACTTGTTTTTCATATAGGTCTTAATTTTATTTCATAGCCTACACAGTGTCTCCATTCACCAGAAATGATTATACTACTCATCATTGTATAAACAATACATTCTACCTCATTCAAAACACTATGAATCCTCGAGTTAAACGTCAGCTAAATCCAACACTTGATTCACTGCTGGATTTCTTAGAGTTTCTTTTTAGCTTCTTGTTTATCTACTAGTAGACTTTCCTTTGGGTTAACTAGTATTACCCCCACTAGATGAGCCAATTAGGATTTCCCCATTACTAGATGGGGAAATTAGGGACTGCCCCCTAAGTACACAAAAAAAAAAAAGTGGTGAATTTTTTTTTGTGTGTACTTAGAGGGGAGACCCTAATTTCCCCATCTAATAAGGGGAAAATCCTAATTGGCTCATGTAGGGGGGGGGTAATGTTCATAAATAATAGTTCTTTTCAAGTGGTAGGATCTGACAAACTACGGATCTGCAATTGAACTTTCATCTAAAGATGTGTGTTGACGTAGCAGAAATCTAGAAGTTTCAATGAACTCTAGGCAAGGAAATAGCTAACTTTAATAGATAAAACAAGGTTTCCTATTAAAATGAGGATCTGTTCTGCAGATCTTCAGTACGTATGTAACTAGCTGTAACCTTCAGTTTCTTTAGCATCCTTGAGAACTGAAACAACATATGCTTAGCATACTTTGCACATTAACAAATTTATTCACGTTTCAAAACTACTGTGTGATTAAACAAGAAAAAAAAAATTTGAGAATTTTACAAATCTTTCAGCAAAAATTCTCAAAACTCATGAGCATCTATTAGACTACTACCAATCATGACACAATTAATTTATATAACCATTCAAAACTTATATTCCTGAGTTTATACCAAAATTCTGTATTGTAAATGCATTAGATAATTACAAAAGAGAAAGAACAAAATATCTTAAGTTCTTCAGAAAATGGTAGATAGAGTGTCAGGTAATCTCTAACCTGTAACAGTAAGGTTAACAAGCCCTGCACACAGAAACAGAATAAAAAGATGGCAAATGTTTAGCTTTTAAAAAAATATAATTGAATTTTAAACTTATTAGTAATTGTTCTATACATTGACCTATAAACAGAAAAGTATGTGGAAACAAAAAGGATTATTATTATTATTTTTTTTTATGGCTGGCTATACTTGGTTCAAAACTCAATGACTCGCAACAAGGTGAAGTATCATCCTATTAAGAAACACTCAATCAGTTACTTTATCCAATTAATCATCTTATTTTATGGATGCCGTATATAGTGTTATAATCATCATTTACATCTAACACCAGAAATGGGAACCATTAGAAAGATTCTTCTGATAATATAAAGAAGCACGATCGAAGCACTAACTAGACTTTATAGCAACTTAAGAATCTGAGTTTGTTTGTGATACTGGGGGATCAAACTCCATACATGACAAGATCGACGAACACATTGAAATGGGCATCCTTTGGTTTGATTTGTACTAATTTATAATAATAAGATAAAATAGTCCTTAAATGAAAATTTATAAACAGAATATCCATGAGTATCAAGGTAATAGCAATATCATACTAGCAAAATCAGCAAAGCAATGTTTCATAATCTCTGGAATGGGTATGGCCCTAATACCACGCAAACCCAACTTAAAACGGGAAAATTCAACAAAAATATAAAAAAGAAGGAAATGATGAGTATTCCATAAAATTTCAATTCTATCTTGATATAATCACAGTAAATGAAGAATCAACAGAAACACAAAATGCAAAAACAAATAGCAACAAACGAAATACAAAACAATGACACAAAAAAACACAATACTGTATGATGGGCATCCTTAAATAATTCTACATACAAGAAAACAAGCATGACCAAGTAGAGCAAAACGGTAGAGAACTTACCAGGTGCTATCTTCAGGAGAGACAAAGGAGGAGGACAGTTACATGAGCAAGGAGCACAAGAAACAGCACTTTTGTTATCCAATGTAAAGCCCTTCTTAAACCTTGAAAATAAATCAGGTTCAGAGATATAGATAGCTGAAGTTAGTGCAAAAACTAGTAAACAACACCTCAAACAAGTTGATGGTGAACGACGTGAACCATTTGACATTATTTAGTTTTCCTTTTTCTCTTTTATTGAAATATATAGTCACAAGCTCACTCACGAGTCACTATCACCGTCTTGACATTTACTCTTTTACTTTTACACGACTTTGTCGTCTCTTTATCCTTCCCGTGATTCCTGTAAGCTAAGTGCCGAAATATCTGTACCAACAAATTTCATGCAGGAGGTACTCACAAGTCACAAGTAGATGCATAACTTCTTGGGTTATATTGACATACCCCCCCACCAGTAGTTGCAATTAGGATTACCCCCCCAAAATAATTGAAATTAGGATTTCCCCCCAATTTGACAGTCAATAGGAGTCAACTAACAGTTTCCGTCAGTTGACTGGTCAAGGATCATGAATTGTCCTAAATACCCTTTGTCTGTGGAAATTACGAAATTAGCCATTGACACTGTTCCAACTCAAAGCCCAAAATCGAAATTAGACACTGGAAATTTTATTGTGAAAACTCAAACTCATACTAATCGAAAGAATTTTATGCATAAGGAGGTCACCCCTGGAAGGAATCTCATTTAAGAGGAACTGCCTTAGCAAATGACTCGATCAAAGAAACAAACAGGGTTTGATGGCCTGAGCCCAAAACCCTGCATTTTGTACACCTTCATTGACGTATCCAACCTCCCAGCTTTCCCCATTGAATCAACAAGTGATGAAAAAATGGGAAAGTTCGGTCTAAACCCCTTCTCTTTCATCTCTTGGAAAAACTTTAAAGCAGAATCTAAACGTCCCGACTTCGCCAAGCATGGTATCATCAACTCATAGGTCGACACATCCAAAGAACAATGAGCCTCTTCCATCGTCTCATATATCTCAAACGCCTTATAAGGCAGACCCTTGTTAAGGAAAAGCGTTATGAGTGAATTATACGTTGGAGTATCAATCTGACATCCCGAATCCCGAATTTTCTTAAAACAACAAAACGAAACCTCCAATTTCTCAGCTCTAGCTAAATGCTGAATCACCCGACTATGTGCAGACATAAACGACATCCTGTCATTGTTACTACATTCCTTAATCATTTCCTCAAACAACGACTGAATTCCATCATAGTCTCTAATAAGATTCAACCTATCAAACAATAACACATAAATATCATCATTCGGTACATACCACGATTGTCTTTTAGCCCATCGAAACAAACTCAAAGAACCATCAGTTTCTCCAATTTCCTTGAATGCCTGATTCAATGAGACATATTAGGCACAAAATGAAGTTTATCCAATTGAGTCTCCATTTCAGGTCCCCATTTCCATCTCTTAACAATCTCAACTACTTTCGAAACAGCAGAAGCATTCGAAAACGGCTTTTTCACTCCCCAACCATAATATGATCATCTACACCCGGTTCCACAGACCTAACACCCTTCCCTTAAATATCACACCCCTGATTCATCCAAATACACTATTTCCTCAGTAAATTCAGCTGAAACCTTATCACCATTATCTCCACAAGAGAAATTTCTTGTTAAACCACTTTTTCCTATACTTGGTGTAACCAAATTGCTTAAAAATATGTTCTTTATGCAAAAATCATGATGTGAAGTGTTATTAAGAGAAGGGTTTTAGGGTGAGGGCTTTTGTAGTAAAATGAAGAGATTGTTTACTCTATTGCTTGCCTGTTTGAGGTTTTTAGGACGGAAATGAATGGTTCTAAGCATTGTCTGAAGTGTGAAGTGTGAATTGAAATTTGAAAATTGAAAGAATTAGTATAGGGTTTAAGGATTAACCTCCTTTTTGCTGGAAGGGAGACTGGTTTTCAAAACTTGCAACAAGTGTTCAAAATCTCAATTTCGATTTTGGGAGACTGGTTTTGAACAGTGTCTAATTTCGATTTTGGGCTTTGAGTTGTGGGCTTTGAACAGTGTCAATGGCTAATTTCGTAATTTCCACAGAAAAAGAGTATTTAGGACAATTCATGATCCTTGACCAGTCAACTGATGGCAACTGTTAGTTGACTCCTATTGACTGTCAAGTTGGGGGGGAATCCTAATTTCAATTATTATGGGGGGTAATCCTAATTGCAACTACTGGTGGGGGGTATGTCAATATAACCCTAACTTCTTTTGACCCAGCCCAGATAAGTAGGTCCGTAACTTAATTCGAGTATTCATCATATGTGAGGAGAAGAACAAAAACACAGTAATTCTCTGATCCATCGTCTGATTGAGGACTATGAAGTTGTACAGATAATATGTATTTGGGGTTTGGTCTTCACTAATCGGTTTATTAGCTTTTGGTCCTCCTAAATCCTCTTGACCGGTCAGTCCACCAAATTCACTGTTTGTAGGCTGTTGGTATTTTCATAATACCCATCATACCCTTGGGTGTGCGAGGCATGTGGGTCAAGAGTCAAATGTTGATCAAGAGTTGACTTTATTCAAGACACGTGTCAAGATCTCCACACTTCAACTCAACGGTTAGTGTGATATATCCGTTGTTACTATTGGTACTTACCCTATAAATATTGGTGTTATTGCTGGCTGGCTATACAAAATCGAAATTTGAAAGAAAGAAGATAAAGAAAGAGTATAATGGGTGGAAGTGGTCATCTTGTAGTTGTTGCTGCGCCAAAGGTAACTGGTTTACGTTTGATTTTGTCTGTAATGGCGGAAGGGCCAAAACCTAATTAAACATTATTTAGAAAGGCTAAGTCTGAAACGAAAGTAATTACAGTAGGACTAAACCCTTAATTTAAATTATGTGGTGTTTGTATATTCTATTGTAGGTTTGCCAATTGTGCTATGAAGAGGTCACTATGCTTCAGAATGTCAATATCTTGGTATTCACTGCCCTCATGCTTGGTGTTGTAGATTTATGAGTTGTTCTAGGTCATATGGAAGAAGGTACTTTACAATCCAAGTATCTCAAGTGTTCTAGAGAAGGTTGTAGTGTTGTGATTTGGTTATACTTCGACAAAAAAGTAGACAACCAAGTATGTAATCTATGCAAGGAAGAATTCCCAGTCTGTGAAGGTTGTGGCTTATGCAAGGGCTGCCATCTTTCAACTATTTGTGAGAAGAGTGAGAAGAGAGGTCAGAATAGTGAGAAGAGTGTGAGATGAGAGAAATTGTTGTTCTGTATGTGACAATTGTGCGAGATGTGCCTGATTAGTGCTATGTTTATCAAGTATTGTATAAATAAATAATAATTTGGTAAGTAGAACTGCATTACATAAAACTTGTCATAACAACTATATTAACACTGTCATTACATAATGTCATTACAAACTAGCACTCCTAAACCATAGCACTGTCATCCAAAATGACTCTCCCAAAAAATGACTATCCACAAAATAACAAAAAAAAAACACCAATGTATTCACTGGGTCTAAGTTAAATAGTGACTTAAGCAAGGTGCAACTGCTGAAATTGTTGGGGTACTTGGTGTATCAACACCATCATTAGCACCAATTCCAAGCCAATATTGAAACCCATTGTTGTTCCTTCCTCCCCTTGGTGTGCGTCCTCCTATTGCTCCCCTTGTTGCTCTTCCTCCTCTTTTAGCTCATGGCACTTGGTGTTGCTCTGCATCATTCACATTATTTAGACCTTGTTGTTAAGCATTGTTCTGTTGTTGAGGAGCATGGTTTTGCTGCTGCTGAGGTTGATGCCCTTATTGTTGCTAAGGTTGATGCCCTTATTGTTGCTGAGGTTGATGTCCTTCATTGTTCTGAGGTTGATGCCCTTCATGCTGCTGAGGTTGATGCCTTTCCTGCTGACCATGGTTCTCTTGCTCCATTTCTTTGGTAGAGTCACCCAATATATATAATAGTAAGACAAAGCAAAGCAAAACAAATATAAAAATTTATAAACAAGTCAGTTGAAACATAATAAAGCAAACATTTTTATTGATAGACAAAGACCCTAAACAAAGACAAAGACAGAAGCATAGACCCTAAACAAAGACAAAGACAAACACATAAACATAAAGACAACAACAAACACAAAAGTTTGCTTATATATTCTTATTTTTCTTTCTCTGTTATCCTTTTTCTTATTCTTTAGAGAAATATGCAAATCCTTAAAGCTCTCAACACACATTAGTGTTTGCACTACCTCTCTAGTTTGTGCTTGAGTTAAACTATTACTTCCCTCCCCAATTTATGCTTCAGTTGAATTGTCAGAAATCTCCCTAGTTAAGTCCACAATGGAATCATCACTTTCCTCCCCAAGCATGAGTTGAAGAACCTCCAACACCCCTTCCTGTAAGATACCTCCATTCTTGCAAATATTCTATACATTCAGCATAACTTGCATTATTATGTTAATCAAAATAGGCCATGACAACCTCCATTTCTTTTTTAGAAAAATTATTATATCCCTTTCACACTAAACTCCAGATATATATGTCTAGGATATCTGATACCCCTCCCCATTTTATTTGACTGAAGAGATAAGTGTAGAAAAGAGATAAGTGCAGATATGTCTGTTGTGTGGGAGATGAGTGCAGAGATGTGTTGTTTTCATAGCAAAAACATGCATATAAGAAATTAATAGGGGTGTTGTACCATTTAAAGCATGACTGAATCACAGTCCAAATATTTAATAATTGAGTTGAAAACACATTTACAATACAAACAAATTTGTACTTGGAAAGTGCGGCATTATTGAATGCTTCAGTCAGTCAATGTGCTCTAGTCAAAACACAACATAATTGAATACAAACAAAATGGTTACCTATATTATTTGAACTGGAACCACTTGCTCTTTGCTGACTTGGTGGTGCTGAGCTTGTTTCCCCTACTTCTTGCTTACAAGTCCTTGTGTTATGTCCTACCTGACCACATCTCCTGCACTTCCTTTTGCCACTTGATTTTTCTTCATCTTTTCCTCTTATTCTTTGTTTCTTTGGTCTTCCAGGATTTCTGTTATTGGGAGGAGGTAATACAATATTTGTAGGTTTAATCTGATCACAAAGAAGACATTGGAATCAAATTAAATGAGAAAGAAATTGGAATTAAGGGTAAAAGGAATTGACCTTGTCTCAATCTTCTTGGTTGGCTACTGGATAGATATAACCTGCATAGGTTGCTCTAAATGACTCCACATTGTAGTAGTGACTGCAATATGTACAAATTAAGTGAAAAAAAATAAAAATCAATAAGTGAAAGGAAAGTAAAATTTATAAGTCACAATAAATTAAGTGCCAAAGTAACAACTCACTTGGCCCAACTCTCCCTACTAGGTCTTCTTGGCCTTATGACAGATATAGCATGGACACAAGGTATCCCTGTCATCTGCCACACAATGCAATCACAAGCCAAAAGATTTAAGTCCACAATAAACCTTTTACCATTCTTGGTATTGGTTGACAAGAATTGATTTGGTCCAACCCCTAAAACCTTATACTTATGATACTTCTTTTCCAACCTTTTAATTACATCTTTCATAGCTGGTACCAAATCACCATAAGTTAGTTTCAAACCTAGTTCTCTTCTATCATGCGTAAGTGCCATAGCAGTGATAGTGTACTTATCCACGAACTGAAATAGAGGCTTGCCTCTTATCTTTAGGATCCAAGCATTGAAGGATTCACTAAAATTACTAGTGACATCATCACACTTTGATGTTAGATCAAAGTATGCCCTAGCCCATGTCCTCTTAGGTTGCTTCTCTAACCATATTTTGGCATTCTTTTCATCCTGCTCTAGTGTTTCCATAAAAATTCATGTGTAATTATCATGTAAGCTTTAGCTGCCCCCAACATAGACTCTTCAAGTAATCACCCTTAAAAACACTTTTAAAGTTCTTGTACATATGTTTAAAGCAGAACCTGTAAAAAATAGGGTATGACATGTTAAAAGATAATAAGTATAATTACAAATGTAATTCAAAATAAACAAGTTAATTTTACCTGTGGTGAGCATATGTGAAGTTATTGTTTACTACCTCAATGAGACCTTTCTACCTGTCAGATATGAATGCCAGCTGCCCTGATAGATACTTGTTCAAGTGAGGCTTCAACAACTCCAACACCTCACCCCTACAAATGAAGATAGCAAGAGGGAAAATAGCATTCATAGCATTAAGTCCAATAGCACTAAGATAACATCCTCCATACTTGCATTTAAGGAAACAGCTGTAACGCCCGTATTTAAAATATGTATTTATCTATTTATTAATTAATTTATTTATTTATTTAAAATTTGATTGGATTGGATTTGGGATATGTGGGCCTGGTTTCTGGGTCCAAGTCTGTGTTGGGCTTGGGTTTCAAACCCAAGTATATATTCGTATTGTTCTGGAGAACAGAGTTCTTAGATAATAAAATAATAAAAATGGAGGCGGCTTATTTGCTCGAGCGTTGGAGTGCGACGACTCGGACTAGGAGGAATTCGTCGAGCTGTTAATTAAGGTGAGTAGATATTTTATTGAATTTCTTTTATATAAAAAATTCTCATTATTGGTCGATTTTACGATGCTAGAAAATGGTCTGTGTTGTGTTTTGATTCAATATTGGTTTAGTTTTAGCACTATATTCTATTTAGTGTTAACTGTGTTTATATTCGCTTTGATGGTTTGAAGAAAACACTGTCTCCGAAAATCTTGTCCCGACCCCTTGATAGCAAGCGAGTACTCAATTGATTTCAGGTCTACTGTTAATAGATTGGTAGGTCGATGTATAGATTATTGGTGGTCGCAATTTGGGGGAAGCTTATGCGTTGTTCATGGTGGCTAAAGCCCCACCGATAGTATTGTCTGTAAATTATATTGAACTGTTGGAACGGTTCAAACTCTGGAGCTTTGTTAATGGAGGCGCGAGCCCTATGGATCGTACTGCCTTTTATTATGTTGTTTGTATTGGTGGGTGTTGGAGTATTGGAGAGTTGGGTGGGCTGTTGAAGCTTGGTAAAATCTTGAACAACTATTAATGGCGGCGAGATCGCCAGTTAGGATTAGTAATATATATATTTTAAATCTTGATGTGTGAATTACATTTTGATTAGTGATGGGTGATTGAATGTTGGGTCGGATGGGGCTGTCGGAGGTTGTAGAAGCCATTAATGGCGGCTAGAAATTTCCCAGATCTAGTTTTGGTGAAGACTGGGAATTTAAGAATTGAAGTTTTTGCTTTTGTTAAAGTGGTTGGGGTTTTCCCCTGCTCATTTTGATTAGGTTTGGAATTTTGAGGGTGGCTGATTAGTGGTGGTTGGCGGTGGAGGAAGAAAGCTGGTGAGGGAGATGACCGGCTGGGCTTGGGCTTTGGGCCAAAGCCTTTTGGTTTTGTTAGTTGGGCCGGATTCATTCCTATTGTTTTGGGCCTAAACATGAGTTAGTGGTTGGGCCAGATTCTATTATTTAGTTTTGGGCCAGTTCAGTTTAAAGTTTTTGGGCCAGTTTCTAATATTGTTTGGGGCCAGTCCATAGGATTTAAAATAGAGATCCAAATGGGTCTTTCAACATTTAGACTTTTAGGTTCTAAGGTTTGGGTTTGGTCTTGGCTAGTTGGGTCCGAACCATGACCTTAGTCATGAGCCCATGAGCCATGCACTTTTGCCCTTAGCCATGAACCAGGGCTATGACCTTGAACTTGTTGAACATGGAAATGACGTGTTGACTTTGACTTTGACTGTTGACCATTGATTGTTGACCGTTGACTGTGGAATGTTGACTTTTTCCAGTTTTTCACATATTTAAGAATATGGACAAATGTAGTAATAAAATATTGTCGAAAATTGTATAACTTTGTTTGTCATTATCTAATTAAGATTTGACGTAAGTAGTATGTAAAACATATAAATATTGGCACGTAACAAGAGGGAAATTCTTATAAGACTTAGATATATACATTTTTTTATGAGAATTGAATTATATACGGACTTAGATTCATGGACTTTAGTTTTGGGCTTGTGACGATTGATCAGTTTGACTTGACTTGTGATTTAGACTCGAATAATTATGTGTGATATTTGGACTTGAGTTATTCTTCCTTTTTAAAGTCGTTTCATTCTGACATTGGTAGAATGGACATATATTTTGGTTATTTATATACTATTTATATTGTGCACAAATGGAAATAATGTGTGCCTTTGATGGTGACTTGAGTTCACATAAATATATTGAACAAATACATTACATGATGGATTACTATTATGAGTTGCTACTTAAATGAATTGTAGTATTTATGAAGGCTTGAGATATTCCGTAGTGCAATATATAATTGGCACGTGAAATAATAAGTTTCGAGATTTGATATAGAGATATTTGGATATCGTGCAATGAATAGTATTGGCACGTGATAATATGGATTGTATTATAACGAGAAACGTTGAGCTTCAGTACAATTAAGTATACTGGCAGGAGATAGAATAAGAATTATTCTTAGATATAAAGGTATGACACCTGAATAAATTACATAACGAAAATCCTAGAACCTAGCTACCACAACTCATGTGATTTGCCTTTGTGATGGGCGATGTGATGATATGATATGATTGGCCTCCGGCGTTTGATGAATCTGAATGGCCCTTCCGGGCGTAAAGTAATGTGATTGGCCCTTCTGGCGTAGCCGAATAGTGGCTTGATTATTCCGTTCTCAAAATTAGAACGAGACGCGCGATATTTTATGCCGAATAGTGGCAGTACTTATATAATGGCTTTTGTGTGAGGGTTACCTGGTGTGCGGCATCCCACTCAGGGTAGTTACTCACGGAGTGGTTCATTATGTAAGGGGAGACATGTGGATGTACATGTTCGGCGTTGGGAAGCGATAGTGGTAGCCAGGGAAACTAGGTAAGATATAGATACGACGTGATTTTAGGGACACACAAAGAAAGCCTTAATTAATATAATTATGGTAGTATATTGTTTAATGATATATCTTTAGATAGATGATCATATATGGTTTTGCAGAAGGGTGGGTCAAACTAATTACTTGTGCAGAGACGACCCACTCTGTAATTGAGCATGAAATGCGGTAAGTATAGAATATGCTTGGCTGGTTATTAGTTTAGTTATAACCTAAAGCACCTCGTGGAGGAACTAAATGCCTTTTATTATGCATATGGTTTGTTGTGTGGTTAGTGGGAAGTTAAGGCGCCTCAGTGGAGGAACTACCTGCCTTACTTATTGTAGTTAAGAATGTCGTATTAGTTGTTGGGAGTTAAGGCGCCTCGGTGGAGGAACTAACTACTTTATGGATTGTGTATGTATATGTATAAGTATATGTTGTATTTTAGAGCTACTCACACCAGCATTGTTTATAATGCTGACCCGATTTGCATGTTTGCTTATCGGGTGTGTTCATTAAATGAACATAGTTGATAAGTCTTGACAGGTTTCATGTTGAAGAAGGTTGGTTGCTGCTTGTGGTTTGCATTAGCGTCGCATTCAGGATATGTTTTGTTTTCTCTTAAAGTGTAATAGATTTTTAGTTGAGACAAATGTTGTTTTATATTTTCAGTTGTATTTATAACTAAAGAGGGTTGAAAGGAGATTTATAACTTAATCAGTTTTGTGAATTTTTGTAATGAAGAGGACTTTTGTTTAATGTTAAATTCTTATTGGTTTCTAATTTTCCGCATATTTAAACTGTTTATGGGTTTTTGGGAGTTGAGAGTGCGTCACACCTCGAAGATCGAAGAGTCGGGAACAAATATTGTTTTTTCGAATTCTGTCGAAATTCGGGGTGTGACAACAGCAATCAAGTACAATGATTGGCCTACACCCATTCACAAACCCATCCAATGATTGTTTGAATGCAACAAAGAAACCCACAAACTCATCTACTGAATCCTTATACCATTTGACAATGCTTCATAGATTCCTTTTCAAAAATTGATTCTTCAATTCTGACACCACCATGTAGCTCTTTTCATAATTACCATTGATTCTCTCTAGCAACAGAACTCTAGTTCTTCCAGGCAGTTTTGTAAGATATAAGTACACCATACTCATTATAGATCTCATTATGCAAGTCTACTGGTGCAAAAGTTGGATGAGCCCTACCAAAGTCTTCTAGTTCATTTGCAACCCAAGGAGCTTTGGCTTGCACATTCTTGTTATTCTTATCACCTTCACAGGTATGGGTGGGATTAAATAACCTTAGCTTCAATGTATGCCCATCAACTTTTCTGCTGTAGTTCACAAACCACTTGCATCCAGGGTCCTTACAAACCAACTTATATCTTGTCTTATCATTATTCTTATGTTTGAAACTAAATTTCTGAGCAATTGTCATGTCTTTCATAAACTTTCTACACTCCAAAATAGTTATCCAGGCCATACCTTTTGTAAGGCTGAAGTTTGTTGTACCTAATGCTGGATCTTCAATCCTTTCATTCTCTTCTGCTTCATACAAGTTTCTAGTAGATTTTACAAACTCATCTATCTAAAGATCTACATCCATCTCACCCTCTAACACCAGTTCAAGTTTTGAAATATCATCATCACTAGCTTCACTAGCTTCTTCCTCATCATAATCCCAGTCCTCATCTTCTTCATCATATTCTTTCTCACTCACATAACATGTTTCCTAAGTCATATGGAGCCTAACACCATTATTTACATCAAAGCATCTATCCTGCTCATCATTAGTGGCATCATCCATGGCATCATTATGAAATATATTGCAGCCATCATCATTATTCACTATATTATGTTCAAATGTTATTTCTCTATCAACATCAATTACTTGATCAACATCAACATCAACATCATTTGCTCCTATATCATGTGCATCTTCACTCTGACTTTGAAACTCAATCTCTTCTTCAACATGAATTGTTTCACCATCAATATCAATAACATATACTTCACCAGTTGATTCCAAATGTGGATCCATGGTTGGCTCCACAATATATTCATCTTCACTTTGACTTTCAAAGTCCTTCACATTACACTATTTCTTCTTAAAGGCTTTCTCTTTCTCTTTGGCTTTTTAGGAATCTCTTTGGTTAAGTCTACATAGTTATCTAGAGTTGACTCATTAATTGGCTTAGTCAAGCCAAAAATGTTAACTGAACTTGAGTCAGGTGAGTGCATTGGATTGGACTGAGGTGTGGGCATTAGATTGGATTGTGGTGTGGGCATTAGATTGGACTGAAATGTGGGCATTGGATTGGAATGAGGTGTGGGCATTGGATTGCACTGAAATGTGGGCATTGGATTGGACTGTGTTGTGGGCATTGGATTGGAGTCATGTGTGGGTACTATACCCATGATCCTAGAGTCTTTCTCCCAATTATTAGTGGTCCCCTGCACTATCTGGTGGTCATAAGAAACAAACAAATGGAATCTATAATCACTTTCTACCATAATGTTCTCCCACATCAACATAAGTTCTTGGTCAGTCCCAAGTACACACAAATGCCCTGCTAAGATACACTGGACAGATGACACCTTCTTCCTAGACACAAACATTTGAACTTCCTTGATAAAATCTATCCAATTCAACTCATCACCTTCTAGAGTTAATATTCTCCTCAATCCACCAGAGTAGTCAGCCAAACATATCAAACCAGGTGTAGCATCCTTCCATAAACCACCCAAATGAACAACAAACTTCCTTTTGCCAAACCACATTACTAATAAAAAAAAAAACAAGATAATCAACATTACCATCAAATAATATACCAAATCATGTAAACAATTATGAAATCGAAATGTCAAACACAAAATCCCTAATTTAAAATAAACAATTATTGTGTAGATTATCTAAGTACATGACCAACATCCAAAAACCTTATTTTTTATTCAATAACATGCAATAGCAATAAACAATCAAACATACTTAATTTTTTACTGTATAAAACCCTAATTTTTAATTCTAATGTTAATCGAGAATCAAAATATGCAAGCATGCAAATTAAACAACGATAAAAAAAAAGTTCATAAAAGCATGCATTCATTGATTAAATCATATCATACCTAACCAAATAAGCCAATTAAGTTCCTTTACATTTGAGAGTGACTATGTATGAGAGAGAGAGAGAGAGAGAGAGAGAGAGAGAGAGAGTGTGTGTGTGTGTGAGAGAGAGAATTTTAAAAAAAAATGGAGGGATTTTAGTTAGTTTTTCTTCCTAACATATCTTCGAGATTTTGATGTTACACGTGCCTGTACAACAATAGCTTAGATCAATTTAATCTTAACCATTAAATATCACCACATGTTTCATCAGTTGCCGTCAGATTGTGGTCAAGTTGTGACCCACGTGCCTCCTCGCACATCCAAAGGTATGATGGGTATTACGAAAATACCAACAGCCTACACTCAGTCAACTTGGTGGGCTTTGGGGACGGACTGGTCAAGAAGATTTAGGAGGACCAAAAGCTAATAAACTGATTAGTGCGGACCAAACCCCAAATAACCCCTCATATAAACACACACAAATACTATTCTGGCGGAGCACAAAGAGAATAAAATGTACCAATTTCCAAATGTGTTGATGGTCAGAGGTCGAAGAAGATATACTTGTTCCCATTTCTAAACATCTCCCAACAGTCCCAACAGCAGTTGATTACTTTGCCAAGTCATGGAAATCAATCACTACTTCCAATCCCTTTAACCTCTTAATTCCACAACCTCCATTCCTCATGTTGGCCGAAGAAAAAGGAGTTGCTCCTCGCCGTGGCTTTGTTGGACTAAACTCTTGTGACAAAGTGTACAAGCTTCATCTTCCTGAACTCCATCAGAGGGTCAACAGGTAATTGGCTTATTACAATAAGAACATAGAAACACATATTTTCAATTAATCCAATCACTATGGATTAAGTTCCTTCTTCCTTCATTGTTTACGCTGCCAGATCAGTGGCCTCTTGAGTTTGATGAAGACTACACTATAGAAAGTATCCGTACTAGTTTTCTTAGAAAAGCTATATTATCCTATACACCTAGTTTCAATACCACATATTTAGAAGATGGTGTGGTTGCAATGGTTATTTATGGTTTCCAAAGAAAACTAGCCATTGCTAGACCTGGAGACAACTCATGGAGCCCTATACAAACTCGAATCCCTGCAGTTGCTGCAGTTGACGATGTTATCTATTTCAAAAACCAATTCTATAATGTTAATCGTTGTGGGAAAGTTGCCGTATGTCACTATGTCAGTATGTGATATTTATTGTAATTCTCCTCAAGCCACACAAGTTTCAGGTGATTTTAAGTGTGCCTGCCGCGTTACCAAGTATTATTTGGTGGAATGGTTGGGTGAACTGTTGTTGGCTGCAAAGTATATCCGCATTATTCAAGATGAGCCGGGCTATAAAACAGAGAGATTTGAAGTTTACAAGATCACTTTTAATAAGAAAGAATGGGAGGAGGTGAAGGATTTGGGACAACATTTGTTATTCTTGGGTTTTAATACTTCAGTGTCAATGTTGGCTTCAGATACCTCGACTTTCAGAAGAAACTGCATCTACTTTACAGATGATAATGCGACAGAGTATATTGGAACTGATAAGGACCGATGTAATGATATGATATGGAAGTATTTGATTTAAAAGGAGATTAATCAAGCCCACATTATACTCCAAATTCTACCTCATTTAATTCGCCTTCCTTGTTGGTTATTCCGAAGTGTCTCGTTCAATCCTAAAGAAGGACGAAGGTTTATGTTTTGAAAGTTATGCTTCAAGAAATGCACAACTTCGCTTTTTGTTTGTTGATAGTGTTGCAAGTTTCTAATTGGTACTACTTAATTGGAGATTGTTTAATGTTGGAACCCGGAAGTAAATATGTACGATGACAAATCAGAGTCAAAATCAATCAATTAACTTGAAAGAGAGAAGTGCCTTCTAAAGCATGTAACTCCCTCTAGGGTTTGTGTTTGCTTTTACCCAATGCAAAACCCAATTCTTGTGTTCACGAGAGAACAGAAAGTTGTTTTTGAGGCAGCAAAAGAAGTTGGTTTTCTACTGAAGATGATGATAGTTAGTGTTTTTCGTGTCTATCAGCTTCTCAATATTTCACATCGATATAAAAAATAATGTCAAGTAGTTCCCGTCGTTAAAGTTTTTTTTGGCACTTTTTAAGAAGGGGCTTTATGCAATATCGCAATTGTTCTATATGCATGCTCTCCCTGGCTCCTTGCATATATGGCATGAAGTGTAAATGTGTGAGAACTCCCATTAGTGTTCCTTTAAACTTTTGAAGAAGTGAGCACTGGGCCAAAATAAGTGTTTTTTTCGGTAACTGGCCCAAAATAAGTTGCCCCCTCACTTATTTATAGATGGGCCGAATTGTACTAAAAAAAATTCGGTTTATCATTAATTTAGGTCTAAACACATAAATTGACCAATAATTACGGTTTTAGGACTAAAACGGTTTGATATTTTCGGGCTGATGTCAGCAAGTATTTTTATTAATACCAATTATGACCTTTTCTAATATACATGCAAACACCACTATGCATGTATGATACTAGAATTTAACCCGTGGCGATGCCACTCGATTGTTATAATGGGTGAATTTATTGAATGAAACATATGTTTAAACACACCATTTTACACCACTAAATATTTGTACGCAACTGCATAGCAATTAAAAGTGTCTATTTAATCTCAATTTCAAAAGTTGAAAAGTTGACCCCTATGTAATATTTATTTCGTAAACAATGAAACAATTATATAATTTAATATGTGAAATAACTACACCTGTTGAAGAGGCTTGGAGCGGTGAAGAAGAAACACCCTTGTTGAGTTTCTGGTTCTTTGAAAATTGAAGAAGCACCCTGGTTGAGTTTCTGGTTCTCTGAAGATTTTGCGTGAAGAAAAGGGGAATCCTTATTGAGTTTCTGGTTCTATGAAGATTTTGCGTGAAGAAAAGGAGAATTTTTTGGCTTGAAGATTTTCGTGAAGTTTTTTTTGGGTGAAGAAAGGGGTTTTGAAGGTTTAGTCGGGGTTTTGGAGGTTTTTGTCTAATTTAGAGTATCAGGTAAATAAGACTCTTCAAGCATAAGAGTATTAGGTAAATAAGATTCTTCAAGCATTTGCACAGATCCCGAGGAAATCAGGACCACCAATTAAGCCCTATAACTTGGTTAAAAACTGAGATGTTTTGTATTATAGATTAGAGTATAAGGTAAATAGGACTTTTCAAGCATTAGATCGAGTATTTGGTAAATAGGATTCTTCAAGCATTAGCACATATCCCGAGGAAATCCGGACCACCACTTAATCCCTTATAACTTGGAGCGGTGGAGAAGAAACACCCTTGTTGATTTTCTGGTTCTCTGAAGATTGAAGAAGCACCCTTAAAAATCAGCACTCTTGTCGAGTTTTGGTTCTCTGAAGATTGAAGAAGCACCCTTGTTGAGTTTCTAGTTCTCTTAAGATTTTGCGTGACGAAAAGGGGAATCCTTGTTGAGTTTCTGGTTCTATGAAGATTTTTGAAGAAGAAAAACTTTGGGGAATTTTTTTTTGGTTTTGAAGATTTTAAATATGAATTTTGCTTAAAAACTTAAACCCTTATAAAGTTGTTTTGTATTATAGATTAGAGTATCAGGTAAATAGGACTCTTCAACATTAGAGTATTAGGTAAATAGGATTCTTCAAGCATTAGTACAGATCTTGAGGAAATCAGGACCACCACTTAAGCCCTTATAACTTGAAACGATGGAGAAGAAACACCCTTGTTGAATTTGGCCGGTTCTCCTAAAGATTGAAGAAGCCCTATAAACCCTCACAAAAAATCAGCACCCTTGTTGAGTTTCTAGTTCTAAAACATAGATTGAAGAAGCACCCCTGTTTTGTTATAAATACACATACCATAATTGTTTCTGTTAAAGATTTTGCATGAAGAATTGTCCTTTGGGAATCTTTATTGAGTTTCGGTTGTTTTATATGAAGATTTTTATGCTACCCATGAAAAAAAGAAAAGGAGAAGTCCATTTTTTTTGGCTTGAAGATTTTTATAAAATATTTTTTTACATCGAGGGGTTTTGGAGGTTAAGTAACATAGAAACCAAAAATGTTTTGGAGGTTTTGTTTATTTTAATATTTTATCAAGTAAATATGACTCTTCAAGCATTAGAGTATTAGGTAAATAAGATTCTTCACCACCACTTAAACCCTTATAACTTGCTTAAAAACTGAGTTGTTTTGTATTATAGATGCACTACATGTGTACACCAACATGCACACGTCATTATGCATATGTTATACACACATGCAAACATTATTATGCATATGTATAACACACATACAAACATTACTATGTATGTGTGGTATACACACATGCACACACCATTATGCATGTGTGCAACAAACATGCAAACACTACTACCACACATGCACACACCATTATGCATGTGTGCAATAAACATGCAACCAATACTACTACATATGTACACACCAGTATGTATGTGTCCAACAAATATGCAAACACAACTATGCATGTGTACAACATGAAATAAATGAAATTTCTCATGTTAGTCATAACATAAAATGTGAGTGTGTTGGGATTTTGATTTAACTGATAAAAACTTAAATGAGGGTAATATCATCTTTCAGTAGTGGTCAACCCGATCTGTCTTTAAGCTATAATTATCTGCCCGGCCCAAACTAGAAGCTAAATTAATCCCCCATTCTGTCTTATGGGCCTGTTCTCTGAAGATTTATGAGCCCGAGAAATTAAAAATTCAAAGCATAGCCCACACCTATTTAGCACAACTTTAAAAGACTAGTTAAGACTTCTCTACACTATATGATAGCCGGGTCTTTCGGAAGCCTCCTCAACTCTCGAGTAGGCAAATTGCAATATCTTTTTTGTTATTATTTAGCCATTCCTCCTTTTCTTTTGTTATTATTTAACCATTCCTCCTTTATGTCTTCCAATCGAAATCAAACACCAATTCGTCAACGTCCAACTCCGCACCAACTCCACACCCTTTATGTCTTGCAGCACACCCTTTATGTCTTGCAATCGAAATCAAACACCAATTCCTCAATGTCTCTATATATATTCTTGAGAGGTATAAGATTTTTTTTGAAGCAGTATCAAGAGTGGGTTGCTGCGAATAAGGATAGATGGGAGGAAGAGTCATATAAAGTTAGAATTTTGCCTTTTTTTTTTTTTTTTATTATCATAAAAGTTTGATGTGTATTACTTACTATAAAGCATAAGGTATGATGACAAACAATAAGACAATAGTAACACTATAATCTATGTTACTAGCTAATAATTAGTATGTGTTGCATGATTGCTCTTTTGCACCATTGGATATGTTCATAGTATTGACTTGAGAGTCATCAGTCATGGTCTCTTATCATTATTGACATGAGAATAATAAGAGGATCAAAATCAAACAAGAGGATGAAGAACCAAATGCCAAAAAACAATGTGTAGAAATTCAGGTAACATACTCATTATATTCCCTAATACTTGGAAATAAAATATTGAAATAATAACTAATTATGAGATTTAAAATTATTCTTACTACAGGATTGATTGAATTCATAAGGCTTCTCATAAATAGAATCATGACGTAAACGAAGGAGTGCGAGACGACATACGAAAATACACTCAAGTTATATGTTGAAGTTGCTTTACTTATATATTTTTGTTATTTAAAAGGATATTATACATATATTAAACTCATTATTTGCTCATTGTCTTCCACTTAATTGAAAGTTCTTTGCGATCTCATTATACAGGATGTTAACTACTGTGTACCAATATGTTAAGAACATTGTTTCATTATATAGGAGGGTTTCAAGAAAATAAGTCTTAAGACTACTTTTCTTCATAGTCTGTATATAGGTTTCAGGAGATTTAGTGTGTGCATATGTATATATGTTTTGTATAGGTGTGCCACGTAACCTGGACATTGTTCGGGATCATGGAATATCATTTGATGATTTGAGAAAAATGTTAGTGGGAAAATTGAGTTAGGTGAAATTGTTAAATCTTTATGTAGAAAAATGGATTCTGAGGGTTTGTTGAAGTTTATAACTACGAAAAGGAAAGACGGGTTGACGTTAAGGAGTAAGATTGGTTCCGCAGTTGGGGAAGCGGTGGATTCGCCGAGATTGGTTTTGGATGTTGTGGAGGAGTATATTGATAAGAAGGATGTTATTAAAGTTGGGCTTTCGGATGGAAGGTGGGTGTGTGGGGCGGTTATTTCAGCTTTGTTTCCTAATGAGGAGAAGACAATGCCTGTTGTTGGGAAGATAACGAAGAGAGCTTTGAGTGTTGCGGAAAAGTGGAAGGCAAAGATTGAGAGTGAGGAAGGTAGTGGTGGAGTTGGGCATGTTGAGCCTGCTACTTTTTTGCAGGTGGTGGTTGGGTTTGGAATTGTTTCTAAGTTTGATCCGGAATTTTTGAGAAAGTTGGTAATGGAGAATCCTTTGAGAAGGGATATGCCTAAACTCACTTCTGCTTTGGGGCTTGGGGAGAAAATGGGAGGTATGTATTGTCGATTCTTTTATGCAGAGATCTTATTAAGTTATAATTCGATTATGGTGTAGTTTGGTATTTTGTTTTTGGCAGATATTTGCATGATTTAAACAACGAAAACTTCACATTACGTTATCTATAGGACATGAAACCTAATCCAGTTTGGTACTTTTTTTTTTTTAGTATTTACAACGTGCTTTTGAGTTGGACTGACAGAAACTTCCTTTTAATCTGGCTATCTGTTTTAGGTCATTAAATTTCATTCTGCAACTGTAAGATAGCCCCTTAGCCTGAGCGCTTACCTTTAGAGAAATTGGGTGGCATTGTATATGACGTCGTGTTATCTACACACATTAGCATTTTGGACTTCCTTAACTACTATAAAAAAATTATAATGTACGCTTGGCTGGGACATGCAGTAATAGGGAAACTATTGGTGGATTGCGAGTATTGACTATTTCTAAAGGATGGCCAAAATAATCACAGGGAAAATTCGTTGGTTGGTCGGCCAGTGGTACTGTTGCAGGTTTGCTTATTTAAACATCTAACAAAATTTATAAATGTTCATACAAATATGCTTAACGTCTGTATTCTGCTAGATTTTGAGAAACACCAAAAGCCAAGTCCTGAGGAGTTCTTCTTCAGCTTAATTCAGAAGTTGTAATTTCACACTTACAACACCTCTAGGGGTGCAGGTGGGCATGCGTTCACGACTTCCTATCTTAGCGCCATTACTGGTCTGGACTCTGGAGAATTGATCGCATCACCTTGCAGGGCCTACATGTTACTGCTCTTATACTGTGTCACTTTACTTCAGTGGCTGGGTTGGTAATCTCCCTTCCCTGCCATCAATTGCAACAGAGAAGAAACACACTTCTCCGAACACATTATTCAAGTGGTAGGTGGCATCACATCTCGGAATATTTGTTGGAAAGGAATTTTAAAGGTTGGGAGATTGAGGAGCTGTATAAAGTATAAACAAGTTGAACTCATTAACATAAAATTTCTCATGGGAGAGGTGGTAGGAGTGTTTGGAAGTGGAATCATATTAATTTCATTCTCTTACGTCTATATATGCATAGTTAGGTTGCCACTCTTTTTTATCGTTGTTTGCTAAATCCTGGTGAAGCTCATTAATATAGACTAGAAATTTATATGCACTGCTTCTATTGTTTGTAGAATTCTAGCGGGCAGCTTCCATGTATAAAACATTAAATTTGACAAGTTCTTAAGAAGGCGTTTTGTCATTGTAACCATTGTTTGATGTATTAAGCTGCTAGGTAGAGGATAAAGATGTCAACCATTCAATATTTCTTTCTTTATTATTATTGTTATTATTATTAGTTTTTATATATTGCTGTATCTTGCAGATTGAAGGACCAAAGTCTCCTGAACAAATGCTTGCAATCCTTCAGAAGGTAGTAGAAGAGAGCGATCCAGTTTTGGTCACAGCTAGGCTTGATGCAGAAGAAAGGAGGAACAACTCAAGATTGAGGGAGGAACAGGACGGTGCCTACAGGGCAGTCCTTGAAGTTGATCAAGTATGCTACTCAAGGATTTGAACAATTATTTGAAGCCATCTGCCTATATGTCATGAAGTTTAGACCAAACAGAGTATGTATGAATTATGATACATCTGTTGACTAAAAAATATGGCTTTTATTTATTTTTTTGATCAACATCTGTTAACATTAACATGCGGAAACACTAATATAAATTTATCTGAATTGAATAGGCAAGAACGTACGCAAAGGCCATGAAAGCAACACTCTTCTTTTCGAGTGCAATCCACAATATAAACGTCAATAATATTTTCAAGTTCATCACAACAAAGCTCTTTAACTTGCCATGGACTGTAGAACGAAATTTGATGATTGGAGAACCTATCATTGATTTCTAAGCGTCTTAAAGGCTTAGAAGTCATGTACATACCAAAGTTACAAAAAATCTTACTTGAAATTAGTGGCTTCTTTTTATTAATTAATCCAGTTTAAATTTTGATAGAGAAGAGAGATTGTAAAAAGCCTCTAAAGCATCATGGATATACTTTTCTAACATTGCGTTCATGAAGGCATACAGTTTGGAGAAAAGTGTTGTAAGTGGTTCCAACTTTTCAGCATGAAAAAACGCGTGTTGTTATTTTCTGTAATGACACTTCAGGTCAATAGTCGATCCCACAGGAAAGAAGCTTTAGTCCGAATCAAATTTCAATTCTCTGGCCCAACCATATACCATGGGACAGGGTAGTGATAAAAGTGATTTTACGTATTCTAACTATCTATGCGTAAACACAAATAATCAATTTACATAAATACGTGTTTATATCAATATTCCTACTCTCAATAACGAAGTAATATAAGAGAGTCAGGATTCGTTCCACTCTTAAACCCTCAAGACTTAATTAGAATTCAACTACTCGACACAAAGAACAATGTGAGAGTAATGTGTGATGTGAATTTTCTAATATCATTATACTATCATTTCCCAAGCAAATCAAACAAGACATGGTATAAAGGGTTGAACTTTGCTTGTTCGAATTTAAAAGGAAACTACTCATGTAAGAATTGATTTAAACTAATAGTGACAAATACTAAATCAATGAATTGCAATAGATGTTTAATGGAAAATGAAGCTAGATTATAAAAAACAACTAACTTTATTAATCTAATGAAAAGTAATAATGATTCAATAATCTATATTAAAATAAGGTATGAAAACTAATTAATTAATGGGATAAAACTCAAAACTAGATCTAGATCTATCTTTTTCTAACCTTAAACTCCATTAACATTAGCTTCCTAACCTAACTTATTTTCTAACCTAACTATCTACCATTAACAAAGAGCTAAGCTTTTGTTTTTATATGTTCAGATCCAAAAATCGTGCATGGGCTTGGAGCCACGTTTTGGGCCAGAGAATCAGGCCCAAAACCCAATACTTTCAATCCAAAAAGGCCTCTTCAGCTGCAGTTGACTTCGACAAAATTTTTGTCCACTTTTGCTTCTCTGATTGGGCCAAGGCTTGGACCATTGGAAAGCTCTTTCCGAGCTGGTCGTTTTGAGGTAAGGTAGGCCCAATTCCGAGGTCTGAGTCCAAAGATATGGTCTTCGGAAGTTCTGTTGACTTTGCAATTGTTTCACGCCCGCGTGGACTTTGACTTTTCATCTTTGGACCGGGCTTTACAGAGGCTTTGTCTTCTTGGAAATTGGCCTTTAATCACAGAACTCCTTAGCAACCGACCTTTGCTCCTTTATCTCGCTTAAAGTGGCACATTTCGCACATAATGAACTTTGAAGCCCGAAATGCATAAAACACGAATCGCAAGATTAACTTTTACTTATTATTCACATAATTGGTCTAAAAGTACGATTGTTAAGGGGTTAAAACTACAGTTTTGGGCTCTTATCAAACCCCCCCAAACAGCATTTTGCTTGTCCTCAAGCAAATATGAGAAATTAGAATAAGTGACCAAAAATGGAGTTCTAACTACTCGTTTCAATCGAAAAGCGATTGCATTGACCATATCGCAACAAGGCTTTTAAACCACTAGGAATTCCTAGTGGACGAAGTTATAGCCTCGTGAGAGTTTTCCAGTGAAGGTACTCACAAACTTCATCTATACTACAACGATTAAGAAATAAAACTATTGTTTCCTCATTCATGTCTCAACTATCTATACATCTCACTAGCAATTGAATAAGAATAACCAAGTCAAAACCTAAACTAATATATGCATAATAATCAATCATCTATGATACAAATATATATACTATGAGTAATATTATGAAATGCCTAGCGTGTTCGTTTCAAAAACTTCGAATAGCGTCCTTAAGTAGGTCATCACATAAATGTCAAGACAAAACCACTCGATTTTTCCGCTCAAGTTTCATTACTCCGATTAATGCGGTGGGCACACTTTACCTTACAATCTTAATGACAAACAAGGAAGCCGAGTCGATCAAACACACATCGCCACTTACTATCACACTAACCTATTCCTAATTGAGCTAGAGGTCTTTATTAGGTGTCATGCGGGGATTAGGAGATGGTTTTGTATGAAGGAAATGGATATTCAAAAGGAAAAGTCCGAGATAATAGAGTCTTCATATTATGTAACTTAGAGAAAACCTTGTTATTTTCTTTTTTCTATACTTTGTTTCCATCCTTAGCCATATTTTTCTTTTTTTTTCTTTGGCTTTTGACTCCATTTTTTATTCTATTTTTGGAGTTTTATTTATTTATATATATATATATATATATATATATATATATATATATATATATATATATATATATATATATATATTTATATTTTTTTTTTCCTTGGATGGAAACTTCTTTTCTTTTTCTGAAGCAACTAACTAATTTTTGTTTACACAGATTTTTCTCTTCTTCTTTCTTCACTCATTCTATTCTCAGACTTATTCTAGATTGGGTAAGTTGAATTTTTTATTTTGTTTTGTTTTTGTAACAGGATAAAGGAATTATGGTTTATGGAAGGCTAAAGAAAGGTTCAGAGGGGCGACTAGCGGAAAATAATTCATAGGTTTGAATTTCTGGCTATATCGATCCAAAGAGGGCCTAAATTCTCGCTTAGGATATGGCATAGTGATCAAGCAAGTGGACGTGTGATTTCTCTATCGGATTTTACTTCTCCCTTGTGTCATTTCTCAAATGTTTTGCTCATATAAAGGCTTTAGGCTATATTCTCACAGGATTTGTAGAATAAGTATTCTAGCCTAGATTTCAGAAACTTATCGCTAACAATCATAGATACTCATGTAATATATTTATAGATAGATGCAAAGATTATTACCTACATATTAACCTAAGTTTCTAACAATTATTCGATGCAAAAGCTACTCATTGAGACTTCTAGATTGTTAAGAGCATAGAGAAAGAAAAACAATACCAATATTCCTAAGTGTATAGCATAAACTTATTTATTTATATTTTTGAAATTTTTAACTTGAAAACAAATGCATATTATACATATCTATATCCTAACAGATGCCTTAATTACACGTGTTTCTATGCCCCCAAACAAGAAGCATGCTTTGTCCTCAAAGCATTTAAATAAAGAGGGTAGAAAAATACCATGGAAACGCGTGAAATTTTGGAACATCTGCAAAACAAGGTTAGAACATATTAATATAGGAAATAAAAAAAACTGACGCAACTCTATAAGAGTTCCACCTATTATGGGGTAACAGAATTAAATTGCTTGGGACATAAGTAGACACTAACTGAAACTAAAAACTTACCTCCACTCTAGCGTTTACTCGTCATCCTCCTCTTCTATAAAGAAGTGAGGTTCCTTCACATCCTGCCATGCCATTATAATTTGCTAAGCTTGCCGCCATTTATCATCTACGGATGCTAACCTGTTAAGCGCTACTTGGTCGGATGGGGTGTAAGGTGCAACCTGATGAGGTTGTATCCTCCACCCTTGCCAAGTCATTGCACGGAAAGATCGGATAATACAATTGGTGGGTCTCACAATTTCGACCCCAACCCAATCCGTGAAACGGGCACAAAAAATAGGGAAGAAACATAGCATAATACGACAAACTAAAACAGGCATAAGAAGATACTTATGCCTCATGCTATGGGCTCGTGCTAAACTAGACATCAAGGTTCGGGAAGGTCATGGCACATACGCCCCCTTGGCTAAAGCAAGGAAGACGCCGCAAGTGGCATCATTCACGTAAGAAAAATGCCATTCCCTAAAATGTTTAACATGATCCAAAACATAACAGTTCCTATGTTCATGGACAGGCTACCAAGGGCGACGTTATATTTGCCTTGGTCCTCGATACGGAAAATGCCTGCCCCCTAAGCCTCATGCAAAAAGTTATAAGTGTAGACATGCATATTATCTACCCAATAGCATCATGGGTCTTGTATTTCAGCGGGCATGGCAAGTCCAAGAACAAATGCTAGCAAGAACCATAAGCGGTTCCCAGCCTACATGTGTGATCACCTCGTGAAACCAAGCACCATAAGTAGTGCTTTGAAACAAATCTTTGAAAGACTGTTCCGGTATTATTGTAGGAGATGTCATCTCAAAACTACGCTTTGGAATAGTTGCAAATCACCCGGGAACAACCCGCAGAAAACTGGAATTTTCCGTGTTCACAAAAGCAGGGCGCTGGTGCGCTTAATTTCGCTGGTCGCGCTCCGAGGTTTTGGAGTTACAGTGTTCAGGCCGAAGTCGTGCTTCAAGTTGGGGCGGTCGACTCGAAAGTAAACTTTCTAAAAATTGTCTAGGGCGCAGGTGCGCTTCACCGAGGCACAAGTGCTTTCGTAGAATCTTTGGCGAAGTTTAAGAGGAAAAAGAAGCGGAAAGCTTGGAGTGAAAGGTGAGAGATGATGGTGGGGGTGTAGTGTGAGTTGTGAGTGTAGAATGAAGGAAGTTTAAATAGGTTCTGAGCTTCCAAAATGAATCGGCAAGTTTCCAAATTGTTTAAGGTAATTTCCGGAAATAGAAAATTTCCAAATCCGAAAACGGAAACAAACCATATTTTTGATTTTATAACAACCCTGGTATCTTTTTATCTTTGGATTTAGAATAGTAACTTCTAAACTTTCTTAGATTTCATCCTACCACCACATCTAATCATAGGTATGCCAATTACGACAATATTCTCAACCTTCACTCCAAAACAAACTCTAAAATGGAGGATCTTCTACAAATCATGATAGAATAAATAATACTACCCCCAAACAATTCGGAAATGTGGAATTAACAATAAAATCCATGCACAATTTGAAAAGAACAACATTATATTAAAATTGAAATTCAAACAATATTTAACTACCAAATTCAAAGTTAACTACGGAATTTAACAACGTAACATCCTATCTACTAAAAATAATAAAAAACAACATCAAAACAACAAACAAGGAGAAATCTAGCTACTCTTAAAGGGAGTGAGGTGGGGATAAGAATAGGAAGTTTAGGGATCAAGCATGGAAAAACCAAACACCCCACCCCCAAACAAATATTTGAAAACAGGTTTGTAAAAATTTGTTTTAAAACGTGGGTATTTTAAAGTCAGATTCCCTAGACTTAAAGTGATATATATGTATTTATATGCAGTTTCCAATATATCAATAATCTAAACAATTGTGGATCTTTCTATAAATAGTTAACATGGAATGCACCACCAAACAGAATCAAGCTCCAAAACTTTCTACGACGCAACTTAGTTGAATAAGAAGGTGTCCAAGTGAATGATCGTGAGTAAATGAATGATTTTGGAAAATACTTGGAATGTGGATAAGTGTTAGAAGAAAAGGGTGGGAAGAATGATTGGATTTTATGAGGGATTAACTCAGATGGATGGTGGTAGGGTGGTGCTCTAGGTACTGCTTGAGAAGGTGGATCATCACAGGCTCTTAGAAACTCGTCGAATTCCTCATCTAGGTTGTTTGCATCCATATAATTATGGTATTCATCTCCATCTTTGAGGAATTCATCTATCTCGTCTATTGTGAGGTTTAGTCCATCTCTTCTATGGTCAGAAGGCAGGGTTGAAATTTTTTTCTCTAGTTCAGTTATGTTCAAAGAGTCAAAATTGTGATCTTTGTCTTCTTCCATAAGAGGGATATGTACTAGTGTAGGGACGACATCGTCGGAAGCACTAATGTGATATACAAAACTCTCAATAGACTTAACTTCACCTTCTACAGGAAAATCTAGTTGTTCATGCGGTGTTTTATCCCTATACCTAATATGAGGGGGAACATATTTGTTAACCGTTGCTTTATCTTTTATCACTTTCTAACTAGGTTTCCATATTGGAACCTCTACAGGTGTAGGGTCTTCAATTTCTATGACAGTATTTGGTATGGTATCATTTATAGTTTGCGGGTGATCTTTAGGCATAATCACTTGGTTATCAACTACTTTCCCTGAACGAAGGGTAGTGACTGCCTGTAGGTCCCCTTGATTTATATTACCATTACAATGAATACTTTTTATTTCGAAGGCTGTGTTTGTTAACTTAGGATTAGGCACTGCTTGACTTGGAAACACGTCGGTTTGGTTATTATTTTGGTTAGAAGACATGTCAATAACCTTTTGGCACAAAGACTGCATCATTTGCATCGTTTGTTTCATCATATTAGAGTTTTGATCATCCGATCTTTCATCAAGTTGGAGTTTTGTTGCATAATTTGATTTTGTTTCTCCAACAAGGTCACTACTACTTTGTCGTAGATGGTTGTATTGGAATTAAAGCTTGTTGGCGTTCATGTCTTGATTTTGATAGTTCCGGGTTATGGGTATTAAACCTCTATTCGGTCACCTAAGTTCCCTTGTCCTTGATGTTGAGTTAACCGGGTTAAAGTGTGATGGTTGTGGTGGTGTTTGTGCATAGACAAGAGGACAATAGAAGTCGGAATGCTCAAGACTACTGACGCACATTACAACGAGTAGAGTTAATGTTCATGAGTGGAGGTGGGTTGTTGTTGAACGAGATGGCATCTACTTTTTAGTGAGGGCATCGATAAGAGTTTTAAGCTTCGGGATCATGTTTAACCTCAAAGAAGAAGAAGGAGAGGAGCGGGAGGAATCATTACCTCCCCTAATTGTTGTTCTTCTTAGATTGATCTTCTAAGAATTTATAAGCCTCAAGGCTCCTTTACTAAGAAAACTACCCCGGTCATGATATCTAGAACCTCCTTATGATAATGTGAAAGCCCTTTGAAGAAAGCCCGAACAAGCGTGTCTTTCGCAAGATTATGATGCGGGCATTCAATGAGAAGATTAGTGAAACGATTCCGTGCCTCGAAAAGGATTCATGAGGATTTCGGGTGAAGAAATGAATCTTGTGAAGCATTTCATCCTGTTTTTTAGTGGTGGGTAAAATTGTTCCATGAATAATTGAACAAGTTGAGCCCATGAGTCCACAGAGTTTGGCGTTTGGGGCAGTTAACCAAGACGCCTTTGTCGGCTGGGGTGAAAGGAAAGGAAAAGTTTAACTTGATCTAGACTTACGCTTAGGATGATGGAATGTAGTGAGAACTTGGTCTATCCTACACGTGTCTTTGGTAAGGCTTTCGTGGTCTAAAACCATGAAAACCGGTAACAAGTTAAATATATTTGGGGGATTCAAAATCCCCACTAGGTCTGCAAGAATGATGCGACTTAGGGCCATCGTTTAGGGCTTTATAAAAATCGAGAGAGGAGTCTCTTGTTCTTTAGCCATTGATGCAAGTGTAGTGTGTGAAATTCTAGATAGGCGTGTTGTATTTATTTTCTACGAAAAACAAGCCCGATTATACTAGAATTAAAACTCCTCCCCACGTAAGAGGCGAGGAGTGGAAGAAGGAGTACCTGAATGCCTCCTTGCTACGCGTTTGAATATCGTCTTGTATACGCAATCTCAGTGTATTTAACAAGTTAGAAACACTGAATAACTTGAAGAAATAGAAATTTGAACTAACCTATGAAAATTGGGTTGTTCACGCTGAATTTTCCTTCGAGGGCGTGGGTGCGCTCTCCTTGGGCACAGGTGCGCCTCAGGGTTTTTCAGATGTCCAGTGTTTGAGCGCAGGTCGCGCTTGGTTTGGGTGCGGGTGCGCTCAGGTTTTTCAGATGTCCAGTGTTTGAGCGCGGGTCGCACTAAAGTTGGGGGCGAGTCTGCGCTTCAGGGTTTTTTTGTTTTAGGCCTTTTATCGTACTCCAAAAAATTTGAAATTTTTACAATAATTTGCTAAGATATATATAAAGTAGCATTCAAAATTTCAAATCAATCGGAGCTATGAAAGTCCCTCTACTGCTCTGCAACGTTTACAAAACAGTTTTCGGACACAATACAAACAACCGAATGGTTAACCCATCAAAACAAAGCCAGAAATTTCCAAATTTTTACTGGAGACTCCTGACAGATCCCACTTGTTCCTGTAAAAAATTTAGAGCAATTGGAGTTCTACAACCTCTCCTTATCAGCTGGTGTTCTAGATATTAAGTGTTTGCAACACTGCAGAAACACACTGGAAACACTCTACTATTTAGGAGGTCAAAACAAATCAAACACTCGTCAAATTTTTACTACAAACTCCTAACTTAGGATAGATACTTCTGTAAAAATTATAGAATTTTTAGAACTCCCTAAGTAACCTTACTCGTCTGTTTTTCAAGAACATATGGTGTGAAAACTGAAATGCAGCACTGTAAAAATCGTATTTTTTTCACAAGGTAAACCAACTTTGAAAAATCTGAAAATATTCCAGTAAATCAACAACACATTAAATATTATGTCTGAAAATTTTCAGAATTTTCAAAAATTTAGAAATACCTTCACCACAGTGTTTTTCTCTGTGAATCCGCAGCCCCTATGCTAAAAACAAATTGAAGCAGGTTCGAAAATTCATGAAATAAGAATGAAAAATTAAAAGGGTGGGTGGGTAGAGAATGGGGGATTGCCCCTTGGATTCAAGCAATTGAATTCTTGTCTTGAACGAGATTAAGATGGCAGCGGCGCTATTTGATAAAAGTGATTTTACGTATTCTAACTATATATGCGTAAACACAAATAATCAATTTACGTAAATACGTGTTTATATCAATATTCCTACTCTCAATAACGAAGTAATATAAGAGAGTCAGGATTCGTTCCACTCTTAAACTCTCAAGACTTAATTAGAATTCAACTACTCGACACAAAGAACAATGTAAGAGGAATGTGTGATGTGAATTTTCTAATATCATTATACTATCATTTCCCAAGCAAATCAAACAAGACATGGTATAAAGGGTTGAACTTTGCTTGTTCGAATTTAAAAGGAAACTACTCATGTAAGAATTGATTTAAACTAATAGTGACAAATACTAAATCAATGAATTGCAATAGATGTTTAATGGAAAATGAAGCTAGATTATAAAAAACAACTAACTTTATTAATCTAATGAAAAGTAACAATGATTCAATAATCTATATTAAAACAAGGTATGAAAACTAATTAATTAATGGGATAAAACTCAAAACTAGATCTAGATCTATTTTTTTCTAACCTTAAACTCCATTAACATTAGCTTCCTAACCTAACTATCTACCATTAACAAAGAGCTAAGATTTTGTTTTTATATGTTCAGATCCAAAAATCGTGCATGGGCTTGGAGCCACGTTTGACTTCAGAGCCGTGCCAAAAACCCAATAATTTCAAATTCAAAAGGCCTCTTCAGCTGCAGTTGACTTCAACAGACTTTTTGTCTACTTTTTCTCCTCTGATTGGGCCAGGTCTTGGACCATTGGAAAGCTCTTTCCGAGACGGTCGTTTTGACATAAGGTAGGCCCAATTCCGAGGTCTGAGTCCAAAGATATGGTCTTCGGAAGTTCTGTTGACTTTGTGCACTATTTCTGCCCGCGTGGACTTTGACTTTTCATCTTTTGACTGGGCTTTACAGAGGCTTTGTCTTCTTGGAAATTGGCCTTTAATCACAAAACTCCTTAGCAACCGACCTTTGCTCCTTTATCTCGCTAAAGTGGCACATTTCTGCACATAATGAACTTTGAAGCCTGAAATGCATAAAAACACGTAATCAGTATTAACTCTTACTTATTATTCACATAATTGGTCTAAAAGTACGATTGTTAAGGGGTTAAAACTACAGTTTTGGGCTCTTATCAGATAGCGTATATAATAATTGCTCACTTGAAGATAGGTGACCTGGTCTTACAGAGCATATACATACATCATATATAAACGTGAAACTATTAAGCATCAACTTAGAATGATCCGTGAGTAGAATTTTCTTAAAATACTACGTGTGCACCGGTTACTTTCGATAAACTGGTGCGAAGCACGGTTCGCTTCGCACCGTTTTGCATACTAGTAAGATGAATGATGGATTTGAACTGAAACCACATGAAGACCGAGAACTCACTCAACCTATAACAACCCTATTTTTCATTCCCATTTTTATTAAATATATATAAAATTAAATAATAATAAAAAGAAATGATAAAGATAAAGATAAAGATAGAATCATAAAAACATGGGAAGTGGGATGAGTAGTTGCTCGAAATAAGGGATGGGGGTTTTGGTTTTACTAAACACTTGTTCTTATTTTTTTTTTTTTTTTAAGAGAGAGAGAGAGAGAGAGATTTTTTTAAGAGAGAAGAGAGAGAAAGAGAGAAAGAGAGAGAGAGAGAGAGAGAGAGAGAGAGAGAGAGAGAGAGAGAGAGAGAGAGAGAGAGAGAGAGAGAGAGAGAGAGAGAGAGAGAGAGAGAGAGATTTCATATATGCGCAACAGTGTGACTTTCAGTTTCATTTCTTTTCGCTTTTCTAATCAATTCACAAGTGAGTAGTCTTAATTTTAATTTGTTCTAAAAAATTTAATGGATTATTAACTGATTTCTACTAATTAATTCATTGAATTGTTTTACTTAGAACTATGGAATGTAAGTGGTATTTATGTTGTGAGTTATTTTGAAAAGTGGGAATGATGAGTACTGTTATATGAGATTCTTGAATTTGTACATTAAGAGTTGTTCGTTTGGTTTTAATTTGATCTCATATTTTAATATCGTGGTTGGTTATTAGGGTTTTGTTTCATCCTGGTTTTTCAGAAGATGGAATAGGGTGTGGATAATTTCCTATTTTTAATTTTCTAGAAATTTAGGGATGTGACAGTTTGGTATCGGAGCCAAGTTAGTCTAGAATGAGAAGGTCTATGTGATCTTCGGATTATGGAAATGGGTAGTAGGAGTGCTTCTTTGTGGTGTTGAACTTCCTTATTGGTTTCATGTTTGTTTTGTTTTGGACTTTGGTCTCATCCTTTTTGTAAAAGGTGGTGTTTCTCATCATGTGAGTTGTGTTTATATTTTTCTACATGTAAGAATATACTATATTGTATATGTGTATTCCTTTTAAGGTGTGTATACTTGAGTATACACATATATCTCATTTATGATATTGGTTTATCACGACCTTTTGGTGTAAGCTGTAAATGAAGTGTAATTAATATAATCTTGTTGATATGTTTTAAATTATCACATAAAATTCAGACGTTGAGATATGATCAGTTAACTTAGAAGAATTATTGTTTGGCATATGTTTGCTTGGTTAATTTACTTTATTTCCTAGAATCTCGGGACGAGATTCCTTTAAGGTGTGTGTCACACCCCAAATTTCGATAAATCAGATAATATAAATGATATCCGACTCCTCGATATCCGAGATGTGACAACAACCTTAAAACCCAATCTATTACATAACCCTTAAGAAAATAATAACACATGCGGAAAAATCTAAATAATAAAATATTGTTAACAATAACTTATCATTATGAAAACTTGCAACCAAAATTAAGTTACAAACTTCTTCACTTAAGAATTCAGAAAATAAATTCAAACATATGTCCCCAACAAATTCCGCTACATCTCTGAGGAAAAATGAACCAACATCTTATTAAAAATAAATGCTAACATCAATCACGAGCAGCACGCCACCTTCTCGAACATCCGCTAACCTTGTCCAGGCTGATCGACTATGTTCATATAAGAACACACCCGATTAGCAAACATGCAAATCGGGTCAGCATTATAAATAATGTTGGTATGAGTAGCCTTAGAAAAACCATTTAGATATACATAAAATTTCGTTCTTTATATGGCAGGTAGTTCCTCCACCTAGGCGCCTTAGCTTAAGGTAGTTAGTTCCTTCATAAAGGCACCTTAGCTTCTAACTAAAAGTAAATCAAACGTATGGTATCCTAGTACTTACCTTTATGCATGCTCTATCGCATAGTGGGTCCTCTCTGCAAGAATAATTAGTTTAACCCACTCTCCTGCAAAGCAATTTGTAATAATCATAGCATAAAATGAAGCTTAACTTGACAGTCTAAAATAAATAACCACACCGAAGGAAAGTATCATATCAGTAACATTTATCAAGTGTCCCTAATAACACGTCGTCTCTATATTTTACCTAGTTTCCCTGGCTATCACAATCACTACCCAACGCCGAATATGTACATCCACATGCCTCCCCTCACATACTGGACCACTCCGTGCGTAACTACCCTAAGCGGGATATCACATACTGGATAACTCTCACACGGAAGCCATTATTGTGAGTAATGCCACTATTTGGCATAAAAATAATGCGCGTCTCGCTCTAAAGTTTGCGAACGAGATAGTCAAGCCACTATTCGATTACGCCGGAAGGGCCATTCAGATTCACTGAAACGCCAGAAAGGCCAATCAAATTGCACACACCCTACACAGGGCAAATCACATGAGTTGTGGTAGCTAGGTTCTAGGATTTTCGTTACGTAATTTATTCAAATGTATACATCTATGCATCTTAAAATTTCCCTCTCTTCATGTCAATATTCACACAAGATTAACATCAAATCTATATTAGATACTGACAAACAAGTTTATACAAGTGTCACTAACATCCTATCGTTGGATTGGTCCGTAAAATTCAATCTATAACATTTTGAAAAAGTCAACAGTCAAACCCAACAGTCAACAGTCCTAATCGGTGGTCATCCCAATTGGTCCTCACCCAAACCCATATTTAAAACAAATCAAACTTTGTTTTAAATATTCAACCCGGCCTATGTGGTTCACTTAATATTCTATGGACCATCCCACATAAACATATTAAACTGGCCCAAAACAAAAGATAAATAGTATTGGCCCAAAAACAAAAATTGATGTGGTCCAGCCCAAAGTAACCAAACTGGTGTGGTCCGGCCCAACTAAAATAGAAAATGGGGACCATTTGTTGGGGTCTTGGTAGCAATATAACTTAAGTGGTTTCGTGATCGTGTACACACCTTTCCTTCCTCTTTTAGAAAGAAAATTTCAAGTTTCCCTCTCTTATCCGTCCCTTTTCTAGTTTCCTTCTTTTTCTGGTAAAATCCTCCACCGCATTACAGTGTGAGTTGAGAGGAAGAAGTCGAATCTAAGCTAGCAGTTGTTAGTTGAGACCAAAAATGGGTTTCGGTTGGACAATTTACAGATTTTTCCGATGCTACAAGTAACAAATGGTGCGATTCATTCCTCTAGAGAGCAAGGTAATAATCCTTCGATGGTGAACAAATGAGCGAAAACACTCAAAGCAAAACCCCACCAATTCAGATCTGAGATGTAGTTCTCTTTTTCGGGGGAGATAAGGTCGGTCCCCGATCTGACTCTCCAAAGATTTGATCTTGATATGATAGAGGGTGTCACCCAAGTACATTTTGATCTGCGATGGAAATGATTGAATGTGTGGAGAGATTATGTGGTGGGTTTTTCTGGAACAAAGGCGCATATATCCGGGTTGTAAGGGAAGCCTTGAAAAAAAAAATGGAAAACAAAGGGTGATTACTTGAGATGGTTGCGGATCTTCTGAATTGTTTTACTTTAAGTTTTCCAATGAGGAAGATAAGAGGAAAGTATTGGAAAATTCTCCTATCTATATTGTAGGGAAATGCTTCATTGTTATCCAAAGTGGACCACGGGATATTGAGAAGAGAAAGAATATAGTGAAAGCAATACCAATTTGGGCAAAATGCGTAACATGTGTGAAGGAAGGAGTTATGGATGGGGAAGGTTTTGGATTCTTAGCCGGTCGAATAGGAGACCCCCAGAGAATGGATGAAGCTACAGCAACTAGGAAAAGACTCTTGTATGCTAGGGTTTGTGTTTTGGTAGAAATTGACTCAGAGTTACCTGAGACATTTGATATCAATATGGGAGGAGAGGATGTAAGAAAGATAGCAGTAGAATATGGGTGGATCCCAAAACTCTGCGATAATTGTAAGAGATTTGGACACAAAACATATGGATGCTTCAGGAGGGGCAATAATGAAAGGATAGATCCTCGGGTGGAAGGTGGGGTGATCCCTAATGTGGAGGTGGAGGACATTGGAACCACTATAAATGAGATAGGGGAAATTAACAGAGGGCAAAGTGATGCTGTAGTCATAAACAGGAGAGCAGAAACAGCCTATGCTGAGGGCGTGGACAACACAGTAGGTAATCCTAATGAAGTTTCAATAGATGAGTTATGCTTGAATGTAATAGCAATTGGAAGTGAAGGGGTTCTAAGGAGCACTGATGAGTCATCAGTGGTGACTGAGAATGCAGAAGGACTAGTGGCTACGGACGAGATAACCCAACTGGTAGAGGGCTCTGAGGTGGTAGTCAATGCAACAAACATGATTCTGGATAGAATTGAGGGCTCAAAGATGGCAGTAGTGATCACAACCCCAGAAGAACCAGAAGCTGTCACAGGGAATGCACAAGGTTATGAGAACGATAGTGATACTGAAATGAGTCAGAGTAATATGTTTGCGGCACTAGTTCCGTATGTGGAGGATAGACAGAGTGAGGATATCCAGACAAACTCAAATCCCCTGATGCACTATGATTTAGAACAGAATGAATATAACAACCTCTTGGAAGCCACTAGAAATGGGGACTTAGAGGATGCGGAGCCATCAGAGGATGAAACCATCTACTTTAAGGATAAGAACAATATTCCACTGGCTGAATTACAATCTCCAGTTACTCCAAGGAGTGGTATTGAGACAAAGAACAAAGGAAAGAATACCAAGGAATCAAGTGGAAAGGAAAAACAAGGAAAGAAGAGCAGGGGGCGACCCAAGGGGTCAAAAAACAAACACCCAAAATTCTAAATGATAGATCCTATTTGTATTTGGAATGTGAGGGGAGCTAATGATCTTTTAAAAGCAAAGGAAATCAATAAGGTGAGGGTAGATAAGAAGCTGTGTATCTTTGGACTACTGGAAACGAAAGTTAAGTATCCGAAGTATGATATCATTAGAAATATTTGCTGCCCTTCCTGAGAGCATACTTTATGGCTGGAGTCAGTCAGGCAGAATTTGGGTTTGCTGGGATCCGAATGTTGTCAAAGTGGCTCTTTTAACAGTTTCAGAACAGTTCATACATTGTAGAGGTAGCTGAAGAACTCTTACTCACTATGGTATATGCGAGTAACGCACTACAAGAAAGGAGAGAGTTGTGGAATGAGGTGATAGACATACCAAAATCGATACATCAACCATGGTGCGTAACAGGAGACTTCAATAACATTCTGATTGCAGATGAAAGATTAGGGGGAGAACCAATGCATCCGAATAAAGCGGCTGATTTTAAGATATGTCTTTAGAATGCGGGGCTGTCAGACATCAAATCTACGGGATTCTTTTATACTTGGTGGAATAAGTCCATTGGAATAGCTAGAATCATGTCGAGGATTGATAGATGCCTGGTTAATAATTTGTGGCTAACTCACTACCCACAAGCGTTAGCTAAATTTTTGCCGCAAGGGGTCTCGGATCACTCACCTATGCTCCTAACTTGGAATGACTTCTCTAAAAAACCCACCCCTTTCAGGTTTCGCAACTTTTGGGTTACTCAGCTAGAGTTCAAGAGTATGCTAGAGGAAGTCTGGGAAACAGAAATTGTTAATAACCCGATGTACAAGTTGATGCAGAAACTCAAGCTGCTAAAGGTAAGGATTCGACCATGGGCTCGGAGAAACTTCTCCAATCTCCATGAGCGAGTAATTGTAGCAAGATAGAAACTACAAGATGCTCAAGTTTTGCTCCAACACAAGTCTGATGATGTTGTGCTAGGAGAGGCAGAAAGGGAGGCCATGAAGAAATATATCAATCTCGCTAGAGCAGAAGCGATTGATATGGACCAGAAAGCTGAGGAAAAGTGGATGATTGATGGCGATAGATGCACAAGTTATTTCTTCAATTCATTGAAGGAAAAGATAGCTAAGAAAGGTATATGGACTATTGTCAATGAAAATGGGGAGACAGTCCATGGACAGGCAGAAGTGGCAGAGATTATTGTTGCCTACTTCACCAGGATGTTAGGCACTGCAGCAGCACCAGTTAGGGGAAGAGAGTTCTTCATGGAGTTGAGAGTTCGGAACACTATAGCAGCGAATCTGTGTGATGTTCTAGATGCCGAGGTGATGGGGACGGAGATAAGAAAGGCAATTTTTGATATGGAGAACAACAAAGTGTCGGGACCTGATGGGTTTAATCCATTTTTCTTCAAACAGTGCTGGGAAACAGTGGGAGACGATGTCATAAGTGCAGTCGAGAATGTATTGAAACTTTAAAGATGCAGCGGGGTATAAATGCTACTTTCTTGTGCCTCATTCCAAAGGTGAGAAACCTACAAGAGTGGAAGATTTTTCGCCCCATTGCAGACTATGCAACACGATATACAAGTGTATATCCAAAGTAATCACTTCTAGAATGCAATTGGTGATTTCGACCTTGTTCATGAGAATCACCGCTTTTTATCCGGGGAGATCTATACAAGATAACATCCTCATGGCGCATGAAGTGTTAAGAGGGTACAATAGAAAACATGAAATGCGCCGGATGTTCTATTAAACTAGATATCGAAAGCCTATGATACGACGGGTTGGCAATCAATTCTCTATCTAATCGGAGAGATTTGCTTCCCCTTGAATATCGTCGATGGATACAAATGTGTTTCATTTCGCCATTCTATTATATCTTGGTGAATGGGTCACGGAAGGTTTTTTTTTGGAGGAGAGGATCGACAGGGGTGACCCCATGTCGCCATACCTATTTGTGATTGTCATGGAAATTCTGGGGTATTGTAATCGGGAGAGCATTGCTTCAAATCTCATGCACTACCGAAAAATGCAAGAGATCTTTGTTGACGCATTTGGCATTCGCAGACGATGTTCTTATTTTCTGCAAAGGGGAAGTAGGCTCTATTGAAGCTCTCAGGGAGTGTTTACAGATCTTTAGTGAAGCGTCTGGCCTGAAAATTAATTCTCAAAAGACCACAATCATGAAGGGTGCCATGGAGCAACAAGAAGCAACAGTTCTGGCTCAGATGAATTAGTGAAACCACCAGTGAGATATCTTGGGCTCCCACTGTTTTCTGATCGACTGGGTATCAAAGACTACCAACCTTTGATTGAGAGGATAACTGGTAGAATCAGGGATTGGAAAGCGAAACTTTTATCCCATGCGGGCTTAATACACAACTGATTCTATCGGTCTTGAGTTCTCTAAACATCTATTGGGCTCGTACGTTCATTTTACCGTTAATGGTCCTAGAACAGGTGGAGAAGATATGCACCACTTTTCTCTGGAGTGGGACAGAAGCAAAGAGATGTGTACATCAAGCAAGCTTGAGTACTATGTGGATAGAAGGAATTCCAATAGAGAGTGGTCGTCTATCCTGAGATTGTGTAGGGGCTCGAGTTTGGTGGCTAAAATATATAAGAGCTTCATTTGCGCGGCGGTTGATGAAATTTGGAAGGAGCGAAATGCGCGAAGGTTTCAAATTCAGGAAAGGCCAGCATCAGTGGTTTTGAGAAGAATTCTAAGGAATATGAAAACCTACACGCAGGTACAAGTACTGGAAATGGAGGACACAAATGAAGCCAGAAGATTGGCTCAGGCTATCGGCATCCAGGTCAAGTTCCAAAGAGCGACACAACAAAGATTGTCAATGGACACCGCCGAGAACAAGATCGCGTCAAAATTTGGATAACGGATGGGTGCGTGGCGGGAGAAGGTCTGAGGGCATGGTGGAGCAATCGGGGAATTGCAAGGGGAAGTTCGCGCAACAGATTACGGTAGTGGTGGGTGAGCGATCACCCCTGTTCCGTGAAATTTGAAAGCTATAGAGGTTCATTTTGGGTAGATGCATAGAGATGGGTTTTGAGAATGTAGATGTATCGTCGGACTCTCGGTAGCAATCCAAATGATAACAAAACTGGCTAAGCCTCCGTGGAACTGTCTCGATGTTCTAACACATATCCTAGAACTATCGTCCAACTTTATAAAGTCAGTATTTTTACACATGTATATCGGGAGACCAATCGAAGTCATGAGACCACCTTGCGGGACTCTCTAGTTCCCATGTAAGGGATATTTTGCATGTTGGTCCTCCTAGAGAAAGATTTACATAGGATTGTCGAGGAGGAGGATGCAATGGGTACTATATATGTAAGATTTAATTGATTAATGCAGGTAGGGGTCTGCCTAACCCCAGCTTAAAAAAAAAAAAAAAAATAGAACCCCAAACAAAGCACCAGGAACACTGGATACTGATCCCCTTCATCCTCACCAGCGCACCAACACAAAATCCGCCACCACCATCTCGCCTCTTCATGCCATTTCAACCCAGCGGTTTTGGTCCTGGAGAAAACCCCACCACTTTAATAAAGCCAAAACTTTACTACCTAACTTCGAAAATTCATCCCCCAACATCAGTCCGACCGCCATTAACATCGCCTTGAAGCTTTCAAACCACGCTCAAACTCCCCACTACCACCATTCATCAATCCACCAACCCACAATACAAAATAGCAGTTTGAAAATACAACAAAATACAATAACAACACCACCACAGTATCACAGTATTATCATTCCAACTTTTACAGGACAGAGGAGGAGGTTTGGGGCTCGCACCTCCATTAATAACCACCTAAGAGTTTAGGCAGTCCTATAATCTAACAAGTTTTAAACACTAACAAGATGAATAATGGCTGAAGAGAAAAGAGCAGAAAAAAAATGAATGAAACATGGTACTACAGTAAAGTTATCTCTTTGTATATACGAGAAAAATGAAACTAAACTACTCACCTCCTGTGTTATCGGGAAAAAGAAATATCGAATACGACAACGCGAGAACCAATCCCAGCTAATTCGCAAAATCCGCCGTTCTTCTTCGTTTTTGCTTGAGTGTGATGTTTGTGTTTTTGGAGAAAAACTACTTTCTCCGGAGACACCATATATTTAGCTCAACTTCCTATTTTACTAAATATTCTTATATCATAACTATGGAATATTATTTCTATTAAAAGTATTATATATATTATGTTCCTTAAGTTAATATCTTGTTTCCTTTTTATTTAAAAGTTTCCAAATATTAAGAATAATCTATACTCCAACATTCAAAATTCAAATACTAGTTTCCTATAATAACATTATTCGAAATTACTATTTGGTCTTCCCTCTTTTCTCTTTCTATCAAAAGTCAAACCCACATACTAGCACGTTGACCAGAAAAATAAAATAAAATACAAAAATACAAAATATTGTTACGCAAATAATGTAGAAATAAAATAGGGGTCTTACAGTGTGTATATTATAACAACCCTATTTTTCATTCCCATTTTTATTAAATATATATAAAATTAAATAATAATAAAAAGAAATAATAAAGATAAGATAAAGATAGAATCATAAAAACGTGGGAAGTGGGATGAGTAGTTGCTGGAAATAAGGGATGGGGGTTTCGGGTGTTTTGGTTTTACCAAACACTCGTTCTTGTTTTTGGGGTGGAGTTTTTTAAAAGAAAAAGAAAACAAAAAAAAAAAGAGAGAGAGAGAGAGAGAGAGAGAGAGAGAGAGAGAGAGAGAGAGAGAGAGAGCTTTTCTGATCAATTCACAAGTGAGTAGTCTTAATTTTAATTTGTTCTAAAATTTTTAATGGATTGTTAACTGATTTCTACTAATTAATTCATTGAATTGTTTTATTTAAAACTATGGAATGTAAGTGGTATTTATATTGTGAGTTATTTTGAAAAGTGGGAATGATGAGTACTGTTATATGAGATTCTTGAATTTGCACATTAAGAGTTATTCGTTTGGTTTTAATTTGATCTCATATTTTAATATCGTGATTGTTAATGGAGTTATTAGGGTTTTGTTTCATTCTGGATTTTCAGAAGATGGAATAAAGTGTAGATAATTTCCTATTTTTTTTATTTTTGGAAATTTGGAGTGTGACACAACCAAAATGAACTATTTGGATTCTAGGATAGGTACCTTAGACAATGGCCTTTTCTGGTCGGGAAGGGGGGGGGGCTCTACTCTTTTCTTTTTATTTTGTGTATTATTTTCCGTCGTTTGTGTGTTGTGAAATTAATATAGCAAACTTTGAGTGCAAGTTTCCTCTTGCAAACAGAAGTTTCTAGATCCATATACCCGTGCCAAGTACTTTTGAGTTCCAATCTCAACCACAAAAATCACATTTCATACACGACAATGAGCGGAACACATAGGCCACCTTGCCCCACCTTATCTCCTACACGCTTTAATCTCCTTCCTTCTCCACATTATAAGCAGTCCTATATATATATATGAACAAGCCCAGCACAATAAATCTACCATCTGTTTTCCAACACTAAAAATGGCAACAAATAAAAAAGTTATAGAAGTTGTGAAGAACCTAGACTTGCAAAAATACATGGGGAGGTGGTATGAGATTGCTTCATTCCCATCTTTTTTTGAACCCAAAGATAGTGTAAATACAAGAGCTACTTACACTTTGAATGAAGATGGTAAAACCGTCCATGTACTCAATGAGACTTGGAGTGGTGGAAAGAGAGTCTCTATTGAGGGATCAGCATATAAAGCTGACCCTTCTAGTGTTGAAGCCAAGTTAAAAGTGAAGTTTTATGTTCCTCCTTTCTTGCCTATAATTCCTGTTGTGGGGGATTACTGGGTTTTGTTCATTGATGATGATTATCAATATGTTTTGGTTGGAGAGCCTCGTAAGAAGTTTCTTTGGGTATGTGTCTTTCAAATACTTGGCTTCTTGTTGATCTTATGGTAAATCGTTGTGTTTCTTATTTTTTTGTTTGTTAATATAGGATCTCATTTGAGTGTGGATTAAGAGATATAAGAACAAACTAAACAATATTTCTTTTTTGAAAATTCACTAAACAAGTAATTCAATAGAATTAACTTAATTAACTTCCTACATAAAACTCAACTCCCTAATGAACTTAATTAAGCTTCCTACATATACATTTAACTAACTATTTAAGATGAAATTAGCAAAGACAAAACGGTTTTGGATCGTGGGATTATAGTTCTCGATCTCAGTCATATACTCATATTTGCTCTAGGATCTCATGTTGGGTTTAAATTAAGAGATCGAACTAAGATACATACACAGCACTAAGAACACTCAAGTATTTTTTTTGTTAGTTTTAGAAAGACTAATTTTAACTCTAAGGACTGGTAGCTACTGTAACTCTGTAAGTACCGAGCGAGATTGCATATCCGCAGTTCTTATCCAAAATATAAAATAAAGTGAAGGCCTGAATTTCCGAGTTAGGTGTTGTCGATATTCTCTACATTGTAAGCATATATACAATTAATTCATTCATATGTCTAATAGATTACTTGTGATGTTATATGTGTTCGATCAGATCTTGTGCAGACAAACGCGTCTAGATGAAGATGTCTACAATCAACTCCTTCAGAAGGCCACTGATGAGGGTTATGATGTGAAGAAGCTCCATAAAACACCACAAGCTGAACCTCCACCAGAGGGAGAAGGCCCCAAGGACACAAAGGGCGTTTGGTGGATCAAATCTATATTTGGAAAATAGTTTTGTTATCTGTATACTAGCTTTTATGGGAAATTAAAATGATCTTATTAAGCTCTGAGATGTAACTTATGATCTACTGTTGATGTGATGTTTTGTCACTGTTCTTGTAATGTATTTTTTTGTTTGTTTGATAACCGGGTGTCCGGGCCAGTTTAGGCGCACCTCGAGTCTTCGACTAATCCCGGGCCCGGGTTGGAAATTCTTGTAATATATTTTCACCATAAATTACCGACTTCAAAAAAGAATATATATTATATTAGTAAACGTTTGTTTCATTATGTTTTGTTTTGCACGAATGATGCCATTGGTACATACACCAATGAAGATGTTTTGCATCCCCCATTATCCAATCGCATTATTTCATTTCCATGCTTTTACTTGCTTTGAAACAATAGAAACAGTCATGAATCCTTTTCAGTCTTCACAGCCATCCTCTCCCTCTTGCACCAAAGGTCCAAATGCCACTCTATTGTTTTTAAATATTCTAACTATTTTAAAGAGAATTATTCGGTGAATAGTTGCATTTTTCAATTATATTTCTATCCAGTTTCAATTATTACAATTAGAGTTATAAAGATATTTTGTAATAATATAGGTGCTCTTACTAGGGTTTTCAACTCACTTGAAATTGTTCAAAATATAGGGGTTATTACTTTCAAAATTTATCAAATTGTAGAAAATGCTATGCTTCTATGTTCTCCTTGTAATTTCGTTTCTTCCTAATTTTACAATATTGCCCTCAATTTTACAAACATTTACAATATTACCATTATTTCATTTCCATGCTTTTACTTGCTTTGAAAAATTAGATTTTTTGTCATGTAAAATTCAGGGCGTTTCTTCCTAGGCCCAAATCAACTTGTTGAAAATTAGATTTTTTGACTGCCTCTCCCTATTTTACGATATTATATTGTCATCCGTTTTACAAACATTTGTGATATTACCACATACTCAAAGTTAGATTTTTGTAGTGCCCGACCCAAAGTTACTGACTTCACACGTGGCATAGACACGTGCCAGTTAACTAGTTTGTTTGTAATTATCATAGTTGTTCGCTTTATTTAATTTTTTTCCATTAATTAACATCAAACATGATTCACATTCTCGCCAACATTACTTGTGTTCCTCTTTTCACGGGGTACTTCCTTTATACTATTTTCCTATAAAACAAAGCAAGGGTGGAATATTGCATATGAGATTGTACCAATTGCTTGCACTCAATCTACGCCCCATGAGACAGGTTTCTTTTTAATCCTATTAATTATATTAATTATGTGATGGTAAATATTCCAATAATAGTTCAATTGAGACAGGTTTCATTTTAATCCTATTAACTTTTTATCTGAAAAGTTTCCTTACACGTTGGTATTATGACCATAGTACAAAATATCCGATATATCACGATATTTGGGGATATCTATCCAGATTTTAGAAAAAGATATATAAATATCACGATATGTTCAGAGATATATACGACTGTAAATATTGATGATATTTCAACGATATTTATGATATTTGTGATATTTAGAGATATTTTATGATATTTTATGTATATAACAATTTTATTTAATATTTACCATTATATTTCAAATAAATATAAATAATGTATCATGATATATCAAAAAATATCCACAATATCCATGATATTTGTCGATATTTTAGATATATCAATGATATTTGCATGTGAAACAATGTCTAATATCCCCAACGAGGGGGATATATCTACAATACATATCCAAAAATTGAATATCGATAAATACCTATATGCTGATATTTTGTACTATGAGTATGACAACTAAATTAAACTAACATTCCTTGTCGAAAACTAGAATTTCCTTTTGGAGCCTAATTACTTGATTTTGTATTGATTAGCTATATATATATATATATCTTTTCCTGAAAAATTGATCTCAACCACCACATAGTTTTCACAAGATTTAATCCTAGCCGCCACTCAGAACAGTCCTATTATGTTATATACTAGTTAATGGCCGTGCCTTTGGCATAGATTTTATAAAGAGATATTTTACCGAGTGTGATTTAAAATTTCACATGCATTTATTGTAATAATGGAAAAGAAAATTTGATAAATTAATGTATTCGTGAAGTCTAATGACCGTCTAAACTATCTTTGATAACTGATATTGAAGAGGAGTCTCCACCACATAAACAGACCAACGCATTGAACACAGTTGCTTGCTACTAAAGTCAATTAGTGTGCAAAGCTATATGAGAGATATATCATCTATTGAAGGCTGATCCGTAACTGGTAAAAGCCAGTGTTTAAATTAATGAAACCACAAAGTGGGTCACCAAAAAAAAAATATATATTTGTTTATAGAGAATTATAATTATGAAATACTAATATTGCGTCAACTTGATTTTTTCTTTAGCGCCAACAACCAAGCCATTGCGATGTCCATTAGCTCACCAAAGAAAGGAGAAAACTGCGGGAGATATTGTCATAGCATACCTGTTAAAGTCAGGGGCAACTAATTATATGGGAAAGTGAGGCGGAAACACGTTTCAACATAAGAGAACTCCAATTAGGTCTTAGAACACCTAATCCATATGGTTACTGGTGAGTATAAGGGTCACTTGTAGACTCTCTATGCATGTTTTAAAAGGTATCCATAAGATTGCAGACTTCATTACAACAGCAAGGTGGACAGACTTTAGTACAACTCTCCATGATTTTGAAGCAAAAAAAAAACCTGAACTGAGTTATCATTTTTTCCGACATAATGTCAAAAAAGTAATAATGTATTACCTTAATCACTTAATGACCCCTAGTTGACATTTTGCGTGTGTACATTTTCATCAATCTTTTTTTTTGTATAAAAGTAAGATATCCGTCAAAAAATAGTTAAAACTACATATTGGTCTAGGTATGCACACCGTTTGGCTTGCACCTAGAGCCTCATAAATTGTTTACATTGAATGTACATTTGGCAACAAGATGTTGTGCCTTTCACACACCTAGAATGTAAACGGTGTAGATTAGCAGTATATCCTAAGGTCATAACGAAATTCCAATGCCGAGGCATTGATAATTAATTAAAGTTGGCATTCCCACACTCATCCATCAAAAACCGTAAAATACTTAACTGATGAATTGAGCTAAAGAAAAATCTATATCTAGAGAAAAAAAATTAAGGATCGAGTATTAACATACATCAGGTACATTCCTAAGCCACCCATGTGCAAATCTGCTCCAGCATCCTTCCCCAATGCATTTCTGTTGCGTTCTGTTGTAGCATGGTGACTGTACATATGCCGAAATAGGATAGGGTTCTATTGATAAAAAAGTTGTATCACAGATAATTTCAACTAAACGAAGTTTTACAGAATATGGCCCATATATGTTATGTTAACTGTTTATACGACAAAACGACTCAATTTCGAATCAATTCGACCATAAAACTGAAATTGATATCGAATGATAGTTTTACTTGATAAAAGTCAGCGACAGTATAAGATCAGGCCTTTAGCTTTGGCTTTGCATACATCCATTTTGATCTAACCTTCTAGTTCACCTTGTTTGCTTGGAATGCCTTTTTTCTGCTTCGGCAAAATTAGACTCAACACAATAAAATTCCATTCCAATTCATTTGGCCTCACCAGTCCCTTCGATAAGGGCTGCACACTGAGTTACATAGCTACTGTCTACACCAAGTCCCTCAGTAAAAGAAACTGTTCTGACTTCTGAGTAATACACCCCCAGCATGCTACCCCTGGATTATCTTTAAAGTATTCATCATTTGACATATGTTATGAAGCTAAAATTTACTCTAAACTTGTGAATACTTTTCTTGTTTGGATTTTTTCTCATAACTAAATCCCAAGGAATCTAAAAATAATGAGAATGGTATATACATTACAACATAATATGAGGTCCTTTAAATATAAGGATTATTTGATACCTAATCTCGTGTATCCTCAATTTTATGCCCAAGCCCTTTTCAAGTAAGGAGTACATGATCTAAGCTAGTTCAGTCTTTGCCCCTTGTGATCATTAGTAGTAGAAGATGCATAATGCTCAAATATAAGGCCATTTTTAGTATGAGTAAATTTATAATTCCATTTAGAGTAAACAAACCAAAAACAACATATCAAAAACTTATTATTTCAAATATAATAGAGAGTTCATGATAGGGTGGGTAGTAAAACTTTGAGCAATTTGAATAAATCACATCATATAGTCCTACACGAAAATGAGGTGGTGGGGGCTGCTTATCTGACAATTCTTCCAAAAAGAAAGAGAAGGAAAACATTAAAGCAGCCTACAGGAAAATGGCAAAAGGAATAATGTTAAGATTCAACTATAAAGCCATATCTCAATCCACAAACTCATACTTGTAGAAGGCTATGGACTTTCTGAACTAAATGAAGAATCTTAATTGAAACACTATGATCCCCTTAAATTGGCGTAAATGCGTTTATACCCATGTTAAGAAGCTGCTCCCCAAGATTATAGATTGTAAATCAGTTGCACGATAAGAAAATAAACATGTAGTATTGAAGTTAAGAAATCATTAGGCTAAACTCGCAAATACCAAATCTCAACGCCATCATAATGTTACTAAAAGTAGAATATCATCACACTTCTATAAAGAAAAAATAATTGGAATTCTTTGGCCAAAAGCGTCTTTCATTCACCACGACCATTACATAAACTTCGGAGAAAAATAAGAACGAAGATATAAACAATTGATTGGAAATTGAAAATAAAAAGGACCTCAATTGATGAAACCTTTTAGAGAAATTAGAAATTGACTTGCAAAATTAACCATTGTATCATGCGCCATTTTAAAGTGGAGAAGTAAGATCGCTTTTTTTCTTCGTTGAGAACTTTGAGCATTGAAGGGCTTTTGTGAGCTTTGGAGAATGAAAGTTTTTTTTATTCATTTTCACAATTAAAACTCAAATTAATTTCTAATCCTATTTGGTTGCATTGTAACCCTTGATTTATCCACCGTTAGATCAAATCCCAACCGTTGGCTATAAAATAATAATCCCCACATAGGCCAAACCTTTTAAATCCCCTCCGTGTTTGGGCACTCACAAAGTTAGTGGCTTCTTAGGATTAGTAAGCAAACACATGCACTCCTTCAAATAGTTTTAATTTTTATTTGAATAGATTACATTCGAGTCATTTTAATTGACATTCTAATCGACCAAATTCATCCATATAATATAAAATAAGCAAGATAATAGCAAGTGAAAAAGCAAAGCCGACTCACCGACAATCCCAAATTGGAAGGAGATAAATTTTTACTTCAAGAGATGAAAACAATTTGGGAAAGATCTATAACGTGCTTCTGAACCTAATTCACTGGAAACGACAAAAAACAAATATTAGTGAGGAACTGCATATTTTTTCGTATGAATAATCAATGATTATCTGATGAATATTTAGTATCAGGTAACAATTCAAACTCAATGAGTGTATAGGACCTATTGATGACATGTGGAGTCAGAGGTACAAAAGGGTTGTACGCAGAATTGTGAAGAGAAAACCTGATGCAGCGGATCAAGTCCGCGGTAACCTAACTGCCGAGAACTGCCATATAGGGAGTGGGACAGGTGGAGAGCTAGAAGGCGAGGGATGGATAGGAGATGAACGAACCTGATGAGAGGGGGAGTTGGGAAAAAAAGGGAGAGTATAAAAAGAGGAGAGAGGGGAGAGAAAAAGGAAGATAGGAGAGAGAGAGATTGTAATTTTTTGAGTATACATTTTGGCGCCGTCTGTGGGGAGAGTGAGATAAAATGGCCACCATAACAAAAAAAGGAGTAGGAAGACCTAGAAAAGAAATTATTCGAGAGGTAGTAGAGGAAGTGGTGAGCGAAGAAAGAGAGGTGGGTGGAGAGGAAGAGATATCTGATGTGGCGGCAGACGCCACCAGACTTATGCAAGAAGAAATAGTTAGGTTAAGGAACGAGAACGACGAGTTGAGAAAGGAAAGAGACACCGCACAAGATGACATGGAACAGGGGGATCATCGGGGCAGTGAGATGGAAGGGGAAAATGAGGTATACCAGTCCTGGGGAGTAGATCCAGTAGAGGGCATCACGCTGGAAGTAGTACAGGCAATGATTAAGAAAGATAGAGAAATGAACCGTGCGGTTGAAAAAGTGAACCAAAGTGCTGCTCAAAAGGAGGTTGCTAACCTCAATAAGAATCCACTGGCGGATTCGATTTGGAATTCGGAGGTACCTAAGAGATTTAGTCAACCAAGATTTGAAAGGTATGATGGGAAGGGTGACCCAACTGATCATTTGCATCATTTTAGACAATAGATGCCATTGTGGCAAGAAAATAAGTATGATGGACTGCGCTGCATGATGTTCCCTGCAAGCCTTAAGGGGGGAGCCTCGGATTGGTACTACCGCTTATCTTCGCGGAGCATCAGTAGATTTGAAGAGCTAGAGCGTGCCTTCGTGGACCATTTCATCCACCAGAAACGGAGGGTAGTGGATATCGCGGCATTATTTAACATCAAACAGAGGTCAGCGGAATCATTAAGGGAATTTCTGTGCAGATTCAAAGAAGAGACCCTGAGGGTGGAGAATCTGGATGAGCATACCGCGGTCATTGCATTTCAGCACGACTTGAGGCAGGGGACTAGGGTCCACGAGTCGGTGTCAAAAATCGAAATCACCACTCTGCACGCTCTATACCCAAAGGTAGAAAAATATATTCGGTACGAGGACATAATGCAAAGAAATGCGAGAGAACAAAAGAGATCTGGGAAGGCAGTGCAGGCGGTGGATAAAGATGATCGAAGAGATAGGGGAAAGAGAGAAGAGAGAGAAGGGGGATCCTACAGAGGGGAAAGTCGTGGACCCAAAAGAACTGGAGATTGGAACAGGAGAGGTATTCGCGAAAGAAAGCCGTACCGTGAGATTAAACAAACACCTCTTAATAGGCCATTAGAGGAAATCTTGCCACTTATCAAGGGGTTGTAGCATTATGAAGGACCGCGGAATACACCTGGAGAGATTGAGGGGAAACCTTTTTGTGCCTATCATCAGATTAGGAACCACGCCACTAACGAATGTTATGCTTTGAAGTGGCTGGTGGAAAGAATGATTGAGAAGGGGATGCTCATAGAATATGTCGCAGAGGTTCGTCATGCGGAGAGAGGGCAGGCTCCTGCTAGGATCTTGGGAACAATAAATGTCATTTACAGTGGAGAGACACTCGGAAGAAATGCCCACCGAGACAAGATAAGAAGAACAGCGAGCTTACAGCAGGTAAATGAGGTGGCAAGCATGCTGCGGTTAGTTTCAGGAACCGCGATTGACGAAGGAAACATAATGTTCACACCGAAAGACTTGGAATCAGTGATTTTGCCGCATGAGGATGCTTTGGTGATTACCATAGCAATGGGTAATTATCTAGTGAACCAAGTGTTGATAGACTGCGGAAGTTCGGTAGATCTATTGTTTAAAGGGGCCATGGAAAAGATGAACATAGATAAGGATCAATTGAAGGTTTCTAAGACCAATTTGTATGGCTTCAATGGTAGCATGACAGAACTTATGGGGGAGTTAACGTTGCCAGTAACAGCAAGTCCGACGACGGTATTCACCAGGTTTATGGTGGTAGATACGGGGTCCCAATATAATGCCATTCTAGGGAGAAGATGGATTCATGAAATGAAGGCCATTCCGTCGACCTATTATCAGGTGATCCACTTCCCCGCGAAAGGGGGGAGTGTACGAAATAAGGGGGGATCAAGTCCGCCTGCAGAATATACACCAAGTGACGGTAAAAAATATGGTCCATGGAATAGGGGGTGAAAAACCGACACACGAGAAAGAAGAAGCGTAGCAATTACAGGAGGCGGACTTGACTGAAGGATGTGAGTCTCCTCAGGGACCGAAAACTCTGGATGAGATTGAGATCGTGAACCTGGGGGTGGGAGAGGAAGAGAAGTTTACTTCGGTCGGATCGGACTTGCCAGAGGAATGGAAAGTCAAACTGGTACAGTTATTGACCGAGAATGCTGACATATTTGCATGGGCGATTGAAGATATCACAGGGATAGATCCAGAGTTCGCTTGGCATCACTTGCATATGAAGGAAGGTGCGAAGCCTGTAAGACAGAAGATGAGAAGTGTAAGACCCAAATACGCGGAAGGGATTCGCGAGGAGGTTATATGGCTTAAGGGTGCGGGGATAATCAGGGATGTAGAATGTACGGAATGGCTGTCCAACGTTGTCACTGTTCCAAAAAAGAACGGCAATGTCAGAATGTGTGTTGACTTTACAAACGTGAATAAAGAGTGCCTTAAAGACTATTATCCTATGCCGCGAGTGGATGAGTTAGTAGATAGAACTGCTGGTTTCAAGGTGTTCTCTTTCATGGATGCATCCATGGGATATAACCAGGTCACGATGTTGTGAGAAATGCCAGAGATTTGCACAACTCATCCATTCCCCAGCAGAGCCGCTGCATAATGTGTTTAGTCCGTGGCCATTCGCTATGTGGGCACTGGATATAGTGAGGCCTTTGCCCATGGCAAGTGGCAAAAGAAGATTTATGTTGGCCGCCACTGATTATTTCACCAAGTGGGTGGAGGGAGTGGCACTACAGCAAGTCAAAGAAGAGAATGTGAAGAAGTTCCTTTGGGAGAACATAATATGCAGATTCGGATTGCCCTATACAATCATTGCAGATAATGGAACACAATTTATTGGGGGAAAGGTACATCAATTCCTTCAAGCCTACAAAGTGAAACAAGGGTTCTCGGCATCATACAATCCGGAGGGAATGGGTCAAAATTTGAGGCATCAAACAAAATCATCATGGACAATTTAAAGAGAAAGTTGGAAGACGTAAAAGCGAGCGTGGGCTGATGAATTGAATCATGTTTTATGGGCTTATCGCACCACCACATCGCTGGACTTCGACGAATGAATCACCATTCGCGAATGGCATATGGAGTAGAGGCTGTCATACCAGTGGAAATGATAGAGAAAACGACAAGAACCAGGGCCGTGGAAATGGGTCTTAATGAAAAGATATTAGCCATTGAGTTGAATATAATTGAGGAAAAGATACTACCGCGATAATGGCACAATGGAGGAGTATCATAGAAGGCTACAGAGACAGTATGATAAACGAGTAAAGCCGCGGGGATTCATGATTGGGGACTTGGTGCTGCGAAGGGTTACCCCAGCCACTAAGAAGGAGCATGACGGCAAACTAGGACCCAACTGGGAAGGACCGTATGTCGTGGATAATGAAAAGGAACCGCACTTACAAGATTGAAATGCTGGCAGGGGTAACGATTGAGAAACAATGGAATATAAGAATGCTGAAGAAATTCCATGAAAGAAGTAGTGTGTAGCTTTCGGTGGGGCAAGAAAATTTTGTTTTTTGTATATATATTGTGTGTGGAATTCTAAGTCAATGAAACAAAGAATGCATTCCTGGCGCAATAGCATGAATACTGGTTAATCAAAGACAGCGGGGGGGATGATCCCTTCGCGGACACAACGTTCAAATCAAACTAGGGGAAAAATAAGTGCCCCCATCAGGCTTCACAGCCGTTCAAAATGAGCGGGGGAGACGAGCCCTTCGCGGACTTCACGTCTGAATCAATCAAGGGCAAAATGAGCTGCCCCATATGAGGCTTCACAGCCGTTCAAAGACATCGGGGGGGATGAGCCCTTTGCGGACGAAACGTCCGAATCAAACTGGGGGTAAAATGAGTGCCCCCATCAGGCTTTGCATCCATTAAGAGAGCGGGGGATGAGCCGCCCGCGGACGCCTGCGCGCCTGAATCAAACTGGGGGCAAACTGAGCTACCCCTATCAGGCTTCACAGCCGTTCAAAAAGAGCGGGGGACGAGCCAGCCAGCGGGACTCAACATCCGAATCAAACTGGGGGCAAACTGAGATGCCCCTATCAGGCTTCACGGCCGTTCAAAAAAAGAGAGCGGGGGGACGAGCCCTTCGCGGACACCACGTCCGAATCAAACTGGGGGCAAACTGAGCTGCCCCTATCAGGCTTCACAGCCATTCAAAGAGAGCGGTGGGGATGAGCCCTTCGCGGATGCAACGTCCGAATCAAACTGGGGGCAAATTGAGCTGCCCCTATCAGGCTTCACGACCGTTTAAAAAAAAAAAAAAAAGCGGGGGGGACGAGCCCTTCGCGGACGCAACATCTGAATCAAGCTTGGGGCAAAATGAGCTGCCCCATTAGGCTCCACGGCTTATCAAAGACAGCGGGAGAGGAGCCTTTGCGGACTGAATATCCAAATCAATAATGCAGCAAACTTAGGTAAAAAAAAAAAAAGAAAAAAGAAAAGAACTCTAACGCTAAAGAGGTAAAAAGTACATTCAAGGGGAATTAGATTGGCTAACAGAAACTTGGAAGTGAAAACGGTGACATTAAAAACCTCTTTGGGCTTACCCAGAAATACAGGCGAAGTATATAATACAAAAAGTGCAATAAGTCATAGTAGAGGGATTACAACAAACACAAAAACATAAGTTTCGCTTAGAAAACAACATGAATTCAAATGTGTTACTACTGCCCTTCAGTTGCATCCTTCGGAGTGGACGCCAAATCCCCTTCACCAGAGGAAGGATGATCGTTATCCAAGTCAATGGAAGAGGCAACCACACTGGATGTGGGTAGAGGCATCCCTTGAGTAGCAGCATCAGTGAGAGAAGGGACCTGAATGGGAGCGGGCAGGGGAACAGAGGCTGGAATATCTGCTGCTGGAGTGGGAACGGGAAGAAGCCAGACGCAGTGAGAGCTTCAAGCTGTTGTTTAAATTCATGGCTAATCTTCTTCTCGGCTAGACTACGAAATCGGTTTGCAGCCTCCGCCACAACCTTGTCTACAGCGGCTTGAGTTGCTATCTTACCCGCCGCTTTTTGGCCCTCGAGTTTGGAGGTAACACCGGACACATAGTCGCGATGCTTCTCTTCAGCCAGCTGGAGCGCCTTTTGATTCTTCACGGCTATTATTCGAAGATCGTTACGATCTTTCTCCAACTTGGCGTACTTGGCCTTCCAGCCATCAGGGCCTTCGATCTCTTGCTTCACGGTCTCCAGTGATTCCAGTGTGTTGGTTAGGCCGCGAACCACGTAGCCAATGTCCAAACTCAACTGAAAAGAATGATTGGTTACTAAACTATCCAAATGAAAAGATAAGTTGCAAGGAGAAAAATTTATACCTTTTCCCAGCCATGGTAGATGGAAGCTCTATGCGAAGCAAACGAGCTAGAATCTCCATAGGCTTGGTCTTTCGGAAGATGCGAGCTGAAGAAAAGAGAGGCCGCAACAGCGGTGTTTTCTAGGGCCGAGTCACGGGTTGTTATATCCCGTTCCCTGGCCCTGAATTGAGGGCGCCATATGTTAATGGCCCCAGATGGCAAAGTCCCAGATAGGTAGGGTTCTTTACCAAGACGTCGTGTAGGACCAGTTGGTCGCAACGGTACAGATGTGGGTTCAGTGAAAACAGGAGCAGCGGTTCTAGCCTTTTTGGCTAGCGGACTCTTGGCTGCAGCTTTGGGGGCCTCCTCCCCGTCCGAGTCACTTTCCCAAAGTTTGAGCTTATTAGTGGCCATGGCAGCGTCAGGTACCGCGGATGAAGGTTGAATAAATTTGTCTTCCCAATCCGCTGCGGCAGAGTAGGAAGAGGGGGCGGTATTATGAGTAGCGGAATGAGATTGAGCGGCAGCTCGTTGGGCAACGGCTTTGGAGTGAGATAACTTGTTGGTGTACTTGAAGGACTTGAAGGCCTTTCTTTTAGGGCGAGGGGATGATTTGGGAAGTCTTTCTTTGGGCGGTGCTGGTCGGTAGAGCGGACCTTGATAGTTACCAATTATTTTCAATGAAGGATTAAGGAGAAGAGGGTTGCCCTTGTCTGAATCTATACCAAGAACTTCACACTGGGCACTTCCCAAATCACAGAGCCTTTGGAAAATTGCTGATGAGACGCCGGTGTAAATTTTAGATCGCGAATCAGGGCTCCAACCTGCGGTCCGCAGAAGAAAGATGAGTTAAAAGCAAGTTAGGAAAAGGCACTGCGAACCAAAAGATGTTACGTACCACTAGAAAGGAAACTGAGATGCCTTAGAGAAACTTCAGAGGAAAGATCCGCGGATAGAAAACTACTGGACACATATAATGGATAATAATGCCATACTTTGTCAGAAGTAGTAATGTGGAGGACAAAGGACTTCTTCTGTGGGCGGGTACAAAAGGATTGGTATCCCATTTACCAAATTTGGTACTTTTTCTTTATATAATAATGAGCTATTATGTCGCAAAGTTGGATTTTGGGGGAATTGGTTTTGTTGTAGAAATTCGCAGCGTATAAGATGCGCCAAAAGTTGTCAATGCCTTGGCATGGGGGGATGTTGAAATGGTTACATACCTCGACATCTAGAGGAGTTAAGGGAAACCGCGAAACCGCGCTTATCCGGGCTTATGGTAGCGATGAGACAACCGAGCCGCAGTGTGACTAGATGTGGGAAATGGGTAACGCCCGGCACGTGCTCAAGGATCACGTCGGCTGGGATGCCGTAAGTAGTTTTAACGGCATCTAAGTTAGGTCTACAGCGATATGAAGGTGGGGGAGGAAGAGTGGCTTTCCTTCCTGAAGTGGAAGGTTCCGCGGCAGGTCCAGAAGTGTCAGAAGCCGTGGATTCAGATCGTTCCGTGGTATGACCGCTAGATCTGGAGGTGGAGGACGCGGATCCCCCGGAGTGAGTGCCTGAGGTACTCACAGATTCGGATTCCGACATGATAGAATCCAACAAGTTGGAGAGCCCCAACGAAGGGAAATAAAGGAACAGTTACACGAATAAGCGTAATCGGGTACAAAGGACAGGAGCAAAGAGGATGAAGAAAAACCTAAGGTAACAAGCAGCAAAGAGCAACGAAAATGAAGAACGGTGAAGGAAACTCGAACCTTGAGCGGCCAAAAATCCACCGGAAATGATAAACAGTGAGAAGGAGGAGCAGAGTGAGAAAAGTGAGAGGGTTTAGAAGAAAGAGAGATGTTTGAGCGGGATACTAAGCGGCAGGGGTAAAAACGTAATATCAGTAGGAAAAAGGACCAGAGGAAAAAGGACACGTGGGTCCTTGAAAATCGAAAAGGCAGGTTCGATGCGCGTGCGCCGAAAAGATAGCTTTCCTACACGTGCACTTTGGCCACGTGGATGAGGGAGCACATGCAAAGGGGGTGCATGCCAGAGATGGAATATTTGGAGGGGGAGGTTTGGGATGATTCTCGGAACCGTAGACAGTCCGCGGACCATAAATGATACCGCGAAATGTCAACGGGACCGAGAGGGGCATCTGTATAGGACCTATTGATGACATGTGGAGTCAGAGGTACAAAAGGGTCGTACGCAGAATTGTGAAGAGAAAACTTGATACAGCGGATCAAGTCCGCGGTAACCTAACTACCGAGAACTGCCATATAGGGAGTGGGACAGGTGGAGAGCTAGAAGACGAGGGATGGAGAGGAGATGAACGAACTTGATGAGAGGGGGAGTTGGGAAAAAAAGGGAGAGTATAAAAAGAGGAGAGAGGGGAGAGAAAAAGGAAGATAGGAGAGAGAGAGATTGTAATTTTTTGAGTATACAATGAGCTTATGCGAACTTTCGGAATGAAAATAATAAAAGTTGCAAAAAAAAGAAAAAAAAAAAGAAACTTAAACTGGGGAAGCCCCAATTTGAAAATAATTGATTAAATTGGGTGAGCAAGTTCAAAATAACTCGGTGAAGATGACAATTGTATTACCTACTGTGTGTACTTGAAAGGAGTTCCATTTCACAAAATAAATTGAGAAAAATAGAAAAACGAAATAGGAAGAAATTGAGTTATGAGCGAAATCCAAAAAAAAAACGGAATGAGGAGAATAACCCTTGAGAATTTAGTGGACGTCTCTTTTCCAGAGTCAACGTTTCGTCAAAATCAGAATTACTTTGACTATGAAGCTCGAGAGTATTGTGATTGAAATTACAATTAGAGTGTCCATTCGGTTTCAATAATTCGGACACAAATAACTCCTAATCTCATTCGGTAGATTGGGTGTTGGAAGCATACCAACACCGTTATGGGTGCCGCATGTTCCTTTATAAGTTTGGGTTTTTTCTTTTAAACATGAATTCAAGGAAGAAGAAGTGAATTAGTAGGGATGATGCATACTTGAACCTCGAGTTAACATTTGTCCGTAAATATACATACTTTGATAAAAAAAAAAAAATTATATGATTACCTCGACCGCAGTCACCTTGTTTGCTTGGACTTGCTCCAAAGATACTTGTCGAGAAGCTTTCACATTCCTTCTAAAAAAAAAAAAAATGTAGGAGGGCTGACAAATAAGTAAAAAAGAGAAATCAAACCCGAAATAAATGAGTCTTTAACAGCTAATTAACAATAACTGGTGTTATCACCACACACACAATAACATAAGCACACTGAGCGGCTTAAGTTGCGCAAGTCTGTCAATGCTTGAAATAATTGAGAATCCAAATTAAGTAATTTTACTTTCATTTCTTTATTTTTCAAAAACCAAAGACCAAGACATCAATCGACCTTCCTTTCCGACAATCAAGTAAGTGACATAGTAGGAACTTAACTTGTGTAACAATTATGATAAACGAATTTCACTATCCAATTTTTTTTAGTAATATAATTGCAAAATCAGAGGAAAAATATTGGAGGGTTCACATTCCTTTGTTAGAACTTAGAAGATAACAACCGATATCCCTTTCGACAATCAACTCGATAATTGATCAATTGAGCGAGATATCAACCGATCTTCCATAACGACAATCAAGTAAGCAAAATAGCAGGAGTAACTTAAGTAAAGAACCAAAACGCCGGAGGTTTTCACAACTAAGCACATCCGAAGTTTAAAAATAAATAATGAAAGAGATACTTGACGTACCAAATAGAACTAATGGAAGGAAACCAAAATATGGGAGAAGAAGAGGAGCCGATTGAAACGCCTAATATTTGATTGAGCTATAGCGTTTGGTAATTGGATGTAATAGAAATGAATCACCAAGCAAGGTACATAATTTTTCGAGCTAAAGGAGAATCGATCAGGAGACAACCATTGTGCATGTAAAGAGTTTGAAGCGTAAGGTTTACTTTTTAACTGTTAATATAATGTGAGGGGGAGAGGCAGAACGATTGGGTTTGCCGTTTATTTCACATTTCAGAATTTAATTAATTAATTGTCAGGCTAATTTCGCTCACATTGTGGCGCATTGATATTTTGTTGAAGAAGGTAAACACGTATAGAGATAAAAAGTAACTTGGAGAACCCGAAGGGTTTATTGGAATAAAGAAATGTAGGTTTATTGGAGCCGAATTATTTGTGCTAATTAATTACTCATTAATTCTTTTCTAATTTTACACGTGCCTTAGGTTTTGACCCTTGATTTATACCCCCTCAAATTGAAACCCAGCCGCGAGTCAGAAATCGAGCTGTTTTGTTAAGTAGATGAAATAAATCCTAAAACCTTAGATTGCATGCAGGAGACATATAAGCCTTAGGCACGCACTCTTTTAAATTTATGGCTAAAAAATGACTGAAATAAATGACACCCTAAACACGTGTATAAAAGACTATATAGCCCCCTAAATCATATACTCTTTCATCACTATGCTACTTTTAAGAAGGTTATAGTATATTTGATTCTTCTACCTTGTTATCCAACCTCACAATTTGCTCTAGTTCTTGAGACATTCTTGATTAGGTGGTGTCGTTGCAAATGCCATTCCTTTGTAGTTGGCGATGTTGTAGACCTATTGGAAAGGAAAATTTAGAGATCATGAGCATAGAATCCACCTCAATTAAACTTTGACCTGTTAAGTAGACCGAACTCAATGAAATTCAAGTGAATTTGGCAATGCGACCTAGGACATTATAATCTGATTTGAGTGTTTATTAACGTGAATTAAATAACCACTATCCTCAATCATTCGATTATAAATTACGATCTAGCGACTTGTATAGGGGAGAAAAAATAGAAAAATAAAACACCACACAATTAATTCACATCACATTAATGTAATTCAACTAATGAAAAGTACGATGGTTTAAATATGATGAACTTGACACTAACTTTGATACGTCCTATGCACAATTGTGTGAACCAAAATACTATAGAGAAATCAAATTTCAATACATAAATAATTTAGATATAATTTGTAACCTCATGCATAAAAAAAATATAAGAGAAATCTAACACACACACACAGATATTTTCACGACTCATGGGTCATTAAAGAGTTGTAGGAAAGAAAATAAGCTAGCAGCTATTCATAATTGGCCAAGGTCCATAATGATCGATCCCCGCATATAGTAAGCAAGCGACAATTTTGATATGGCTGGACTTGAATGCAAAGTAAAGGACTTATGGGTCATTAAAGAGTTGTAGGAATGAAAATGAGCTAGCAGCTTTTCATAATTGGCCAAGGTCCATATTGATCGATCCCTACATATAGTAAGCAAGCGACAATTTTGATATAGCTGGACTTGAATGCAAAGTAAAGGGCTTTTAAACATTTCTACTTCTCAGTTTGTTTTTGCTAATGTCAGTTTGTTTTTCTCTGAGTAAAGCATTGCAATTCAAAGTAAAAATATTTAACATAAACCTTTGCATGTGACATTTACAAAGTATATCCTAAAGCAGTCCATAAAACACGCAGAAAGATACACGATTTGCATGGGCTTGGAGGGTGCCTAGACTTGAATGCAAAGTAAAGGGCTTTTAAACAGTTCTACTTCTCACTAACAACAACAAAGTAAGGTTGTTTTTGCTAATGCCAGTTTGTTTTTCTCTGAGTAAAGCATTGACATAAACGTTTGCATGTGACATTTACAAAGTATATCCTAAAGCAGTCCATAAAACACGCAGAAAGATACATGATTTGCATGGGCTTGGAGGGTGCCTAGAAGGATTTCTTGATATTATATTGCTATTCAGTGAAGGGTTTAATGATAAAATTTGACCCAACACATAGCTGAAGCATCCCATCAAATATTTGAACGGTAATGTGGAAATAGTATAACTGGTTCCACTAAATGATGCCTATAGCCAACTACCCTGCTACTTGCTACTTCACTTCAGTTTTCAAGGACTATTGCTCTGGGATCCATTCCCTCAACCTTCATTAACTTCCATCACAATCACAAAAGCTTATAAGAGTATTTAAACATCAATCTATTGGAGAAGAAAAGGAAATTAGATAGATATATATAACTTATGTAGGATGGTTTTATTTGCATAGAAAACAAATAAACTAAATACTGTTTTTACTTTTCAAAATTAACAGAGAAAAGTCGAGAATTACCGGAGATACCTGAGATGATTTGCGATATACCCGAGATGGAGGGGGCGGAATAGAGCAGTCAAAACCGTGACCTTTCCTTCTTAGCTTGAGAAAGGAGAAAATGACATAATCAAATTAGAGAAATACCGAAGGAAGCAATCATTGGAAAGAAGACATATAAGTAAGTGAGGTACCTGGTAGAAATCTTAAAACCATATCTTATGCTTACCATCAAGAATTTTAGAGATAGGAGATAGAAGTTCGCATAGCATAAATAGCATAAGAAGTGAAGGGACTTTTGATGGAGATTGGTGTTTAGAAAAAAACGTGCGCCCTTTTTTTTTTTTTTTTGCCTTTGTTGAGAACTTCGAGGGCTTTGGAGAACGGAGAGCGAAGGGTTTTGTGAGCTTTGGAGAATGAAGGGTTCAAGCTTTGGAGAACTTAACCGGTTTTTTTTTTTTATTTATTCAATTTCGAATTAAAACTCTAATTAATTCCTAATCCACATGGTGCATTGTGGACCCTCGATTTATACCCACGAAACTCAATCCGGCCGAGAAGGGAAAGGCTTTGTTTTGTTAGATAGATTGGTTGTATGCAAATTGTATTATATATTCTTATTTATAAATCATCCTGGAGTTTTAAAACGAACTTGGCCTTGGTATATATTTTGGCTTTTTACATGTTAAATGTGCAACTTTCCTTCCACCGTACAAGCCTTTAAGTAGGTTTAACTGTTTAAGGGAGTGTTTTAATCAATTTATGTGGTTCTATCATCTTTGCAACATTCCAACTTTAAAACATTAATTGTTGCTATATATGTGGCAGCAACATTATGAACAACGTCTTAGTGGATCATCAGTAGAAGGAAAGTTGAAAGTTGGTGCTTTCTACCAGTTGTCTTGGTGTAACTAGGGATGTCCAAACGGGTACCTGACCCGGCCTAAACCCGATTTTTTGGGTTTTGAACGGGTATCGGGTTATCCGGGACCGGCCCTGTTCTTTGTGGGTCGGGTTCAGGTTCGGGTTCGGGTATTTGTTGGATACATGTGACCAAACCCTACCCTAACCCTATTTTTTGGGTACTCGTCGGGATCGGGTTTCGAGTATCATAAAACCCGGAATATAGAACAATCCAACCACTTTCTTTTCAAGTTTTCCCACTTCAAGATCTAAAAAAAAAAAACCCTCTTTTTCATCTAATTAATCAAAAGCCATCTCAAGAAAGAGTTGCTAATGACTCAACAATAAAGATTACAAGTCCTAGTTAAAAAGACTAAAAGCAGCAATTCATGTATCTAACAGTCTGGATCAGTAGATATAGATCACATGTGCAAAAAATTATCGGTTGTGAGTATGACATTAAGCTAATCAAACATGAGGGAAAGCACACTCTCGGCAGTATGTGAAAGAGTGTTTGATAGGTGTTTGGCTCCATCAACAGCTGGCGGGCAAGGGTGTGACAACATGACAATGATTTTGGTGCAGTTCAAGAAGACTAGTCAATCCAAGCTACCTGTGAAGAAGCAAACATCAACATCTGAACGAGCTTCCCGGCCAACCAGAAGAGCTGAATCAAAATTGTCGAGTTGGTCTCTGGAGAGTTATGATCCTCATTTTACACGATCTTCCAAACACTAGGGTGGTTGTAAAACTTGTTTATAGTTGTATATTGTTTATGAAAAAAAAAACTAGATTAACTTAGATGGGTGTTTATTTTTTGTATTCCTTCTTGTGGGCGTTTTGTTACCTTTGATATTTTTCTGGTTTATTAATGTATAGATCTTATGGGCATTGGTGATGGGTTTGTTAGCGGGAATGGTTGCGGAAAGGTAAAGTGGATTTTGTTTTGGTTAATTTTGACTTTGACTAAAAACTTTCACTATTGAGTTATATCCCGGTTGTGGATAATGTGTTCCTTAAGTTTTCATTGTGGGATTGTGTATGACATTAGTGTAATCCAATGGTTAATTTGTAAAGAACATGTTATGGCTTTTGCTATGTCTTATGGCTTTTGTAATCAATAGTTTTTCTTTGTAACTTGACAAATGATAATAAGAAACTCCATTTTTCATTTTTTTTGGATGCTTGTAACCAGACTCTCTAAGACTAGAGGTTAGGCATCCACGCCCTATTACGTAAAATATACATCTCGAACTCTCAAAGTACCAAATTATGGAAATCATTTATAAAATTTGATATCACCCCTCCACGGCTGCTTTCGTTGTCGTTTGGTACTCCTTCTTTCGGCTATCCACCAATTCTTCAAACAAACCAAAGCTTCTAAGGTACTTGGAAGTAATTGTGACTGCATTTCGGACATAATTTTTCCACCTGCACTAAAAGCAGACTCGGAAGGAACTATAGACACAGGAACACATAATAGATCACGCGCAATTACCGAAAGAACTGGAAAAGTCCCGGCGTAAGTCCTCCAATAATCCAATACATTAAATTTCTCGTCATTGTAAACAGGAATAGGATCAGAGTCTAAATATTTCTCCAACTCATTCATTTCCCTTTGATTGGTAGTGGGCAATTGCAATTGTCCTCTTGACATAAACTTTGCTAATTTTGATGTAGATGTAGATGATGATGAGGCTATGTTGGCAGGTTCTCTGCCCAATTTCCTCTGGTATGATGCAAAAAGTGTATCCAACTTGTTCTGATATTCTTTCAATTTTGTTTCATAAGTAGAAGAATCATTAGCATACAAGAGATGCTTTAGCACTTCCATCTTATATCGCGGGTTCATAACAGATGCAAGTGCTAAAGGTAGAAAATCCATATTGTTCCAATATTTGTCATACTTTAAAAGCATTTTTTCACAAACTGGACTTTCAGGGTTATCATTGAGAAGATTTTTAAGAAGCCCAATTGTCAAACAGAAATCACTAGCAGTGACATATGATGAGCCGGAAAAAAGCTTTGTAGCATCATCAAATACACCAAAAAAATCTTCCAAGTTTTGAGCTGCTTCCCATACTTCTTCATTAGGCAAAAACCCAATATTCACCTCTTGCAACATGTGATTTATTGGTTTCTTATGCTTCATAATATGCTTCATCATTTCATATGTTGCATCCCAATGATGAGGCACATCTATTGGTATTTTATTTTTTTTCAAACCCATCCATCTCACAAAATTGACAATATCTTTGATATTTTCCAGGTGAATATCTCAACATTTTGACAAAGCTTCTAAATCCAGCAAGTAAAACAGAAAAATGCTTAAGCCCATCTTTAACAATGAGATTTAAAATGTAGGCACTACAACGCACATGGAACAAATTACCGTATATCTCTTCACTAAATAACTTAGGGATAAGTTCATCAACTACAGCACCATTATTGCTAGCATTATCCAAAGTTATAGTGCTAATTTTGCCAACAATCTCATACTCAATAAGTTTTTCCATCAAAGCTTTAGCAATATATATTCCATTATGTGGTTCTGGATGCTCAAAATAAGCAATAATTCTTTTGTTAATTTTCCAATAATTGTCAATCCAAAGATCAAGTAAGAGAAATCTTTCGGGAGCACTTTTCAACAATGAAATAATATCCAATTTTTGGACTTGTACATTTTTGAATATCTCTACCAAAGCGTTTGTCTAGAAATATTTTCGAAATTTGGAAAGTAACCACCCTTAATAAATTCCAAATAATATTTATCTTCAACCATTAAGAAAGGAAGTTCTCTCATTACAAAAAACTTGATTGTGTGATAGCGTTCTTGTGTTGAATTATATGACCAGGTTACAACTTCACCCGTACTACTTCTAGACAAATTAGTTTGGTTAGCATTGGGTGCAATATTTTGTAAACATCTTTCCACTTGCATTCTAAGAGCAGTAGTTCCATTTGATGCAGAATAAGCTAATGGTTTTTGACAATAGCAACAAACTGCTTTTAATTCCATAACTCCAAGTTTATTATTAACTTCCATCTTAGTAAAATGTTCCCAAACACCTGACCTTACCCTTTTAGCCTTAGTATTATGACTATTATCAGTTGATGGGGGAGCACCCATATTATTTGAATCACTTTCATATCCCAACTCTGTGGGATCATTATCATCATCCATTTTTTTTTCTAAAAAATATAAATAAATAAAAAGCACTACAACCAAATTATATATAATACTTAATAACAAGAGAGTGGGGTTTGTGGAGAGAGTAATAAGTACCTAATTATATAATGAAAAATTAAATTGTGAAAGAAGTATTACCCGAATTAGCTTTGGAGAAGTTCTTGAAGTATATTTAAATCACTTGTTAATCTCAATCTTCATTCTTTATCCTTGAATTAGCACTTGCTTGTAGTTGTAGAGAGAATATGATAACTAAGTTTATGATTAGAATTGGAGAGTTTGAGGTGTAGAGAATTGTATTTATAGATTTTGTTATTCACAAAAGTCATTTTCACCCTCAAAATAGAGTTGTTAGGATCCCAACAATCATAAATTAGGGACAAATATGTAACCTTGTATTAATTGATTTTGTTATTCACAAAAGTCATTTTCACCCTCAAAATAGAGTTGTTAGGAGCCCAACAATCATAAATTAGGGACAAATATGTAACCTTGTATTAATAGATTTTGTTATTTACAAAAATCATTTTCACCCTCAAAATAGAGTTGTTAGGAGCCCAACAATCATAAATTAGGGACAAATATGTAACCTTGTATTAATATATTTTGTTATTCACAAAAGTCATTTTCACCCTCAAAATAGAATTGTTAGGAGCCCATCAATCATAAAATAGGGACAAATATGTAAAATCTCAAACAAAAGTAAATATTCCCTTATAGATACAAGTCTCCACGTGGGTATCAGCACTTGTAAAGTTGTAAATAGTAATCAGCCCAAAAGTCAAAAGTTCAAAATAGTCAAATAGATAATAAATGAAAATAGAGTTGTTGGGAATTATGGGTCTGGTTCAGGTTCGGGTTTTGGTCGGGCATTTTTACCCTCTCTAACCGAGTTTTGGGTTCAGGTTTTGGTTGGGCATTTTTACCCTCTCTAACTGGGTTTCGGGTTCGAGTTCGGTTCGGATATGGTTTCGGGCGTTTTAACCCTTTTAACGGGTTTAGGGCCAAATTATCGGGTCGGTCCGGGTTTAGATAGTGTGACCAAACCCGACCCTATATATTTCTGTCTGGGTTCGGGTTCGGGTTTTGTCGGGTTCGGGCAGGGTTTGGTGTGGGGTTTTTTTCGAGTTTCGGGCGAGTTTTGGGCATAATGGACATCCCTAGGTGTAACAGCCAACTACATAGCAGAAACAATGGCAATCATCCATATATACAATTCAAAAAGCAGTGGAGTTGGGATGGATGAGAATCTGGATAGAAATTCCAGTGGTGGCTGAGGCGTTCCAAGGAAACAAGCTAGGTGCATTGGGGGTCTCGGGCAGCATGGTTATCACTTAAGTTGAGAGCCACTTGGATCAATGTCACTAGAACATGGAGAGAAGTCAATAGAGGGGCAAACAAGTGTGCTAGAATGGTGCCAATATGGGAAATGGAGTGAGTGTGTGATGGGATGCAAGACCAAGATTTCTGGCCAAAATCATATCGAAAATCAGCATATGTAGCACCTATTCTAGTTGTTTTGCTAAATGATGCATAAGGCTAGTCAGTCTAAACTATTTTTTTTTCCTGTAATTCATTTTCATTCTTGTTAGGGTTAGTTAGGAATGAAGAGAAAGATAAGGGTTTTCATAAAGGCACCACTTATTTTACCAAGGGTGTCTACACCCAAAACAAAACCAAACGAATCCTAAGACCAAATAGGCACCACTTAAAAATTAAATAGACACCATTTAAATTTTTTATGTTTATATATATAGTTTGGTTTTATCTTATGTTCCATTGAATCAACGTGCCTTCTCAATGTTGACAAATTAAAAATTTTAATCATTTTCCATAAAGTTAAACGAATGGGTATATTCAAATGTGCAATTGAATTATTTCATTAAATTATTTGCTTTGATTTCAACTATAATAATGTGGAGAAAAAAATTATGGATTTGATTTGTAAATTATTATGCGACTTATTTGTTTTCATGTTAATTGGGGTTCCTCCAAACTTTGATAAGTTTTATAATTCAACCATTTAAAAAAAAATAAAATCAATGAGTATTTTCAATTAGTAATTAATTTTATAAACCTTTCTAGTTTGATTTTGAATATTAGAAAATTTCATAAAAGAAAAATTGTGTTTTGATTATAAATAAACTATTTTATAAGATTATTTTTTCCAGTCCTAATTCTAGAACCCGTTTGTTTTGTAGTTAGTGCGTGGTGCCCATCGTAAAATCAGTGGTTCTTATATAAAAACCCAAAGATAATTATTGGATGATTTATTCTTCTCTTTTAGACGTATATACACAAGTCATGCAATATATAAATGGAAATAAATCACAATAACAAAATACAACATTAGATACACATATTATTCCACTAGAAAGTAAACTCGTGCATACATATCGACTCTTTTGAAAACTTGATTAACAATCATGGCTATATACAAAAAAATTCTAACAAATCGTGACTTCTGTTTTTCGTCGTTATCCCGTTTTAATTTCCTTATAAATTGTTTTAATCAAGTCTTAAAAACCCATTTTAATTTCTCAACAAATTATTTTAATTAATTTTTAAAAATCCATTTTTTAATTAGGAGAGGGATCTCGCTTTAATTAGAAATATTATATTTTTCTTTTTCAGTAAGGGAGGAAAGTAAGGGAGGAATTCACAATGTTATCAGACCCGACCTGGCCTGCGGGTTGACCTGTTAAACTGGTGACCCTGTCCCCACACTGGGTTGGGTCATTAAGTGGATCATTTGGGTCAATAAGTCGTCGAAGTATAGGCTCACCAACGTGCCAATTCATTCACTGTTATTCGAACCGAGGACCTCCAAAATCATTAATAGACAACATTCCACTAGGCTACAATATTAACTATTGCTATAGAAATTAAATAAATACGTTTTATATATATTTATGGCGGACCAAGCAATGACCCACTGGTTGAACCACTAACCCAGTGACCCAGTCCTTTCATCGGGTTGATTTCCGAGCTAGGTCTGATAACATTGGGAATTCACATTATAATAGAAGAATAATTCTCGTTTTAATTAGAAGTGCTAGAATTTCATTTTTCAATAAGAGATGATGATGTGGAATTTTAATAGAGTTCGAAAATTACCCTTTGTGTATCCTTAACAAAGGATACCCTTCTCCTCCCCCGCGCGCAAGTTGCAAGATCCAACGACTATGAGATGATTTTTTTTTTCCACATGATGAATGGAGGGGTATCCCTAATTATAATTACAACTAGTACTAGGGTGGGGATATAGTGATATACTTAAAGTTACTAGCCATTTGGCCCGGCCTATGGCCGGACTTGCTACATAGATAGCTAATGACTCAAAAGCCTAAAGTTCACTTAAATAAATAATATATATATATATATTGATAGCTAATGATTCATTGCACACTTTGTTTGAAGAGTTTATGTTTTTATATTTTTTTTTAAGAGATTGCAAGCTATCAAGCCATGATCTAGTACGTGTAATGCATTTACATTTTTCTCGGCTGATGCATCGCCATAACAAAAAAGACAAATCGATGTCAATTTCAAATCTAGATAAATATCATGATATAGGTGACAATAAATGTTTGTTTGTACACTATATTGCACAATTTGCAATATTGAAGTATCGAGACAAATAATAGTTATCACAAAAAAAATGTAATTTCTTTAGATTTTCAAGTCAATCTGATCATTCAGGTTACCTGTTTTGGAGATTGACATTTGCTTCGTCAATTTCTTGTACTTAGGACTACTTCAGGAAACTGTTATACATGATAGCTGAATTCTATAGTCTTTCGAAGTAGATACAACTTTAAGAGCTTGTCTTTGAGGCAGTTATTTTCGAGACCAGGTTGGGCTATGATAAGTCACATTTGCACCACACAAATATTTGCCATCTGAATGTAATTGTAGTTGTGATATTATTCTCTAGTCACTTGGAAGGGTATGTTGTTATGAATACCGTCTCATTTATCTATAGTCGTGTTAGAAAATTAGAGTCAGAAGCCGTTTGAGTTTTTAGCCTCTGAATGCAATGTGTTTCTCATTTATCTATGAAATTGTCCGAATTTAGAGTTAAGGACCGGTTTGGTTTTTTTTAGCTTTTGAATGCTGAAATTTGAATGTGCCCTCTCCTACCTCCGAAAGCCTTTGAATGCAAAGCTCTGAATGTTGTAAACATGTTTGTTTTGTTTATGAAAAAAAATGGTCGGGCAGATGGTGATTATTTGAAGTGTAAATTTTCACAAGTTGTGAACTTGTGATGCGTTTGGCATATTTCCAATGTTTCTAAAATCTTTATATCAACAGCCTATTGTATATCAATCATCTTTATGGGTTTTGAGTGCGGTTAATTTAGGAAAATGTATAACATTTTTGCATCCTCAAAACATGTACATCGTCAAGTCTCATTAAACTAAAGCATATTGACTTAACAATACAGGAAGCTTCAATAATTCTCAATCAATATGAGGAGGCCTACTGCCTGCAAGTCGACTTGCAACCCTTTGTCATCAATATAATAACGAATCCACTTCTTCTGCCACATAATTTTTCAGAACGAAGACCATTAGTTTCGAAAGTAATGAACTCTAATCCTCACTTAAATGCATGTTACGTAATACTTATGTCATTACGTATCTGCTTTTATCTGAACTCTGAAGTGAAACACATTAAGCTATTGAGAATAACATATCCGACAGTCTCTGGTGCTTGCATCACCTTGTTGTGGCATATAATTAAGTCTTAATCCATAGTTGAACTTAGAGTACGTTACCAAACAACCTTTATCATGAGTTGTTCCGTCTAGAAACACGCATGAGTACATGCAGTCAAAATTCCTAGATGGAAAAGAAAGTACTATCTACTATCTTATAGAATACCCTAATCGCTGCTAATCAACGCACTTAAGGGCTGCGGTAGTGCATCAGTAAACAAATCAAGGTTGCTCATATGAAATATAAAAACAGAAACATGTATCAACTTTAGTGACTTCACAGCACTAATATCCGATCAAATTCAATGAAAAAGACCATCTTATGGTACATCTCTACCATGGGATGTGCTGCAAAGGTGTGAGTGTGACAGGCAGGCCAAAAAATGGGTAAAACTACAGGTTTTCTTATTACAACTATATTGAGCATATCCCCATTAATACGTGAAAAAAATCTAGAAGACAAACCAAAACTGTAATGTAGGTAGGAAGTTGAAGACATCGATGGAATTCAATGTGATATTGACTGCATTTGCATGTATGTGATGAAAGATTGAAATCAAGGAGAGACCCTTTCTTAATGATGACAACTCCGAATCTTGTTCATCGTTCTCCATCGGTTTCTGCTTGTCGAAGATGTTGTTTGTTGGAGCCCAAGCAGCGCCGTAATTTGGAACCCCATATTTCTGGCTACATGCTGAATCTTCCCCATTCTTTTTCTTTGCCATACTCTGATCCCTTTCAAACTGATATCCTCCACTTTTGTATGTTTCTGAACAGGCAAGTTACAAATTAGAATTGATCCCGTTGAAAATAAATAGTTACCTAAGAATTGATATACTTTTTAAGTTTTAAACTTATAAGAAGTGGCAATACTTGCAAATACATATACATGCATATTCACCTATAAATATACTTTTGTCAGAATAAACATAATGTTAATGAAGTCAAAGGAATAACCATCTCCATCTTTTTGTAGTGTATCATTTGTCACATAATACCTATAACTATTAACATAGATATTCTTCTTCACATTTCAGGAACCTAAGAACCACTCTAAATCATTGCCTCATAGATAAAAGGTATAATCATGCCTCCTATCTTCTTTGAAGAACAAAATATAGACTTAATTACCCCACACTAAGTAACATCTAGTACTCGATCTGGTTTAAAGACAACGCTGGAAATGGTTTCAATAACTGAGCCTAAAGGCTACAACTAAAGTATCATTACTGATTTTTCACTTACCAAATGTGTATCAGCAATCAGCAAGCATGTATCTCCAATCAAAACAGATTGAACATACCTCACCACCAACAGCAAGTGCAAAACCATCAGTGCTAAAAGTCATTGCTAACTGTTGTCCAACATCTTCCAACTGGGTCAACATCTTCTCAGAAGACTTTAGGTCCACTTGATGTTTTTCAGAGGACTCTGGGACGCCCCACTCAAACCATCTACATGAAAATCACATAATAAAAGTGTTGAAAAACCTTGGTCAAAGTAAAGAATCATTGTATGAAAAAAAAATCATTCACCTCATTCATTGATGGGCGCCATAATGAGGATTGCCTTATACAGTATGAAGCTGTTAGGACCAGTCACGATCTCATCCGTCATTATTAGTTACTTTCAAGTTTTGAATCTGCTAAGCCTCAATGTTTACAGACTCAATAAGAGGTTTTGCCTAAATAAACATTGTATACTTCAAGTTTAGTTACTAATGAAGTTAGCTGAAACATATTTAAGAGTTAGTTGTTGGCGTGTTCATACCCAAAACATAAGACTTTGCTTTGACATGTCTATAGGCCTTCTCCCAGTTATTATCTCTAGTAGAAGAACACCAAATGCGAAAACATCTTTTTTCTCATCCACAATACCATGCATGAAATACTCCGGTGCCAAGTAACCAAATGTACCCTCAATAGGAATTACAGAGTGGTGAGTCCATTGCTTAGGAAGCCATTTTGCAAGTCCAAAATCTGTAATCTGCACAGGGCATAACAGTGTAAAGATGAAGTAGTAGTTTATAATAGATCATGAAGCAGTTTCTTTTTGGCTATTTCACCTGTGGTTCGAAATCTGGCCCAAGAAGCACATTGGACGCCTTTATATCCCGATGAATTATCCTGCGTTTGCAACATTTATGAAGATAATGCAAACCCCTGGCAATTCCAATGACAATCTTGTATCTAACTGGCCATTCCAGCATATTGCAGTCTTTGCCTAAAAGGGGCCAAATAAGGATCAATATTACAAAATAGAGGAATATCTTAAATTAAGGGAAAAATAGTCGAGAGATCCTCACCATGTAATGCTGATGACAAGTTTCCATTTGGAGAAAATTCGAAAATCAAATGAAGCCCATTCTCAAGGCAGCAGCCAATTAAGCATGCTGTATTAGGATGGCAAACATGGCCTAATACACCCACTTCCATTAGAAATTCCTTCTGCTTATTTTCATCAGTGTTGTCCTTTTCCAGTCTCTTAACCGCTATTGTTCTCCCATCACATAAATCACCTCTGTATACCACTGCATATCCTCCTTGTCCCACGATATTATCTGCAAAAGCAATTGCTGGACATAAGAATGAAAAAGAACTTAAATAAGAGTTGTGTCTTTGACATATCTCTCTTTCACTAAGAATCATATATTGTTCATGATAACTGGTACCAACAGAAATATAGAAAAATAATTATCATTATTTGGATAAACCCATAGTAGTGGTGAAATTTTGAAAGATTTAGACTGGTTAAGACCAAAAGCAAAAATTGCACGATGATTGTTCACCTTGGTGAAAGTGATTTGTAGCATTTGAGATCTCCTCATAGCTGAAGCAACTCCAAGAAGGTTGCCTGTTTTCTTTGTCAGAGAAACTCTGACTTCTGTCCCTTACTCTTCCATCAAATGTGGAACGGAAAGGAAATAAAAGCCTCATTGGTGATAAATGCTTCCATATATTGGAGCGACCTTGTTCTTTTAACTGCATCTTAGGGGATTCTGCAATGCTAGATTCTTCATGACTTAAGTAGCCTTCCTCTATGCCGTGTGGTCCATCTAGAACAGCTCTAGGTGAAGGCTTGTCATTGCTGCTCTGGGTAGGGGAACGTTGTTGATTCTTCTTCTTCCTGAATGATTGCTCCCCTTATATTTAAATCAAAGAACTTGTACAGTGGTATATCGTTTCCAACCCGAAAGCATCCTTGTTCGGGCCGTATTGAACTTATTTGACAAGATGATGCTGTCATGAAGGTTAAACGTTAGTAAGCAGCTAAAATATCATAAGAATTTCTCAAAACAATATTAATTAGTCTAACCTTCTAAGGGTGAACATTCCGAGTCCAAATGTTGTTGGGATTGCCTACTAATTCCAACTGTAACCACTGAACAATAATCTGGTGCATGCTCAAAGCAATACTTCATGATTCCAAGTGAACTTCTATTTCAAAATATAATATAGATAATGTTATCTCAGAATTCAACTGTAGTAAAACCGATTCACATAAATATCCTAAGTTCAGGATTACATATTCAACAAAGTATTTCATATAAACTGTCCTAACTTCACTTATGAGTTTTGCAAATAAGTATTGTATTTGCCTGATTTTGCAATGCTGAAAACTTGCTGAGTGGACAGAGTAAATGTTCAACACCTATTCCACTGAACCAATTCTCGTTTAGGTATAAGCTCTCTAGATACTTATTCTTGAATGACCCAGCTGCGACGTATATGACTCCTTTGTTTTTAGGCAAGTCGTGGATAGGTTCACCTCTCTGAGGCTTTGATTCTGTTCTAAAACCCATCTGAATTCCTTTGCCCACTTGGACTTCAATCTGATTCCTGTCATATCTAGAGATCTAACAGTCGTATTCCACCCCAATGCACAGGCGACCCTGCAGCAACCCGAAAAGATCTAGTTTGTAAATGTGTAGTGCACTGTTGCTTGGTTCAAATTCCACAACTTTGGAGCTTTTTTCTCCATTCCCTCCACTCCAAACATGAATTTCCATGGTCCGGTTCCTTGCAAGTACTGTGGAGATGAGAGGGCCTACTGTGATCGAGTTTGAATCAAGAACTATTAACATCTTCAAAGTGGAGTTTACTTCAATCATTTTTTAGAGTTCCTCTGCCCCTCTCGAACCAATTGAGTCCTCCCATATCTGCAACTCTTCCAAACTCTCGTTTATCTTTAGAGCGGAAGCAAGGAGCCCAACTCCAAAAGACCCAATACGTGATTCAGAAAACATCATCTCTTTGATTCCATCATGTTTTTTCAGCATTTCTGAAAGCTCTGATAAAGCTTCCGAACTGAACTTGTTTCTCTGGAACACGACTTGCTTGACATTCATATTCTTCTCAAGCAGGGTGCAAAGATTGTGTAGTTGCTGCAAGTCCCATGAAACCTTTTGAAACTCAAAATTTTTTAAAGTTGTTCGAGCATTCTTTGCTTCTCCAATTGCTTTTAGAAGCTGTGAAAAGAACTGGAGGCTGTCTTTGTCTATGGAAATGTTTATGTTTAAAGAATTCGCTGTCTCTGTATAGCAGCAGGAAGTGGGTTGAGAAAGATAGAAGCTGATGATGTGCAGGTTTACACTTTCTGACTTGATTGCTTGAAGACCCCATTGGAGTTCCATGAGCTTCTGGTTATTAACTGCCATTAGTTTGTTAACACTGCAAGAGTTGGAACTTGGAAAGGTTACTGAGTTTCTAACTAACAGTGGAAGCTTATTTCATATTGTGGAATCAAGGTGGTATAGCAACACTGGAATTTTCTACGAATGCCCTTTGGTCTAATTATTGTGTATATTTCTGATGGCAAATTGTACCCATAGGCCATAACACAATGACAACATGTTCCTTTATGTACACAGAGATGCTTTGTTTGTTCTTCTGAAACTTCATGTGTACGCCTTTCTTAAAGTTTCTTTCTGTAAGTTATTCTTCTAGTACTGTTGAAAAAATAAGATACATATAAAAGGTCGGGTTGAAATTATAGGGGGGCGTTTCTTCATCAGTGAAGTGTTCCTTCTTCTGTCTATTATATATTGTATTAACCATTTGGACTTGGGATTCTTGGTAGATTTTCACTTTGTAGGATTTTGGTGTGTTGGTCATACTCATGCAGTCAAGCTGTGGATGACTTGGTGAAAAAGTGGGAAAACCAGCAAACCAAGAAACTGTCTCTCAATATTCCTAACTCACTTTTTAGCTTATATGCTAAACCAAACCATATGAAAGTTTTCCAATAGAGAAGGTTTGCCATAAGGTTTTCCATTTGCTGGACCACTTCTGAGACATTTTCTAAAAGTGGAACCTGATTTCGCCCAATCTATACAACTAAAACGGCAACCGAAGTTAACACATCATAAATGCAAAGTGAGATTAAAACGATTCCCCAATTCACCCAAACAGTAATACAAACCCTAGTTACGACATCGGGTTAAATTAATATAACTAAAAAAAGGAGACATCTGTAAATCTGGAATAGAGAGAGGAAAAAATTGTTACCTTTGAATCACTTGTTGGTTTTTTGGTGGTGGTGTCGTCCTTCTCTGTAGCGTAATCAGGTGGAGAGTAAATAAGTGCAGCTGCCATAGCCGCTAGAAGAAAAACGAACCTTGATAATATTGAAAGCGTTGTTACTAATAATTCTCCTCTCATAAATTTTACTTCCAAACTATATTGCACAGAAGAATATGGGAGAGAGAATTGGAATCGAAATTCAATTTTCAGCAACAATTCTAAACAAATATATTGTACCTTGATGTCACTTCCACGGAAGAGTATGTACTCATACACCTTGTCACTTGAAGGAACCTGTTGGCCATCCTTCTTTCGTCCTTCAGTTCCAAATGATTTTACTGTCAAAAGAAAAAAGAATCTTCCTGTCAAGATAAAAGAAAATTAAACCAACACGACTACATGTCAAAGCTTATAATAGCAAATTTGAGAGAGAGAGTAATAATTTAAATCAAGATTTGTAGTCATGTTGGTTTTAACCACTGGAAAGAAAAAATAATATGAGAAAGAAAGTGTTTGTACCTTAGCAGATAATCATATAGGAGTTGCGCTACATTAAGAATTAGCACATCGAAAAACCTATGGTCCCCAGACTTGGTGATGAATTGTGAACAAAGAAACCATTAACAACACCTTCAACGACAAAACCTAGCTCGTCTTCCAATAAAAAAACGGAGTTGATCCTGTAGACTCAGCTCCATTTCTAGGCGGTGTAAATACAGTGAGCAAGAACTCGTCAATGTGGCATGCAAACCATGAACAGTCAGTTTCTCCCTCCCCTACAATATCACCAATCATAAGTTCAAATTTTGTTCCAGAAAAAACACAGAGTTTTAAATCTAGGCGATGATTAATTAAGAAAAACTAAATGAAAAAGAAATTCACCTGAATCCTAGCATGTGTTATATTACAGACTTTACCAAATGTAGTAGTATCCCACTTGAACTTATGGTTGAAAACCTATATCAATCAATTAAGGTAAAAGAATGAACAGATTTTTTTAAACAAATGAGAGGATTCCAATACACCACAAAACATTCTTCATACAAAAATATAAATAAATATAACGTTAAATTTGTACTATCACAAAAGTTTAATGGATTTATTTGACGTATTAACATAATATAAAGTACTCTAAGGTAATGCATGTCGGATCAGGTTGTCTTTAATTGAGTGCTTCAAACAGGAAACAAACAACTGACCAATGGGATGCACCGACAAAAGAAACTTCGAGACAGTGAAGTCTAACTTACAAATCAATTATGGTTTCCTTTTCTTCCTATTCTTCCTAATTCTCCTAGTTATAAAATATGTGCAAATTGCAGCTAAGATTACCGCAACAATTGTTGGAACAACAATTGCAACAACGTTGATAGATTTGCCATGTCCAGTTCCTGCACAAACAACAATACTCAATTACAATCCATTCCCAATACCGTAATCCTACTAAGCAGGTCTTTTAATCATATTACCTGAATTCGATTGCGGTGGTGGTGGTGAACCTTGGACAGGCCGAGGAGGAGATGGTGTTGAGTTTTGAAAAAATGGAAAAAGCTCATATATCTGACTCATCCGACAACTCATCCGAATGCTCATTGTCGTCAGTTCTAATACCCGAACAATTACAGTCATTACACGACCCTAACTCTACCGACCTATCAACTACATCAGGGAGTTCAAAGCACTGCTCATGACCACTCGGAGAACTACTACACTCACCAGATAACTCACATTCAGGACTAACTCGACTATCCTCCTCAAACGTAATAACCGAAGTAGGAGAAACAACACAATCAGAACCTAAAATCATTTCCCTAGAAATTTTCTTTTCCTTAGTATCATGGTCAGCAAGCGGTTGAACGATGGGCAACGACAATTCATTGGAAAAATTATTCAATGACACCACAGAACCTAAAATCATTTCCTAGAAATTTTTTTTCCTTAGTATCATGGTCAGCAAGCGGTTGAACGATGGGCAACGACAATTCATTGGAAAAATTATTCAATGACACCACAGAAGCAATTGGAATACTTTCATATCAACTGGAATTGCTCGAGGTAACTCATAACTAAGAGGTGGACCATTATATTCAATAGCAAATGAATATTCCATTTCTTCTTCTTTATCCAGAAATTTTACGCCCACCGGTGTCAGTATAGAATTGTTCATCATCTTGAACAATTTCTTCTGAAGAACATCATAAAGATAAATTTGAAGTCTTGAGTTCTAATATCATAAAACAAAAATGAAATGTCTTCTTTTAGCACTAATGTCTTTTGATTATGATAAAATTTGTTTTTTAAGTAGGTTTTCCAGCTCTGGGTGTTGTTTTGATTGGTGTTATTTGGTGTGTTCTGCATTTTGGTTATATTGGGTTTGAATAAAAATTGATTCTTTAGCACTTTTGATGTGAGTGTTGTTTTGATTTGTTTGGTTTTGAGTGTTTCACAGTTTGTTCTGTAAGGTTAAAGTGTTTCTAGCATTAATGCCTCTTGATTTGATCAGTGCATTTGACTGGGAAGCAAAAAACAAAACGAAAGTTTAAAGAGTGGAAATAGTAATGACGTTCTTACATGAGAATGTTCAGTGGAAGAGCAGCAGAAGTATACTCAGACGCGAACTTCTTTACTGATGCCATTGAGCTGAGATCCAATTCCATTACATCAACTTTAGCACCCGGGTTTTCCTTGACTATAGCTTCTTTGACCTTGTTACCCGCATCTATATTTCTCACTGCCATGACTACATGGACTCCACGCAGAGAAAGAACACGTGTGGTTTCAGTGCCAATTCCACTTATGCTCCTTCATTGAAATAAAACCAACCAATCGCGTAATCACATCATTAGAGCTAGTATATATGAAAACAACAAACACAGAGCAAGTAATCCGAGTATTTCAGGTAAACTATAACGGACACTTGGGAAAATTTATATAGTCCTAGATTTTGTTGCATGAATCAAATTTACAATTTCTTACTTTAATTTTGGTAGAAGAGAAGAATAAGAGAGATGGTTTGAAGAGATGAATTTTTTTTTTCCGAGGAGTTGGGAGTGTTTTGTAGAATTTAAAAGAAAATATGGAAAGAGGTTTTTATCTTTTCATGTTTCTTTTTGTTTAAGAACGGAGATAAGATTTAAGAATGGAGATAAGATATAAGAAATAGGCTTTTATCTACTTATCTATTTTGGGTTTTTATGTTTTTTGGGCTACGAACAATTAAAATCATTAAAAAAGCGATATAATTCATTTTTTTTAGGTAAAATCTGATGTGTCGATTTAGAAAAAAAAAGTGGCGTGGGTCCTTTGGAAGCATTCTCAACTACTCAGTATTAATGGTCTTTGATATATTGCAAATTATTTTTCTTTGAAGTAGAAGCTGGTTTGAACGTTCTGCACACACGTTAATCACTTGCTAATTAAGTGGGGATAGAGTGATATACTTAAAGTTTCATAATTTGATGCAAAATGAACAAAAAAAACATGTATTAGTTAGATTTGATGAAGTACGACTTGGTCATGACCGTACAAACATTGAATTCCATACGAGCTACAATCCAAGCATGCAAGTGATCTTTTATGCATCAAAGCCAAGTGATTTTATCGAATTTTGATAGATGTAAAGGATCATAGGATACACTTTTTCATTTTCTCGATTTAAATTGGATTTACATCTTCTTTATTCCATCTATTTTATGTGAAACACAGGGTAACATGTTTAATGTTGAAAGTTGAAACACCCAATTAAATGATTAATAAGTTCGCGGTTCCAGACACCTTGGTTGGGTCTAAGGCACCTTTGAAATATTGTTATGTTTCAAAAAACTGTTAACCAGTTGAGGGTGAGCAATATATATTCATGAATCAAGGCGATTCGAAAAAAAAAGTTACAACAACTTGTCTATAGAAGAGAAAACAAACGCTTGTCCAATTATTACAGAGTCATAAGAGTTAATTATGAGCAGAAATTAATGAGGCAATTTGTGCTAGGAGTTAATTAAGTATTACGTCATTCTTTTTGAAACTCCATGCCTTTGGGAGTTTCTGTTTTTCTTCTTTTTTGTGGAACTTGATTAGGAATGCAACTCCTCTTCATCCACCAACTCCAGGGATTTTAAGTAAGTTTTCTTCATTTTTTTAGTTTTTATTCATTTCGGCAATCAGATAACATTGTTTAGTTTTTGTTATGTTTTATTGCAATCAATACATATCAAGATCATTGAAATGTTTATAGTTATATTCATAAATGTTGGATGAGGGATATTAGTAAAAAGTCGAATTTTGATTTTAACGGTAGTCGGTAGAGAAATATATATATATATATAGTCCGGCTCCTAAAAGGATATTAAATAAGTCTTAAATCTAAAAACCCAACACTGGCACCTAAAATGATTTAAACCCCTAATCTTTTTAAGATATGATCTACTAACTATAAAGAACATCTCTACAAAAAATCAACTCGTTTGATAATTTTTAAATTTGCAAAAGATGATTGCAAAAAACTAGACATTTACGGACCTTTATATATATATTTGAAAGTGGAAAACAATTTTATCTAAGTTAGAGGATATCAAACGAGTTGAATTTTTGTAAAGATGTTCTTTATGGTTAGTAGATCATATGCACAAAAGATTAGAGTTTAAATCATTTTGTAGGCAAAGTTGTGGGTGTTTTAGATTTAGTACTTATTTAAGGTCTTTTTAGGAGCCGGACTGTATATATATATATATATATATATATATATATAGGCTTGCTACGTCGACATACAAAATTGACATACGCAATCCTATATATCTACATAATGAACTAAAAACTGATTTTCTGAGGATGTGATCTCAACAACATGGAGATTATCTCTGTAAAAAATCAGCTCCTTTGAGCATTTCAAACCCTACCAAAAATTGAGTTCAAATTAGAAATTTATCTTACGGTCCAGAATTTTAACACTCTTTTGACACTTTTTTAACAAGACTAGACATATCCGATTGAAGTGATTTTTTGTGGAGATACTATCCATAATAGGTAAGTCATCTCTACCAAAAATCAGCCCTTAGTTCAATATGCAAATATGTTTTTGAAATACGTATCTCAATTTAGTATGTGGACATAGCGAGCCCGATATATATATATATATATATATATATATATATATATATATATATATATATATATATATATATATATATAAAATGTAATGAGATTCACCTAAGACATTGCTACTTTTGTTTAAAGAAAAAAAAAAAAGGAAAAATGTGTGTCGCGTGAACAATAATAACAAAACATTAATTTGAGGTCTGGCACTCGGGATGCCATTTGCATTATGTCAGTAAAATGCAATCTTATTACACATTTACACTGTTATGTCTTTTCATTTTGCATGTTAGTAATAGTGATTGATTTTTCTGTATGTTTCAGGACTAACAGAAAGTAATGGCTAGATACCTGTTTTTCGTACTCTTGTTTATGCATTCGGCACTAGCAAATTGGCAACAAGAAGTTTTTCCTCCTCCAGATGATCCTTCGGTGAAGTGGCTTACGCTTCATGGTAATTTTATTTTCATTTCTTATTTTCCTTTCATTTAATTCGTTCTCAGTAAATGTTTTTTGGTTACGTTTTCTTTATAATCTAAATGAGCCATTTAACGAGACAATGGAGCCATGCCTCGATACCCTTTTCAAATATTTTCTTCTTTTATATGTATATATAATCTAGCATTTGTCGAAACATCTATGGAAAAGATAGTTGACAATATTCATCGTAAATCTTAAACTATAACGACCTATTATGCATCTTGGAGCGCATTGACTGCTTGCGCGCCTTTTGGGTTAAAAATACTCCACAAAATAAAAACAGTGATTTAATCTGGTACTAAAAATCAAACAGTTCTAAAACACTGTACATTGTACATATTTAATTTTGTGGTGGAAGTGTGGAACACAGAGGACAAATCTTTTCTAAAATTGAATTGAAGTTAGCAAGTTTAATTATTTAACAGAAACTTTTATTAAGACGTATTGCATATGGTTTTGCAGGTAATAGACCTCTGGTAGTAGCGCACGGTGGATTTTCAGGACTTTTTCCAGATTCAAGCCAGCCTGCATATAATCTTGCTGTAACAACAGCCTTGCCTGATGTAGTTTTGTACTGTGAGCTACAGTTAACAAAAGAAGGTAAAGGTTTATGTAAAACTGATATAAGGCTCGACAACTCCACAAATATAGCAATGGTTTATCCCAAACGGGAGAAAACCTACGACGTAAACGGGCAACAAGTCCGTGGATGGTTTGCAGTAGACTTCACAGAGAAAGAATTATTTGAAAGTCAAGTATCATGTAAGTTGTTTACAGTTTCTCCAGTTTTGCGACTCCTAATCAGAAATTAGTTCTTGCAAGCTTGTTATGCTTAGACTCGCACCTAATCCAGTGCCTGAGTTTTGCATAGATTGTTTGGAACAGTGAACTGTACTTAATTTTTTGTTTCAAAACAAAATTTATTATATCATTACTACGTATTTCTGCTTTTATTCTTAGTGTTTCTGCTTTGTGTATTTCGAACTGAATTTGTTTCTCTTACATTTCTCCTACAGTGGTTCAACCATTTCTATCGCGTCCAGATATTTTTGATAATCTCTTGCCATTTATCACTGTTCAAGATATACGAGGACTTAAGCCCCCTTCCTTCTGGTTGAGTGTCCCGGTGAGTGTATGGGTCAACTGTATCTATCTTGAGTGAGTACCAGTTTTTCATTAAGACACACCATTCATCAGGACGCTAATGTTCCTTCTTTTTCCCTGTCAGTATAACATGTTTTATAAGCTACACAACGTGAATGTTGAAAAGTTTGTCCTGGAAACATCCAAGTCGGTGATTATAAACTACCTCTCCTCACCTGAGATCACCTTCCTGAAAAGCATTGGTGGTAAGATAAACAAAGTCAAGACAAAGCTCATCTTCCAGTTTCTCAAAGGAGATGCAGTTGAACCAACGACTAAACAAGAATACAGTGCAATACTGAAGGATCTGGCTTCAATCAAGACATTCGCTTCTGGAATACTTGTCCCCAAAGAATACATCTGGCCCACAAATGCCGATAAATATTTAGAGGCTCCTACTAGTCTTGTATCTGATGCTCATAAACTAGGGCTGGAAGTATTTGCCGCAGGTTTTGCAAATGATATGCCTGGAAGCTTTAACTACAGCTATGACCCCACGAAAGAGTATTTGCAGTTCGTCGATAATTCAGAGTTTGCTGTTGATGGAGTGCTTACAGACTTCCCTCCGACTGCATCTGAGGCTATTGGTGAGTTCTGTCTATTAAACTCTTTTATTGTTTTGTTCTTTATATTTCTTGTAGAAATACTCAGTAGAAGTCATCTGATGTTTACAACGTTTCCTGTCCTTCAGCTTGCATGGCACATAACCAGAAAATGTTGGCTGTAAGAGGTGACATACTTATTTTCAGCTCTTTTAGGAAACTAATTGAGTGGTTAAGGGAGCTCACTCTTATGTTTATATGATTTTGTAGACCCCTTGGTCATATCCCACAATGGAGCAAGTGGAGTCTATGCAGCTTCCAGCGATCTCGCTTATCAGCAAGCAATCCGAGATGGTGCTGATGCAATAGACTGCTCAGTCCAAATGTCAAAAGATGGAATTCCTTTCTGTTTGGCTTCAGTAGATCTCACGGGTGACACAACTGCAGTGACTACTTTCATGGCCCGAGCTTCTTTGGTCCCTGAAATCCAATCAAAGACAGGGATATTTTCATTTGACCTAACAGCAAGCGAAATTCAAAGTTTAAAGCGTAAGTTCATCCTCATCAATGGTATTTCGTAGTTGAATGTATATATGTATAGGATATGTATATCTCATCCAAACTTGTGTTTGATGCTTATACCTGTCTAGAATTATTTAAGATGTCAAAACGTAATTACTGGTGCTTGAGAAAATATCGTCAATGAAACGAAAAGTTGATGCTGATGGAAAATGTCTTATCTTTTTTCCCAATCTGAAAATCATTATGAGCTTCACATAAATAAGCACTCCAACCTAAATATATCACGCACCTGTTTATGTAACTAAAATGAGAAAGATTATAACTAACCAAATACACATAATATGATCATAGATCACCTTCACGAACTCCTCCTGCCATTAATCTTTTTGAGGAGGAATGTTCTCACACTCATTTTGGTATTTGTTTTTCCAGCACAAATAGCAGTACCGGATGAAACTCTCTTGCCAAGAAACCCAGCAAACAAGAACAATGGCAAACTCCTTACACTCACTGAGTTCCTGGACCTTGCCAAAGCCTCCAAGTCGGTTGGAATTCTTATCAACATAGAGGTGCATTCCTTCTATCTGTTTTTTCACATGTCTACTATAAACATCTTTCAATTATAACTAGTACAGTGAGTAACCAGGAAAAACTAATAAAGACTTTAGAGGCACATGTGCTTCTACAGTCTTCTATGAAGCTTGCATGACACATGGGAGATCTTCAGACTGAAAACCAACCAATAGTTGATTCCTTAATATCTAAGACCCAAGGTTTCACAGACGAGATACACATACTCATTCTGTATCTACGAACTAGTGCAGTATCCGTAACGATTATTAATCTTCTTTCTCAGAATGCCCCCTACCTTGCATCCAAGAAGGGCCTTAGCGTAGTTGATGCCGTTTCCAAAGCATTGGCCAATGCCTCATATGACGTAATAGTCACTCAGGAAGTGTACATTCAGTCAGATGATACTTCAGTGCTTTCCAGCTTCAAAAATGTCACTAATTACAAAAAGATCCTCACCATCAGAGAGGAAATCGGCGATGTACCCAAGCAATCTTTGGATGAAATCAAGAAGTTCGCTGACACCGTTGAGCTTCGCAGACCCTCCCTCATCAAAAGTACTACTGATGGATTTGTCCTTAATTTTACCAATGTTGTAGAGAAGATGCACTCTGCCAATATTTCCGTATTTGTGGCAGTCCTCAGAAATGAATACACAGTTATTGCTTTTGACTTCTTTCTCGATCCAATCATCGAGATAGCTACTTATGTCCAACAACTTAAAGTCGACGGGATCGTAACTGAATTCCCTGCCACTGCAACTTCATACAAGAGTAAGTTTCCAAAGTTATTATATTATCCTTGTGGTATATATGTAGGCAGAAAAGGCTTTTGCATTATCCAAAACTGCAAAAGTACAACAATATATCAAGCTTGAGAATGACTACTGATAAGTACTAATTTTGGCTAACTTTACCATTGATTATAGAGAACGCAAAGTGATAACTTAAGGCCTGTTTTGTAGCAAAGTAACATAGATATAGCTGTACAAGCAAGTATGTGACTATATTTTGGAAAGTAAGACTAGGACAAGTGTTACACAATGTCCATTAAATACAAGTGAAACAAAATTATCACTTCATTGGAAGTAGGATTTTTTAGAAGGATTTTTTTTTTCAAACAAATAATACTTGTCTTAGGTATATCTGTACATGGTCTTTCCATCTAACTCAAACCAATTGGTTATAAGTGGAGCATCCCAGGATTCTATAACTGTTGATTCAAAACTTTCCACCACCGAAAATATACCTCAATTCTCAACAAGCGCCCCTTCATGTGTGGTATAACTTGAGTTACACACGTGGAATAAGTTTAATGAGAGGTGTGGTACAGGTATGGTCCTAGTGGTGTGCAGATTTTTTTCTCAATTCCCTTGACAATTCTGCCCGTGCACCATTGGACTCAGCCTCAAAGTGGGACTATCTCCGACATGCACTGATGCACCTTTATATATATTACTGAAACATGGGATAAGTATACCAATACAAGTATACAACTTATAACTAAAATACTTGACATGGTAGTAAATTGTTTAGTACTATAACCATTTTGTTGTTTTAACCACAGGATGCCCATGCACCGATACTCCTTCTCAACAAGCCCCTTACAACATCTTACAGGTCAAACCTAATGAACTGCTCGAGTTTGCTGAAGTGGAACCTCCTGCTCAAGCCCCCGCACCAGCCCTTAAACCATCAGATGTCACTGATCCACCCCTACCCCCAGTATTACGAACTGCAACTAATCCGGCTGTTACAGAGCCTGCTAAAGCACCTGCCAGAAATGGTCAGACAGCAAATACTGCCAATCTAGGCCTGTCTCTATTCTTAATGATGGTCTTTAGTTTGCTCTCTCTGGGTTGTTACCATTGATTCATATGGACTGTAGTCATGTTGTTGGGGTTTATTGATTAGACTGGCACTGCCTACATATACCTTTTAAAGCTTATTGTCTACCTCATTTGAGTTTGTAAAATAGTGAAGTTTTAACCCAGTTGTGAAATTAGAATGGTTCTAGTGGTGTAATTTTCTTTTTTTCATCCACTGATCCTCAAAAATAATCTCATTATAATGCAACAGTAAAATTCAACTTTCAAGTTCCCAAAGAAAGAGATGAGGTGGTAACTCATATATACATTTATCACTATTACATTCAACAAACTGATCAGATGATTATCATAGTCACGACAAGTTATTACTGATACGTTTAACAAACCGATCAAATAATAATTGTCTATCCGAACACAAGCTTTACGTCATGACATTCTCAGACGCTTATTTATTGATTGAGATCAACACTTGTCTTCTAAGTTTTAAACATTTGTTTATGGGGATATATTTGATTGATATAACCTTTGGATTCAAGCAGACGAACTTTATGATAAATGGTCTTATTCTGTTCAACACTTAAGTGCTTTACAGGAAACTAAGAAAACTTGGTAACCAAGATCCCGGCAGAAGCTTAGTGCAGATTAATATCTTCAGATGGATGAGTAATCAAGAATGAAAAGCACAATATGGACAACTAAAGAAGACACACAACACAAATTTCATTTCAACATAAAATCATTTCTAGCACAAAATTCAGAGACTTACATAACAACAAAGAATTCAAACAAGTCCAACTGACTTCCGCTTCGGAAACTTCCTTCCAACTTCTTCAAGAAACTTCTCCGGGCACTCGACATACTCAACACAATCCTTCTTAACAACCTCAACAAGTTCCCCTTCACCAACTTTCTCAAGATTCCTAATCAATATAGTCAATGTCAACTTATCCGGAACACAACCACATTCCTTCATTGCATTATACATACCCATTGCCTTTCCTACATTACCAACTTGTAAAAATGCACCAATCATTTCAGTATAAGTTCTTGTATCAGGTACTAACCCTTGATTCTTCAACTCGAAGAAAAACTCTTGGGCCTTTTGAATCATATTATTCTTACCAAACAAATATATCATGTCACAATATAATGCTAAGTCTGGTTTATACCATATTTCATTCTTAACATAAACAAATACCTTGTAAGCCAACTCCCACTCATTTTGTCTCCTTAGTTCTGCTAGTGTATCAAGTATATCTGTCTTCAAAAGTCTAGTAAGTTTGTTACTGAAAACTTGTTCTAGTTTTGAGGTGTCTTTTGCTAACTTTAGTGATTGTACTACTTGTATTGCTTCTGTTGATAGTATTCTTGATCTCCATAATGGTTTTCTTGGCCCAACTCTTAAACCTGAATATATTCTTGTTTTTGAGACTGAGCCTGTTTTTTCCAATGGTGGGAATTGAGCCATTTGAGGAAACTGGATTTGGAGGGAACCCATTTTTGGGAATTGGATTTGGAGTGAACTCATTTTGTGTTTCAGATCAAAGCCTGAAATGGTGAATGTATCACAGTAACCCAAACTTCCGGTATATCGTCAGCTAAAGTGCCGATATTTTCGTATATTTCCGGTAGTTTTGTGATTTCGTTCACATTTTTCCAATGGCTTTGACCAAACTATAGCCGTTGAGTTTTTGGAATATTGGTCTGACATTTCGGATGATATCTTAATATCACCTCTCTCTATATCTTTATATATATATAATAGCAGTCCCTTTTGCTGCGCTATGAGGGTGTCCACGTTGGCTAATTTTAAGTACCCTATTTACTCACGAGAAATCAGGAGAGACAAAAATTACTCACGTAAAATAAAGAGTAAGGAGAGAAAAAAAAAGGAAATAAAGAGAGAAAAAAGAAATTATACGTTGAGTAACCACAAATAAGATTCTAAACCCCACCAGTCCCTCAAAACTCCTAGACCGAAAACTCTGAAAAATGAAAAAATTGAGATGGTCGCACGATTAAACCTTCTCACAGCAGCCTCTCTCACATCTCCACTGTGGTGCTTTTCTTTGATCATCAAACTGAGATGGTCGCAAGATACACTGATTTAAGAAGAGAAGTTGTTCTTTGGTTAGGCATGATATCTTTTCCAACTTCTCCGGTTGATTATAGGGTTATCCCAAGTTTTCTAAAATTGGTCCTTCAATTGTTAGCTGGGAGAGATTAATGGATGAAGAGATAAAGAGCAAGCAGAAGCTACACCGGTTCTCTCGCTCAATACTTGATTCGGTTTGTACCTTGACACCATCTATTGTCTATAGTGGAACGACAAGAGAATGGAGAATTGGACCATCTATTGGTCAACTTGACATCGGCATAAGTGATGACGCTTATTTTTACCGAGTCTCTTTCACCAAGGGTGGAGAAGGATGCATGTTAGTACGATTGTTATCCACTTATTTTTCTCCTCCACTTAATTATGCTTATTTTATTTTTATTTTTTCTAAGGAAGTTTATTCAATTCGTTTCTCCACGCCTTCACATCCCTGAATATATACGATATCATTACTTGATTTATATGTCCATATTATGGTTTCTTTTATTGTTAAGTTGACATGTACGTAATTTTTCTTATAGGTGGAAAGATCAATCTAAAGGGCTTCACAAAGACAGGTGAACAATTCGTACGTTCACGTCTCTTCAAGATGAAGACTAAGAGTTTAGCCCCTCGTGGGGAATTCACAATTTCATTTGATCTGCCTGGGCAGGTTGATCCCACATAATTCTTTTCTTCCCTTCTTATTCCTTAATCTATACAGAAAGATAGAACTCCAACTGCACCCAATAGCTGCATTAATGTTTACAGAGTACCTTCAAGCAGATTAACTAATCATATAATCCCGTACTCACAAAAATAATATTAATGCTAATTGAGTAACGATATGGATCGCCCTGTGATTTGATAGTTTACAGATTTTAATATAGGTTGATACTGAAAATTAATCTTTGTTAATTTTATTTTCAAGATCTTTAAGCGCAATTGGGCTACTAACATAGGTTTACAGAGTTAATTGCAGTTGATGCTTAGTCCTAAAACTGCTACCTTTGAACCTAAGGTCGAAAGTAGACCACATTCTTGCATCATTACAACGTAAGGTAAGTTGATTTTCTTACCTGTTATCTAAACTTTGCTCCAGTTGTAAATCAATAGTCATTGTTGTAGTTATCATAATTCTGCCAGCTAAATATTGAGATTAGGAGAATTGTGGATTTGCGTAATATATTATATTCACACAACTTGGACCAGCCCATCCTCTACCACCATTCCCAGAAGGCTATGTGCCTTCAACGTTTGAAGTAGAGAACAGCTCTGAAAAACAGCAAAGGACTAAGACACAATTACCTGTGGACCCTATCATTGACCAAGGTCCATCTAAGAGGTTAAAATATTAGACCCGATCTCCATGGTTACATAATCTTATGTCGCATAGGTGATCGAGATTCTGCAAACTTGATTGCTTAGATGAAAAGTGATTCATATACTTGCTAATGTTTAAAATTCGACTTTAGCACAGTGGAGAATATGAAAGCATACAATGAACCTATAGGGTTATACAGTACAAGAATTCTTTTCTAATATAGTGTTGCAATGAATCACGAGTTAATTATACTCTTTTCTTATATTAAGTTTGCTCCAAAATGGAAAAAAATTAGGCGTAGATACCTCTTTTCCGAACTCTCTCCCAAATTAGAAAGTTCACATAGAAAACCCAAACATGGGTTTTCACGACTAAAACTTTAATCTTTATCAATTCTCTTTTTCCCCTTATCTTATTTGGTCAATACCCATGAGCTACTTTATCATTAATACCAACAACATAACTTCCTCCAATGACGTTTCTCCATCAAGACGAAGGCACCAATGCGGTTCTAGGCAGTTCAACAACTAGGCATTTTTTTTTTCATAAGCATCAATTTCAGATGATGATGATGGTGCCACTCTAAGCTTATGTCTCCACTTTGTACTGCTAGGTTAAGATATCAGATCGTATACAAAGCTTCTTCCTGTGTTTGTGTCTTCGAAAAACTTATAGATGGTGAAACTTTCTAGAATCAAATTGTATTAAATTGCTCTCACCATACCCCATAAAAATCATTGGATACAATTTAGATTATGCTTTCTTCAAGAAAAGAGATCTATTCGTCATAATGGTTACAATCTTAGTTTCTTTGATATTCTTTTAGAGTTATACAAAGCTTGACAATGGTAATGGAACTATACCAGTAGCCTCGACCAATATACTAGATCAAGTGGAACATTCTATCCAAATGCCTATTTTATAAATTGATTGAAATATTATATTTTATGTGAATGTTGGCTAAAACATCGGGATTCATGCACACTTGATATGAACATGTCATACAAGTAAATTATATGAACCTTATTTACAATAAATTTACAAATTTGAGATGTTATTATCAAACTTTCTGATTTGGTCTTAGATATATGAATTGTTTGAATATGATCTTTTATGCAATTGTAGGGCTTCAATCTCATGATGATAAGTGATTATGAACGGTACCTCCATCTTTTGGGATTTCTACACAAGCCACAATCATTGATTTAAAATTCTCCAATTAATAAGGTATTTTCTTTTTCTTCTTTCCAAGTTTTTTCTAAATGTGTATATTTTGTTAGAATCACATACTTTGAATAAAGATGGTCAATGTTAAATGAATACCATTGGCCTATCTTGAAGAATTACTGAATATCAAATTCTACGCTCAATTCTTCAAATATGTATGCCCTATCATGTTAACAAATATATCTTTTTGATTATGTACTATGCAAAATTAGTAACTTTGACTTACTACAAAATCAATGCTTACAGGTTTATCTTCACTCAGATAGTTTAAAATGTTTTTGGATTAAAATATCATTTTAGACATTTTAAGTTTTAGAGCAGATTGGCTAAAGTAAAACCAAGGAAAACCACAATATACATATTTTTTAGTGTGTTGTCCAGATTTCACAATTTGTTTAATGAACTATTGACATGCACTATCGACATGCTTGAAAATTTTGATTGGCACATTCAAATCAATATAGACACATCAATATGCTTTTTAGTGTGGTTACCACATCAATAAGCTATTCAACACTGGGTTTGAAAAGTAGCATGTTTAGAAGAAATTAAATAACATACCTAGACTTTACTTTATTAGTATTTTTTGTTTGTAGAAAAGGTTTTTTGTTGGACTTGATCTATCTTATGGTTCTATGTATCCCGAAAGGATCTTTAGCTTAGTAGAAGAGTGCTTGAATGTGTTACTACATCTTAAGTGATTGTTAGAATGTCTCGCTGAGTTTGTTTTAAATACGTTATTTTGAAACTCTGTTTTGCTTTCAATTATCTACAGCCAAGTCCTTTGATGTGGTAAAACCAGAAAAAACCATTCAATCGTCGCTCTCGCAATTCTCAAGTTTGTTTCATCAATTCTTATATGACTTTTATTCCTTTCTCTTTCCTTTAGTGTTTCAGTATTATATAATTATTATTTTATTTTCTTTGGTTTCACTTTGTTTGAGTAATACAATAAATTGGATGCATGTTCAGTAGATGGGGTTCGTAAGGACTAAGGACTTTTGATTAGTATCAGAGTCTTTTCTGGGATGAAAGAGAGGAGGAAATCACCAGTAGATTGGTGAATATGAAAAGTTCTCAGGTTTTGGTTTGTTTCATTGCTCTTATTGTTTTCATGTTTTTTAACAGTTCCCTAAAGATAATGAAAGACACATCAAATTGAAGAAATCAAACCTGAGAGTCGATTCTCCTCAATCGATCCCATTCTCGGTATGACTAATATCCCATGATCTTTTCATTTTGTAATGTATATTATATTAGAGTACTTATATCTCTTATAGGAAATCGTTATATAGAAGTTGGTTTTTCCTTTTGGTAGGTTGCCATGAACATGAAAGTACTCAAGGATGTGTAGGAGTTGAAACGGGATGTCGAAAAGTTGAACATAACTAAGGATGTGGATGATGGGAGAGTAGCTAAGGCTAAGGGGAATCCAAGTCGGTCGGGGATATTGAAGAGTTAAAAATTAAGCTAAGAAAAGTGGAGCGAAGCTAAATAAGGTTTGTCGGTCATTTGTAGTTACATCTCATTTCCAAGTAAACTTATTAATGGGTGGCTTGAATTTGTTGGAGAGGTATAATATGAAATTACGTTTCAAAGAACAAAGTAGATTTATTCCACTTATGTTTTTGGACTCGTGGTCCTTCTCATCCTCAACATTTGCAGTTACAATGGGGATTGTTATCGATATAATCGCATATGAGACACCATCTCAATCAATATGTGCATTATATTAAGCATATCACCTATATGAATCACGACACTATCTTAAAAAGCCTTTTTGATTGATTGTTGAAAGTTGATTGTTGGGATTGTTACTCTAAGGTATTTTCCATCTGCGAATTATTTTTGATAAGCCTACCTTTCCCTAGGCAAACCGCCTCCATATTTTATCTTTATATATGCTGCGTTGCACAGTGTTGCAAAGTATTGGTCCCTGTTGGTGCATGTTGCAATAACATAACTCACTCAACAGTTTTGTATGTGAAAGTCATTGAGAAATGTGGATTGCATTTTGTAGGATGAAAGATAGTTACTGAGGAGCTAAAGAAGACAAAGCATAGTTGCTCTGAAAAGGCGGTTAATACCATAACTAGAAAGTTGACTTCTAGATATCATAGAATATTGTATTCCTAAAAATTGAGTTATAAATACGATTGCTTTTCCATGTTGATTGATGGTCTTATGCTCTGTTATCGGAGGAAGAAAAAATTGATATTAAACTGAATAGTCTGAAATGTTTCATATCAAATTATTGCATTAGTTGTTTTATCTATATGACTTTTTTCTTTTTCTGTAAGTAGAAATGCAATACTTTCTGATTACATATTGTCTTTCCCATTGCAGGCAATATTGGAAACACAGATTAGTCGAAAAAAAATTCAAGTGGATTTCCTCTTTCTGTTTGTTTGTGTGATGGCCCTCATTAGTCTGGAACTTGGATACCAATTATTATTAGGCTCATAGAAAGAACGTTGCTAGAAACAACTCAAGAATTTGGAAGGTCAACTTGCCTTATGAGTGGAGAGTTTTCCTATGGCAATGCATGTCTGGAGTTGTGTCTACAACAGACCGCTTTGCTTCTCATAGTTATTGTCGATAATGCTTGCTTTGCTACCGAGAAATTCAGAAGGTACATTCGTCATTTCAACCACTATTTATGGATATTGAAGAGATTTGTAGTCAATCAAGATAGTTAACATTACAGTGGTGGTATAGAGAGGCTGACAAGTTAGCAGTTCAATGACAGGATTTATCCGACTTCTTTTGCTTCTGCCTTGAATACCCTGATTCAATTCCCTTTCCCCATTTGCAACAGGCAGCAATACATTCAATGGCTTCAGTTTGGTGGGTAATCTCACCTGCATTTTTAGCTTAATGTATTTAGTATGATGTAATTGATTAAGTACTCACTATTTTATTCTAATCTCCTTCTTAAGCATCGTCTATTGTTCTGGCTTTGTTGATGATCGCAAAGTAACACTTTGCTCTGTCCTCCACTTCTCCCTAATACGCCATTTGGTTTTTGCTTTTTTCAAACACATCTTTTGTCTGTCCCTTCTTTTATTTTATGTGAAATGGTATGGGTTTTTCAGTCCCTAAGCCAGCCTTACCAAAAAAAAAAGAGAGGAAAAGAATGGACTATTCTCTATCATGGATGTTTAAATGTTTACAAGAAGACTATAAGATAGAGTATGAATGTATGATGAAAATTCTAATTTTGTTTTCACGAAGGTTTACATTGTGTATATGGGAGCTCTCACTAAGAGCGCATATTCATCTCTAGCACACCACCAGACCATTCTGGAACAAGTTCTTGAGAATAGGTACAATTATTGCGTATTAGTTAATTAATTCTTCACATTACTTGGGGATTTCTCTACTTTTTTGTATCCTGATTTAATCACCTGTGATTATTTTTTCTATAGTTTTTTTTTGATTTTCCAGTTCGCTTTCAGATTCCTTGGTTCATAGCTACAAAAGAAGTTTCAATGGATTTGCAGCCAAACTCACTGCTAGAGAGAGGAAAAAGCTTGACAATTAGTATAGTACTTAACTTCGATTTTAATAATTAAAGCATAGCATCTTGCATGCTATATTATTATTCAATGATATCTTTGACACATTTGCATTGGAGGGATTGTATCCATCTTTTGAGTAGAACAATAAGTCTTCACAAGACAAGATCATCAGATTTCATGGGGTTCGAGTACAGAATGTGGAAAAGAGTGGCTACGAGAGCAACGTCATAGTGGGTGTCATAGACATCGAATCTGGCTTGAGAAGTAGAAAGTTTTAACAATGAAGGCTTTGGTCCTCCACCGAAAAATGGAAGGGTAGTTGCGCGGCGGAGGCAAAAATATTACATGCAACAAGTATAATCCCATTTTTAATTGACGTAGAAGTCTATCAAGTATAAGTTACTTTTGTCCTAATATTATGTCATTCACGTTCTGCTAGGTATGAACCTAATATAGCAAAACATTTTCAACGTTGCCCACCTTAATTTGGTGTAGAAACTATTATATCATTTATTTAAGAGGGTTTCTAACATTGAATGAGAGCTTATTTCTAATAATTAAATATTTGAGGTTTTTCACGTTGATTCATTGTAAATATTATGTGCTTTGATTTTCAACTCTATAAAGGTTGAGATTGACCCAATAATTGATAGCGGAAAAAAAAACAGATATTGGCCCAATAATTTGACAAATATCTTGCTTTTATCGAACGATTTAAGTAATAGGATACTTGATGTTTAACAAAACGGATTATTTTGTTCAATATCATTATCTTTGGGGATATAGTTGTATGTGGCAGCAACAATATAGTATGGATCACAAAAGTGAGTAGTCGATGCTTTCATTTCCAATGCACTGGATTTGGGTAATGATTGGCGAATGAATGACACTACAAACCAAATGTTTTTACTCGAAGGAAGGATGGTTCTAACCCTAACTCCCCAACATGCCGCAGGCACCATTAGATTAGGCGGCGTGGGCTTTTTCGGCATTAAAGCGGGGAACCATGCAGCCATGCTACGTACCTGACAATGTAGTTGCACATGAATCCTATGCCTTCGATGCATATTATTACTAGATGGGAATGTAGTATTAGTAATTTAAATTAGAAATTGGAGTATCTTTGTTGATCCAATACAGTGAATCATTTATATTTTTTTTTTGGTGCCATGTTTGCAAAGACACTACAAAATGATCATTAGAAATTGGTATTACACACTATCTTAGATAATTAACGGGAAATCCAGTTTATCTTAGATAATTAACGAGAAATCAGAAACTGGATACAACTGCATTGATAAATTAACTTCAAAGAATAATTAACAAAAAATGGATACCTCATAGAATAATTAACGGGAATTCAAAAACTGAATGGATGCAATTTCACTGAATTGACCTCAAAGAATGATTAATAGGAAATCGTAAATTGGATGCAACTGCATTGAACAAGTCTTAAAGGATAATTAACTAGAAATCAGAAAGTGAATGCAAATACATTGAACTAACCTTAAAAAATAATTAATAGAAAATCAAAAATTGGACCTTAAAATGCATTGAACTAACCACAAAAAAAATAATTAACAAAAAATCGGAATGGGATGCAAATGCATTGAACTAACCCCAAATATTAATGGGAGAAATTGAAAAGCGGGGCGCATTTGCATTGAGCTAACCTCGGAGAATAATTAACAAAAATCGAAACTGGATGCAACCGTGATCGAAGAATGATTAAAAGGAAATCATAAACTAGATACAAATGAAAACTAAAAACTAGATGTAACCGCGATCGAACTAACTTGAAAAGAATAATTAATGAAAAATCGAAAAACTAGATGCAAATGCATTGAACTAACCTCAAAGAATAGTTAACGGGGGAATCAAACCACAAAGAATAATTAAATGGAAATCGGAAAAATGATACAAGTGCATTGAACTTGGGGTGTGCATGGGTACCCAATTACAAGAAATTGAACGAAATTGGAATCGTTTAAAATGTTAGACCCATTAAAAGTGGATTTTCAAGAAGAACGAAACCATTTGAAATTGAATAGTAAAAACCGATGGGTACCCGAACCAAAACCAAAACCGATTATTATGATTTTTATGGGTGGGTTTTTTCTTTTTATGGAGAGTAGAATTTTCACATTATAAGAAATTTGAACGAGCAATCAATATAATATAATATTCATATCTCACAATAGCAAATATTTTTCAGAATAATTTATATAACGACACCCGTTTGTAAGACGGGTTCAAAAACTAGTTGTAATATATATTTAGCAATATAATTAAAATGTTCCACCACTTTTACTCAACATAAACTCCAATAATCAAGATATATTGTTAACCAATTATATAACTGTCACAATTCACAAACATTTATCTTAGCTACTTTTCAAAAATTTGACCATGTTGGCTAGTGAGTTCATTAGAAATTGATCGTTTGAATTAGGTGAGTTAGGCTAGAGTATAGTATTTGACTCGCCCAACCATTAATCATTTTTTTCTCCAACACTTTTCTATCTCTTTTGTACTCATATCTATTTTAATTTAGAATATAGATTTGCAAACTATAGGGGAAAATAAGAATTAGAAGCAACACATCTATGTCTCTGTGTTAGTTTACTCTTTTGAATTGCCAAAAAAAAAAGTCCTTCATATACAAAAGTTTTAAAGCTTTTAAGAATGTCTTTCATAATCTACTCTTTTGTTCTTATTTATGTAGCTTCATGCTAATTTTTTTTTTTGATTGGCAAGCGAGGTTGTTAGAGAGGTCTCCTACCCTTTTTCATAAATAAAATAGTGAGTTACAATCTTATTTATGTAGTTTCATACTACTCATCCTCACAAAAATTTGGTTTTTTATTTTTATTATTATTATATGAGTATTTTTTAAATAAATTTTTGAATAATTCAGAAATTCATATTTTATACGTTTATATGAAAAAAATGTGAATTATTCCGAATTATTGAAAAATATTAAAATATTAAACATTTAAGCCTTCAAAAATTGAATTCGTGTATTATTTGCAAATTATTCGGAGAATTGCTAACAAAGGTCTCAGGTCGACCATCTAATTTTGCTTTTAAGTCTTGGAGTAGGGAAAAATTCGTGTTTGAGACTTTGAGATGGGGGAAATAAAATCTTTGAGATTTGTCTTATACATGACAGCTGAACTACTCCAGTGGTGGATTTGAAAGGTTCTTAAATTAAAATTCTTCGTGGCCATTGTTGGTGATGCATTTTTTTGTGGTGGATTCCCTGCACAGACAGGAAAGTCAAGAAATGCGGGCTGGTACATAGAAGTTAAAACTGAGGTCCCTTGCCTAGGTTGTTTTGCTTTAAACCCACCACATACGTTATCCTATGTGTAAGTGTGCAGCAGAGTGAGCTAGTGAAGTACCGAAAAAAGTGCGTAACAGAGCCAATGGTGGTTTTCCCCAGAAAGCAGAAACACAAAACCTATGTGCACTTTTCCATCCTATGAATGTGTAATCTGGGGTGCAATAATGTCCATCTCTGCAGTTTACACTGTGTGTGTGCCGAAAAACTTGAGTCTGACCAAATTTTTTAAAAGAAAATTCTAAAAAGCATAATGCTAAATTTCAACACATAACACCAAGTGTAGCATTGACTTGTAAGTAGAGGCATAGATCCCACCATGCACTTCAATAAATTTCTCTTTGAGCACTCAAGTTGTACTGCTCAAACTAACATGGCCAAACCAAGGCTAAATCTTGCTTCATTCATCAACATCTACTTCTTCGTTTCACTCTCATTTTACACTTCTCTCTGTTGCCCAAAGGAGCAGAAAGAAGCTCTCCTTCAATTTAAAGCCTCACTCATCAATGAAACCGATAGCAACTCATCATTAGAGACAGCTTTTGGTGGAATAGAGTCATGGAATTCAAGTTTAGATTGTTGTCAATGGGACTTGGTCACCTGCACCCCCCGCCGCTCACCTTCAAGAAATGTTGTCGCTCTTGATCTTTACTCATCTGTTACTTCACTGGCTCCAGAGGTTGTTGTAAACTCAGCAGTGTTAGCACCATTGTTTCGTATAACAAGCTTGACGAAGCTTGACATCTCCTCCAATTCTATACAAGGTCAACTCCCAGCAAACGGGATTGCCAACTTGACCAAGTTGCTTCACCTCGACTTGAGGGAAAATAGCTTCAATGGATCCATTCCTACTCAATTGTTCCGTCTACAAAGTCTACAATACCTTGATATGAGTAGTAATATGTTCAATGGAATCCTGAGTCAAGAAGTAGGCGCCCTTCGGAACTTGAGAGTACTGAACTTAGCTGAAAATTTCCTCTATGGAGAGATTCCTATGGAAATTGGAAATCTAACACAGCTGCGGCAATTGTCGCTTCGCCAGAATAGATTCTCTGGTGGGCTTTCAAATTCACTTTTGCATTTAACTGAGCTCCAAGTCTTGGATTTGCGCAACAACTCTCTATCAATGGAAATTCCTACCAACATTGGAACTATGTCCAATATTTCAACTCTAGCCTTAAGCAAGAACCAGTTGACTGGTGGAATCCCTTTGTCATTACAGAAATTGAGCAAGTTGGCGACACTTCAGTTAGACAGTAACTTGCTATCAGGTGACATTCCGATATGGTTACTGGATATCAAGGCGCTGAGGGTTTTGAACCTTGGAGGAAACAACCTTACTTGGAACAGCAATGCTAATGTAGCTCCGAAGTGCATGTTGTCTCAATTATCTTTGAGGTCATGTCGTGTTGCTGGACCAATTCCCAAATGGATCTCTACTCAAAAGAGTCTCGATTTCTTGGATCTAAGCGAGAATGAGCTTGGTGGAAACTTCCCTGAATGGCTTGCTGAACAGAATGTCGGAACTATAATTCTATCAGATAACAAGCTTACAGGTTCTCTGCCATCTCCTCTGTTTCAGTCTCTAAATTTGTCAGTACTTGCTTTGTCAAGAAATTATTTCTCTGGCGAATTGCCTAGAAACATGGGAGATACAACTTCCGTCATGATACTTATGTTGGCCAGCAACAACTTTTCAGGTCCCATCCCTAAGACGATCTCAAAAATTTATCGACTACTATTGTTAGACCTGTCACAAAACCAATTTTCTGGTAACACATTCCCAAGCTTTGGTCCAGGTGCTTTACTTGCTTATGTAGACGTCTCTTCCAACAGATTGTCTGGTGAGGTTCCAGTAAACTTTGCATTAGGAACAAAGATACTTGCATTAGGTCAAAATGAGTTTTCAGGTCCCTTACCTCAGAATCTTAGCAGCCTGAGAGAACTCGAGCACCTCGATCTCCATAACAACAACATAACTGGCGAATTGCCAGAGTTCCTCTACCAAATGTCTAGCCTTCAAGTTCTTAATCTTAGGAATAATTCTCTTCAAGGCCGGATCCCAAATGCTCTTTTCAATCTCAGTAGCCTTCGCATTCTTGACCTCTCCATCAATAATCTCACTGGAAGTATTCCCCCAAACGTTGGAGGCCTTGTAGGAATGATTGAAGACCCAAGTACCACTGTCACAACAATATCCGACATGTTCACCTTCTCTATTGAGTTTAGTGACTTGTTAGTGAACTGGAAGAAGTCCTTGCAAGGTCTATCCAGCCGGAACCTTGATATATACTGTTTCTTGGACTTGTCAAAAAACCAATTATCAGGAGAAATTCCAACTTCACTGGGAGGTTTAAAAAGTTTGAAGTTACTGAATATCTCTTACAACAAACTCTCAGGTAATATTCCTATGAGTTTTGGTGGATTAGAGAGTTTAGAGAGCTTGGACATGTCACGCAACAATCTTTCTGGAAAAATACCATTAACATTAGCAAATCTCCAACAACTTGGTACTTTAGATGTGAGTAACAACAAGCTCAAGGGTCAGATTCCGATGGGGAGCCAGATGGACAGGTTGAACGATCCAAATTCTTATGCGAACAATAGCGGATTGTGTGGTATGCAAATTCAACTGCCATGTCCAATGACACCACCACCAGAATATCTTCCAAGGACAGAGGATTCAAAGTTTGAGGCCGGGGATACATGGTTTTCATGGATTGGAGCGGGGATTGGATTTCCTTTAGGGTTCTTCTCGGCATTGGTAACCATCTACTTTTCGGGGTATCTTAACTTGGCACCAAGAAGCAGTCAGCATCGCTTACGATGGAGATAATTGACATGTTTCCTTCAGTTGTTTCAGGATTGCACTAATTCTCCAAGTTTATGAGTAGTAGTCAGACTTGGTACTTAGTGGGGGAAATATAGCTTACTTGGTATTTGCTGTTCTACAGAAAATAATACAAATGCAAAAAATTACTTTTCTTGCTGAAGTGTGCAAATAACATACTCATCTACAAATTGCTACCAATTTATTTAAAGATTTTTAAGCATCGTATACCTGCAAGATAAGTTTCTGTCATAAACTTCAAGAATCTTGAAGAGCATACATACATACATCCTCACTGAAAGACCCGCACTCTTTTTATTGGATCGAACACAATGTACTTGAGAGGAAAATTACCAAAGATAATGCAGCTCTAGCGAGGTGGTATGTGTATATGTATCATTTGTGATTTGTTTCTTAAAATTAGCATTTGCAGACAGTAAGATGATGAACTCAAGTTTATTTTCCACATAAAAATATTATCGGACAGTCACACCACTAAAAATAATAGTCCCACATTGCTCAATGTATCGGGCTTGACGGACTTCCACAAAATACCGTCCATTTGACTTTCTTACGTTGACCGTCCCTACAACCCATCTTACATCGTGATACGTAATGAAAGTTCGAGATGCGAGTTGTACATATCTCAACACACTTTTGACGGTCCATGTGCCCGGTTGTAGAAATTTGAGCCCTCTACCCGGTTATAAAGGTTTTCCTTGCACTTTGCAGAAGAAGAAGAAGAAGTGAACAGGAGTAGACGGGAAGTATAATAATTACGGTATCTCCCTCTCTTGTATGTATTTTAATGTCTTGGAGTTCAAGTCTATTTTTTCAGTTATATGACAAACTTCTTTTGTGTATCAATTGTCATGTAAATCGTGTAGAATGAATACTAGACGCAATCAATTGTTGTTGGTGTGGTAAATTTGCATTCTTTTGCACCACCTATCTTGTGAAACTACACTGTCAAGTACTACTTGTAACTCTATAAACATGAAGTTCTGCACTCCAGCCTATTACCTTAAGTAATGCAAGTCCCACAGCTCTAGAAAGCGATTAAATAGGAAATAAATTATGCCCAAAGCCTTGGCTCGATTTGAAATTGGAGTTTGGGGTTAACTGAGTATTGCCCTATGTTCATTGTCATGACAACACTAGCATAAGATCAACTGTTTAGACTTAGACCTGGGCCAATTTGATTTAGTTTACACCCTCGTGAACACACTGAGTGTTGGATGTGGTTTACATCAACTTCAAACTATGCCAATCCACTGGATTGACCTAAATTTCTGGTTATTTAAGGCAACCTATGATCCAAAGTTAGTTTGGAGGTTCGTCAATGTTTACGATATGCTAGAGGACTATATCTCAAGTACAAAGATAAATTTTTATTTCATCAGTCTAGAGTCATCGAACATTAGTGTAATTTTTCAAATCTGATAGTTTGAACTTAACTATTATGAATGAGAAGAATTTGCATCAGCAACTCATTTGTAATATACTAAACATGGCCCTTAGTTGGAATCGATACTTTAGTAAACATATCCTCAATGCCGAGTCTATTATATATGCTATGTGCTAAAAAATATTATGTTGAGCAAAATTCTGACAGCCCTTTAGAGTGTGAATAGGGAAACAAGAGTTACATTATCCTTTGCTCATATGTAAAGTAATTTATTATCTGATTTTGGTGAAACAAAGAAAATATAGTATAATTAGGAACTAGAAAGTGTGCTCCATAACTAAGCCCGGCGCCATGAACACACTGACACTTTTGTCAAGTTGAAACTGTTTGTTGCACAGTAATTGTTGATGCTTGCATGTCTTTCAACCTTTTAGGTAAATATAATGATAATCGAGAAAATCTGTAAAATTGTATATAGCTCGTTGAGTACGGATACTATTTTGGTGAGTGGATTTTGTAGTCCCACATCGGTAAAAATGTATAAGGTTCATTGAGTACGGATGCTATATTCGGTGAGTGGGTTTTTAGTCCCACATCGAGAAAAAAATTAACTTATTAATGAGACTGTAATGATATAAGGCGTTCCGGTGCATCGCTTAAGTTATGGTAACAACTATTATGGAGTACGGTCATCTGGAGTATCATCTCCTGCCATTTCGGTCGCTGGCTACAGGTATCGTTTTTCTCTTTGACTTCTCTTTAGTTTATGTACTTGGAATGATTTTTTTTTAAGAAGTTATTGGTCACTTGTTGTAGTGTTACTTTATCTGTGCCAAATAATTTGGTCCAGTAATTTCAATGTTTCTTTAGATTTGTATCGTTTTTATCTGTGGCTTCTATTCAGTTTGTTTATTATACTACTTATATTTACTTCTGCTAATTACCCATATATAATGTGTCGAATTAGTATTTCCTATACTAGATTCAATTGTACATACATTTTATTCACCTTTCTCAATTGTTTTGAGTTCAGAAAAAATGGTAATACCCTTGAGTACCAATTTTTATAAATGGCGATGCAAAGCAGGATATATATGAAATACGTAGGTCCCTTATGAATTGCCTCGTATCTCATTCTGAGTGTATGCATATAACTTACCTTGCGAAATATTTGATATAAAGTCCTGCAATGAAGAAATATGAACTCCTCTCTCGATCTGTACTGAAGGATGTTTCTGTACGCACATGCAGAGTGTCAGATGAATTCAATATACAATATTTTTCCGCAAGAAAAGACCCGGAGTCAGTGAGACTAAACCTTGGAGATTAGGTCACACGCTCTTTCGCAAGTACTTTTCAGCCTATATGTGTTTTCCTGTTTATATAACCTATAGAAGTTAGCTTGGTGTTTTACAATTACCCTGTGAGCCAACTTAATTTGCTGGTTTCCTTCACAAAAAATTCATTAGCTACACAAAGTTTTTTCTTATGGGATAGTTTCTCTCAAAATAATTTGTTGAACCATCAATCGTGAGGATTGAACATTACAAGTTGTCCTCCCTATATGTTCAAATTCAGACTAACTGTGAAAAAAAATATCAAAATTAATGAAATAAAAGACTAGAGTCTCTCACCAACCCAAGTCCCATTCAAGGCGTTCAATCGTGATATATTGAAAAATCTTCTGTGTTTTGATAGTTGTCATAGCACACAGTCTTTTGTTGTTTATCCACCTCCCCGTTTTAGTACATTTTGATATTCTATTGTTACTCGTAGTTGTCACTCTTTGAGCCACTTTGTCCATGTTACATTCTACTCACTTGTATGTGTATGCTTCTTAATATTGTTTGCACCTAGATGTTCACAATGATTTATCTACCTTCTTTGCAGAAATCAACCTCAATCATAGGGTTCAATCCATGGATGAACAAGGCAGGGCAGCAGTCATAAGATCATAGGTCTGATCCCGGTATGTGTAAAATACCCATTGATTCTTATTTGAATGAGAATGGAAATTTAGTTGTTGGATATACTTGAATCATATGCCTAGTTGAATGATAGTTGAGCTAAAATTAATAACCAAAACTCTTGGAAAAACACGGTATCAAGTTGATACAATACATACTGAAACAATGTCATCTGGAATTGTTGGTCAATTGTTAATCCATGTATTTTTGCTTCTTCTCGATTAACTGAGCGTGAGTATTGGTGGTTACTATTCTCATTGCTGATTGATTCCATCCCAATCAAGATATCACGCCCCCAAGACCTATTCAATTGCCTGATAAGAAAAAGGCTCGCTTGAGTGGAGAGAGCTGTGTGAGAATAAAACACAGCCCCTGAGAAACACTTTGTGAGTAGTTAATTAGGCCATAAATCTTTCCAGTCGCTGTTGTCACGGAGAAATCCTGCTTTGGGTTAGGGGGGGGGGGGGGACTAGTCTACATTTGCTTAGATTCAAGGACTGAAGAAAAACTTATTTCTCAACATGTTGAAGAACGATACATGATTGGATCTTGAATGTCTCCACCTAGGCTTGATCTGCCAAGGCAAGACATCTGCTACAGAAGCGCCAACTGCAGCAGCAGAGTCTAATTCCGTCAACAGTAAATGATAGTACCTAGGTGACTTGCAAGTTGCGGTGATATGTAATCAGCATGACTTGCAAGAAAACCTAGAATCAACTCGGAAGTAGTTGGTTTTCCATATCATTTAATCATCTCCCTTGAGTTTGTGGTTATGCGTGATTGCATCATCTTCACATCTACATTTATTTTCTTTAAGCACAGAGATCCACTAAGGATCTTCAGCAAAGGTACACCAACCAATCATTTGCAATTCATCAATATTCTAATAGATCATGAACTTTTACTGCATTGTTTGCTTTTGCAGTCTCCAAACTTAAATTTGCCTTCTTTAGAGATTGACAACTAATCTGAACTAAAGTTTTTTGGACTCCTATATATATTTCTACACCCTTTTTTGAACTGGAGTTTTCTGGGGAATGCTAGTCAAATGTTATTCTCCAATCTTTGGAAATAGAATTTCCATCACTGTTTCCCTTCAATTGAACACAAAATTGTTTGAATCGTAATGCTTTTCATACATCTATGCCTTTATGATTAGTCTATAGGCAGTCGCCACAAAGTGATCCATTTTCCGCTTCGGAATATGGACAATCAGAATGGTGATACTAACCAAAGTAGTTTGGCATATCGGTAGGTAAACCAACACAGGCCATGTCATTTTGGACCATAATCGGAGCTCAACTCTGGGAATGAAGCATCTGCGAGCACTGGACAAAATGTACAGTACTCTAACCTTTCCTCAAGAGCGTCTCATCAAACCCTTGGCATTCAAGGTTCAGCTGATAGCAGGATGGATGATTCTGTTCCACAAAGTGAATTGCTGTCCCATATGCACTAGGAGTAATCACCATTGATGATTCGCCAGAACGGAGTAATGGTCCATGAAGGATGTGCTTTGACATTCATGAGCCATACATGTCAGATAATCCCGAGTAAATTTCTGACTAGTCAAGGCCTCAAGGGACAGCATTGGCCATTTCAACAAGTTTCAAACTCATTTTCTAGAAAGAAAATGGAACTTGATTGGTTTACACTACCAGTACATTTTTTAAAAGTTTTGAGGGTATGTAACAGATATCCCAACTAGGGATTGTCAGCAATGTTTCAAGGGTATGTAACAGTTTGTTTTTTTTAATTTTAAAATGCTGTATAGTTGCATATTCAATGCATTTCTTTACACTCTTTACTAAAAGGGTTGACGAGTAATTCCAAGCTTTTACCAAAAAAAAAAGTAATTCCTAGCTAGACTACTCTCATATTGTAAATTCATGAATAATAGACCATATTTTATATTTGCAAATGATCCACGAGAAACGAGCAAGCAAGAAGCGCCAGAACTGTCCCATAATGGGCAGTTACCTCTGGGTTGCGAAATGAGACAGTGGTCATTTCTAGAGTGACAGTAATGAATATTCAGTTCAGCAATGTCAGCCAATTTTATTGCTTCTACTACTGAAAGCAACATGGATCGTTCTAGAGTCTACACTGATAAAATCTAATCTCCACCTTAATAACCATTAAGATAGTTCTGTCTTGTGTTTTCTGAAACAAGTTTAACCCGAGTTCTCACCAAACTGAGTAAATCAAAAATGGCTTCCACATCTTTGCTTCCGAATAATTGATTATTATATTCATTCTTCTGAGTGGCTTCCGCATTCTGCTATGTTGGTTAGAATTTACTTTCAAGGAGCAGATAGCAACTTAAGATACTTTAGGCTTGCTGATTAATGTACAATTGCAAGCAAAACATTTTCAGTTACCAGTGTTTATATATTTCTTCAGTCACAATTTCCCATACAGAAACTTCCTACCTTGCGTCCTTTGGCTACTTCCATTAACTTAAGAAATGAAATATCTGAAGTACCGAAGCACCATTGTATTCATGTATTGTCAGCACTGCGCAGACGAGTTTTTTGTTTTTTGGCGGTGAAGTTCAATATGTGAGTTTCTTCATGATCTGAGCACCTAACAGTGTCGGTATGCTTGTTTGCTGGTAAAAACATTCAGGCAAACTTGGTCGCTGGAACAGAGTACCCAAAAAATAATAAGATTAATAAAGACTTTAGTTGAATCAGCATTATAAGAATCTAATTTCAGCAATTCTTTTTTAACATTACAGGTACTTGAGGACGCACCAATGCATCCCTTGACTAGTCGGAGATGTACTCTGGACTATCAGGATTGTAAGGCTCATTGATATCAAAGTACATCCTTCTCCGACCATTAATCTGTTCTGGTGAATCTTCGATGTTGATTACTCCAGGAGGCTGCATTTCTTCTCGAGGTTGTTCATATCTTATGGGACTGAACAGACCACTTTGTGGTACTGAATCATCCATTGTTGTATCAGTTGATTCTTGAATACCAAGAGTTTCTCCAGATGCTCTTGGGCTATGGTTAGAGTAGTGTATAGGTTGTGCGTTACTTGTAGATGCTTCTTTCCCAGAATTAATCTCCATCTGCAAAATTCAATGTGAACTTATTTCATGGGTAAAATAGAGAGAAGGTAAAGAAAAATGACAAATTAAGTATTCTTAAAAGAATAATCTTCCTAGTCTAGCAAGGATATTCATGTATATATATGCAGCACTTCAAGACCACAATTTTCTAAATCAAGCTCGTTGAAGACACCAGGATCATCTTTTCTATTTGAAAACACTTTGTTTTATTGTCACAGTTTCAGCTTCAGTGAACGAAGCATCCAATGGATTAACATGATGAGAAGTATTAACCAACTACAGATACCTAGTCAAGCAGTACTAGCAATACATTTTGAAGAACTTTGTCAATCGTACATTACTTATTACTTATTTCTCAAAAATATTTAAGCAAGGGAAAAAAACCTGGAGATATCCATATATATCTTCTGCAGTTACCGATAGTCCTTCTTGCTGCCTCGTAAGCATCCATCTCTCAAGTTTTTCCTAAAGAAAACACAGCAGAGAACATACATAAATTACAATGATCCAAATAGGAATGTACAGATGAAAACCAATGCACGATGATTAGAATACACATAAAAAACTTTTACCAAAAAAAACCATGACATAACACTTCAATTCACTAATCTCAAATGAAAGGCGTTCACTATTTTAAGCTATATATTGCTCCTCTTAAGAGATTTCGTAGAACCTCTGCTGCCTCTTAAACCAACCTCAGAGAACTCAAGGCAGAAGCTTGGAACAATGGAGGAAGCTAAGACAGTTGAGCTAGATTAGACATTGTAAGTAATGCCCTGTTATAGACTGCAGACAAGTCTTGCATGCATGGAATTCTTATCTTCTTTTTTTCAATCATTGAAAGCTCTGTTGCATGGGTACGCCCTAATTTCCTCTGTATCGCGTACCCGTGTCGTGCGGACACGGATACGGACACGGACACCCGGACACAAGCAAAACAGTACCCTAATTCTCAGATCTCGCCGTGTCCAAATCGTTGTACCTGTGTCCAAACCAGACACTCCGTCCCGTACCCATGCAACACAGATTGAAAGTAATGCCCTGTTATATACTTAAGACAAGTCTTGCATGCCTGTATCGCTTAATAATATTTGATGTACATACATAGTTGAATTAGCATCCTCACTTAAAATCTGTTGAAGTTCCTGATCCAAAGGTTCTAAGAAGTACATAAAATATTTCACAGTTTTTACAGTTCTTAACAATTAATTTTCAAACCAGGGGAAATAGTTTGATAGCTGCAACAAATGGCAAGTTTTTCCAAAAAGTTGCTATATCATCTCCTAGTACAAGTCTTGTCAGTATCAGAAACAATTAATCAAGTAGAAACTGAAACACTACGCATTAACAATTAAGCTTTGTTCGAGACAATCCAATATTTATATCTTCATTACCTGAAATGACACCGATCAAAATATAGAAAGCAGTCCATTCTTACAAAAAGATTCGGGAGAAAATGTAAGCTCAAGAACTTCTAGATGAAGTACTACAACAAGGGATTGTTATAAAGAAATAAATAACAAAAACAAGAGACAAAGTAACAATCCAACCAAAGCATGTAGCTACAAAAGACCATCTAAGTAAGAATCCCGATAACACAATGTTAACTTTTCAAAACGAACAATGCTAACTAAAGAATATCATAGAATCTTACTGGGCTCTTTGATAGGCCGAACTAAGAAACGTTCAATTAATTGAAAACGTAAACCAGTCATTATTTTGTTTTGTTTGCAATGCGTGGTGGTGGTGGTAGGGGCAGGGAGAGGAGGGTTCACCAAAAGTCCAAAGGCTTTTATCTGAATGTGAGATGAGACAGTTCTGCACTTCTGCCTATATGTGAGAATAAATGTTAATTGGCAAAATAATTATACTCTGTTACGTGTTAATCCCAACCTGCATGCCTTCACTGAGCTTGGCAAAAACAGAACAAAGGAACAACTTTGGGTCCTGTCACACTCGTCATTGGAAGTATTGTTACCTTGTCTGCTAACTAATGAGAAAATGAAAACTAAAGGTGAGAGATTCACATATCTCATGATCGAACTCATATATATATATATATATCAAAGAAGGAAATCTAGCTACTACTAATGGATCCTTAAATCAACTCTCACTAAACCATCTCCCAGATCCCATGCGTCTAGTCCAACTTTAGGCCGGTGAGCTTTATGTACACAATTCAGCAAGCATTTCCTCATTTGGCTCTATAAAACAAGCAACAGGATGCATATTCATCTTCTATATATTCTACTAAACAATTTTTTTGAATAGGAAATTGGTTGGGACTTCATCGAGAAGGTAAGTGTTCCTCTCTTACTGACTTTTGAAACTCCCCTGCATGGAGAACAAATATTTTACGTACAAATTAGGTCATTATTGTTCTAGGATCTTTGAACAAATTATTACGGTATAACGCCTTTACGTGTCAGACTCTAATTAAGTTCAAGTACAGTAAAATAACCACTAATTCCAAATCTGCGCCAAGAACTTGGGGATTTAAATGTAACAACTAGCTAGGCCATTAAACGACAAAAGAGTGTAAATTTAATTCAATTGAAAACATTGGCGACAACGGTTATGAACTGATCATATCCATTTAACACAATCAAGCTACAAGTGTTCTGTTAATTACAGACAAAATCTAGCAGGAATCACATGTATCCACAACTATCTATAACAGTAAAAGACCGTGAAAGCAATTTGAATTACTTTCAATCAAAAGCATGCCTTAGGAGTCGGATAAACTAAGGCCACCACAACAAAATCAACCTAATAAAAAGAAAGCTCTCCATCTACATTGGACGTGCGCTACCGCCTACCGGCCAAGACAGGACAATAAGAAAAGATTTCTCTATCAATTAATAGCATTATAACAACTGATTGACTACAACAATTGATCGAAGACTAGCACAAATGAATCAACAAATAAATGAGAAATTCAGATTGACTTAATTAATCAACTCAATTATATAATGTCAAGCAAGCAAGATCAGATGTATAAATCTTTCATTTCAATATCTCATATAAAAACCATATTCAAAACCAAGCATTTTTCAATACAGGGCAATCAGACTAACTGAATCAAATCATACTCAAACAAACCTCTACCATGCAAGCACAGAAAGATACAACATAACCCCATTCATCCTATTATCAGAAAAGAAAACTTCAATACATCTAAATCAAGTTCACATGCAAGAAAAATCATAATTTGGATACATAACTAAAAGAGAAATCGAAATAAACAGAACTCCATTAGTTTTAAACTCATATATTACCAATGCATGTTTTTCTCCAGCTTCAAAGATGCATCTTTGCATACTAGTATATTGAGAGTAAAGTTGAGAAAGAGAATTTGCAGTAGTTCTGAATGTTGAATAAAGATCTCTGTCCATCTCTTCAGCAAAAGAAAGATCATTTCTTCTGTTACTATCCATAGCTTTTTTTCAAACTTTACTTGTTCTTTCTCTCTAAGTACTTTGCGACTGTGAAGTTGACTAAGATGAAGAGAATAAGAAGAAGAAGACATGGTTATTAACGTTTTTGTAGGAAAAAAAAAAAGCTAGAGCTGAAGTGGTTTGTTGTTATTGGACAAATGGCAAATTTGCCTAGGTGGATTGAAACGAATATGAGTATGTGACTAAAAAAATGTAATTATTCTTTTGCTGGGATTTCAGTGTTGAAACTGAAATCTTTACTGGGATTCTTTTTCTACTTTCTGTCAACTCTCTGTTGAAAAAAAAAAGTTGGCTCGGAACGCAAAAGAAGGGAGAAGACAAGTGGTTCGCAACTTCGCATGCAGTATATATATATCGACATTTCTAATTATCGTTGATATATCAAATTCATTCAAGGTGGATTTTGGACCAGCCCAATTACATCAGACGAGGCCCAATAACTAATGAGCGGCCAAGATCCATTACTAACTTCCAAAACCCTAAACCCTAACAAAGGTAAAACAAAACAAAGCCTCCACAACTCTCTCACAGTCAAAACCTTTTTTTCACAACAGAAACAACAATGAGACCTCCAAGGGGCAGAGGTGGTGGTGGTTTTGGGGGAAGAGATGGTGGTAGGTTCGGAGGTGGTGGAAGAGGTCGTGGTGGAGGTGGGTATGGTGGCCGTGGTGGAGGTGGGTATGGTGGACGTGGTGGTGGTGGGTTTCGTGACGAAGGCCCTCCTTCTGAAGTAGTTGGTACAATTTTTTCCAAACTCTCTCTATTTACTACTCTATTTGATTGCTTGCTTCCCTGGGAAACCATATAAAACTCTAAAAAATGTTTCTTTAAGTGGTAAAGCAATCTGAATGTAAGATAGGTCTGTTTACTTGTTGTTTAACAATCATGAGAAAGAAATGGGTTGTTTCTATACTTTAATGAGCTCAATGCGGACCCTTTGTTGTTTATTTAGCTGGACTGGAATTTGTATGCTTATATGAAGTTTGATTGTAAAATGCAGAGGTTGCTTCGTTCCTTCATGCTTGCGAAGGAGATGCTGTAATTAAACTCACACATGAAAAGATACCCTATTTCAATGCTCCAATCTATCTACAGAACAAGACACAGATTGGAAAGGTGGACGAAATTTTTGGTCCTATTAATGAATCTGTAAGTAGTCCCTTTTGTTGATGGATGGCAGTTTTACTAATGGTTGGAATTTATGTTATTGATAAGTGCATTTTTTTTTGGATGCAGTTGTTTTCAGTTAAAATGATGGAAGGAATTGTTGCAACTTCTTATGCATCTGGGGATAAGTTTTACATTGACCCGGCGAAGCTATTGCCTTTGGCAAGATTTCTCCCACAGCCAAAGTATGCCTAATCCCACCAGCTCCTAGTTCCTATTATAATTGAGTGATATAATTGAGTGACTATTCGACTTTATATTGGATGTTTTTCCTTTTTTCATATCATATCTATATTGTGATCAAAGTTCCAGTGCCTGCCATTGTCAAAGTCCAAGCATGGACAGACATGTATTTTGTCAAGAGTAGTCAACCTAAATCTATGCTACATTGACACAGACATGTGTGTCCGTATCCAACACGGATACAGTGTCTGACTCGGCGAAATCTAAAAAATTGAGGTATAGCACATACTATGTGTCTGTGTCCGTGTGACATAAACCTAAATGGGCCCGAAATCCTATTTTGACTGTGTTTTTATGTTTAATCACTTGTCTGTTTCTCTTTCTCATTTTCTTTTTCTACTGGTTCTGGACACGTTTCATGAACCAGACTAAAAATGCTTGTGTATGTTCATGTAGTCCTTTTTCCTTTTATGGCATTCTATGAGTTTCCTTCACCATTTACCTGCTTCGTCCTGGGTTTTCTCAACTTTTAGTAAACTACAGTGACTCGCCTGACCTTAGCATCTAGAACAAGGATACAAGTTGCATTTTCTTCTTTTCATTCCTCTTTTCTCAGTATTTAAATGGTTCTAACGTGCTTGAAGCCTCTAACAAATTATATGCCTATCCTTGACAGTTATGAAGCTTGAATTGCTTTTCTTTTTTCTTTTATATTAATTATAGTCTTTCTTTTTTCAATTTTTTTCTGCAGGGGCAATCACAAGGTGGAGGTAGAGGGTTCAGTCGTGGAGGAAGCAGAGGGTTCAGTCGTGGAGGAAGTAGAGGGTTCAGTCGTGGAGGAAGGGGTCCCCCGCGTGGTGGCAGAGGTCCTCCTAGAGGTGGCCGCAGTGGTGGTACTGGGTTCAGGGGTAGGGGGAGATATTAGAATGGTTTTTGCTTTTCCCAACATGACATTGTTTGAGCACTGATATTTGTTTTGTATGAGTTATGTTGCGTTTTGAACACATTATTACTATTGGAATGTCAAGTTGAACCACCTCAACATGGGAACTTCTTTATCTCTGTCAAATTGCACTAATATTTGTTTTGTAGAAGTTTTCTTGTGTTTTGAACACTTGGTACTATTGGAATGTCAAGTTGAATCACATACAACATGGGAACTTCTAATCTCTGCCAAATTGCATTATATATCTAGCAAATGGTCAATATTTCCTTGTTTCTAGTCTTTTAGGAAGTCTCTTTTCCTTAGAATCCGAGGTGCCCAGTGCTCATATGCATTTCCTCTTGGTTTTCCCCATATGCTCAGTCAACAGTCGGGGCTACCCCTTGAGAGTGGAACACATCGGTTTTAACAAGAAACAGCAGGGGCGTCCGGGCATTCAGACTAAGCAGTCTATACTAGAATGATTATGGAGCAAGAGGAAGAGAGCTTTGGACGCCAAAATAGAATTAGAGAAATCAGCATCAGCGGAAGAAGTTCAGAACAGGGAAGGCAGCATCCATCCAAGGGGACAAGATTTGGTGAGATCTCATCAACTTTGCTTGACTGATGGATGAATCAGATATCATATTATTATTATTCTCGCTTAGCATCTTGCTTGCTTACTCGGGCGTCCGTGGAACTTCGATGTTAAAAAAGAAAAGGATCTATTCATAATAACCATTCCCTGTTACTATATATATCCATTTTCTACTGCTCGTGGCTTATTGTGATAGTAAAAGAGAGAAACACATGAACACGGTAGCTTTTGGGAAAAATAACAAGACATAGTTGCACAAAATCCAACCCCTGATTTGGGATGAAAATGAGAAGAAAACGTTCTACTATAGTAATATGACTGCTCATGATCTTAAGGTGATTTATCATATCATATGACCGATGTGAATACCGAAAGAAAATGGTACTCCTTTATTTTCGCCAACATCAATTATCAGTATCAACCTCTGGGACCTTAGGCTTCCCAACCCCTAAGCATGGTTGCCCGAGCAACACGATTGACTCCGAGAGTGAATGCTCCCATTCAAGAGATCACATTCATGGGTCTTGCACATTTCCTTCACATCGTTGAAGCCATTGGTCATGTATCTCCTCAGCTCATTATTCACCTTTGGTTCATCCCACATAAAGCCTTGAATGTTCTACAAACAGGAAGACCAATATCAATTTCATGTATTTTTACTTTTCCAACTCAATAGAAAAATATGCAGATGACTAACTAGACTAAAAAAAATCTCAAAAAATTAAGCTAAATTTACTAGTAAATCTGGATATAGAGGAAAGCTGGGAAAGCCCCTACCTGAACCCATTCAAAGTAACTCACAGTGACGCCACCTGAATTGGCTAATATGTCAGGAAGTATCACAACACCTTTCTTTGACAAGATCTGCAGATGGAAGTAGCCAAGTTGGATAGTTTCTTTATGTTGTTTAGATGTAAGTACTAATTTACATTTCTTTTCTTCCACTTAGTTTATAAATTATAACAACTTACCTCGTCAGCCTCTGGATCAGCAGGATGGTTTGCTGCTTCAATAATGAACTTTGCTCTGATTTCGTTTGCATTATCCCTTAAGAGAAAGAATGCATCTTCATAAGTAGGCCAAAAGATTATGAAAAGCGTCAGTGTATTGATACTATTTAGTATGAAAAGGAACCTGTTGATTACACCACCAAGGGCTGCCGGAATGAGTACATCACAGTCCTCTACCAGAATTGATGCTGGGTCAATTGCATCTCCTCCGTGGAAACCTTTTACTCCACGATTCTCTTTGGAATGTTTGACTAGGCTAGGTATATCAATTCCATTACTGTTTTTTATTGCACCTGTGACATCACTAATTGCAACGATTTTCCCGCCTTTCTCACTTATGAGTTGGGCAGCCCAGGAGCCCACATTTCCAAAACCCTGAGAGATAGGAAAAAGAGTGATACTTATTATCAGACAATCAACTGACTAGAAAGCATGTAGGGTTAGTTAGGGATGACCACCCATTTTCAAAACTTTACTGAAGCATACTGAAAGTTTGAAACTATTCACTTCAGAAGCCAAGTATAGGAACTGCTAACTTAGATTATCTGTGAAAAGAAGTTATTACGGACGAGCAACATGCAGGGAGGTAAATAGATAAGGGAGTATGCAATGTAACCTGTATAACAAATCGTTGGCCAGAGATACTCTTTCCGTACTCTTGAAGAAGTGCCTCTGTTGCAAAGAGTACCCCTCTTCCAGTAGCTGCATCTCTTCCCAGGGATCCACCAAGGTCCTATTGTAGCAATTGATGTCATCAGCTTCAGAATATAGGATGCCCTAGTTCTCAAAGTGAGTTTTTGTTTAGATTTCAAAATTTTGTAAGTTTTGATAAATACTTACAACAGGTTTTCCAGTCACTACAGCAGGTGAATAGCCATGAAATTTTGAGTACTCATCCAATATCCATGCCATTGTCTGATTCACCATCCCAAAATGTAAATTAGTTAATTAGACACTAAATTTTGCTATATATTTTGAAGGTATTTCATTGCACAAAGACCTCAAAAACACGATAATTACCAGACCAAGCTGAAGGAGACTCTAATACGCCAAATCCAAAGAAGTAAGCAACATTTTAATTATGTTGGACTAACCTGTGGATTGGTTCCCATATCAGGTGCTGGAACATCAGTATGGACTCCAATTAAATCATGTATCTTCTGTGTAAAAACTCTGGTAAGTCGCTCAAGTTCAGAGATGCTTAGTTCCCCTGGATCACACCCAATACCTCCTTTAGCTCCACCATATGGAACATTTGCTACTGCTGTTTTCCATGTCATCAGTTGTGCTAGAGCATTCACCTCATCAGGGTCAACCTGCATAGTCACTTGAGTTGTTTATAACTGAAATCTGATGCAGCCAATATCTGGATGCCAACCAAACTTTCTTGAATTTTTTTTGGATGAAAGCGAAGATAAGTTTACCAAAAGAACTATTTATTTCCATGAGAAGTTCTTTGTGTGACTGATTTTTTTCCCTTTGGTAATGCCATTTTAACTATTAGAAATCGTTTTTGTTTATGTTATGAGAAGTAGGAATGAAGAATATCAAACCTCTGGATGGTATCTGATTCCTCCCTTCATGGGGCCTCTTGCATTGTCATGCTGAATCCTGAACCCAACAAAAGATGCCAAACTACCATCATCTTTGGGTATTGTGCATTCAACCTGAAATTGAGTTAAAAGGGCAGTAGTAGGAGCATAAGTAGAAGAATGTCACTGGCTAACAGAGGAAGCAAAAGAAAAATTATGAGTAAGATAAAGAGAGTAAAGAATAACTAGCTAGAGCCACAGAATTAGGAGTAAGCGTTCAAGTTTTCTGGGACTGACGCCTAAAAATTTCATTGTACCATGTCCTAAGTTGATTTTTATGTCAGTAAAGTGACTTATAATTTGATTCGTCGAGAAGATTTGAATTTTATTTTGATACAAGATTACAGAATTTTCTTCTTTGTTCTTTTCCTTATTAATAGATAAGATCAAATGCTCATTTAGCTCTCCCCAAGTTTATAGACCTTATTAACCTCCATCATTATTTCACATCCACTATATAAAATGGAAAAGGATCGGAACAGGATTTGTTCACCTTAATCTCCCTGAATGGAATGAGTAGACTCTTCTCTAGCTTTGAGTCTAGCCCCAAAAGTTGAGCTGCCCGCTTGAAATTCCTACTTGTTGCCACTAATGCATTCATGGTCGATCCTAAAAGCTACACAAACAACAAAGTTTTCTATTTCAATCCCAAACTGAAAACAAAGAGAACCAAAAGTAAATCAAAACTCATATTGAATCATATTTTCATACTGGGTATGAGGGTATCTCACCTGAAGCTATTGCTTGTTGGTATTGCAGAATAACAATAAGAAACTGATTTAAAACCTGTAAACCAAGCAAAGAAAGAAAGGGGATTATGTTTAAGTTGTGTTGCTGCAATCTATATATATATATATACATACAAAATGATCAAGAGCTAAATGAATATATTTATTAATGGTTGAAGTCAACATCAAACATTCAAGTGCGTAGTCGAATTTCTGCATCTCTAATATAGTAACATTAATTCAAGAGTTGAACACATGAGATAAACAAGGAAACATGAACTAATGAGTCCATGCTGACAGAGAAAATATATCCAACTTCGTCACGAATGACAGAAAGAACATGCATACATTGCCAAGAATACCCTTGTGGACACTAAGCAGTTATTTACACAGGTTGGAGACTGACTCAGATAGTTGTTGTGCGGATAATGTCCTTGGGTCAACTAAGTACAAAAGTTCCCAAAAGAGGGAAAGAATGATCCTCGAGTCCAAAGCCGCCATTTTCTCTACATAAAACTTTGCATTATTTTTGAGGGATGTTTTTGGGCCGAGATGGGTCTGGGCGACTGGCAACTATTAATCCAATTCCAACTTCCAAGTAACTTCGATATAATCTCTGAAAAATCAGTTCGGTTTATGCAATATGAGTCCACCATACATTTTCTCCAAATTTTGCCTTGATATGAAAATATTGCTCGGTCTTTCATACTCTAATGCATCTTTAGATAAAAATCGAAAATCAGGTCTATATCTGGTGCTGTTCACATTGTGGGGAATGTGGGCCTTGATAACAACGGAATTTTGGTCTTGACTATGTAACTACTTTTTTTTTTGTCGATAAACGATTATGTAACTACTAACAACCACTAAAAGTCACTTGAAGAACGAGAACGACAGGAAAAATAGATTAATCCTGTGACCATATAAACCTAACTTAATTTTTAATCACATTACCCTGTGTGACCTTTAAGGTCTGAGCTCTTGAGTGATAGAAAGACGCATAAAGAGTTCAATATCATCAGTGTACAAGTAAAGCTAAAACGTTTGCAACTTTTCTAAATTTTGGCTGAGCAGTTGAGCACCACTTTAGTTGGACTACCCATTTCCCCGGGCTGAAGTAACAGTGACTTTATCTGGATATGTATCGACCAGATCTATGATTGGTCTTTGCTAGTAGGGCTGTCAATGATCGGTTTGGGTCGGGTTCTGGAAAATCCGAACCTGAACTGATAAGAAAATTGGAAATCCAAAACCAAACTAATAATATTACATTTCATTGCAAACCGAACCGATAAGATATATTGCAAACCGAACCTGAACCGATCTAAATCGAAAACTATAAAATCAATTAAATCTTAAATTAAATTAATTAATTTCAATTACACAAATGATAAATATATATAAAATTAATCATAAATATTACTAAAATGCTATATTATCGGTTCGGTAGATGACAAACCCGAAACCAAACCAATATATTATCAATTCAGTTCGGTTTCGAGTCGGTGGAGGACAAACCAAATTACCAAAACCCAAATTGTTTTTTATCGGTTTGGTTCAGATCGATTATCAGGTTATCAAAACCCATTGACAACCCTATTTGCTAGTATGATACTATGATGTCGGTGTTATAACTTAAATATTTCACCCCTTTCTAGGCATTTCACAATTTTAGACGGGTTGAAATTTGGTAAATACTTCAATAAGACTAGTATAACGGAGATAAAAACCAACGAAACAACATTTTGGACCACATATCCAGAGCCGCTCCGCTCACTTGATAACACAACAGCCACAATTTAAAATTTCCGAAATGTCAACTCAAGAGGTTTGTGAAAGTCTACAAACCAGATATTAAATTTCTAAAATTTCGTCAGATTTATGAAATTTAGCAACATTTTATTCTGTGAGCCAGTGACAAACTATGCCAATACCAAAACGCTAAAATATTTTGCATACCAACTTTGAAACGTATCGCACTGTTCCTCAAATTTCAACAGAGATCACGAAATATCAGGACATTTCAAGTTAGCAAAAATAATATCTCCCGTTGACCGTTCAGCGAGTTGTGTGACTCAATAGAGTCAATAGTCTGACCCCGAGATTTTCTCCTACACAATTCCCGGAACAAATGAATCCCCAAAACTCAGTAGTACCCTGTTTGGTTGGTACCAACAGAAAGTTAATTTTTAACACTACACAACAAACCAGACAACCCCTCAGAATCTCAGTTCACAGTCTTCACACTTCATATAGTCATTCTAACACAACGATCATCAAACATGAATGCAAACAGAGTACAGAAAAAGTGCTTTATCAATCAATGAATTAAACAAGTAAAGAAACCATACCAAGTACCTGATCAACTCCAAGTTTGCAATATGAATCCAAAGCTTAAAAATATTACAGAAGTGAGCAACTAGATCTGGAACCTGTGAATAAATAGCAAAGTAAAGGAATCAAACATAACAAGAATATGATGCTATGATCATCCAATATATAGGACCATAGTAAAACGCGGCAGAATAACCAAACCTTATTTACGGTAAAACGAATATTAAGAGACGTGGAGGATTAGCACCCAATTATTATCGAATAAGCATATGTATCTGTGATTCCAACGCGAATCCCACTTCACAAATATGGAATGTTTGGTTTCTTGGCATTGAAGTTCCTCTTGGTTTGTTTCAACTCCTTCAGCTTTCTTTCTTTCTCTCAAGTGTTTCTTATTACTATCTTTGTTGGTTAAAGAGATTGAAACCTTTTCTGTTTATAGATTTTGTTTGCTCATGTTTTTCAAACTTTTATAGTGTGTGTGTTTTTTTTTCCTTCTTTTGGATTAAAAAGTGGACCTAATTGCCTTTAAAGCGGAAGTTATATAAAGCTTACCTTAAAAATGAGTAGGCATAGGCTAGGTAAAGTGTGGGGGCTGGTTGGGCGGGCGAGGGGGAGATCTCCTTTGGCTAATAAGCCCACACAAAAAAAATCCCAAAGATATCGTATCCGATATCTATAAGATTGCCGGACGATCCGCAGTCAAGCTAAATCTTTCAAACAGCGTATTTTTTTTCTCACCTTTTCTCATTATTTAGTAACACCTCCCTGGCTCCCTATATCCAATTGATTCACATTTCACAAACAGTTTTCCTTTGTATTATGTAGTAACACCTTCCTGTATCCAACTTATTCAAAAATAAATAAATACCAAATATTCAGTGGGGAGATCATTTTGCCCCACCTTACGCGCGTGTGCACAATATAATTTTTATGTAATATGGATTATTATATAGTAATAGGTGAAAGGTTCAAAGACTTTGAAAGAACATGGGCGTAGCCCATACTAACTAGTATAAACCAATATTGTGTTCATTTTGACAGGCGTTACCTTGATTTTGGAGGGATTTTGGATAGGGGTGGAACTTGGGTCGGGTTAGCCTAAGTCTGATGGACTAAAATTCGATTTTTGTTGGTTTTGGGCTAACATGTCATATACGTGGTTTGGGCTTGCTTTTGTAAAATCAAAACGCGACTCGGTTTTGGGTTGGGCTTGGGTTAGAATATAAAAAAACTGAAAAACTTGAACCCGTTTGCATATATATATCTATATCTTAATATTAAAGCTCCCACAAGAGCACAAGAGGTATTTTTCGAGTTCTATTAAAATTCTACGTCATCTCTTATTAAAACATAAATTTATTTTCTATTTGAAAAAGGAAATCCTTTTTTACAATGGGAATTCATTTTCAATTATAACGGGAATTATTTTCCTATTAAAACAAATTCTAGCACTTTTAATTAAAGTAGGAATCTTTCTCCTATCAAAACAGAATGTCTCTCCCAATTGAAAAAACGGGTTTTTAAAACTTAATTAAAAATAATTTGTTAGAAAATTAAAACGGATTAGCGACTAAAACAGTAGTCCCAATTTTTTTTAAAAAAATCTAAATGTTTTCAAAAGAGCCGGTGCGTATGCACGGGCATACAAGCTAGTATGTATGTATATCTTTCAATAATTCTATTTTTGTAAAAAATAAAGTTTAAAATCTCTATTTTAGAGAGAATAATGTAATCAACAAATGTATTTTTCCTTTCAAACAATTAAATATCTTTGATTTCATTAGAAGATTTTAATTTCGATGTTTTTTATCTCATAATTCCAAAAAATACTCCTGAGAAGTTTGACCAACCTGACATAATCCGACTCAACCCGAATTGGTCGGGCTAGGGCTTGAGCTGAAAATTTAAGGACTGACTAGGGCTTGGTCCTAGACTTGGGTTGAAACATTTGAAACTCAAATTGGACTCGGATTATGCCTAAACCTAGGGGTGTCTCTTTTTGCCGAATTTCCGATTTTTCCGAAATCCGACCCGAAATTGGTCTGGCTCTGGGTGTAGTTTTCATGGGCCGATTTTCCGATTTTCCGATTTCTGAAAATTCCGAAAAAAAATTGGATCGGATTTGGATATAATTCTAAAATCCGATCCGATCCGAAATTTCCGAAATTTCCGATATTATTGCCAATTTATTCCGAAAATATATACTTCTCTCACTATCCACTTGATTAGATCTCGACCGTTCATTCATTCATTTTCTAGTTTTTACTTCCAAAACAAAACAAAAACATAACCTAAATTCGCTACTTCCCACTTGAATTGGACCACTTCTACCGCCATTACACCGTCCGCCATAACAACAATGATATGAAAAAATGTCATTGAGTCATACAATGACTTCGGACCAATCCAAAAGCCAAATTCCAATAGATAGAATATTATGTAAAGCTACTTAGAGTCCAAGACCATAATCCATTATTTATCACGAGACACTTCACGCTTCAATTTCCACACCGAAAAAAGATTGAAACATTACAAATACCCAGACCTCAACAGAATGCAATGCTTGCTATTGGTGGCTGCAGGTTCTTTTTCTCATTTTTTCTTGGATCACTTGTTTGAATGAAAATAGGTTTTCTCAGTAAACAAGTGCGTATTGTTGTTGGTACATTGGTGTTGTGGACATAGTTTTCTCTCCCTACAATGAACATTGGCGTATAATATTCCAAAAATAATTGAAAGTAAAGAGATTTTTGAAAATTTACCAAGTATTCCGAAATTTCCGAGTTATTCCGAAATTTCCGAGAGTTCCGAAATTGGAAATATATTTTGAATCCGAAAAAAAATTGGATCGGATTTGGCTAGCATATTAGGTTCCGCGAAATTTTTTTGGAAAAATTCCGAAGGAGGTTAATCGGATCCGATCCGATCCGATCCGAAGTCACCCCTACCTAAACCCAATCCAACCCGTCCGAGTTCCACCCCTAATTTAATTTTAGATGAATTATATGGGTGTTCTCCCAACCTGATGGAATGCTGCAAAATAATATGATATTGATATCTACTATCTATATACTAAAGCAGAGACCTTTAAAGAAGTATTTTCTCTCTCCTATGTGGCACTCTAATATGAGAGTTAACTTTTTTTTTCTATCTTATGTGACACTCTAATATGAAAGATCTTTGAAGAGTTTGAGTGTATTTCCAATTCTTATATTTGGAGAGTTTGAGTGTATTTCCAATTCTTATATATTTGATCAAATAAAAAAAAAATACTAAAAAAGTAGGTGATTTGTACAAATACGAATCAAACACTTTTAGTGTTCCAATTCTTATATATTTGAAAAAAAATTGCTAAAAAATAGGTGATTAGTAAAAACTAATTTATATTTGATCAAATAAAAAAAAATTGCTAAAAAATAGGTGATTTGTATAAACTAATTTCCTATTACAAATCATACAATTTTAGTATCTATGATAAAATAATTTATTTGAATATATCCTTAACATGGCTTCAAAATATAGTTAAAAATAATTATACAAAATATATAATAGAAAATGAAAAAAAAAATAACGGCAAAGCAATAATGACAAATATTTTAAAATATATATAATATTGAATGAAATTAACGACAAAAAATAATTAATGGGGAACGGAAAACTGGATGCAAATGCATCGAACTAACCTCAAATAATATTTAACGGGAAATCGGAAACTGGATGCAAATGCAAGCATTAAACTAATCTTAAAAAGTAATTAATAGAAAATCAGAATATGGATACAACTGCATTAAACTAATCTCAAAGAATAATTAACAGAAAATCAAAACTTGGATACAAATACATCAAACTAACATCAAAAAAATAATTGTCGGAAAATCAGAAACTGGATGCAAATGCATTGAGCTAACCCTCAAAGATTAAATTAACGGGAAATCAAAAACTGGATGCAACTGTATTGAAATAACCTCAAAGAAAAATTAATTATAAATTGGGAACATAATGTAAATGCGTGGAACTAATCTTAAAAAATAATTAACGGAAAATTGAAAACCGGATGCAACTGCATTGAACTAATCTCAAAAAATATACTGGATGCAAAACCCCAAGAAATAATTAACGGGAAATCGGAAACTAGATGCAAACTCATTGAACTAACCTCAAACAATAAATAACGAGAAATCGGAAACTAGATGCAAATGCAACTTTATCAAATAATAAACACGAGAAATCGAAAACTTGATGCAAATACATTAAACTAATCTCACGTAATAATTAATGTGAAATCGAACTGGATACAAATGCATTGAATCGACCTCAAAAACAATTAATAGAAAATTGGGAATTTGATGCAAATGTATTGAACTAACCGAAAAGAATAATTAACGATCAATCAGAAACTGGATGCAACTGCATTGAACTGATCTCAAAAAATAAATAATGGGAATTGGAAATTGGATGCAACTGCATTGAACTAACTTCAAAATATAAATAACGAAAAATCAGAAATTAGATGCAAATGCATTAAACTAACTTCAAAACATAGTTGAGTTATATGTTGTGGAAATGTCTCGATAAGTATAGTTTTGCATTTAAAATGATGTTTATCTTATCTCTTTCCGTATGATTGGGAACTCCTTGCTATTCAAGTAGCTTCAATATATATGAACTTCGCCTTATTAGGCAATCTCACAAAAATTCAATCAAACTTCTATTATTAAACAAAAAAATGAAGTTGAAGAATTTTATCAAAGGTGAGTTTTTTTTTTTTTTTAATGGAGAGTGAGGTTTTCACGTTATAAGAAATTTGGTTGAGTGATCAATATGATATTAATATATAATAGTTATGCATATTTGCAAATATTTTTTAGAATAATTAATATAACAACACCCGTTCGTACGCGTAGATAATCTTTGAAGATTCCACATAGTGAGTCATGCATAATTTAAAGAATAATTAACGAGAAATCGGAAACTAGATAATCTTCGATGATCCTACATAGTAAATTAAGTATAATTTACTTTTTATGTCATGTTTTCAATGACACTACAGATGGATCAGTAGAAGTTGGTATTACACACCACATTGGATAATTATAAGGAAATTGGAAACTGGATTCAAATACATAACTGAGCTCAAGGAGTAATTAATGGAAAATCATAAACTTTATGCAAATTGCATTAAACTAATGACAGAGAGTAACTAACGGATAATTAGAAATTGAATGCAAATCCTTGAAAAATATTTATTGGAAAATCGAAAATGGTATGCAAATACATTAAACAAATCTCAAATAATAATTAATGGGAAACCGGAAACTGAATGCGAATGCATTGAACTTAACTCAAAAAATAATTAACATAAAATCAAAAACCAAATGCAACTGCATTGAACTAACCTCATAAAATAATTGGTGGGAAATTGAAAACTAAATGCAAATGCATTGAAATAACCTCAAAGAATAGTTAACGGAAAATAAAAAACTGGATATAATTATATCGAACTAACATCAAAGCATAAATAATCAGAAACTAGATGCAGATGTATTGAACTAACCTTAAAGAGTTATTAACAGGAAATCGGAAATTGGATCCAAATGCAATGAACTAATCTCAAAGACTAATTAATGAAACATTAAAAAATGGATGAAACTGCACTGAACTAACCTAAATGAATAATTAACGGAAAATTATAAATTTGATGTAACTGCATTGAACTAACCTCAAAAAATAATTAACCGGAAATCAGAAACTTGATGCAAATGCATTGAACTAACCTCAAATAACAATGAACATAAAATCTAAAATTATATGCAACTGCATTGAACTAACCTCAAAGAATAATTAATGGAAAACTAAAAACTGGATGCAACTGCATTTAACTAAAATCAGAGATTAACTAACGGGAAATCAAAAATTGGATGCAAATGCATTGAAATAACATAAAAAAATGGTTAACTAGAAATCGGAAGTCGGATGTAACTGCATCGCACTGACCTCAAAGCATAAATATCCACTTTTTTAGCATTCTCATATGAGTAATTACAAGTAATTATGAACCCAAAACGAAAGTGAGTTTATAAAAATAGACTCTTACATGTATGCAAACTGTATAGAAATTGTAAACTATCGAACTAACCTAGAAAAACAATTAATGGGAAATCAGAAACTGGATGCAAATATATTGAACTAACCTCAAAGAGTAATTAACGGGAGATTGGAACCTGGATGCAAATGCAATGAACTAATCTCAAAGACTAATTAACGAAACATCAAAAACTGGATGCATGCGTCTTGAATTAACTTTTAATGAATAACTAACGGAAATCATAAAGTGGATGTAATTGCCTTGACTACTAACCTCAAATAATAATTAACGGAAATCGAAAACTTGATGCAACTGCATTGTACTAACTTCAAAGAATAATTAATGAGAAATTAGAAACGGGATGCAACATACTATATTAAACTAACCTCAAAGAATAATTAATGGAAAATCATAAACTTGGTGCAAATGCATTGAACTAATAACCCTAAAACATATTTGTATTTTATGTAGGGGGAATAAATGTCTCGACAAATATAGTTTTGTATTTTAAGTATTGTTTATTATAATTCTTTTTATTGTGATTGGGAATACCTTGCTATTTAAGTATCTTCAATATTATCTTCGCCGTACTGGGCATTCTCACAAAACTTCAATTATTAAACCTAACAATAAAAAAAAAGTCGATTAGTTTTATCAAGATTTGGTGCTTCCTTTTTATAGAGAGTGGTACAAGAAATTTAAATGAGTAATTAATATAATTTTCATATCTCATAACTATGCATAGTTGCTAATATTTTTTAGAATAATTTAATATAACGACACCCGTTCGTAGGACACGTTTATATGATAAATCTTTTCAAGTGGGAGTAGTGTATTATTTGAGGATATGGAAACAATCAATCTGTTTTAGTGATTTGTACACATTAGTACGTAAGCCGAACGGTGATGATTTACCGCTAAATCACCATAAATCTAATAAAACTATTATACAAGCTAGATCGAGTTTAAAATAATTTTATTTGAAAATTACAGATTAATATTCTAAACCACAAAGTGAATAAACTATCTCAATTTGATCCCTTAGTTTCCAAGTACTTATGCACCATAATCGCTATTCATTAACGTATTTCGGTTTATTTTCAATAAAAATATATTCTGATTCAAAAATTTGCCGCTAAATCACCATAAATCTAAGAAAACTATTATACAAGCTAGATCGAGTTTAATATAATTCTATTTGAAAATTATGGATTAATATCCTAAACCACAAAGTGAATAAGCTATCTCAATTTGATCCCTTAGTTTCCAAGTACTTATGCATCATAATCGCTGCTCATTAACGTATTTCGGTTTATTTTTAATAAAAATATATTCTGATTCGAAAATTTGCCGCTAAATGACCATAAATATAATAAAACTATTATACAAGATAGATCGAGTTTAAGATAATTCCATTTGAAAATTACGGATTAATATCCTAAACCACAAAGTGATGAGGCTATCTCAATTTGATCTCTTAATTAGTTTTCAAGTACTTATGCACCATAATCGTTGGTCATTAATGTATTTCGGTTTATTTTCAATAAAAATATATTCTGATTCCAAAATGTGTGTGAGACATTTTGTAAAGCATTTTCAGCCCACAAAATATTTAATAGATCCCGGGCGTATGTCCGGGTCCAAAATCTAGTAAGCGATCTAAATTTCGAGATCAGCACTTTGAGTGATGCTTAAGGTTGCGGGCCACTTCCTAGTTAACAATTAACAATATCGTTCGACTGAAATGTGATAACCAAGTGTACCTAGACCACCCATACACCTGTTTGCTTTCTTGTGAAGTGCCGTGAAGTTTGATGCTTGATGCCTTGTATTAGATATATGTAAGTTCTTAGAGCATTTTTAGAAGAGAAACCAAAAAAACACCAACCAACTTCAGGAACAACATCAAATATTCGACATCAAATGACGCGATTTTAGATAAACCGTGCCATATAGTCTATGTGGCTTTCTCAAAATCGCGCCACTGAAGCCCATCTTAAAAGCCCAAGCCCATACAGTTTTCCAAAAACCGCGCGATGTACTTTTTTTTTTTCTTCTCAAATCTCGCGCGGTTTTGGCAAAACCGCGTGATTGAAGCCCAAGCCCATGCAGTTTTCCAAAAACCGTGTGATGTTTTTTTTTTTTTTTTTTTTTTTCTTCTCAAATCTCGCGCGGTTTTGGCAAAACCGCATGATTGAAGCCCAAGCCCATGCGGTGTTAGAAAAACCGCGCGGTGTTTCCAACACAGATTTGATACAGCACCAAAGCTGGAATTAAATTTTGGCCGATTTGGTGTTTTTTTTTGTGTTTTCATTAACATATGTCTCTCCTGAAGATGAAAAAACACTAAATTATTAGAAATTTAGTGTTTGATGCTAGGAAAATATCTCTCCAAAAAATGCTCTTAGATTTTCATTAATTCTTAGCACTCTGTAATTGGTATGGGACTATGGGCTCCTATTGGTACCCCAAATTAAAGTATGGGCAGAATGAACAATGAAGTAATGAAATATCAAAAATGAACTGAAAAGAACGAATTAAAAAATACTCACTGAGTCATTGCTAATTAATTTTGGTCAAATTGACTCTAGTTTGGAGAGAAGCCACTTTTACAGCAAATCAATTGGCAAAATATTCGTTCAGTTTGCAAGACAATGATCAAGTTATTTTTAGTGTAAAACCCCAATGAATAACCAAATGGGAGGTTCCAGAACATATTTATTATAGGTTTTGTTAAGCTCTTATAATGCTACTATGTGCGTAGACTGTAAGTAACTCTTCATGTACCCCAACCACTTTTCATCAATACAAATTTTTGTTGAGAAAAAAATAATAATAATAATTTTGGTATTTACATCTTATTCACTCTTATGTCACATTAGAAGAATGGTAGATTAATTAACGAAGGTTTTTCGCCGATATTAGTATGTTTTTTCTCTCTTCTTTAATCAAAACCATGGGTCGAATTGAATCCACCCTTGTGTCAAATCAGGCAAAGAATCTAAACACTGAATACCATTTGATCAACAGCACGTACAATTGGAATCTCTTTTATGATTCAATTCCCAAAAGTATTAGTTTGCATTTTCAAGTGTCACTCTTTAGTCTTACGTAACATGCACTCGCAAGAAATTCTATGTTGTTATCTTGATCTTTATTTTTTTTTATTTATTTAGACAAGGATCAATCATACCATCAAAGTGGTTCTTAGAATAACAAGTTGGACTCAAATTCTTTGCCATCTCGTGATTCTGCTCAACGAGATGAGGTCTCCTGTGGTTGAGTACCACTGGATTCCACTACTGCATTCCATCCCTTGTTGTCGTAAAAATGTTTGAGAGATAAAACTGAGAGGAAACCCACTTGACATCCCACTAAGGTCTATAAGACTATAACCAGGCCCTTTAATAAAGATTCGAATCTACCAATTAGAGAAGCTTCTATTGTGTGCCTCATGTGCTTCATGCCTAATATTCGAGAATTTGAAAATTCCAGGGGCAATTCCGCAATTGACATCAAGCCACCAACTGAAGTATGCCATCTGATAGACAGCCATTGAGTTTGTTGACTAAGACTCCGTGTGTTAGCTAGTCCATTGAGGTGAGAATATGCGACAGTGTAGTTTGGTACTTCTCTTCCATTACTTCCACCTCAGTGTAACAGACTAACAGGGTCGTCATCTGTGAAGATTCTTTCCATTTCTAACTCGAATACTGATGTAACACATGAATCTTTAGATTCCAATTTGATTTGAACAGAAAAATAAGCAAACTATACACAAAACAACAAATATAGTGCGTGCTATCTTTATGGTTACTGGTTACGTAATTATATGTTGTGCGCAACTGTGCATTACTTATCTTCTATTCACAATTTTGTCTTGGTGTTTAGGTATGGAATTATACTTTCAACCTGAGAAGTGGCTGCACTCTTCCTTTGGAAAAGAGTTGCCTACGTATCGAGTCTTTTGCTAGACTCGAATCAAACCAATCATAATTCCTTAGAGATTGAAGATTGACCTCCCTTGTGGAGAAGATGGAGCTTCCCTTTTAGAGGCGTCAAGTTGTCTCCTCTCTTTTTAGATGCGTATGTTATGAAGTAAAGTCCTGGAGACCGTTACAGAGTAAAGTCTCTCATTAATGCTGTTGTTGACTGTAGCACGCAGCGGTTACATTAGAGCGTAGTGCTTGTGGGTCGTGGTGCCGACCTGTGATTGGAATCTGGATACGTGGTTTGCCACGAGTGGTTGAGAGTGGAGGATACTGACACTTGGTGTCTAATTTCGCTTTGGTGCGGAGAAAAGAAGAGCCGACAATTTGTTTTGCTGCATATGTGATGATGATATTTGGCATGTTGTTAAAAAACTCGGGGCTTTGAAATCACATGAACCAGATGGGTTCCAAGGGGTCTTTTATCAACAATGTTGGGATGTGCTAGGAAATAGTATAAATGCTTGTGTTAAGGATTTTTTTACTAATGGTAAGATGAACCCCAGTTTAAATGAAACTTTCCTTACTCTCATTCCTAAGATCTCCAATCCTGACCATGTTTCTAAGTTTAGACTTATAAGCTTATGCAATTTTTGTTACAAGATTATATCTAAGATCCTTGCTATAAGGTTAAAAGGTCATATAAATAAAATTGTTTCTCCTTTTCAAGGGGTTTTTATTAAAGGTAGAAGTATATGAGATAATATAGGTTTGGCTTGTGAGATTTTTAATATTATGAAAAAGATGAAAACTAAAAAAGGGTTTGTTGCGTTAAAGATGGATATGTCAAAAGCCTATGACAGGGTGGAATGGTCTTTTATTGATAATTTTTTTTAAAAGTTGGGGTTTAATATGAAAAGTGGAGATTGCTTATCTCTCAATGTTTATCTACTGTTTCTTTTAAAGTTTTGCTTAATGGTGCCCCCTTAGAGTCTGTAATTCCTAGTAGAGGTCTCAGGCAGGGAGATCCTCTCTTCCCTTACTTGTTCATTCTTGTCTCTGAGGCCTTATCTAGGATTATAGCCTCTGCTGAACACTCTAAGGATTTGCATAGTATCAAGATTAGAAGGAATGCACCACCTATTACTCATTTACTTTACGATCTGATTCTGTTTACAAAAACTGATTTAGTAGAAAGTGGTAAGTTGAAAAAGGTTTTAGATGACTACTGTGATATCTCTGGTCAAATGATTAATTATGATAAGTCTAGTATTTTTTGTAGTAAAAATGTGCATAGTAGACATAAAAAGATTTTAAAAAAGTTTTGAAAAATGAGGTTTTTTTTATTATCATGAGAAATATCTAAGAGTACCTATAGTTTTATCTAGGAAAAAAAGTGATGATTTTGATTATTTGGTGGACAAAGTCCATAGAAAGATTAAAGGATGGAGGGCTAAAGTTTTGTCCCTTGCTAACAGAACTACTCTGATTCAGGTTGTAGTTCAAGCAACTCCTCGATCTCTTTGCTGTCTACATATCTCCTCCCAAGTTCCACTTGTGAGAAGATTGATAAGGCATGCAGGAACTTCTGGTGGCATGACACAAAAGATAGTAAAATCATCCACACTATTGGGTGGGATAACATATGCAAATCTAAAGCTAGTGGTGGCTTAGGCTTAAGAAAAGCACATGATATGAATCAGGCTATGCTAGCTAAGCTTTATTGGAAATCTCTCATAGATAAAAAGTCTATATGGGCCAGAACTTTCAGGACCATATATGGTAGGAACTGGTTTGATGTTAAAAAGAACCCTCCTCTATATGCGTCTTGGTTTTGGAAAGGGGTCTATAAAGTTGGTCAGAAAGTCTTGGAGGGTTGTATCTGGGGCATTGGAAAGGGTGAGGAAGTGCTGGTCATGAGCTATCCTTGGCTTAGTCTTAATAATCAACCTATCCTTATTAATAATCTCCTTCCTTTGAGACAAGACCTTCAAACTCTCAAAGTTAAAGGATATTATTTTGGCTGATGGTAGTGAATGGGACACAAATATGATTGATCACCTATTAGAAATCTTATAAAGCAAGTTATGATTAGATCTCTGTTTGCTGGGAAAGATAATATTAGATGTATGGATACTAGAAATGGTATTTTGTCTGTCAAATCTACCTATCAAAGAATGGTAGGGAATGGTGGCATGGAACATCCCTCTTCTTTCAACATTAATACCATCAAAGCTATATGGAAAGCTCTAGTCCCAGCCAACATACATTTGTTCCTATGGAAGTTGTATATGGGAATCCTTCCTACTGGGGATTTGCTAAGGAGAAGAGAGATTAAAGGAGAGTTCTCTTGTCCTCTGTGCTGGATGGAGCAAGAGGACCCTATATATATTTTCTTTAAGTGTGGATGGTCTAACTCTGTTTGGTTTGCCTTTAACTTGGGAACTAGACGAGCTGGGACACTACACTATAAGAGATTGGGTTGACCTACTTGTACAGTGGACTAAGGAGGCAGATCCAGGAATTGCTGAAAAAGGAAGTTTGGCTCTCCTTATACTACAAGGCATATGGGAGACAATGAACAAGGCAAAGTTCGAAGGCATAGCCAGCAACAGAGAGGGTCTGCTAAGAATAACAGCAGCCCTATGGACGAGATGTCTCAAAGCCTTCAGAGATAATCAGGGAGTAGGGAACAATAGTTCCCAAATAAGACAATCTAGGATTCATAACATTAGCCCTTATAATGAATTATTTCCTATTATTAAATTAGATACTATACTAATAAGGTTTGATGCTGCTTTTGATAGGGGGACAGGAATTGTGGCAGCTATAGCTCTGGCTTGGGATAACGAAGGCACCCTAAAAGGAGCAGCGATCATGAGGTTTAGAGCAGTAGATGTGGAGGAGGCTGAGATAGTGGCCTTGGAGATTGCCACGAAGCTTGCTCGAAGTACAGGAGAGAACTCTATTTTGTTTGAGGGAGATAGTTTGTTAACAACTCAAAATGTTATATCTCATTTGGAGCATAACTCTCATAGTTGGAAACTAGAACCTATTAAGTTTTTGATAGAGGATCTATGTAGGCCTCTTAACTTTTGTAAATTTAGTTGGATTAACAAGTGGTATAATAGAGAGGCTCATGATAGGGGTGGGAATTTGGCCCTAACGACCCTAACCCGGCCCTAACCGACCCGACCCTAAGCCCTATAAAGTCCTCACAGCTAAAGCCCTCACAAAATTTAGGGTAGGGCCGTCCCGACCCTAATGCCTTCTAGGGCAGGGCTAGGGCTAAGGTTCTAAAATATAGGCCCGACCCTAATTCAGCCCTCATTAGCCTGGCCCTAACCGGCCATGTTTCACACTTTCACTATAAATACACATATCATAATTGTTCAACTCTTTGTAAAATATTTTCAATTAAAATAACATTGTCCTTTGTAATTTATCACTTACACCCAAGGGTACTTCCAATAACTTGTCTAATATAACAAAAACTTGTCAACTTAGCAGCCATGAAGAACAATGAGCACTAGCCTAATAAAAAATAAGACTTTATTAATTTGATCATCAAGTCAAAGTCCAGAACTTATTATTCTTAATTTCTTTTTCCACTTACTTCTTATAAATTATATTTTTATTCACATCCAAGTCAAGTCTAGAACTAAAGGTTTCCTTCCACACCATTAAAGCGAAATACAGAGCAGACATTTGTAACATAGAAACCAAAAAACAACCTTTGTCAGAAAAATGACATTTGTAATCTCAAACATTTCTCCATCACTTGTTCAAAAACCAATATTTTCATTTCCACATACAAAGCTTGAATCACTTTTAAATTAGAAGAAAGGTAATATTATCTTTGTTTGAATCTATTATAGAAACAATTTATGATATTGGAAACAGTTTAACAACTTCCCTGACCCTTAACCAAAGCTATTATGTTTATTCTTTATATTTATTACTACTTCCTTTAAAATGATAATATAATTATTTGTCTATATATGTATTTCAATGTTAAATGTAATTTTAGTAAGGTTTAAGTACATTGAAGAACAAATTCTGAACTCTCGATGTACTTTAGTTCATTAGATTGTGGATGTGCATTTTAAATTGTTGGACTTATCCAGGATTATTACTAGATTGGTGGGACTTTGAGTTTGTAGATCATTGTATATTTTTGTAATATAAATGAGTTTTAAAACTGATGTAGTAAAAAGAAGAAAATATATAGGCCCGGCCCTAAAGCCTTTAAAAAGGGTTTAGGGTAGGGTAAGGGCTTGAGATTTAGACTTGTGACCCGGTCCGACCCGACCCTATCTACGACTTTTAGGCTTCGGCCAACCCAACTTCTTTAATATCCGAAGGGGCTTTAAATGTTTAGGATTGGGCTAGCCCAACCCGGCCCATTGCCACCCCTAGCTCATGACCTGGCTCAATGGGCATTCCATGGCCAGGATGTGAGTCTGCTACCACAATACCTACTGTACAGTAGTTCTTTCCTTGATGTTTTAATATATGAGAAATGTTGTTAGTGAAAAAAGAAGAAGATGTTTTATGGGCACCGATGTCGAATTCCATATCAGAACATATGTATCACCAGGCACTCAAAAAGTGTCTTCCCTTCTCTTCATTTATTTATTTATTTTGATAAGTAACACTTTTATTATTGGAAAATGATAAGAAGTATTACAAGAGTTAATACAAACAAGAGGAGAGTAACAGACCCCAAACCAGAACCCAAATATAAATGACTCAAAATAGACTTGTTGCCGCTGCGAAAACCTTGACGACCAGTACCACAACAAAACTTTAACTTCAATAACTAATCTGTCAACTCTTGTATCACGTTGCCTGAAGACCTTGTTGTTTCTTGCCTGCCAAATTATCCAAACCGCAACATATATATGGTCTTGCCTCCTCTTCCTCAGGGCTCAGAACATTTCACATTTTCATCATGATCCATTGTTGTCCATGATATATCTCTGTATAGTTGTTGCACATGTAAATGAATTTAGACCGCGTCAGGTGATGTTGAACCATCATTTGTTCTTTTGGTTGATTTCTCTTAATACCCACATCAGATTCCACGGGTTAAAGAAATGATGAATTGTTAACTGATCAAATAGAAATACAAAACTTCATTGAAGCCTACCCTTCAAATTTCATGAAAAACTTTAGTATAAAATATAGGCACCAGAGTGTGTTTGAGACTTTATCAGAAAGTTAATTATAGGACTTGGGCCAATCCCAATGGTGTGCCGAAACACCAAATATGACGAAAAATGTGATGTAATGGTGTGCCAAAACATCAACACATCAACGCTATCGCGAAAAAATTACCTACAAAAAGGTCAAGTTATAGCCCAATGGTCTATATATATTCTACACAACGCTTAGAATATAAGGTGAATAGAACACAAAGCCCCACAAAATTGATTTTCAAAGAATCTGATTTAGAAATTATATGTGTGAAGAGAAGAGAGAGAGTGAGAGAGAGAGAGGTGAGAGAGAGGGTGAAACCGTGGAGTTGGAGCACCTAATTTTTTATTTAATTTTTCTCACATATCATACCCACAATTAGTTTGCACTAACTAACTTTATCATAAAATAAATAAAAAAAATGCTCAATACTTTTTGGCCCCTAAAATATAACAATTATTAGAATAATATAAACACAATTTATTGCAATTTAAGATGCAAAATAGAGACATAATCTTCGAAATATATTGTAATGATGGAGACAACTCAATCAAAAAATTGACCCACATCATTAATAAAATAAGTTTCGTCTTTATAGGATAACCTTTCAGCCCCTATAATATAATAACTATACACTAATAACTATTGCAATGGCATTTAGCCAATTCTTTTGTAATTTAAGATAGAAACTAGTCAGAGGTGGTGCGAACTGATTCGTCACTCCCAAATAACTCACTTGCCTACGCCGCATTATAGAGTAGAAACTAGAAAGAATAGATGGGACGGACTGGAACTGGAAATCTCAAGTCCAAGAGCTCCAACCATTTGAGCTATCAGCTATGGCATATGGGCTATAATCCGCCAATTAGGAGTTAGGACTATAAATTGGGTATCAATGCCAAGCCCAAAAGTTCTGGATAGGTAACCAGGTTTGTAAACTTGAACTCCAACTTGGCAATTTCATCCTGTAAACATCAGCCTGGAAAAAAAAAAAAAATAAGAAGCCTATATTTTACCAAGATTTGATGCAGCCACTCACATTATTTTTTTTATTAATTTTTGTTTGTAATGAAATGATTTTTTTTGATAAAACTTTGTAATGAAATGATGATTTCATTAACAACCAGAAAATAAGATAGCACATTCATTAGCTACTAGGGACTTAGAGATAGGCAGTACATCCTCCATCCAATAGTTGTGGCCAAACAAAAAGCCCCAAGAAGCGAGTTGATAAGAACCACTCACATTACTTGAAACTCACATTTTCACTTTCTAAAGGAATAAAATTTGAAGGATTCTTGGATGAGTGAATGTGTAAAGCGTTTTAACTTTTAAATTTTAAAGGCGCGACTACAACACATCGCTCGGCACCCCCAAAAACTGAAGAAGTCCAACCTGATTGGCTAAAAAAGAATGGCGTGGCGAAAACTAAAAAAGAGAGAAATTGAGATAACCAAAGACTGAGAACAACACAAGTCCACTTCTTCTTCCTGATTTATCTATCTTAATTTTTTATACCATGCTTCTCCTACAGTTAAAGAAAAGGACGATCTAGAAATTTGAAGGGTTGAACTAATAATAGGTAATGTAACTCTCCTTTCTCCTTGGAAACAATTTTTGTATATTTTCCAGGGTTGTTACACATAGAAACAAAAATACACTCAGGGAAATAACGCAATGAGTTTAGTAGGATAGTCATAGCTATAATTTAGTGTTTTAAGAGGAGTTATTTTGAATGTGTTGGACGATAGCATTAATACTAAGAAAAATAAAGCAGATTTTCAAATCCTGCTATTTATCAAACTTTGTTGGACTGTATTTTGCGAAGAAGAAAAAGGCTTTTGTGCTTACTCTATCTTCCATGCTTTTCTATCTTCCTTGCTTTTTAGATTTTAATTTGGTCGCGTCTCTATCCAAGTTCGATAAACTGTAACTCTCATTTCAACTTATGAAGCGAACTGAGACACCCTTTCTCGGCTAGGAGATATCATCCTCTGGGCATTTCGTCAATGGAGCTCTTCATTGGAAAGCTGGTAGACTTAAGCAAAAAGGTGGACTGAAACTGTCGGATAGAATTGTATCTTTTGATCTTGCAGATGAGGACTTGAGATAGAGAAATCAGGAAGAAGAAGTGGACTTGTGTTGTTCTCGGTCTTTGGCTATCTCAATTCTCTTTCTTTTTTAGTTCTCGCCACGTCATTCTTTTTTAGTCATTCTTTTTTAGTCAATCAGGTTGGACTTAAGTTTTTAGGGTGTTGGCCATGTGTTGTAGTCGCGCCCAAATTTTAACGCCTTGCGTTAGAATATATAAGAACTTGGAAACACTTCTCTCGTATCCCATTGGTTTTCTACATCATATACGGCAGCCATTTTCCGGAACCCACCTGAACAAAATCCCAATGATTGACAGTATATAGTGCTCAATGGGTTTCACCCAAAATTTGCTCCTAGCGCAATGGAAGATTTACCCGAAAATTAAATCTACATTACTTTGCCAATTGCATGGAAACCACTGTTCTAAAAATCGGTCTAGGGGGTCGCCTAGGCGGTGCCCAACCGACTCGTTTAGGCCCTAGTCATTTAAAAATCGATTGGACCGATTAAAGGGGGTCTAGGGCCTCTAGGCAGTCCAGTCAAGTTTTTTTTTTGAATGATTAAATGTCAAAAAATAAAAGCCTGTGTAGGCTTAAGATTTGAATGAGTTTAAAATACTTAAGTCTAATGTAAATTATATGTCACTATAACAAAGAGTATGTTTTTATATGAAGTCAATATTCTTAAACTATTACGCTTTTTTGTAATAAGTATATTTGTTTGTGTTTATTTTTTGAGTTATGGTAAATGATTTTCTTCATTTCTTGTAGTATATGTGTGTATTACTATATATATTAGGAAAAAAAACCGCCTAACGTCTAGGTACTGCCTAGAAGGCCTAGGCGCTCTTCCACCGCCGGACTACCGCATAGCGTTTTTTAGAAAAATTGCTGGCCCATATGACCTTGGCACAACCTGGTGGATTATAATACAAATGTCAATCAGCAGGGCCGGCTCATCCATGTAGCAAAATAAGTAACGGCTTAGGGCCCCGTAGCTCAAGGGGCCCCCAATATATTCCAGTCCAGTCCACTATCCAGTCCACTATCGGTAAGAGAAAAAAAAAACGTTTTTACATTGGAAAAAAAAAAAAGAAAACGGTATACAGATAACAGACCCTTCGTTTCTCTCGCCTTCAGCTTCTCCACCATTTTCCACGCCTTCAATTCTCAAGCAAAATAATGCACGCCTTCATAACTAATCAACGTTCTTCTTCATCTCTTTATAAAACCAACAATACACTCTTACCTCTATCATCTTCTTTTTGCTTTCTTTGGTTTTATAATCCCTCATTCTTTCTGACTCTCTATATTCTTCTTCTTCTCTCCATTTTCAAGAAAGATAAAAGAAAAGAAAAGGTTGGTGTCTTTTTTTACTTTAATTGTTAAATTGTTATATTCTAAATTCTAATTTAATTCCACTCAAACTCATTCTTTTCTTTTTTGGATAGTGGATAGTGGTTTTAACATGTATAATTGGACTAGTTGCTTACTTGCTTAGCCAAAGTGATTGTCGTGGTCTCGTGGATTGTCTACTTTTTTACCCTATACTTCAAACGCGACTCTGCCTATCAATTAAGCTTCGTCTCACGGTGATTGTTTCCATTTTATTTTATTTTTTGGTATGTTATGTGACTATGTGAGGACTTATTGCTTATTGCTTGCTGCTTGCTGCTTGCATATTATTTTACTGTTTTGACATGAACCGAAAGTATAAATCCGGTAATAAAAAATGTCAAGAAAAGAGAAAAGTAGATGAGGCGATTGAATCTCAAAGATGAGCTATTTTTAAATTTATAAAAAACTATAAACAAAGTGAATCGGTTAGTTCAAGTGATAATGTAGTAAATGAACAACCTGACCAACCAATAGAAGTGGATAATAATGAAAATATAGAACACATTGATACTGATCCTAATGTAAATTTTGCTCCTAGTGTTTATGTTCAAGATAACATTGAAGAAAATCAAACAAATGAAAGAAATGATAACTCAATGTAAGATTTGCTTGCTAGTATTGATGAGAACCTCAATGAACAATCCAACTCTTTAGTTCAAGATATTTATGACCCTCGGACAATGGGGTAAAATTGATACAAAACTAAGAGATTTGTTAGTTAAGAAGGGTCCAATTAGAGTTAGTGGACGTAGAATTTCCTATTGATATGAAGACAAAAAGAAAATTTTCAGCTAAATTTTATACCCAAGTAGCACCAAATGGAGAGAAGTTTGATAGAAATTGGTTAGTTTATTCAAAAATATTGCAATAAGGTCTTTTGTTTTACATTTGCAAGTTATTTAACTCAAGTTGCACCCAATTTCAATTAAACGGTGAAGGGACTGATGATTGGCAAAATATTGGTACAAAACTTAAAAACATGAACTTTCTAACGGGTCACATTGATAATTTGACACTTTGGGATGAGTTAAGTTTAAAGATTAAACAACAAAACAACAATTGATAAGCATATCCAAGAGCAAATTGATAGGGAAAAAGAACATTGGAGTAATGTACTATTAAGAATTATTACTGTTGTTAAGACAATTTCTAAAAACAATATGACATTTCGTGGAAAGAATGAGAAAATTTATGAAGCTAATAATGGTCTGTTTTTGAGCTTAATTGAAATGATTGTAGAGTTTGACCCAATTATGCAAGAACATCTCCGGCGAATCAAACATGATAAATTAAAGGTTCATTATCTTAGTCACAATATACAAAATGAATTGATACAATTGTTGGCATCTGAAATAAAAAATAAAATTATTTTGAAAATTAAGGAAGCAAAATATTATTCTGTTATACTTGATTGCACTCCTGATATTAGTCACCAAGAACAAATGACTGTCATATTACGTTGTATAGATGTTTCCTCAAGTCTCATAAGAATCGAAGAGTATTTTCTAGACTTTATAATAGTAGAAGACACGTCGGGTAAAGGACTTTTTAATGAGCTATTACGTGTTTTAGAAGAATATAAATTAGATTTTAACGACATAAGAGGTCAAGGGTATGATAATGGATCAAATATGAAAGGTGAAAATCAAGGCGTCCAAAAAAGATTGTTAGATATAAATCCTAGAGCATTTTACTCTCCATGTGGATGTCATAGTCTTAACTTAGTATTATGTGATATGGCGAATTCTTGTTCAAAGGCAATATCATTTTTTGGAATTTTGCAACTAACGTATTTATTGTTTGTTTTCTTCATCTACAAAACGATGGGATGTTTTATGTAAGTATTTAACTAAATATACGGTGAAGACTTTGTCACCAACATGTTGGGAAAGTCGAGTTGAGAGTGTTAAAGCATTGATTACTAGCTCAAGCACCAGAAATTAGGGATGCTTTACTTGAGCTAGCAAAAATTAGCGAGGATCCAAAAACAAAGAGTGAAGCCAAAAGTCTAGCATTTCATGATTTAGAAAATTATGAGTTTTTGTTTGGAATGGTTATTTGGTATGATATATTAGCTACTGTGAATTTGGTTAGCAAGGATTTACAATCTAAAGATATGCCCATTGACATGGCTATAAATAAAATAAAAGGTCTAATCACATTTTTTAAAAAGTAAAGAGAAAAAGGATTTGAAAAAGCTAAAATAGCATCCATGGATATTGCACGTCAAATGGATATAGAACCGGTATTTCGTGAAAAACGTGTAATTCGGAGAAAGAGACAATTTGATGAGAATGTTGACAATGAAGTAACTCAAACACCTGAAGAGTCATTTAGAACTAATTTTTTCTTATATATATATAATTGATCAAGTGATATCATCTTTTAATAATATATTTGAACAGTTAAAAAGTTTTGAAGAAACGTTCGGATTTTTATTTGACGTGAAAAAATTGAAATCAATAGATGATGATAGGTTAAAAGAATATTGTCTTAATCTTGAAAGTTTTTTGAAACATGGAGAGAGTTGTGATATTGATGGTACAGATTTGTTTTTAGAATTAAGACTACTAAGAGAAATTTTAGATACCAAAAATGAATCCATGAATTAAAATATTGAACTATCTAAAAAGAATACAATCTTTTCCAAATGCTTATATAGCTTATAGAATATTATTGACAGTACCTGTAACCGTTGTTTTCCGCCAGAAAAGGAGTTTTTCAAAACTAAAGTTAATTAAATCTTACTTAAGATCAACCATGTCACAAGAAAGATTGAGTGGATTAGCTACATTATCTATAGAAAGAGATTTTCTAGAAGAACTTAAATACAAAGATTTAATTAGTGATTTTGCAGCTCAAAAAGTAAGAAAAATGAAATTTAATTGAAGTTTGTGACATGTAAAAATTTCTTCGCACTGGGGTCCAGCAAGGCGACCCTTTGGGTCCCCTTCTATTTGCACTGGTGTTGCATCCCCGATTCTCGCTGGATCCAAGTCCGGTTGTGGAGTTTGTTGCTACATGCTTGGTATCTAGATGATGGGACTCGATTGGAGATACTGAAGCAGTGTGGTGATGACTTTGGGTATTATTCGAGGAAGAAGGACCTCTTACGGGTCTGGTTCTTAATGTGGCTAAAAGCGAGATATTTTGGCCATCATTTGGATCCACGCCGCTCCACTCGTCTCTCTTTCCTTCAGATTTGTCCCGCCCTCAACGTGGAGTCGGGTTGCTTGGAGGTGCGGTCAAGATCGATCCATCTTTTGTCATGGGCCTTGCTCGCAAGCGTGTTGAAAAGATTGCGACTTTGATGGACCGTTTAGCTATATTAGATGATCCACAGTGTGAGTTAGCTCTCTTACGTGCTTGTGCTGGGCTCTCTAAGTTGGTATTTGTGATTCGTGACTTGTCCACCATCCCTTTTAGAGAGGCACTAAGACTTTTGATCGGCATCTCCGCGGTGTTCTCCCGGGGGTATTGTGGTTTCGATGGTCCTAACTTCAGTGATTTGCAGATGGCGTTTATCGACACTCCCATTACGCCTTGGTGGGTTAGGTATTTATTGTGCTAATCGATGTCTCTACTTTTGCTTTTTGTGGCTTCCCGTTGTCGACTTCCGAGCTTGAACCACATTCTTAGGAGTTGTGGGCGATGCCTTTGGATGAGATTCTTGATGTTGCTAGGAGTGCATCAATCTTTGTCTACCCGATTTTGACCTCGGTTCTATGGCTGGGAATGCTACCGCCCCTTTAAAACCACAAAAGTTTTTGGCGGAAGCGTTCTATAAATAAGATTGTTGCCGGTCTTGAGAGGGAGTTTGTGTTATCTACTCGTCGAAAAAGATCGTTGGATGCTTGCAATCGTAACACGCTAAGGATTTTTTTACTTGCTATTCCGATGGAGGAATTGGGGACAAATACGTATGTCGTCGGTGGAGTATCGTTCTATTCTCCTGCACCGCCTCATAATTCCTTTGTACTCGATGGTGGCCTATGCCCCGTTTGCAAAAAGAGTAGACTAGATGCTTTTCGGGGACCATGCAAACATTGTAGGCATTTTCCAGGTTTCAAATACCGACATGATCATGTCAGAGATATTTTATGTGATGCATTTTGGAAAGCTGGGGTACAAGTGAAGAAGGAGGCTCCTGTGAATTTTCTCACTGATCCGAATGAGGGAAGATCTACACTTCGGCCTGCGGATGTGTTGATATATAGTTGGTCTGAGGGGAGACATGCATGTGTTGATGTAACTGGAGCCTCTCCGTTGGTAGGGTTGGAGAATGGAGTCTTTGAGGTGGGAGAAGCAGCTAAGAGAGCAGCGACAGGGAAGATGGAGAAGCATGAGGAAGCTTGCGGCTAACCAAAGATTGTTTCATTCCGTTTAGTTTCGACACTTTCGGTTTCTTGGAACAACAATCTGTTGAGCTTCTCAAGAGACTTCGAAAGTCGCTGACAAGAATATTATGACAAATTTGGTTCTAACGAGTTTGTTTTTAGAAAAATAGGATTTACTATTCAGAAAGGACTTGCGGCACAGCTTGTTGCGCGCTTGTCCTAATAATTTGTAAAAATCCTTATCAGTATCAATAAAATTTCCACTTAAAAAAAAAAAAAAAAAAAAAAAACTTTTAAATCGGCCAAAGTATTTTGATAATACATTGCCGGTCCCAAGCCCGGATAAAGGATGAGGGTTTGCACTCATATGATGAAATAACATAAATAAAGCAATAAGTTGTAAACAATTTTTATTGATATTAATTGTAGAAGGCCCCCTATTCGAACTTCGCTTAGGCCCCGAATAGCCTTGAGCCGCCCCTGTCAATTAGTTTGATGACTTCTTACATAAACCCTTGAGTATATCTTTTTCTTCTGATTAATGATAACCGGAAGGTGTTTTTCATATACGTTGTTTAATTAACAATTAATGATTCAGAAGTCTATGCATTTGGTTAGATGGACAAGTCTACTGTGTAGAATAATAATAATAATAAAAAGTCTACTTTGTAGAAACAATTCATAAACAAAGTCCCTCTAATAAAAAAAAAACAAACTATGGATTTTGTGAGACATATTTTCATCTAGACTGCCCAAGAGGCTTGGTACACCCCTGTGCGCCCACCGTGTAGGCGTGTATAACTGTCTAGCCCTTGATTGAAATCTCTCTATTGGTCTTAATGGGAGGAATTGAGGGAAAATGAGACTAATCAACATAATTAATTAGGAATCAACGGGTATTCGGAACGCTCTAATTGCATTGAAGGTGTGATGTCTAAGATTTCAGAAATATAGTCCTATGACCAAGAATGAAACCAGAATTCAATGTATGGGGTGCAAAAGTATATGCAACCTAGTAATTAATTAAACTAGGGTGCGGTAGTGGAGTTTCTGTTAAAAAATTTAGAGGTGCAAATCCTTATAGTTTAGTTATTTTTCTAACAAATTACTTAGACATAATGTGACTTTTACAAATCTTTAGGGGTGCGACCGCACACCCCTTAGATCATCTATATATGCCTATGACCATCCAATCCAGTATCTTACCTAATACAGACCATTTGACCTTGTCCAAACATCGAGTTGTTGGTTCCTTGGGCTGACCTTGTCAACAGCTGCCACTCATACTTGTTCACAGCTGAATGCCAGTAACAAGTCTAAACCAAACCCAATGACGCGTACAGAAGTCCACTTAAATCCGTGTATTCTAAACTCGAAATGCACATTTTAAAACCAGTGTTTGCATGCATTCTCCAAGCTAGTCAGTTAACAAGAGTGTTAGTTTATCTATTTTTCCTTCACCACAACCTTACTATACTCTGCGTCATACATTTTCAACTGCCTTTAAAACAGAAAATAACATCTCTTTCCACAACCAGTAGTCTAAGGATTGGATTCGTGCCCCCTCCCGTTTGTGGCTGGGTTAGCCGAAGTTCCCTTCTCCTCGATCTTGACGACTAAATATCCTAGAAAGTTTGATTTCTGTCGTCTAGAATGTGTCCTTTGAGGTTTATCTTGGTGTTCCTTTCTGCGACGTTGGCTGGATATTTAGCATGGAGAACAGTTCGATCTTCTTCTTCCAATGTTGATGATGTATTGTCGAATGATGCAACCGCAGTATTGCCAAAGCAAAAACAAGAATTCAGTTTTAAAAAGGTTGGTTAAGATATTCATATACATACTCACGCTTTTCATTGTTATGTTATTTTTCTTTCCTTTTTTCAGTTTTCTTGAATTTGATAGATGTCTTTTTTTTTTCAGGTGGTTCAAGATGGATTCTATGTATTTGTCGACATGGCAAGTGGGAGATACCTTTGGAGGAATTTGATGGTTAACAGTGAAAGTGAGAAAGCAAAAGAATGTTAGTTTCATAGGGAAATTAAGAAAATAGTTCTTGAATTGTAATTAGCTTTAATTTTCCTTCTGTTAGTTGTTTTGATATTAAAACATAATTCAAACAAGGTAGTCTGCTTATACAAATCAAATCTCAGACCAGATGAACTGCAACAAACTCAGAACACGTACAATATTGAAATTTTTATTTTGTCTTCTTTTTATGGGTTATTAATTGCTGATATGGTAAGGATGATGATGTCCATAAAATGTGTAATTACGTTAATTCTTTCCAATGTGATCGAATACACTATTTCTATAAAACGGTCAACCAGCGACCTCAATCACGTTATCTCTTTTTCCAATTTCTAAAATCTTCCTTTCCTACCCAACTGGTTCCTTGGGCGAACAGGTTTTGAGGAATCTTGATCTTAAGAGAAAAAATTCAGCAGCAAGTCTTGCCTCATTGTCATTATTTAGTTCTTGCTAAGTTAACCTTTTTTTTTTGGGTCTTTTTGTAGTACATCACACTATAATAGTGCACTTTTGAGTTTAGTCATAAGAAGTTCAAATATTTGATTTTAGTCACACTCCGTTAATAAATCTGTCTCAATCTGTTAGTCAACATATTTGACTATGTCAAACCGTATGTTGACCGTGTATATATATATAACCTTTTTTTTTTTTTTTTTTTTTAATTTTTTTAAAAATGAATCAATCCATCATCACTCACTACCATACCCGAGGACAATCTCAGTGGTAGAAAACAAAAACGTGTTGGGAGAAGTATAAGTCGTTGGATCAACCTCCAAATATCTCAACTCTAACAATCTCTCGATCTCTCAATATCACAATGAAATGGGAGGAGGGGAAGAAGGCGAATAATCTAAATAGGTAAAGAATTTGACCATCTCAATGAAATTTGGGTTTTTTGAAGAATGATAAAGGTACTGATATTTACCCTTTTTGTTTTTCATTTTGGGTACAGGGTTGTTTTCTTTGTGCTAATATAGACCACATGAAGAGAGACTGTCATTGGTTGAACTACTTATGTATGCTGTGTAAGTCAAACAACACAATGACTCCGTTTTTTTGTAAGCAAGGCAAAAACACTGGTAAAAGGTTTCTAAGGTGAAAAAGTCGGCCCTAAATGCATCAAGCGCTCAGGATGGATTGATCTTCGGATGATGAAGAACTTAATGAAGCAAGGAATGACACACATGTGAATAGTGACAAGGTGGTCACCGAAAGAGGGAAGGTGAAGGTAACATTGGAGGGTACCTCTAAATTGACTGTAGAAGGGAGTGCGGAAGATGTATGTGCCCTTGTTAAGTCTTTAGGGTTTGCACCCTAAGTTGTAATGGATGTACTGCTATTTGAAATGAAATGAAGAATGTATTTTGGGTTTTTCAGTTTGATAATGCACAATGACTTTTCTGAATTCTGAATGCACAATGGCGTTTCTGAATTCTGAATGCACAATGACTTTTCTGAATTCGACTTAAACATGATTACATATGTTCCTAAAAAGAACGTGAGGGTCCAAAACCTAATAACAAATCTATGTTTCCAAAACCTGATAACAACCACCCAAAACATTCAGTACAACCCAAAATACATGTAGGGTACTCATACATACATCGGTTCCAAAAAAAAGAAGAAGAGCCCAGTGAAAACAAGTTCACTGAGTTCCTTAAGCTAAAGTTAGTGGCTAAGAAGCACTTGCAGCACAACCCTTTCTTGTTGGACACTTTGCTGTTGGCTGAGAAGCACTTGTAGCACGACCCTTTGCTGTTGGCTGAGAAGAACTTGCACCAAGAGGGACCCTTTGTTGTTGTTGGTCGAGATGCACCGACACCATTCTTATGCTTTTTTGTCTGTTGCAAAGCTTGTGCTGATGGGTCTTCAAGTTATCTCTTTCTTTGTGTTTTACAGGGAGCTTTTGGAAGTCTGACAAACAACTCTTGACACATTGTATCTTGAGATGGAACTGTTAAAGTCTCTTGAGATGCATCCACTTTGTCCTTGACACCTTTTTCTTTGGATCCTCCACCTTTTTCTGCAGCTGGTCCACCCTTGTTCTTCTTTGTTCCACCTTTCTATGCCAGGCCCCCCTTGACAACTGACTTTATTATGACCAATCATCCCACATTTACTACATTTTTTTTGGTTGTTTGTGGATTGTGAGGGCCCCTCATCTTCACCTCTCTTCTTATTCACCCTAGGCCTACCTGGTCTCCTTGAAAGCATGGGTGGTAGCACATTAGATGGTTCTTACATGCACCACACCATGTGAGTATACAAATGTCACAAACCATGTAAGTATAAAAAAGGCACAAAAAAATCACAAATGCAACTACTGACCTTGTCCCATGCAGTCTCATGAAGTAGTGGTAAGATATAGTCTGCATATGTTCTTCTATACATTCTAACAGTTATAAAAGGGCTACAATACCTACAAATAGACAAATAGACTTGAAATGACAAATATCTTATAAAAATGAAATAAATAAAGGGTATAAATATGAGAGTAAAGACTTAAAATACTTAATGAGTCCAATTTATGCCCCTTGCGATAGTCATATGAGATATAGCACATACAACATGAATACATGGTATCCCAGAAAGATCCCACTCCTTGCAATCACAGCTATGAGCATCTAAGTTCACATTCCACCATTTACTTTCAATTGACACAACAAATGTAAACTCAGTTGACCCTGAGACATTATATCCCCTGACAGCATCCAAATGCTTTGCAATGATCTCCTTAACCCTAGGCACAAGTTTAAGGTCTGCACCCATACTATCTCCTTGGACCCTTTTCTGATACAATAAACTACTCATCATAAAAGTGAATTGCAAAGCCAGCTGGTGTATTGGTTTGTCCCTAATTTCTAGAATCCAAGAATTGAATGACTCTGAGAAGTTATTGGTAACATGTTCAACTTTTGACCTTATATCAAAAGCATGTCTTGCCCACAATTTAGTTTCCACTTTCATAAGGTACTCCTTGGTTGTCTTCACCTTTGGCCTCTTTGGCTGGCCATCTTCACCATTACTTGGTATCCCTTTCTTTCTGATTTCTTCATTCAGTGTTGCAGTTTCAAGGTCTTCCATAAAGGCCTTGAACTCATATTCTGTGTATGCACTAGATGCTCCCCATGCCAATCTTTCCATCAGAGGCCCTTTGTGATACTTTTAATTGTTCTGAAATATATGTCTAAAGCATAATCTCTGATCAGCCCTAGGAAATATAGTGCTCACTGCTATGTCCAAACCCTTCTGTCTATCAGACATGATAGTTAGATTGAATGAGTGATCCTCAAGGTCATTCTTCATAATCTTCAAGAAATTTGTCCAATTCTTCTTGTTCTCCACCTTGCAAATGTAGATACCCAAAGGGAACATGCCATTATTACTATATAAACTTCACTACAACAAATATGACATATGACATCACTAATTTTACATCACTTTTAGTGAAGTGATGTCATAAGAAAACTATGACATTACTTTTCTCAGCATGTGATGTAATAATTATCACAATTTTTTTTAACATCATTTATTTTAGAAACTGATGTAGTAGAGTTGTACAACATCATTTATTTCACTACAACAAATATGACATATGACATCACTAATTTTACATCACTTTTAGTGAAGTGATGTCATAAGAAAACTATGACATTACTTTTCTCAGCATGTGATGTAATAATTATCACAATTTTTTTTAACATCATTTATTTCAGAAACTGATGTAGTAGAGTTGTACAACATCATTTTAATAAATGATGTTGTGTTGTGATAGTGATGTAGTAACATTTTTTTACAACACTCGTTGTGTCATTTATAAAGTGATGCAATATCTATATTATTCAACATCACTTTAAAGGTGTTGTCACTCACCATTTCACTTATAAAGTGATGTAATATCTATATATTAAACATCACTTTAAAAATGACGTTGCCAAGTTTTCTAAATCACTTATAGTGTGTATTATCGGGAAAAAAAAATCACTAATAGTGTGACTTCCAGAAGTATAATTATTAATATCTATTCTATTCTATTATATAATTAGAAAGTCTTGGGTTTCATCCCAAAAACTGTTTTAGGGACCTTTTTTTTTTTTTTTTTTGGTAAAAAAACTGTTTTTGAGGGGGTTGTTTCGACCCCCACCTACGTGGCAAACGTCTATTAGTAGGGGTCTCCACTTTATTCATTTAATCGAGGGGGCTAAAGCCCAATTTGCAATACCATGGATCGATGTACGGGGCCCATTAACTCATGTGTCTAAAGGCTAAACCTTAGCTACATGGCTTGCCACTAATGTCAATTGATTTATGTCCGGATTCATTTCTTATCAAAGAGATAATTATCGGTTGAGAGTTGTATTCTATCACAATTGCTCAAGCTACAAGATTATTTCGAGCTACAAGGACTCTCTACTCTACCCCTATAAATACCAAACTATTTTTCATAAGGAACCACGAGAAACTTGATCCCTAGAGAATAGATCTTGGCACGCGGGCAGCCATTATTTGGTTGATTTCATCTCCCCAACATCAAATTCCTCTATTTCTTAGTGTGTTCTTTACCATTGCTCTCGTTGTGTTGAAGCAGGTTCATGCCAAAACATAATAATCGCCGCCTGGTGGGGAACTTAGAATTCATTATCACATGAAACAATCAAGATGGTAAGCACAAGAAGCGCACCAAATAGTCGACATATTCCTCCCCGCTAATAATACTCGCGAACCCTCAAATTCAAATCGCCAATGCAAGAACCGTTGAACAATCAAGTTGTTCCTAGTGGTAGGATCAATTCAAGAACATCCAACTGTGGGCGGTAAACCACACCGCGAAAAGGCGCAATACAACCGCCGCACCAACCCTAACAGCCTTGCAACAAGAAAACCGACAAGTCGCTTATCCTCCATGTGGTCCGCCGTCATCCATGTCGATCCTTCATTGACATGGATATGGACGTGGACATTACTCTCACACCAACTAACGGAAAAGGTGATAGTAACAGCCAATCCACCCCTAATACGGTTGGCGTGAGTTACTTAATTGCAGAGTCAAAAATTTAAATAGGAACTTGAGAAGGAAGTCGCCAAAGAGGCAAAGGCCGGTGGACGATGCCGCAAATTCAACAACATCAAGGCGACCACGGCGGACGCAGCCATTCCAAAGTTGTATGGGACCGCCTTGAAGAACCACTTCATCGCCCCAAGAACGTGTTATTTCTCAAACACAATCAACCAGTGCACGCCGCAAGAGTAATGACCCTATTACCCGCATTTTATGGGGAGAATCGGATTGGCGTGGATAACTACTACCCTAGACATGTCCGATCTCAAAGGGAAGATTTACCTCGGAAGCAATTTCAAGGAAGATCACCGTCCGAGATATGTCCGACATGACTGGAAGGCGGGCATCCCGCAACGAGGAGCAACAAAACATGGAGAAGTGGTATAATTATTCGCACCACCCCGCCAAGGGTGACTACCGCCTCAGACAGTCGCAGTATTGTGGATAGACAAAGACAATCACCGGTCGGAGCCGATCGCGGCGACGCCAAAGATCTCTAACCCAATAAGAGATAATGGAAGGTATCCTTCTCCACATGGGCATGACCGGGCATGCCTAGTTGTTCGAGCCAATACTTTAACTCTAACATAACAACAAACCGAAAGAGTTGATTGCAAAAAGAACTTAACGATAGAGAGTCAAGGGATGTAAGAATGAAAACTTGATGCGATTCAATGATGGCATACTTGATAAGTTTTCGATCGACATTCAAGAAGCTTACCACCATCTCGACTTCAAACAACCCGATTTTGAACTTTATGATGAGCGGAAGGAGATCCCCGCTTGCATGTTCTATCGCTCAAAAAATAAGTTGGTATTATGGGGTGGAGATGACCCACTCATATGTAAGCTCTTTCCATCAACTCTAAAGCGGAGAAGCATTACGTTGGTTTAGCGAAGTTGCCTTCAAGATCAATTCACCAATTCAATGAACTAGAAAATCAGTTTGTTAATCGCTTCCGCCACAATTGCAAGACGCCAAAGGATGTCGACTCACTTTTGAACATCAAGCAACAACGCGGATTTAAAAGTTACTTAACTTTTGTTACTAGGGTTCAAAGGCAACAGCAGATGTTCCGTTTTTTAATGGGATGCTTCTTTTCCCCTTTAAAGAAGCATTATATTATGAAGAGAGAGGAAGTTCGAACTTCATTGTAAGGGATCTTTACCACTCTCTAATTAAAGATGTCCCTTTAAAACTCGATACGACCGATGTTAGGGCTGAACAACACATCGGTATCGAGGAGAACCTATCGGGCGAAAAGCAAAGAAGAGACAAAGATATTCTTGAGTAAAGATTTTTCCTCGACAAAGAAGAATTCTAAAGCCAAAGCAAGGACGATCAACAAAGATAACGATGGAAAGAATGACAATCGCAAGTTAGTTTCAATCGTGATGGAAAGACTTTACCCGAGCTAAAACCGACCCCACTCCAATGCCAAGTATTGCTATATATGAGAAGTTGAAAAGTGGGAATCTTCTTTCCCCGCCTTTATCCACTTTTCGTAAGATACCAAAGGGACAAGGGACAAAGCTCATGGTGTAAATTCCATAATGACTATGGCCATGAGATAGAATTTTGTCGCCTTCCGTGGTCGGATTCAGAAATTAGTGGAGAAAGGACTTTTAAACGAATATCTTACTAAAGACTCTCAACAAAATTCTTTGAACTTATGAGCATGTCATTAATGTTTCCCATTCTCATGTTGAGTCTCTTTCCAAAAGTCGAGTAAGAATCAAAAGCGCTTTGAAAGTTAGTTATGTTGGTGAGTTTAACCATATCAACAAAGTCGATTTTGTCAAAGGAATCCAGACCGAGACTTCAAGAAGAGCCCCTCCGATTCACCGATGATGATCTCCTTGGTGTATATCACCCCTCACTATGACGCAGCTTTATAATTTCGCGGTCTATAGGTGCTTCTCGCGGTTCAACGGGTAATGATCGACATGGGGGCCACCTCCGGTGTCATTTTCAGTGGATGTTATTCTCGATGCAACTTCAGGGTATGATCATCGCCAGAAGACAATCCTATCATCGGTTTTGATGGGACAACATCTTCGCTGGTTGAAAGAATTACCTTACCAATCAAATTAATGAACAAAGAAGTTGAGCTCGATTTCTTATTGGACTGTCGATCCCACTATAACGCTAATTTTGGGCAGAGATGGATACATTCCATGGGGTCGTAGTCTCCACATTTCATCGGTGGTGTCAAGTTTCCATTCTCCGGGCATATTTGCAAGGTTCGTGAGTGACGGTATCTGCCCATGCCTGTCATGACAAAGCAATGGATGACTATAAAAATATGAAGTTCGAGGTAATACGATCCTTGCAAGTGCCCCGCCTAAGTTCAAGGTTAAGAAGCGGCGTGCCCTCCATCTATAATATTGAGACTTCGCAAGGGCACTTCTACATGGATCGACTTTTGAAGTGCAAGTAGGAGATTCAAAGAAGAAACCACTTTTATTTCCAATCGAACTTTCGAGTAGAACAAAAAGAGTTGGTTTCCCTTTACAAATAAATAAGCGATCTTCGCTTTGGAAAATTAAGGAAATGCCTGAATAGACCCTTCGTTGCCTCGTCATAAACTTGACATTGATCCAAGTTTTCAGGCCGCCAAAACCAAGAAGAATGGCACCCGATTGGAAACTCAAAGTTAAAGAGGAGATTGATAAGCTACTTGCGGTTAACTTTATCCCGACGAAGTTACTTACCCAAAATGGCTTGCTAATGTCGCCGAAGGTTAAAAAGAACGGACAAATCAGAATTTGTATTGACTTTACAAACCTTAACGAAGCTTGTCCGATTCATCCGTGATCCATTGCCACAAATTTCGAACTAGTGGATCCCACTTCGGGATTCCAACGCCTATCTTTCATGGATGCTTCTTGAGGTACTACCGTGATCTCTTTGAATATGGATGACCAAGAGTTCACCGCCTTCATTACCAACCAAGGCATTTTCTGCTACACTGTTATGCCTTTTGGTCTGAAAAATGCCAGTGCAACATACCAAAAGCTTGTCAATACAATTTTTTCCTATCTGCTGGGGATAATAATGGAGGCTTATATCGATGATATAGTCGTTAAATCGAAGCTTACTGGTGATCATCTTTCCGATCTTCAACTTGTTTTTGATAGGCTTAACAAGTATAACATGAGACTCAATCCCGCCAAATGTTTTTTTGGCCTCTCTTCTGGAAAATTTCTTGGATACCTCATGACTCGTAGAGGTATTGAGGCTAATCCTGATCAGATACATGTCATTATTGATATGTCATCACCAAAAAATAAGAAGGAAATTCAACGGCTTACTGGCCGGCTTGCCGCTCTTCATAGATTTATTTCTAAATATTCCGATCGTTATCATCCCTTCTTCCAGACTTTAAAGGGGGCGGCAACTTGGAACGTTGATTGTGAGATGGCATTGCAACAACTGAAAAGATACTTGGTCAGTCCTCCTATATTGACAAGTCCTTCGACCGGTCAACCTATTGGCATATACCTAGCAGCTACAACTCAAGCCGTTAGTGTCGTTCTTTCGGCCGATGATGGTAGACCCGTCTTTTTATCAAGAAGACGTTAACCGGAGCCGAGTGTCGCTATTCAAAGATGGAAAAATTGCACTTGCATTGGTTCATGCCGCCGTCGATTAAAACCATACTTGTGGGAGGTTGGTCGAGTTTATAATCGAGTATCCCTTTACACAAGATCTTTTCAGAATGCACAAGAATCAAGCAGATTAGTCGAATGGGAAAGTTATCTTAGTGCATATAGCATTGTCTTTGAAAGTCGCATGCTTGCTAAAAAGAACATGCTCTAGTTTCTTTGATAGTAGATTTTCCGATTGATGATTCTCCTATTGATTTCATTTCTTTGCCAGAAGAATCTATGGAAGAGCATTCTCGCCACCAATAACCGGTGGTGATGAAGACCAACTTGCAAACGCATTTCTAATCCCATTGACCTATGGATTGTTTTGGAGATGTGTTCTTAGTCGGGGACCTCTTCGAGAGTGAGGGCCGTGGACGTTTGGAGGCTGGGGGAGGAGAGGAATGAGCAGCGGCGAGGGGGGCAGCAATGGGGACGACATCCTCATCCGAGCCACTGTCGAAGAGTTTGCGTTTGTTAACACCCATGTCAGAAGTTTGAGAAGTGGTGGAAGGGGAATGAGAGGATGAGTATTGATCTTCCCAAGTGGTCGGGGATCGGTAGGGAGTAGGGGGCGCGCGGAGGGAGAAGTGGTCGGGCGAACAGGGCTTGGGACGGAGTGGGGGGTTTTACGTGGTATGGCGCTTTCCCCCAGGAGGAGGGGTGTCACGTGGCTTTCTTTCTTTGGGGGAGGAGGACGGAAAAATGGGGAGCAAGTATTTTTCCTTTGGATTTCAATTCAGGATCCGGCAAGTAGGGGAGTAGCGGTTGCGGTCAATCCCAAGTATCACGGCTTGAAAGCAGGTCCCGTGTCGCTAATCTTCCGGAAAGTGGTGGAGGAAATGTGGTGCGTAAGGTCGCGACTTTGAGTCGGGCGCCAACCTGAAAAAAGAGACCGTCAAGTCAGATGAGAAACCAAAAGATATACATCAATGGGTGTAGATAAAGAGAGACTCACCACTAGGAAGAAAAGCCAAGTGGTTAAGATTCAGTTTGAATGGAAGATCCGCGAAGAGGAAATTGCCTGAGATATAAAGAGGGTAGTGATGCCACAATTTGTCTGAGGAAGTGACATGAATAATAAAATGCCGCTTTCTAGGGCGGACACAAAAGGAGTGATAGCCGACACTGACATCCTTGGTGCTCTTTTTGATGAAGAAGTGAGCGGTCATGTCACGAACCGTTATCTTGGGTACCTCGGAACGGTTGTAGTGGTTCGCGGCATACATGACCCTCCAGAAATTGCCAATGCCTTGGCAAGGGGGGATGTTAAAGTGATTACACACCTCGACATCAAGACGGGTGAGGGGCAAACACAGGCCGGCAACAATCTGTCCTACCATGGCCACGAGGCACCCCAGCCTGTAGGGAACTAGATGCGGGAAATGAGTTAGGTCAGGCACATGCTCTAAGATGACGTCAGCGGGTATCCCGTAAGCCGTTTTAACAGCCTCAAGGTTAGGTCTACGGCTGCGTGGTGGGGGCGGCGGGAGGGCAAAAGCTTGCCCAGAGATTGAAAGGGCCTCGGTCTGGTCGGGGAGAGGTGGGGAAGCACGGCTACGGGACTGGGAAGAGGAAGAAGTGGCGGATCTGAGCCGACATCGTGTCAGTAAGAGGAACACACAGCCACAACAAAGGCGGAGAAGGAAGGGAGATGAACAAATTCTAATACCAAGGACAAGCGAGAAATGTAATATAGCAATTAAACGGAGCTAGAGAAGAGGAAACCAACACGAGGTAAAAAAAAAAAGGAGCAAGAATTTTCAGAAGAAACCGGAGAAGAGCGGCCGTGAGAGGCGACCAATCTTTGGGAAACAAGAAGAAAGGTAGAGGGAGAGGTTGAGAGGAACCGAAGGCAAAAGAAAAGCTAGGTGAGAGAGAAAAATCGGCGGCTTTTTTATAAGAGGAGGGTAAAAAAGTAATTTGAAGGAACGGAAATCGAGGGACACCAAAAGGAACCAGCCAGTGAAGGACGCGTGGATGCACAAGAAATGAGGGGGCGCCAGCTGTACTCGTGTGGAAACTCGTGAATCAAGCGGTGAAAGGAAGACGGAAGGCTACAGTTGGAAAGTTTAATGTGGAGAACTCTCGACTCCTCGATCAAGATACTATCGCGGACTCGAGAGGGGCATCTATAGTGGCGAGGAAAACCTTTGGGATATCAATGGTGAGATGGGCGAGGTCAAAGATAACACATAAGCTCGCGATCCACCGGATCGGGGTGGCCCGGCGGTGGTCGCATGATGCGAAACCCTACACATGGAGCTAAGAGGACCGCGAGATGGAGGGACAGGTGGAGGGCCATGATGGATGAAAAGAAAGGTATAAAGAGTAATAGTGGGGGAGAGAAAAGGTGGCAGATCCATTAACCTAAGAAAAGAGAAGACCTAGGAGAGCAAAGGAGAGTGAGAGGGCTGAGGAGGAGAATAGTGCTTAAGGGCTAGGGAATAGTGCTCGTAAGAGAATTAGGGTTGTAACAGTCTCCCTTCTCCTCTTCTCTAGATCTCCCCTCCTATTCCTCCTCCTCTCTGACTGTCGTCTCATTTGGCTGTTACATTTGCCCCCTCTCGGGTTCGGCAGTGATGACGACGGCGGACTCGAGAAGTCTCTGAACTTCATTGTCTCTCTCTCTGAACTCTAGATATCCGCAGTATCTTGAAACTGTTTGCAGCCTTCTTCTCCTCAGGACATTCATATCCATGTACTCAACTACTGGATCGTATATTTGTAAGGTACTCAGTCCCTCTTTCTGCTATTAGATCTTCTTATTGAATTCACTACCATTCCTCGAAGTGTCTCTTTCCTGTGACACTCTCTTCACCATCAATTATCATGTCCGTGAAGTGTCTCAATCCATCGGTTCTCATTCATATATCTCATTAACGTATCCACGAAGGGTCTCATCCCTTTTGCTCTCACTCTTCAACTCAATAAAATGCCCACGATGTGTCTCAACCCAGCCAGCACCTTTCACATAGAACTCACTACCATGTCAGTGGAACGCCTCCCCCAACCACCAACTCTCTTTCTCGGAATTCACTACCCTGTCCGCGGAGTGTCACACCTCAGCCACCATCTCTCCTTCAGAGAACTCACCACTATGTCCGCGGAATGTCTCAGCCCAGCCATTTACAGTACTCACTACTATGTCTGCGGAGTGACTCACCTCAGCCACCATCTCTCCTTTAGAAAACTCGCCACTGTCCGCGGAGTATCTCAACCCAGCCATAAGCTCTCCTTCACATAACTCACCACTATGTCCGCGGAGTGTCTCACCTCAGCCGCCATGCATCTTTCTTTCGGAAAACTTGCCACTATGTCCGCGGAGTGTCTCAGCCCCGCCATAAGCTCTCATTCACAGTACTCACTACTATGTCCGCGGGTGACTCACCTCAGCCACCATGCATCTCACTTTCGGAAAACTCGCCACTATGTCCACGGAGTGTCTCACCCCCGCCATAAGCTCTCATTCACAGTACTCACTACTATGTCCGCGGAGTGACTCACCTTAGCCACCATCTTTCCTTCAGAAAACTCGCCACTATGTCTGTGGAGTGTCTCACTTCAGCCGCCATGCATCTCTCCTTCGGAAAACTCGGCACTATGTCCACGGAGTGTCTCAGCCCTGCCATAAGCTCTCATTCACCATACTCACTACTATGTCCGCGGAGTGTCTCACCTCAACCGCCATGCATCTCTCCTTCGGAAAACTCGCTACTATGTCCGCGGAGTGTCTCACCCCCGCCATAAGCTCTCATTCACAGTACTCACTACTATGTCCGCGGAGTGACTTACCTCAACCACCATCTTTCCTTCAGAAAACTCGCCACTATGTCCGCGGAGTGTCTCAACCCAGCCATAAGCTCTCCTTCACAGAACTCACTACTATGTCCGTGGAGTGTCTTACCTCAGCCACCATACATCTCTCCTTTAGAAACTCGCCACTATATCCGCGGAGGGCTCATCCCATCACTGTCTGTCTCGCTCAAGAGTGGGGGCCGATGAGGGCCACTTTCACCTTTTTGCCCCATGTTTGATCGGATCTCATCTGCGGAGGGCTCATCCCCCGGCTTGTCTCACGCTTTCGGGTGGAGTCTGATGAGGGGCAACTCATCTTGCCTCCATGTTTGACTCGGATCTCATCTGCGGAGGGCTCATCCCCCCTCTGTCTACCTTTCGGGAGTAGAGTCGATGAGGGCCACTCAGCTTGCCCCATGTTTGATTCGGATCTCATCTCTGCGGAGGGCTCATCCCCGTTGTCTGCTCGAGCCACGGAGTTGAGAGTCTGATGAGGGAAACTCGGCTTGCCCCATGTTTGATTCGGACCTCATGTCCATATCCTATCCCGAGGCTTTAGACCGCGAGGGTCCCAGACAGACTCGCCTACCCCACGTATTTGTTTGGACCACGAGGGTCAGCGGATCCTATCCCCGCTTGGAGCCGTGACACGCCAGTCGGACAACTCTGCCCTTGCCGCTGTTTGTTTGGACACGAGGGTCCACGGAGGGCTCATCCCCCCGCACTCGAGAGCCCCACGACATATCCGCGAAGGGTCTTCTCGAACCCCTCCGCTCTCTGGCTTAGAGGCAGCTCCTCTCTATCCCTTCCCACATACAAGTAAACCCAACATCCTCACTACCTAGAGACACCAGCAGATTTTGAGGTTCCCCGTATAGCTAATACGGGGCTCGACCCCGGCTTTATTTGCTGTTATATCCCGCAATAAACCCGGTCAATATCAACTCTGTTCCGCTGATCCTTTTCTTTCTCTGTAACCTGCCACGGTGTATGCCCCTCTACCTTCCCTGCAATCATCTTACCATCCGTATTCGGACACTCGAAGTCGTTGACCTCCATCCCAACCTATTGATCTCATCATTTCTCTACCTCGAACTGCCTCGCCGTCGATGTTGTCAAACACTCTTGCTCAAGCTCTAAAATCGATTAGAAAGTACTCCGGTTGAATGTTGATTGTATGATAGGATGTCGACACTGGGCTCGTAGCCACGGATCTATTGCACTTGTTTGTGTTTCACCCCGTAGGTAATCCTTCCATAGATGCCTTAGAGAACAAAACCATGTGGTAGAGAACAATAACTTTTTCCTCTTGTTCCCCACAGACGGCGCCATTTGTTGCAACCATTTCACAATTTTTTATACTTTTATAATTCTCGACTCCTTGGTTAGATGCTGAAGGCGAGCAATACACCTAATCTGACTTCATCAGCTGAACCCGTTTGGGTTGCCTATGTACCCCCTTATCGAGGGATCAAGTTGCACCGTAGTTCTCTCCTCTCTCCACTCTTTTCTATCTCACTCTTCGATTCTCCACCTCTCTAGACATCATCTCCTCTGGTTGTCTCCTCATTCTCCTCTCGTTGTCTCCTCATTCCAGCTCCTCTTCTCGAGGTTTCTCTTCCTCTCTGGATGTCGTCTCTGTACTATTCTTCTCGAGATCTCTTCTCCTAATCCTCCTCCTCTCTGGCTGTTGTCTCCTTTCGCCGTCGTCTCCTCTGACTGTCGTCTCCTTTGGTCGCCGTTCCTATGGCCGTCGTCTCCTCTTTTCTCTGCTCTAGATATCTCCTCATCTCTTCCTCCTCATCTCGGGACATCATCTCCCTACTCCTCCTCCTCTCGACCGTCAGATCCTCCTGCCGCCGTCGCCGCCGCCGTCGTCTTCTCCCTTCTCGCTATAGATATCTCCTCCTCTCTTCTTCCTCATCTCGGGACGCCATCTCCTACTCCTCCTCCTCTCCGTCGGGCCGTCATCGCTCCCTTCTGCTATAGGTATCTCCTCTTTTCTTCCTCATCTCAGGACATCATCTCCCTACTCCTCCTCCTCTCTGACCGTCATATCCTCTGGCCGTCATCTCCTTTGGCCGTCGTCATCTCGGGACATCATCTCCCTACTCCTCCTCCTCTCGACCGTCATTATCCTCGGCCGCCGTCTCCTTTGGCCGTTTCTCTCCTCTGGCCGCCGTCTTCTCCCTTCTCTGGTATAGATATCTCCTCCTCTCTTCTTCCTCATCTCGGGACATCATCTCCCTACTCCTCCTCCTCTCGGCCGCCGCCGCCTCCTTCTCTGCTATAGGTATCTCCTCCTCTCTTCTTCCTAACCTCGGGACATCATCTCCCTACTCCTCCTCCCCTCTTTGGCTGTCGTCTCCCTTCTCCTCTTCTCTAGATCTCCCATCCTATTCCTCCTCCTCTCTGACTGTCGTCTCATTTGGCTATTACAAACCTCAAACAATAATTAATTGGAAATCGGGAACTAGATACAAATGCAGTCTTATCAAATAATAAACGAGAAATCGGAAACTGGATGCAAATGTATTAAATTAATCTCACAGAATAATTAATCGGAAATCAGAAACTGGATGCAAATGGATTGAACTTATCTCAAAGAACAATGTATTGAACTAACCACAAATAAATTAACGAAACGAAATCTTGGATGCAACGCATTAAACTAACCTCAAAAATTAAATAACGGAATTGGAAATTGGATACAACTGCATTAAACTAACCTCAAAATATAAATAATCGAAAAAAATTGGAACTGGATGAGGATGTATTGAACTAATCTCAAAGAGTAATTAACGGAGATTGGAACACGGATGCAAATGCATTGAACTAATCTCAAAGACTAATTAACTAAACATCAAAATTGGATGCAACTGTCTTGAATTAACCTTAATGAATAACTAACGGGAAATTATAAAGTGGATGCAATTGCACTGAACTAACCTCAAATAATAATTAACGGGAAATCAGAAACTTAGCTTGATGCAACTGCATTGAACTAACCTCAAAGAATAATTAATGAGAAATTGGAAACTGAATGCAATGTACTACATTGAACTAACCTCAAAGAATAATTAATGAGAAATTGGAAACTGAATGCAATGTACTACATTGAACTAAACTCAAAGAATAATTAATAGAAAATCATAAACTTGATTCAAATGCATTGAACTAATATGTTTGTATTATATGTAGGGAGAATAAATGTCTCGACAAATATAGTTTTGCATTTTAAGTAGTGTTTATCATAATTTTGTTATTATGATTAAGAATGTCATGTTATTCAAGTAGCTTCAATATTATCTTTGTCACATTGAGAATTCTCACAAAACTTCAATCAAACTTATATTATTAAATCTAACAACAAAAAGAAGTCGATGAGTTTTATCAAGGTTTGATGCTTCCTTTTTATAAAGAACGGTGCAAGAAATTTGAATGACTGATTAATATAATTTTCATATCTCATAGCTATGCATAGTTGCTAATATTTTTTACAATAATTTAATATAACGACACCCGTTCGTAGGACGGGTTCGAAGACTCCAGTTTTTTCCAAACTCTATTACTATTTACTAATTACAAAAAAGTAGGATATAAATAAAGAACCAATCCCATTTAGAGTTTCACAAAGTCTCAAAATTTTCCTAAACAATATAGCTAATTATGGAAAAAAAAATATACAAAAAATTAAATTGCTAAAAACAATAGTTTCAACCAATAATGATTTTCCTAAAACCCTTACATGACAAAGAATAGTTTCCACACTAATCTCAAGTGAAGTTCAATATATCAAAGTTTCTTTCTAGAAAATGACAATGAAATTGTGAAAAAACAAAGAAAAAAATAAATTGAGTTGCTTGAACATTTACTTTATGTATTTGTTAACCACACATGTGATTGAAGAAAAAAATAAACTAATCATAAAATAAGTAATAATAGGGGTGTACACCCAAAACAAACAAAATTGTATTGTATGCACTATATATATGGGCCTAACAAATAAAGTTGGATCAATTTTATATGCCATCCACTGTGGGATTTAGATATTTAGTCATAGTTAAGGATTTTAAAAACTACAATTCCGACTACAATAATTACGACATATTCCAATTAAATTTCTGAATTTTATAATTTCCAATTTTAGCGGAATAACGAGATTCAATTAAAACGAACATTGACTTAAATAAATTATATAACTATTTATTTAGTTAAAGTGGACGTTGGGCTTAAATAAATTCTATACCAAACCAAAACAAATTACATGTGGAAAATTAAATTATACAAAAAATAACATCACAAAATATATAATAGAAAATGAAAAATAATAATAATGGCAAACCAATAATGACAAATATTATAAAATATATATAATACTGCATGAAACTAACGTCAAAGAACAATTAGCGGAAAACAAAAAACTAGATACAAATGCATCGAATTAATCTCAAATAATATTTAACGGCAAATCGAAAATTGGATGCACATGCAAGCATTAAACTAATCTTAAAAAGTAATTAATGAACCATCAGAATATGGATACAACTGCATTAAACTAACCTCAAAAAATAATTAACAGAAAATCAAAACTTGGATGCAAATACATCAAACTAACATAAAAAAAATAATTGTCGGGAAATCAGAAACTGGATGCAAATGTATTGAACTAACTCTCAGAGATTAAATTAGAATGAAATTGGAAACTGGATGCAACTGTATTGAACTAATCTAAAAAAGTTAACTATAAATTGGAAACAGGAAGTAAATGCGTGAAACTAATCTTAAAAAATAAATTAACAGAAAATCGGAAACTAGATGCAACTACACTGAACTAATTCTAAAAAATAAATTGGATGCAAAACATGGAACTAACCTCAAGAAATAATTAACGGAAAATCGGAAACTGAATGAAATTCATTGAACTAACCTCAAACAATAATTAATGGGACATCGAAAACTAGATGCAAATACAACCTCATCGAATAATAAATGAGAAATCGAAAAATGGATGCAAATGTATTAAACTAATCTTAAAAAATGATTAACGGGAAATCGAAAAATGGATGCAAATGCATTGAACGATCTCGAAGAACAATTAACAGGAAATTGGAAATTGGGTGCAAATGCATTGAACTAACTGCAAAGAATAATAAACAAGAAATTGGAAACTGAATGCAACTGCATTGAACTAACCTCAAAAAATAAATAAAAGAAAATCAGAAACTTGATGCAAATGTATTGAACTAATCTCAAAATATAGTTGTGTTATATGTTGTGGGAATGTCTCGATAAGTATAGTTTTGTATTGAAAACGGTGTTTATCTTATCTTTTTTCTTATGATTGGGAACACCTTGCTATTTAAGTAGCTTCAATATGAACTTCTTCTTATTAGACAATCTCACATAACTTCAATCAAATTTCTATTATTAAATAACAAAATGAAGTTGAAAGATTTTATCAATGGTGAGTTATATTTTTTTAATAGAGAGTACGTGGGATTTTCATGTTATAAGAAATTTGGATGAGTGATCAATACAATATTTGTATATAATATTTCTGCATATATAGTTGCATATATTTTTCAGAATAATTAATATAATAGAACCCGTTCATAGATAATCTTTGAAGATCCCACATAGTGAGTCAGGTATAATTTAAAGAATAATTAACAAAAAATCAGGAACTGGATAATCTTTGATGATCCCATATAGTAAATCAAGCATAATTTATTTTGATGTCATGTTTGCAACTAAGGACACTACATATGGATTAGTAGAAAGTTGGTATTACAAACTACATTGGATAATTAAAAGGAAATCGAAAACTTGATTCAAATACATTTATCTGAGCTCAAAGAGTAAGTAATAGGAAATCAGAAACTTTATGCATATACGATAAACGAAACTCAAAAATTAATTAACTAGAAATCGAAACTGCTGCAACTGCATTAAACTAACGTCAGAGAATAACTAACGGAAAATTTGAAATTGGATACAAATCCTTGAAAAATATTTAACGGGAAATCGGAAACGGTATGCAAAAATGCATCAAACAAACCTCAAATAATAATTAACGGAGAATCGGAAATTGCCATAGAATAATTAACGGGAAATCAGAAACTATATGCAAATGTATTGAAATAACCTCAAAGAATAGTTAACAAGATATCAGAAACCGGATGAAATTGCATTGAACTAACCTCAAAGCATAAATAATCAGAAATCATAAACTAGATGCAAATGTATTGAACTAACCTCAAAAAGTTATTAATGAGAAATCGGAAACTGGATGAAAATGCAATAAACTTATCTAAAGATTAATTAACAAAACATCAAAATATGGATGCAACCGCACTGAACTAACCTCAATGAATAATTAACAGGAAATCATAAATTTGATACAACTGCATTGAACAACTCTTAAAAAATAATTAACGGGAAATCAAAAACTTGCTGCAAATGCATTGAACTAACTTCAAAGAACAATTAACGGAAAATCAGAAATTAGATGCAACTACATTGAACTAACCTCATACAATAATTAACGGAAAATCAGAAACTGGATACAACTGCATTGAAATCAAAAATTGGATGCAATATCCTTGATGAATATTTAACATAAAATCGGAAACTGGATTTAAATGCATTGAAATAACCTCAAAGAATAGTTAACTAGAAATCAAAAACCAGATGTAACTGCATCGAACTACCCTCAAAGCATAAATAACCGGAAATTGGAAGCTAGATCTTTAACTAACCTTGAAAAATAATTAACAGGAAATCAGAAACTGGATGCAGATGTATTGAACTAATGTCAAAGAGTAATTAATAGGAAATTGGAACCTGGATGCAAATGCAATGAACTAATCTCAAAGAGTAATTAACGAAACATTGAAAACTATATGCAACTGCATTGCATTAACCTTAATGAATAATTAAAGGGAAATCAGAAACTTGATACAACTACATTGAATTAATCTCAAAGAATAATTAATGGGAAATCGAAAACTAGATGCAACTACATTTAACTAACCTCAAATAATAATTAACGTAAAATTGGAAACTCGATGCAAATACATTGAACTAACCCTAAAACATAGTTATATTATATATAGGGAGAATATAATGTCTCGACAAGTATAGTTTTGCATTTTAAGTAGTGTTTATTATAATTCTTTTATTATAATTGGGAATGTCTTGCTATTCAAGTAGCTTCAATATCATCTTCGCCACATTGGGCATTCGCACAAAATTTTAATCAAACTTCTATTATTAAACCTAACAACAAAAATAAGTTGATGAGTTTTATCAAAGTTTGGTGCTTTTTTTTTATAGAGAGTGGCACAAGAAACTTGAATGAGTGATTAATATAATTTCCCTATTTCATAGTTCTGCATAGTTGCTAATATTTTTTTAAATAATTTAATATAACGACACATGTTCGTAAGACGGGTTTGAAAGCTAGTATATATATTATAGCTCTACTCTCTTCAATTGAGGAAGCGTTTCTATAGTGTCCACGTGTCATGGCTAATTAAGAAAAAGTTGGAGATAAAATAGAAAACAAATATTTATCTTTATCCTTAGATATATATTATAGCTATACCCTCATAAAGACTCCAGTTTTTCGTAAACTCTATTACTAAATATAAAAAAGTAGGATATAAATAAGGAAACAATCTCATCTAGAGTTTCACAGACTATCCAGTTTTTCCTAAACAATATTACTAATTACAAAAAAATAATTCAATCTAGAGTTTCACAAAATCTCCAACTTTTCCCAAACAATATAGCTAATTACGAAAAAAAAAATAGGAAACAAAAAACTAAATTGCTAAAAACAATAATTTTCACCGAAAATGATTTTCCTATAACCCTTTCGATTTGATGCGCCATCCACTGTGTGATTTAGACATTTATTCAGTTAATGATTCAAAAAATCACAATTACGGCCACAATAATTACGACATATTCCAATTCCTTAGATATATATTATAGTTATACCCTCACCAATCTATTTTTTGGAACACTCGCAGGGACTCCAGTTTTTTCTAAACTCTATTACTACTTATAAAAAAGTATGATAAAATAAGAAAATAATCTCATCTAAAGTTTTAGAGAGCCTCTAACTTTTCCTAAACACTATAACTAATTACGAAAAAATAATCTCATCTAGAGTTTCACAGAGTCTCCAATTTTTCCTAAACAATATAGCTAATTACGAAAAAAAAAATATGATACAAAGTTGGATACCAAACCTAAGCACTCCAATACTCTTTTGACCTCCAATGCTTCAACAAAACCATCATCGTCTTTATAAAAAAAAATAGCAAAAACGGTTTGTAGCAACTTGGCACGCCTCAGTTCAGTGTCATCCACTTCACCTGTAAGCTCCTCCTTTCCTCAGAATTACCAAGAAACTCCAAGCCATTTTTCCATCGTTGCCACCAATTCTATAATTTAGAAATACTTGCCTCTACGCGAATCATGGTCCCTTGTTGGTCTATGCTGCCTTGCAATTTTTTTCTTCTACTGAAATATTAATGGTGGTATAACTAGTTAGTTATATCAATCAAAGTCTTCATGTCTATCATTTGTGTTGTGCAGGACTTTATCCTGTTCTCTGTGGTAGTCTCATCCTTGTTTGAGGCTGTTGCTTTGGCATTCTTTAAAGGTGCACTTCTTTTATTTTCAATTGAGAATTATGTGTTGCCTTTCTGGTTTATGCGACTTTGATTTTATGTGAATTTGGTTTTTACTTTCTTTATCTGCTTAAAGGTTCTATGATGTCTTTATCTGGTTTCATGCTTCTGTACTTTTGTATTATTGCTTACTCATGGGCGAATGTGTATTTCATCTTGTGCTTTAGTAGATTGGTTTGATATACTTGCTTCTCTTTGAATATAGTCGAGTCTCACGTGATTTGTTGGAAGTCTTCAGTCGTTGGTCTGTTAACAGGAAAGCTTTGATATACTCACAATATTTTATTAAACTAAAAAATTGTGAGCATTTTATAGAACATGTATTTAAAAAGTGAGATACTACCGCAACTTTATCTCACAATTATTGCGGAATCATTTACATTAATTAACAAATCTAAATCAGCATAAGTAATAGTTCCATTCCTTTTGTACTTCCTCATATCTTATTCTTTCCTTCTGACTCACAAACTAATTTCTTGCAATAGTCAACCACTTCTTACCCACGTTGATCTACTCAACAACTGTCCAGGGGCTTATGGTATCATTTTTGGTTTGGCTGTTTCGCTGCATATATGCGTGGTGTTAGATCTTCATTTAACATTCACTAATGATTTGTTGAGCTTAGGGTGAAACTACATAATCAGTTTGGTGTAGTCATTTCTTCATCTGGAAGAGATTTGATTTTGTATAAAGATTTGAACGATGTGGTTCTTTATTTTCTTTTAGTCATGCTTGTAACTTGGCCTAAAGTAGCCAAGGTGAATTGGTATAAACTAGTTTTCGTACCCGTTCAACGAACGGGGACCGTTTTCATATATTTGTTTTTATTTTTGTTAATTTTTTATAATTGAAGTTTATAAATTATTATGTACTAAAAATCTCAACTCTAAAATATTATAATGATTCAAGTTTTGATCAACCAAAATTTAGTGAAATATGCAACAAATTATGTTGCCTCTTTTGGGAAGCTGTAAAAGATGAGTAATTTTAACATATCATTATAAGTGAGAAATTCAACTATAAAAAGCAATATCCAATTCTATGTAAAGCATAATCGGTTGAAGATCATTAGAGAGGCACAACAAATAAATCACAAATGATAGAAATCTTAGACGAAAACACAATTTTTTTTCAAAGGCCACAATTTGTTTTTCTGATCCTACCGTATATGAATTTGAACTTTAGAAGGATCTATATAATTTTAATTAGTATATTCACAGAATATACATCTCTCTTCATATATCATTACAAAATATTAGCGAAATGTTGTTCCATGAATGGGTGCAGTTAATAAAATAGATATTTTTGCTAAATATTTTAAATTTACTTGAAATTTTATGCCTGGAATGTATTAAATAAAGTTAAACAACAAAATTTTAAACAATTTCATTCATGTGAAAAAGATCACCCTTTTTCAAAATTCAACACTTTTAAAAGAAAATAAATTTCTCCTTAACAATCAACATTGTTTTATAACTTTCATCTTACCAATATCTGTTCTAGAACATGTGGAAAGGATATGTGCTACGTTCCTATGGAGTGGGACTGATATCAAAAGGTGTGTGCACCAAGCAAGTATTGGAACTATCAGCAAAGCAAAGGAAGAGGGAGGGCTGGGCATTATGAATATGGAGACATGGAACACTGGTGCGCAATGTGGACTACTGTTCAAGATAGCGAGTAAAGAAAACACTCTGTGGGTTGATTGGATATGGAAGAATCAGATCAAGAACAGGTATTTATGGACCATGGCAGTACCGAAAGATTGCTCCTGGTCATTGAGGAACATCCTCAAGTGTTGAAAACATGCGAAAGATCATATCCTTTATGCGATAGCTAATGGAGAAGACACGTTTCTATGGCATGATCTATGGTGTAACAGCAGCCCTCTTCTGGCGAACAATCAAGCTGTCATGAGTATTCAGCTCCCTCTCAATGCAAAGGTCAGTGAGCTAATATCAGGTGGAGAATGGAATGGAATTGTTGAGAATATCCAGTGTAATCGGCTAAGGGAGGACATCAGGTCTACGACAATTGAGAGGCATTTAGAGAAAGACAGAGTCCTTTGGAAACCACATCTGAGTGGAAACTTCACGTCAAGTAGCGCATATGAGGCCTTGAGAAGACATGGAGGGAAAGTCCGATGGCAGAGGTTAGTTTAGGGAAGGTTAGTCATTCCAAGACATTCCTTTACTTGTTGGCAATTGTTCTCCAACAGCTTGTCAACTCAAGATCGGCTAGTGTACAAAAGAATCCTTAACCATTCGTCCTGCTGCCTTTGTAATCAAAGTAGAGAGTTCTCCAACCATCTCTATTTTGAGTGTGACTATTCTCGGGTAATCCTTGCGGGAATAATGTCGGTGCTGGGAATTAATTCAAATCACCGCAATTCAAATAGAGAATGGTCGTTCATACTGAGAATCTGCCGAGGAGCAAGCCAAGTAACCGAAATTGTCAAAGTCTACATTTGTGCTGCTGTAGACGCGATTTGGAAAGAAAGAAATGCCCGATGGTTCAAGAATAACGCACAACCTGCAGCAGTGGTGTTAAAGAGAACTCTTAGAAGTATGAAGGCGTATGTACAGCTCAAGATCGCATCTATGGAAGATACAATAGCAGCGAGAAGATTATGCCAGGCTATAGGGCTTCAGGTAGAGTTTGAACGAGCTAAACAACAAAGTGTATATTGGCAGGGCCCAGAACAAGGTAGTGTGAAGCTAAATGCTGATAGGTCCTTGTCAGAGAAGGGTATGGGCCACGAGGGTGTAATCAGAGACATAAAGGGAGTCTTGCTGGCAGCGTTTACAAGAAGTGGAGGCATGGAATCCATTATTTACCAAGAGATGAAAGCCATAGAGGTTGGTCTCTGCATTTGTCAGGAAATGGGATTCCTAAAAGTGGAAGTGGAATCTGATTCTCTCGCAGCAATTCAGATAGCAACAAAGATAGCTAAACCTCCGTGGAATTGCCAGAATGTGCTAGCACACATCTTAGACACTTCTTTGAAATTCATGCGTTGTAAATTTTCACATGTTTTTAGAGAGGCCAATAGGCCTGCATATTACCTTGCAGGACTAGCCCCTTCTCATTGTAATGAGCTAATGCATTATGGACCTCCAATAGGTAGCGAACTTAGTAATCTTGTAGAGGAGGATGCATTAGGTATCAGATATGTACGTTTTGGATAATATATGCAGGTGGGGGTCAGCCTAACCCTAGCTTATTGTTTAAAAAAAAAACATTGTTTTATTTTCTTGATTAAACATACTAAAAAATAAATAATCGACATGAAACCATAATTGGTTGATGAATGTACGTTATGAAGTAATTATTCTTGATTAACATTTTTTGAAAATTATCATGGTTACTTTCCAGTAGTTACATATCAAACATTAAAATTATGCAATAAAATGTGTATAATATCCTTTCAATGCTTCCCTTGAATAAAATGTGTACCTTGAATTTGGAAAATAAACTCGAAGATACAATTAATTTTTCCCTCTGTTCCACCTACAAAACTCATGCAAATCAAGAGATAAGAGAATACATTTGCTTTTTCATTCCATCAATAATTTTTTAAGAAAATAACAGTAGCAAGGGTATCCATTTTGAACATTTCCACCTGCAACTGTTTACTTCCACTTGTAGTTTTTCTCAGTTTCATATTTCATGTCAATCCTCAGCTCTTCCACCTGCAAGTAAAATTGATTTTATACTCAAGTGAGTGGAGTTCATGGAGATTAGAGCTGGCGTTGCACTTTGAGTAATTGGACATAATAATGAACATGCATTAGTACACCATCTTACTTTGTGTGTGCGCGTGGCATCAGTTCATGCTGATTACACAGAGTAGGTGTATCAAATTCAATTGCATGTACTTGCAACATAGAGAAGATTATAAATAAAGTAATCAATGACAATAAACTTCTATAGAGTATTGTCTATTATGACATTGCTTCATTTCAACAAAACTAATCAATAGCCTATATCGATTGTTGCAATGCTATAGTAATGGTACATTGTAAATACCATGACAATGGCCAGACTACAATAACTCTAGTAATGATATAAATTTACTCTACAAATTTGGCCAAAAGATAGGGTCAAATTTCTCCTAACTTTCCCACATTCATTGAATAGTCCATACTCATCATAATTTGACAAATAATGGTAAATAAAACTCACAAATGCAATGAAAATGAATGGAGGGTATAAAAGCGTGTCAAATGTGAAGTACTACAAATATCAACATTCTATGTGGCAATATCCATATGATAGTATGCACTACGAATCCAAAACATCAACTGCATAACCAATTTGTTAATGTTGATTAACTCAATAATATGCAAGATTATGAGTATAATATAATAATAATCCAACACATATACCATTTATTTGTCGTAGAATGGGAATCATTTTCCTCGCGCAAGAGCATTAGTAGCCGATGAAGGCATTATTCCAAATAACCCAAACGTGCCCTTTATGCTTCAAAGTCCTTATAGAAGAAAAAAATGTTGAATAAAAAACATAACCAAATTGCACACGACAAAACTAAGAAGAACAAAGTGAGTAGATAGCCAACAAAATAAATCGTGAGAAAGAAATAGAGAGGTTCAGTCCATGAGATTCATGGAAATGATGGAAAACTAAAACCTTCATATTGTGGAATGCAAGAGGATATTACAGGGTGGGGCTCAATGGCATTGGATACAACTCCTGTTGTCCACCTTCTTTCAACACAAATGGTTTTACTTCTCATATTCATCAAAATACATCTGACACATACATTTCATGTAATACATGAGGTAGATCTATTGATTAGTAGCACAAAAGTTTATGCACACCCTCTACTATGAATATGGGCATATGGCACTGCAAGAGGAATTTGGACATATTATATGGTCCTAACATGTGGTTCAGATGATAGCAACCATATGTCTACGACACTCCTCTAATAGAAACATATCTATGGTGAAGAATGTCGATATATACCGAAGACTCGAGTAGTAAAATACTCCACAATCTGAATGCATTTACAATGTATAGCATAAGGTAGAGTAATATTACATCTTTAAAGACCAATTACAGATTCATGCTACACCAACTTCCCTTAGAGTAGTTGTGATTTCAAACCTTACAGAAGAATATCTGTGGGGGGACGTACTCGTGTCCTGGCCGACTTCATTTTTGTCAAAGATGTTTTAATGGATATTTCTGATAATCTTTATTGATGCTTCTAGTAGTATATATACATGAATCTAGAGATCTCCTAGATCCACATATCTAGGAGAAGATAATACTCTTACTAAATACACAAGATACTTCATAATACTAAATATAGTAACAAATATTCTAACACCCCCCCTCAGTTGGTGCGAGGATATGCATATGCCCAACTTGAAAAGAGTAAGAGCCCCACGCTTGGATATGCTTGGACAAGGACGCACCCTGCGCTTTTGTCTTGACGAACCTCCAGGAGAGTAAGCGCTCCCCATGCTTGGATATGCCTGGACAAGGGCGCCGCCCGCGCTCTTGTCTTGACGAACCTCTAGGAGAGTAAGCACGCCCCGCGCTTGGATATGCTTGGACAAGGGTGTGCCCCGCGCCCTACCTTATTTCAACACCCCCTCAAGTTGGTGCGTAGATATCGCACATACCCAACTTGACAAGAGAATCATTAAACACCTTGCTAGCCATTGCCTTAGTAAGGACATCTGCTAGTTGGTCTTCAGACTTTACAAATGGAAAAGTAATAATTCCAGCTTCAAGTTTCTCTTTGATAAAATGTCTATCAATCTCCACATGCTTCGTCCGATCATGTTGAACAGGATTATGAGCTATCTCTATAGCTGACATATTGTCACAATACAAGTTCATTTCCACTTTTGGTTTAACGTACACCCAAGTCCGTCAACAAGTTTCTCAACCACAGCAACTCACATACCCCATATGCCATACCTCTATATTCAAACCCAAGACTTGATCTCGATACTCATCGGGCTTTTTTACTCCTCCAAGTCTCAAGGTTTCTACCTACAAAAGTGAAGTATCCTGAGGTAGACCTTCTGTTGTTGGCTGAACCTGCCCAATCTGCATCAGTGTAGCCTTCTACTTTTAGGTGATCATGTTTCGAGAACAATAAGCCTTTACCCGGAGCAGATTTCAAATATCTCAATATGCGCTCTACTGCATCCATATGAGGTTTACGTGGGTCATGCATGAATTGACTCACGACACTAACTGCATACGTAATATCTGGCCTGGTATGCGATAAATAGATCAGTTTCCCTACAAGCTTTTGATATTTACCCTTATCGGTAGGAGTTGCATTCAAACACAAAAATAGCTTGTGGTTCTGCTCAATGGGAGTATAAACTGGCTTACATCCGAGCATTCCAGTCTCAGATAATAAATCAAGAATATATTTCCACTGGGATAAGAAAATACCATTTTTTTATCGGGCTACCTCAATTCCAAGGAAATATTTAAGGTCTCCGAGTTGTTTCATTTCAAACTCAGAAGCCAGATACTGTTGTAAACTAGAAATCTCCTCATGGTCATCACTAGTCACCACCATATCATCAACATAGATAATCAAAGCAGTAATTTTACCTCTTCTGTGTTTTAAAAACAAAGTGTGATCCGAGTTGCTTTGTTTGTAGCCGAACTTCTTCATAGACTTGGTGAACCTGCCGAACCAAGCTCTTGGAGACTGTTTTAACCCATACAATGCCTTCTTTAGTTTACAGACCATTGTTGTATCTGAGTATTCTGGTATACCTGGGGGAGGATCCATATATACTTCTTTAGTAAGATCTCCATGCAGGAAAGCATTTTTTTTCATCAAATTGAAGAAGAGACCAATCTTTGTTAGCTGCTAATGACAAAAGTACTCTCATAGTATTGAGTTTAGCAACCGGTGCAAAAGTTTCTTGATAATCTACACCATAAGATTGTGTATACCCTTTTGCAACCAGCCGAGCTTTGTATCTCTCAATAAGATTATGTATACCCCATCTGCTTTGAGCTTGACTGTAAATACCTATATGCACCCCACTGTCTTTTTTCCCTTTGGTAAGATTACAAGTTCCCAAGTGGCATTCTTTTTCAGTGCTGCCATTTCTTCTGCCATAGCTTTGGCCAATCTAGAATTTGCTAAAGCTTCCTGCATTTTACTAGGAATAGAGACAGATGATAACTAGAGTACATAAGATGCATATGACTTGGACAACTTGTGGGATGACACATGATTGCTTATGGGATATTTCACTTTAGCTTTAGGATCAGGTTCATATTTAATTGGTGGTTGGCCACGGTTAGATCGAGGCGGAAGATGATATTGAACTCGTTCAGAATTAAGACTATGTAGGTTAACATCATGAATATTAGAATCAACAATAAGACTAGGTAGGTTAACATCATGAATATTAGAATCAACAATAAGACTAGGTAGGTTAACATCATGAATATTAGAATCAACAATAATAGAGTCAGGCGATACCTCTAATGGGTCTTCTAGAGAAGATTGTTCTGGAGAAGATTGGATTAGTGGATCCGTTGTAGGAGGTAATGTACTATCTTGGATTTGATCTTCACATCCTTCATTTGAACACTCAGTGGAGGTTGCATCGATGACTTTTTCTATTGAGTTTGTATCACTAGGTGATTGTGGTCCCGATAAATCAAAGACCATTATATCATCATGATTTTGCATTTCATATCTATTCTCCCCCTGAAGGGAAGAATCAATGATCTCTGTATAAAAAAGGTCGTGTTCATGAAAAATGACATCTATTGAAACAAAAAAAAAATTTTAGACGATGGATGATAACACTTATAACCCTTCTGAGTTTAGCCATACATAATAAAGACACACTTCAACGCACGTGGATCAAGTTTGGTGCGTTGTTGTGTATGTAAGTGAACATACACCACACACCCAGAGATATAGGGTGCTAAATGAACAATGGGCAGAAGCATACAGTGATCAGAAAGCACATCTAAGGGTCTCTGAAATTGGACAACACTAGAGGGTGTACAATTCATTAAGTAAATAGCAGAGTTCAAAGCCTCACCCCATAAGTGAGATAGGACATGACCACCAATTAATAAAGATCGAGTAATCTCTAAAAGATGTCTGTTTTTTCATTTTGCAACCCAATTTTGCTGAGGGGAATAAGAGCAAGAGGTTTGATGTATAATACCAGCCGAATGCAGAAAGCCAGTCAATTCCTTTTTGAAATACTCACCCCCATTATCAGAGTGAACAACCTTTACAGAGATGCCAAATTGTGTGAGCACCATCTGATGGAAAAGGGAAAAAACTGTACATACATCACTTTTATGTTTTAAAAAATATACCCAGGTCATCCGAGTGTAGTCATTGACAAAAGTAATAAACCATTTCATCCCGTTATGTGTAGGACGTAGGGCAGGACCACAAACATCTGAATGAACTAAAGAAAAAGGAGCAACAGATTTATTATCACTCGAAGGGAAAACAGTACGATGGCTTTTGCCATTACATAGGTTTCACAAGCAAAATCAGAAAGACTACAACCATTAAATAAAGAGGGAAATAATCTCCCAAGATAACCAAATGAGGGATGTCCTAGTCGTCTATGCCAAAGCCAAATCTCATTTTTATTTTTATTAACCTTATCGTCACTCATAACATGAGCTTGTACTCCTTGATTGGACCGTTGAAAACCATCCTCCAGATAGTAGAATCCTCCACTTTGTTTGCCACTGCCAATCCTCTCCTTGGTAAGGGTGTTCTGAAAAATACAGTGAGTGGGAAAGAACAAGGCAACACAATTATTAGATTTGGTTAATTGGCTAACAGAGAGAAGGTTACAATTTAGTGACGGAACAAATAAAACATCATGGATAGATAAAGAATGGGACAAAGGTACAGTGCCAATACCACCAACTGGAGATGACACACCATTAGCATTAGTAATGACTGATTTGGGACAACTAGAGGAGAAATGGTTAAATTTATATCGATCATAAAGTCATATGATCGATTGGCTTTTCGTGTCAATTATCCAATCACTATTTCCAGTAAAAGCAATAAGAACAGAGTTAGATATACCTAACTGGGCAACAAATCCGGCAGTAGTGACTAAGTGACTCTTCAAACTTGAACCCTCTTCCTTAGAGTTAGAAGACATGGGAGACGCCTTACCCTTTGGATGCCAATATGGATAACCATGTAGCTTAAAGTAGGTGTCAACTACATGGATATCACCATTACAATGGGTACATTTATGAACTCCTTTCTTTGAATCAGGATGAGCAAATGATTTTCGAGCCGCCATAGCAGTCCCTTCATTAGATGTCCCACCAAGCATGGCATCCTGACGATTCGCCTCAGCACAAACCATGGCATAAACGGACTGTATGTATGGAAGTGGCTTAATAGCAAGAACACAACCACGAACCCCATCTAAATTAGATTCAAGACCGGCCAAGAAAATATACACACGCTGAGAATTAACCTTTGTGGTATATTTCTTAATGTCATTGGCATACTCTATAGTGCAGTCTTCAATAGCGTCAAATTCCTGCCATATTTTTTTTTTCAGTTTTCCAAAATAAGGAATAACAGATCTCTATTTTGGTGGACAGAAATTCCCTCACAATATAGCTGATAACCCTTCGATGCATCTTGGCTAACAGAGTAAGTTTGCTTTGCAGTATCCCAGATTTCCTTGGCCGTAGATAAGCGAAGGAAAATTGACCTGATGTCTTTGGTCATTACATCAAGAAGCCAAGACTTGACCAGATAGTTCTCGTCCTCCCAAGCTTCATATTCCTCAGAATTTATGTTTGTTGGAGCAGCCTTAGTACCAGAGATAATGCCCCAACGTTTTCTGCCCCTGATCTTGTTCTGCGCATTCAATGACCACTCGATGTAATTAGTATCATCAAGTCGTTCTGGAGTAATTAGTGGGGACATCTCGTTCATATAAAGATTAGACATGACTGCAGAATCTTTATTGGAATGCACAACAATGGATCATTATTGGTAGTTAAGTCTGTCATTATGATATAGAACACAAATAATGAACTAGATCAAAAAAGACAAGAACGATAAGTAGGAGAGGGTAATAAATAGTATGATATGACTAGAAAAAGAAACCAAACACCAAAAAAAGGCTCTGATTTATAGTAATGGAGTAGTGGAAAGAAAATCGGAGTTGGCTCTTGATACCATGTCAAAGATGTTTTAATAGATATTTCTGATAATCTTTATTGATGTTTCTAGTAGTATATATACATGAATACAGAGATCTCCTAGATCCACATATCTAGGAGAATATAATACTCTTACTAAATATAGAAGATACTTCTAAATACAGAAGATACTTCCTAATACTAAATATAGTAACAAATATTCTAACAATTTTCACTCGACCATTAGCTACTATAGGCTTTTAAACGGAGGTAGAATACAGAAGGCCACATCTCAAAAATGCTTCCACGGTTCCACCATGAACAATGAATCTAAAGAGTTCATCCACATTAAGAGAGAGAGAGAGAGAGAGAGAGAGAGAGAGTAACCACAACAGTTTAGATCTAAATCTAAGATCAACAATAGCAAAATCTATATGCGTTACAAACCATTCAAAGGGAGGTGGGATTTTAGATACAAAGCAGCAAGCTATGCACTACAGAATTTCCATTTCTAGGTTCAAAACATATTAGTAAATTAATTTAAATATCACACGACCGCCATGACCACCATTATATATTTCAATATACTCAGGACTTTGGGCCAATTTTCTTGACAACTTCACAAAGCTTCAAGTAGTCCTTGGGATTCTGAGTCTTCATCAGTTCCCGCTCAGCTTCAATCCTCTCCTACAAAAATAAATGGAATTATGTTATATGACTAAATAGACAGAGAGGTTGACTCACTGTAGTTTCATGACCATTTTGATCACATATCTGACCCTTTCATTTTGGTTGCTAGTAGCAATTCCTTGACCTGAAGACAGTAGATTAAGTGTGTATTGGTTAGCGAGGGGCAGGAAAATGTGCATAAACATTTCAATGCCAGACCAAGGGGGTATTGCCAATTGTGCGTGGACATTGAGACTCCAAATAGAATTATGAGCCCTACAACCTACTGCTGCATGACCATTTGATCACACCTCTTTGGGACCTTCACTTTATGGTTGTTAGAAGCAATTCGATGCTCTGAAGACTGTAGATTGTGTATTGGTTAATGAGGGGCGGGAAAATACACATAGACGTTTCAGTGCCAGACTAAGAGGGACATTGCCATTTGTACATGAACATTGAGACCGTTGAGACTCCACACAGTATTATGAGCCCAACAACCTACTTGCTGCATGACCATTTTCACCTATGGGACCATTTTGTTTTGTTCTCTTACATAGTTACATGATTTTCTTATTTATGTGTCATTACAATTACACACTTGCACCATTAGCTATTGATGAATTGTTAATGTTTGTTTGTGTATACACTGTAATCAAGGTGCGAGAGTTAATCTTATAAACAAAGCAATTCAAAAGAAAAACTCCAAAGTGAGGGCAGGACTATTGTGGTTTCATTACCACCAGTAGCTATGAACAGAGAAGCTATTGCAGCTTCAATTAAGAGACTCTGACATGTGAAAGAGTCTTCTGATACCCATTAATAAATTATGGGTAGTAATACCTCACGTTTAATACCCATGGATGCAGTTATTTTCTAGCAATATTGACATTTCTCCAAACCATATACATTTGAACAGTATACATATTTGTTTCACTTAACCAACCATGATCATAAGTCCACACACCACAAACAAAAACAAAAAATAGCTTCTTCTCATAAAAAATAGGTAAGAGAAAACAATGTACCTGGTTGTTTCTAGGACTTAGCTTATCAGAGTAATTTCTTTCTAGAAGATCCTCTATTCATTTCCATCTTCGACGACACTTCAGACTACTGAATCAAAAATCTTCTGCATTAAACATAGCCGACAAAACACTTTAATTCCAAACCATCAAATTGTAAAGGAATATAAAAAATAAGAAGACATCTAATAACTTGAATACCATGGTTTAGCAACTATGCATATATGCATGATATAAATAAGGAAACAATTCCATCTAGAGTTTCAGAGAGTCTCTAACTTTTCCTAAACACTATAACTAATTACGAAAAAATAATCCCATCTAGAGTTTCACAGAGTCTCTAACTTTTCCTAAACAATGTAGCTAATTACGAAAAAAAATATGAGACAAAAAACTAAATTGCTAAAAACAATAGTTTCCACTGAAAACGATTTTCCTAAAACCCTTTCGATATGATACGTTATCCACAATGAGATTTAAACATTTATTCATAGTTAAGGATTTCAAAAATAACAATTCTGGCCACAATAATTACGACATATTCCAATTAAATTTATAAATTTATAAATTTTCTACAATATATATTCGGCATATATCATTTAGTATATATATATTCGGCGAAATAACGAGATTCAGTTAAAGTGGACGTTAGGCTTAAATAAATTATATACCAAACCAAAACAAATTACATGTGGAAAATTAAATTATACAAAAAAAATATCACAAAATATATAATAGAAAATGAAAAAGAAAATGACGGCAAAACAATAATGACAAATATTTTAAAACATATATAATACTAAATGAAACTAATGTCAAAGAACAATTAATGGGAAACCGAAAATTGGTTGCAAATGCATCGAACTAACTTCAAATAATATTTAACGGGAAATCGGAAATTGGATGCAAATACAAGCATTAAACTAATCTTAAAAAGTAATTAATAGAAAATCGGAATATGGATACATCTGTATTAAACTAACCTCAAAGAATAATTAACGGGAAATGAAAACTTGGATACAAACACATCAAACTAATATAAAAAAATAATTGTCAGGAAATCGGAAATTGGATGCAAATGCATTGAACTAACCCTCAAAGATTAAATTAACAGAAAATCGAAAACTAGATGCAACTGCATTGAACTAACCTCAATGAAAAATTAATTATAAATTGGAAAGATGAAGCAAATGCGTGGAACTAATCTTAAAGAATAATTAACGGAAAATCGAAAATCGGATGCAACTGCACTAAACTAATCTTAAAAAATAAACTGGATGCAAATGCATTGAACTAACTTTAAGAAATAATTAACGGGAAGTTGGAAACTGGATACAAATTCATTGAATTAACCTCAAACAATAATTAACGAGAAATCAGAAACTAGATGCAAATGCAACCTTATCAAATAATAAACGAGAAATCGGAAACTGATTGCAAAAGTATTAAACTAATCTCACAGAATAATTAACGGAAAATCAAAAACTGAATGTAAATGCATTGAACTGACCTCAAAGAACAATTAACAGAGAATTGGAAATTGGATGCAAATGTATTGAAACTAACTGCAAAGAATAATTAATGAGAAATCGGAAACTAGATGCAACCGCATTGAACTAACCTAAAAAAAATAACGGGAATCGAAAATTGGATTCAACTGCATTGAACTAACCTCAAAATATAAATAACGGAAAATCAAAAACTGAATGCAAATGCATTGAACTAACCTCAAAACATAGTTGAATTATATGTTGTGAGAATGTCTCGATAAGTATATAGTTTTGCATTTAAAATTGTGTTTATTTTATGTCTTTCCGTATGATTGGTAACTCCTTGCTATTCAAGTAGCTTCAATATATATGAACTTCGTCTTATTAGGCTATCTCACAAAACTTCAATCAAACTTCTATTATTAAACAACAAAATGATGTTGAAGGGTTTTATCAAATGTGAGTTTTTTTTTTAATGGAGAGTGAGGTTTTCACAATATAAGAAATTTGGAAGAATTATCAATATAATATTAATATATAATAGTTATGCATATTTGCAAATATTTTTTAAAATAATTAATATAACAACACTCGTTCGTAGATAATCTTTACAGATTCCACATAGTGAGTCATGCATAATTTAAAGAATAATTAACGGAAAATCGGGAACTGGATAATCTTTGATGATCCAACATAGTAAATCAAACATAATTTATTTTATTTTGTCATGTTTGCAAGGACACTACAGATGGATCAGAAGAAGTTGGTATTACACACCACATTGGATAATTAAAAGAAAATTGAAAACTGGATTCGAATACATAACTAAGCTCAAAGAGTAACTAACGGGAAATCAAAAACTTTATGCAAATGCAAGAAACTAAACTCAAAAAGTAATTAACTAGAAATTGGAAACTGGATCCAATTGCATTAGACTAACGTCAGAGAATAACTAAACGAAAATTAGAAATTGGATGCAAATCCTTGAAAAATATTTAATGGGAAATCATAAACTGCATGCAAATACATCAAACAAACCTCAAATAATAATTAATGGGAAACCAGAAGCTGGATGCAAATGCATTGAACTAAACTTAAAAAATAATTAACAGAAAATAATAAAACCGAATGCAACTGCATTGAACTAATCTCATAGAATAATTTGTGGGAAATCAAAAACTAAATGCAAATATGCATTGAAATAACCTCAAAGAATAGTTACAGAAAATTAGAAACCGGATGTAATTGTATCGAACTAACCTTAAAGCATAAATAATAAATTGGTTGCAAATACATTGAACTAACCTCAAAAAATAATTAACGGGAAATCGAAAACTGGATGCAAATCATTGAACTAACCTCAAACAATAAATAATGTGAATCGGAAATTGGATGCAACTGTATTCAACTAACCTTAAAATATAAATAACGGAAAATCAAAAACTGGATGCAGATGTATTGAACTAATCTCAAAGAGTAATTAATGAGAGATTGGAACTGTGGTGGTAGGTTAAGAGCCCAAGGAGATCAGCGGGCGGATGCGTCCAAGTCAGTGTAAGATACATAGCCGCGGTTCACAGGATCGAAGCAAAGACAGAGGGTCGCGGTACGTAAACCCTACACGGGGAAAGATGGGGGCCGCGAGATGAAGGGACAGGTGTAAGGCTAGGATGGAGAGAGGGATTGATATAAAGGAAAAGAAGAGAGTGAGAAAAGAAGGAGGAGAATTCACTAGTCTGAAGAGAGAGGACCTAAGAGGAAGAGGTGGCGGCCAAGGTTGAAGAGGGGGAATAGTGCTGTGAGAGGCGGTAGTGTTGGTGAAATAGTGAATAGTGTTTGTATCAATGTTAGGGGTGAAACATATTTGGCGCCGTCTGTGGGGAGAGTAGCATAGAAATGGCACCAAAGAAGGCAGTGGGTAGACCTAAGAAGGTGAGGGTTCAAGAGCCGATGCCGAAAGCATTAATTGAGGAAGGGGAAGAATGAGAGGGGGGCCGAGCGGCGGAAGAAACACGACTGATGCGAGAAGAGATTGAGAGGCTGATAAGAGCCCAAAACTGTAGTTTTAACCCCTTAACCAGCATACTTTTAGACCAATTATGTGAATAATAAGTAAGAGTTAATACTGATTACGTGTTTTTATGTATTTCAGGCTTCAAAGTCCATTATGTGTAGAAATGTGCCACTTTAGCGAGATAAAGGAGCAAAGGTCGGTTGCTAAGGAGTTCCCTGATTAAAGGCCAAGATTCAAGAAGACAAAGCTTTTGTAAAGCTCGGTCAAAAGCTGAACAGTCGACGTGGGCAGAAACAGCATACAAAGTCAGTAGAACTTCCGAAGGCCATATCTTTGGACTCAGACCTCGGAATTGGGCCTACCTTATGTCAAAACGACCAGCTCGGAAAGAGCTTTCCAATGGTTTAAGCCTTGACCCAATCAGAGGAGCAGAAGTGGACAAAAAGTCTGTTTAAGCCAACTGTTGCTGAAGAGGCCTTTTTGGACTGAAAGAATTGGGTTTTGGGCCTGATTTTCTAGCCCAAAACATGGCTCCAAGCCCATGCATGATTTTTGGATCTGAAAGTATAAAAACAAAAGCTTGACTCTTTGTTAATGGTAGATAGTTAGACTTAGATTAGTTAGCCTCCATTAATTAGTTTTAGAACTTAGTTTTAGAATTTCAATTAGTTAATTAATTAGTTTTTCATATCTTGTTTTAGATCTAGTTTCATGTTTAATTAATTACTTTAGAACAAAGTAGATTATTAATTTAGTATTTGAATCATTGTTTTATTATTCATTAGATTAATAAATTAGTGTTCTTGATAATCTAGTTCATTTCCTTTACTTAATTAGTTTAATTCTTAGATTCAATTATTTGTCTTTATTAGTTTAATTCAATTATTGCATGAGTAGTTTCCATTTGAGTTTAAATAAGCAAGTTTCAATCTTTATATCATGTCTTGTTCGAATTTGATTGGGAATGATAGCGTGATGATTCTCGGCTAAACCTCCATTAGAGGGGGTTGAGAAGCCTTGATGAAAGCTTGATTCTGATTATCGTAGAGTCGTCGTAATTTCCTTTCCACTCTAGAAATGATTAGTTCACCATGAGAATGGGTGTAATCGTTCACATGCTAGTTATGAATTGGTAAAAATGCCATGTGTAATTAGGGATTATGAATAGCATTGTTCTCACGGGCGATTCAGATTCGGATTACGACGATTTATCGTCGTTAGTGGATTAAGTTGAGCTAAGGTGGAATCAATCCCCTAACTCCTTATCATAGAATCAACGTAGTATTCCCATAGTTATTTAAATAGTGAACTAGTTGCATCTTGTGGGTAGTTGCATCGTAGTCTAGTTATCATTTCGTAAATCTCTCATTAGACTTAGAGTAGAGTAATTAGACTAGAAAACACAGCATGCGGAAGGACTAGGAGTGGAACGAACTTTCTACTCCACTATATCTCAATAGGATTGAGAGTAGAAATCTTTGATAAATTAGGCACGTAATAAGTTTTAGTTTACTTACGTTTTGAGTTTTATCGTTCATTTCGTAGGTAAACTATCATTTTTACATTTATCAGAGGCTAAGAGAGGAAAATGAGGAGTTGAGAAAAGAAAGAGAGAGGGCGGAGGAAGAAACTGGGGAGGAGCTAAGTGAAGGGTCGGAGAGTGAGAAGTCGGGGGACGAGGAGGAGCATGGACTGACTCTGGTGGAAAACCCAGTGGCTGGGTTAACGGTGGAGTCCAGGGAATGATAAACACTGATCGGGAGGCCAGCAGACGAAGACTCAGATGTCGTCTCCGCAGAATGTGAAGGAAATACAGAGGTTAGCCGGAAGGGTCACGGCTTTGAATAGATTCATTTTCAAGTCATCTGATAAATGCAGACCATTGTACAGGTTGTTAAGGAGCACACCGAATTTTGTGTGGACCGCGGAGTGTGAGGAGGCATTTCAGGAATTGAAAAAAATATTTGGGCAAAGCACCTTTGTTGTCACAACCCGAGACGGGGGAGAAGTTGTACTTGTACTTGGGGGCCACGGAATATGCAGTTAGCTCAGTTCTAGTCTGAGTGGTCGACAAGATGGAGAAACCAGTGTATTTTCAGAGCAAGACATTATTAGACGCAGAAATGCGATACAGTAGAATTGAGAGGTATGCTTTGGCATTAGTTTTCTCCACCTTGAAGCTGAAACCCTATTTTGAGTCACATGTGGTGGTGGTGGTAACGAATTTGCCCCTGAGATAAGCACTGAAGACAGAAACATCTCGCAGAATGTTGAAATGGGTTGTGATGCTGAGTTCCTATGACATATAATATTAGATAAGAACCGCAGAAAAGGTGCAGACAATGGCTGAATTTTTGGCAGAGTTTCCCGTAGAGGATCCCATGTAGGGAGAGGAAATGGTCATGGAACCAGAGAGGGAGGGAGAACCAGACCTCTTAGACCCGTGGGATAAGAGGAATGGATGGAGGGTATTCGCGGATGGGTCGGCTACCGATGCATGCAGCGGCATAGGAGTCGTGTTGGTCACACCTGATAATGACAGAATAGAGCAAACCATGAAACTAGGGTTCACATCATCCAGTAATGAAGCGGAATACGAAGCGGTGATAGCAGGATTGAGAATGGCTGAAGATTTGGGAGTGAAAGAGCTGATAGTATACTCCGATTCAAATTTGGTGGTGTGTCAAGCGAATGGAGGGTTCGCCGCCCGATGCCCCAGGATGGCAAGATATTTGGATGTGCAGCGCAAACAATCTGCAAAATTCATAAAACTCAGGTTCCTTCATTTGGCCCGCGGAGAGAACAGACATGTCGATGCCCTGGCATATGTAGCGGCCGCAATTCCTGGGTCAGAAGAAAGGACAATACGAGTGAGAAGGTTAGAGAGACCGAGTACTGAGGATGCAAGAGAAATTTGTCAGGTCGCGGAAGAGAGTGAGGGTTGGATGGATCCGATTAAGCGTTTCTTAGCAGGAAAGGAAGTCACAGATAAGAAGAAGATGGGAACAGACATCTCAGAGGTATGTTTTGCTAGAGGGAGAGTTATACCGAAAAAACTTCAATGGGCCTCTATTAAAATGCTTGGGTCCGAGGTTATCAAATGAGGTGCTGGCAGAGTTGCATAAAGGAGATTGCGGGAGCCATTCCGCGGGAAGAACTACGACACACCGATTGTTGACACAGGGGTATTTCTGGCCCTATATGAAAAGAGATGTCATAGAATTTGCTAAGAGATGTGACAAATGTCAGAGGTTTGCCAAGCTGATCTTCGCCCCCGCGGAACCATTGCATAACGTCTTAAGCCCATGGCCATTCGCGTGATGTGGGCAATGGATATAGTGGGACCGCTACCCATGGCCGCAAACAGAGATTCATGCTCGCAGCCACTGATTATTTCACGAAATGGGTTGAGGTCATACCCTTGCAATAGGTGAAGGAGGCACAAGTAGTCAAGTTCTTATAGGAGAATATTATCTACAGATTTGGACTGACGTATGCCATCATAGCAGACAATGGAGCTCAATTTATAGGAGCGAAGGTGGCTGGTTTCTTGAAGGCTTATAAGGTGAAACAGGGGTTCTTGGCCCCTTACAATCCCAAGGGCAACGGATAGGCAGAGTCATCCAACAAAACTATTATAAATAACCTTAAGAGGAAGTTGGAAGACAAGAAGGGTGCATGGGCAGATGAGTTGAATCATGTACTTTGGGCCTATCGGACCACACCTCGGACGTCCACCCAAGAGACCCCATTCTCGTTGGCTTATGGTGTGGAGGCCATGATCCCTTCTAAGATGGTGGCAGCTACTACACGAACAAAGGCCGTGGAGGATGGATCAAACTGGAGAATATTGGTAGCGGACCTGAATCTGGTAGAGGAGAGAAGAGACACAGCTTGTATAAAGTTAGAGGAGTATCACCGCCGATTGCAAAGACAATACAATAAGAGGGTCAAACCACGACAATTCCAAGTAGACGACCTTGTGCTCCGATGAGTGACGCCTAGTACCAAGAAGGAGACAGATGGAAAGTTGGGTCCAAATTGGGAGGGACCTTATACTGTGGTAGATATGGGAGGAGCAGGCACCTACAAATTGCGGACACAAGAAGGCAAAGTGATAGAGAAGCCCTGGAATGTGAGGATGTTAAAAAGATTTCACACTTGAATGTAATGAAGATCTAGAGCAAAAGTTTGAGGCTGTATGTAAATATATAATACAATGGCACTTTTGAGAAAAGAATATCATGCGTAAGGGCAGCAGTCCAAAATGAACATAGGGAATGGAATTTAAGTGCAGAGAGAGACAGCGGAGGGGATGAGCCCTTCACTAACACAATGGTGGAGTCGAACTGGGGCAAGATGAGTTGCCCCTACTCGTCTCACAAGACTAGAGAGACCGCAGAGGGGATGAGCCCTTCATTGGTACTAGGCCAGAGGTGAGTTTGGGGCAAGATGAGTGGCCCCTAATCGCTTCAAAAGGCCATGAAGCCCGTGGAGTGGGATGAGCCCTTCATGGATGAGAGGCATACACTACACCTGGGGCATGGAAATCAAGCATGAAGAGAGACCATGGAGGGGATGAGCCCTCCGCAGGTACAAGGCCAGAGTTGAATCTGGGGCAAGACAAGTTGCCCCTACCCGCTTCATGAGAATGTGGAGCCCGCAGAGTGGGATAAGCCCTCCGTGGATGAAAGACATACACTACACATGGGGCAAAGAGAGAGACCTATGAAAAGGACAGCAGAGGGGATGATCCCTTCACTGACATAAGACCAAAAAGAGGGGATGAGCCCTTCATTGACACGAGGCCAAAGTTGGACCTAGGGCAAGATGAGTTGCCCCAGCAAACGTCCTTAGATTACAGAGCTCGTGGACAATGAGGAATGACACATGGGGCAACTCATCTTGCCCCATGTGTAGTGTATGCCTAGGTAGGATGCACCGCCTAACAAAGAGAGGGCAAGAGCCTAATTATAGTTGCTACGATGGATAGGGGATGATGTTTTGCAATTCAAACGATCAGATAAAGTCATGAGATACAAGGCAATATTCACACTGAGCAAAATCAAACATCATGGTCATTAACAAAATGGTAGCAAAGAAAAAAGGCAATCGCAAGACAAAGAGCGAAACAAATAACAGAGTGCGATGGGGTGACATTGTTTTAATACAGTAAGTTTCTAAAGCATTTCTAAAGTGGGATTAGCAATAGGAGCCTCTTTGGTAGTTCCATCAGTGGTGATCGTGATGGGATCAGCATCAGATAGAGCCTCGGTAGATTCATCTGTAGCAACGGGTGTCCCATCAGGGTCCGCCGCCTGGAAGGTGCGGTCTTCGGTCACAGGGGTTTCAGGAGGGACCTCGGAGGTAGGCATTTCTTCCATGGTGATCTCTCGAGATTCAATCACCTGGGATAGCGGGTTGCTCAGGGAGAAGCCTTCCTTCCTGAATAAGTCTCGCATGCTTCTCCTGAATTTTCTTGGCCACCCTCTTGTCAGCCAGTAGTTTGAAGCGGTCGCGGAGTATAACCATGTCTGCGTCATGCTGCTTTACTAGCTCAGTGGTAGTATCCCGATGCTACTAATTAAGGGCATCCAAGGCCTCATGGTATTGTTGAGAGAGGGCATCCAGATTGAGCTAGTGGTGCTAAAGAAGCTCTTCCACAACTCATGTGATTTGGCCCTTGTGATGGGCATATGTGATATGATTGGCCCTTCTGGTGTTTCAGTGAATCTGAATGGCCCTTTTGGCGTAAGTAATTTGATTAGCCCTTCTGGCATTTCAGTGAATCTGAATGGCCTTTCTAGCGTAGCCGAATAGTGGCTTGATTATTCCATTTGCAAAATTAGAATGAGACGCGCGATATTTTATACCGAATAGTGGTAATACTCACATAATGGCTTCCGTGTGAGGGTTACCTGGTATGTGATATCCCGCTTAGGGTAGCTACGCACGGAGTGGTTCATTATATGAGGGGAGGCATGTGGATGTTCATGTTCGGCGTTGGGACGCGATTGTGGTAGCAAGGGAAACTAGGTAAGACATAGAGACGATGTGATTCTAGAGACACTTGAAGAAACTCTAAACAATAATTGTGATGATATATCAAAGTGTATGTTAAATCTATAATAAATGATTGATGGTGGTTGTGAAATTTGGTTCAATGAGATGATTGGAATTAGGTATATGATATGTTTGTTTTATTGTAATTTATGTTGCATTCACAAAGGTTTTGCAGAATGGTGGGTTGAATTGATTATATATGTAGGTGTGACCCACCTTGTGATTTGGCTTACACCAGTGTAAGTATAGAGTAAGTTTTAGTTTGGTTATTCTATTATTAGATACAGTTTATTTAGTACTGTTTGAAGCTAAGGCGCCTCCGTGGAGGAACTAAATGTCTTATTATTATTGAGTTGGAAACTAAGGCGCCTCAGTGGAGGAACTACCTGCCTTAATTATTGTACTTAAGGATGTCGTATTAGTTGTTGGAAGTTAAGGCACCTCGGTGGAGGAATTAACTGCCTTATTTATTGGGTATATATATGTATTAGTATGATTTATATTTTAGGGCTACTCATACCAGCATTGTTTATAATGCTGACCCAATTTGCATGTTTGCTTATCGGGTGTGTTCATTAAATGAACATAGTTGATAAGTCTTGACAGGATTAGTGTTGAAGAAGGTTGGTTGATGCTTGTGGTTTGCGTTAGATTCGCATTCAGGATATGTTTTGTTTTCCCTTAAGGTGTAATAGATTTTAGTTGAGACAAATGTGGTTTTGTATTTTCAATTGTAATTATAATTAAAGAGGGTTGAAAGGAGATTTGTAATTTAATCATATTTGTGAGCTCTTGGGAAATGAAGAGGACTTTTGTTTATCTTAAATTTTTTTATTGGTTTTTAATTATCCGCGTATTTAAACTGATTATGGGTTTTTGGGAGTTGAGAGTGCATCATACCTCGAAAATCGAAGAGTCGGAACAAATATTGTTTTTCCAAATTCTATTGAAATTCGGGGTGTGACACTTAGGTTTGAATTGTTTTTACAATAGCTTCCCCTCATGTAGTTGTCGACCTTCCCCGCCCCTTTGTCATATGTCTTTGACGCTTTTGGATTTTGAAATGGATTGAAGGAGATATAATGTAGATATTAATATTGTTGTGCAGTGTACTTGGGACAAAATTTGTGGTATGTTTGTTCTTACAATTTTATTAGTTTATAGTTGCTATGTTTACCAAGTTTTTTTCTAACATGTCTTCCAGTGACAGTTAAAGTTTAAAGAAAGAAACGAAAAGAGGATTTGAAGATGGAAAGTAAAGATCACAAAGAATGATATGCATAATTGAAAATGATGGAAAATCTTGGATCCTCCTTTTCAACCAACAAGCCAAATGTTTTTAATTTGTCAAATAACAAGCAACTACATACTGCAGCTATTTTTTATCCGCTGGACTTCTTGCAGGTAATGTGGTACACTCTTTGGAGGGAACATCTGGAGACAAGTTTCAATTCAAGGCCCCACGAAGTGACATGTACAACTTTTGTTTCCATAATCCTTATGCAACACCAGAAACTGTATCGTTCTACATACTCGTCGGTCATATCCCAAGTGTATGGCTTAGACAATCTGAGTTGGTTTATGGGAGAATCAGGAGGAAGAATAACTATGCTTGCATGTATTAATTTTTTTGGTTAAAGTCTGTAACCATTCAATAGGTTATATAGACAATCTAGGATCAGGAGAAGGAAGAATACCTATGTTTGCACGTATTAATTCTATTTTGTTAAAAGTATGTAACCATACATTTGTGTGTTAATGCGTGCCATTCGTTTGCATGCTGCCTTTATCTTCTTCGTTTTTACAAATGAGTAATTAAGATTGTACAAATGCCTTTATCTCTTTGTTTGCCGCTTTTATGTTATCATTTTGAGAATGAAATATATATTTATACTCATATATGCTTGCCACTTAATTAGATTGCTTCATAGGTGACGGGGAATTTGAACTCCACCTTATATGAACTCCACCACCAAAAGTGGATTTATAATATGAAAACGGGAAATTAAAAAATGGATGAAACTATATTGACAAAAAACTACATTGAACTAACTTCAAAGAGTAATTAATGGGAAATTATAAAACTTGATGCAAATCATTGAATGAACATCGAATAATAATTAACGGGAAATTCTTGATGCAACCGCTTTAAACAAACCTCAAAAAATAATTTACCGGAAATCGGAAAATAAATGCAAATACATTGAACGAACTAACTAACCTTAAAAAAGAATTAACGGAAAATCAGAAGCTGGATGTAGCTACATTGAACTAACTTCAAAGAATATATACTTAACGGGAAATCGAAAACTGGATGCAACAACATCGAACTAACCTCAAAGAATAATTAACAGGAAATCGAAAACTGGATGCAAATACATCAAACTAACCTCAAAGAATAATTAAAGGAAATCGGCAGTTGGAAGCAAATGCATTGAACTCAGGGGTGGCAGTTTTGTACACGACTCGCTAACCTGACAAGAATCCAACACAAAATTAGCAGGTTCGGATTAAGAAAAAGGTTTTGGGTCATTTAAGGTTGACCCACGAACCCATCAAATAAATGGGCTGGGTTAGGGTCAAATATGTTAACTCGTATAACCCAATTTGTTCTCGGGTCTAATGGGTCGGGTCATCAACCCGTGACCTGTATAACCTGTTTTAAGATAAATTTGCTTATTTTTTGTAAGATCTCATCATCCTAACTACCTAAAATAAACGATTAAAAGGAGAATGATTAGGTCGTCATATTTATTCATTCAATAAAAATATGTTTCATTATTCAATTTTCATTGATATGCAATTGAATTATGGATGGACCAACTTTGGGAAAAAATATGGGTTGGGTTTGGGTTTGAAAAACTCGACACGATTAGTAATTGGGTCGGGTTTGGATTTGCTCTCCTAACACATGACCCAGATATGAGACGACACGAATCCGACCCAACATAACCCATTGCCACCCCTAATTGAACTAACCTCAAGAAATAATTAACCAGAAATCGACAACTGGATGCAAATGCATTGAATAACCTCAAAGAACAATTAAGGGGAAATCGACAGTTGGAAGCAAATGCATTAAATTAACCTTAATTAATAATTAACTAGAAATCGTAAACTGGATGCAAATACATCGAACTAACCTCAAAGAAATAATTAACAAAAAATGAGAAACTTGATACAACTGCATTGAACTAATTTCAAAGAATAATTAGTGAAAAATCAGAAACTAGATGCAAATGCATCGAACTAACCTCAAAGAAGAATTAACGGAAATCGAAAACTCGATGAAAATGCATCAAACTAACCACAAAGAATAATTAACGGGAAAATGAAAACTGGATGTAATTACATTGAACTTTAACAAGAAATTCTAGATGCAACCGCATAGAACAAACCTCAAAGAATAATTAACATAAAATCAGAAAATAAATGCAAATGCATCAAATGAACTAACCTCAAAAAATAATTAATGGGAAATCGAAAACTGGATGTATCTACATTGAACTAGCTTTAAACAATAATTAACCATAAATTAGAAACTTGATGCAAATGCATTGAATTAACCACGAATAATAATTAACGAGAAATTCTTGATGCAACTGCATAAAACAAATCTCAAAAAATAATTAACAGGAAATCGGAAAATAAATGGAAATGCATTGAACGAACTAACCTCAAAGAATAATTAACGGAAAATCAGGAACTGGATGTAACTAAATTGAACTAACTTCAAAGAATATTTAACGAGAAATTAGAAACTGGATGCAACAACATCAAACTAACATCAAAGAATAATTAACGAGAAATCGAAAATGAATGCAAATGCAATGAACTAATATAAAATAATAATTAACGGGATTTGGAAACAGGATGCAAACACAACAAGCTAATCTCCAAGAATAAGTAACGGAAAATCAAAAACTGGATGCAACAACATCGAACTAACCTCAAAAAATAATTAACAGAAAATCTAAAACTGGATGCAAATGTAACCTTAAAGAATAATTAACGGGAAATATGAAACTAAATACAACGACGTTAAACTAACCTCAAAGAATAATTAATAATTAACAAAAAAATTTGAAATTGCATGCAAATGCATTGAACTAACTTCAAAGAATAATTAATGGAAAATCGAAACTGGATGCAAATATATTGAAATATCCTCAGAGAATAATTAATGAGAAATTAGAAACTTGATCCAACTGCATTGAACTGACATCAAAAAACAATTAACAATAAATCAAAAACTGGATGCAAATGGGCATCCAATTAGCCTCAAAGAATAACGGGAATCCGGCAACTTGATGCCAATACATTGAATTAACCTCAAAATATAATTCACGATATATTGAAAATTGGTTGCAACTGCAATAAACTAACCTAAAAAATAAAAGAATAATGGGAAATCAAAAACTTTATGCAAATGCATTAAACTAACTTCAAAGAATAATTAATGGAAAATCGGAAACTGGATGCAAATGTATTGAACTAACTGGAAATAGGAAACTGGATGCAACAACATTGAACTAACCTCAAAAGAATAATTAACAAAAAATTGGAAATTGAATGCAAATGCATTGAACTAACCTCAAAGAATAATTAATGATAAATCGGAAACTAGATATAACTTCTTCTTCTTTTTTTATCAATAAAACAATATTTTATATTAATAATAATGAAGATGTAATGTGAGAGATTCACACTACTAGAAGTACAGATAAATGCTACCCCTCAATCACAGACTCCCATCTAAAAATGAGGTCTTCCAATTTCAAACCTCTAACACTAGGTAAGAAAGACACCCATGCCCACATAAGAGTTTTAGATTTGACAATAAGTTGTTGGACATCCCTAGACTCATCATCAAAAGTTCGACGATTGCGTTCCAACCATATGGACAATGTAATTGCGTGAGCTATAACCTTTGCTAATATCCAACCGGTAGTGGAGATTCTACCATCTGGCTTGCAGTTGAACTGCCCCATCAGACCTTGTGATGCGTCACCACGACACTTAAGAGAATGCATGAAATAATCCCATATTATTTGTGTAATTTCACAATCCATGAACAAGTGTTGAATGGTTTCCTCCTCCTTAGTACACATGACACACCTGTTAACTAGGATTTTGCCTCTCTTTCGAAGATTATCGCACGTCAAGGTCCTCCCCCAGCATAAAGCCCAAACAAAGAATGAAACTTTGGTTGGCACTCTATTATTCCAAACTTTGCTATATGGAAAATTAAGGCCTCCCAATTGCAAAGCTTGTATCCTCTTTTCCTCGATCAACTCGTACATTGACTTCGGAGTAAACGGTTGCACCTTCCCTAACCACTTCCATTTGTCATGATCTTCATTGACCCTTTGAGTAGCAAGCAAATCCAGAAACTCACTGATCTGTAGTAGCTCTCTATCGAACAAATTCCTTCTAAATTTCAGATCCCACGACTGTACACCATTATCCCATATAACATCTTTGAACAAATCCGGACTTGTTACTAGAAATGACATACAAATCTTTGAAATGTTCTTTTAGAGGCAATTGCGAGCACCACTTATTGTCCCGAACATAATTCTTTCTCCGTTTCCAAGCTTGAAACTTAACTCTCTCTCCACCATGTCTTTATGGTTCATGATTTCTTTTCAAAGACTGCATCCATGTGAGTGGTTGACTTTTTTAGTGACCCATCCTGTTCCGACAACTCCATATTTATCCCTGATCACATCTTTCCACAAACCCTCTTCTTCACTACCGAAATGCCAAATCCACTTAGAAAGCAAAGAGGCATTCACATCTTGAATACGTCTAAAACCAAGTCCACCATACTGTTTTGGAAGGCATACTTTTTCCTAAGATATCAAATTATAACGTTGCACTTCATTTGTCGTACCCCAAAGAAAGTCTCTCATCATTTTTTCAAGTAATTCAGCCACCGATACTGGAATAATGAGTAAAGAAAGAAAGTAGATAGGCATACTAGCAAGTGTGGACTTGATAAGGATAATCCAACCTCCTTTTGACAAATATTTGCGCTTCCAAATAGCTAATCTTTTTCTGCATCTTTCAATGACTGGGTTCCACATACTTTTGGCCTTATACCCAGCAACTAACGGTAACCCGAGATATGATGATGGTAATGAACCAGTCCTACAGCCCAAAACCATGGCCAATGCATCTAAATTGGGGATGTCATTCACTCCATATAGGCTAGTCTTACTCAGATTAACATGCAACCCTGAGACCGCGTCAAACCACATAAGGATAACCTTTAAATTGAGCACTTGGTCTTTTCTAGCATCAAAAAAGAAGATAGTATCGTCTGCGTATTGGAGTATGGGAATACCCGGACTTGTAGCTGAAGCTCTAAACCCACTAATCATATCATTGTCTTGAGCTTTGAATACCATCCTTGTTAGTGACTCCGCAACAAGCACGAACAACAATGGGGATAAAGGATCTCCCTGTCGCAGGCCCTTTGTGCTAGTGAAGAATCCTTCAGGGCTGCCATTGACCAGGACTGAAAAATATGATGTAGATAAACATGCTTTGATCCACCATCTCCATTTAATTCCAAAACCATTTCTACCCAGCAAATAGTCAATGAAAGACCAGCTTACACTATCGAATGGTTTCGTAAAATCAATCTTAAAAATCAGTCTAGGATCACCATTCCTTCGACGGGCATCAATAAGTTCATTTGCTATCAAAACCTCATCTTGAATTTGTCGTCCCTCTAAAAATGATCCTTGATATGCCCTAACGAGTTTGTGCATCACAGTCTTAAGCCGAAGTGTTAACATTTTAGCTATGATCTTATACACTCCACCCAGTAAGCTGATAGGTCTGTATTCCACCACTATAGCTGCCCCATCCACTTTCAGAACCAATGTGATAAAAGTAGAATTGAATCTCCAGTTAATAAATGAGTTTTCCTACAGTTCACGGACCACCTCCATGACAGAATCTTTCATAAAGTGCCAGCAACTTTTGTACACTATCATTGCAAATCCATCTGGTCCAGGAAATTTTTCACCTGCTAAAGAGTCGAGAGCCCTTTTGACTTCATCTTTCTCAAAGTTCCTCTCCATCCATACTGTTAGTTCCTCCTCTATACACGGTAACTCTAGCCCATCAATAGTAGGTCTGTCCAAACATTCCTCTTTGTATAGGTTGGAATAATAATCAACAATGTGCTTTTTCATTACCACCTAATCTTTAACCCACTGGCTATCAATTTTTAATTTTGTAATCGAATTGATATGAAAATGATCATTAGCAATCCGATGGAAATAGCCTATGCACCTCTCCTTTTCCTTGTTCCGATCCATTTAGTCTTTGCCCTTGAAAACCAATAAGTTTCTTCCTTGTTCAGCTGTTATTCCAACATCTTGTTTGATTCATCTTTAAGAACTAGTTCCTGGTTAGATAGATCCATTTGTTCCTCTTTTTGTTCCAGCTCACCCAATATTTTATGACATTCCTTAATTTTCAGATCAATTCTACCGAACTTATCCCTATTCCATTCTCGCAATTTGAGTTTCAAATGCTTAAGCTTCTTATTAAAGACGAACCTTGGCTTCCCACAACTATCAGTCTCATTCCACCATCCCTCCATTAACCCAACAATTTCTCGCTTTTCCAGCCACATTAATTCGAATTTAAAGGGACGAGGACCTCTTTCAGCATGACATTTTTCCAAGAGAATAACACGATGTTCAGAAAGATAATACCCTAATGCTTGCTCCCCATGCTCATCAAAATGCTCAATCCACGACGAACTCACCAAGAACCTATCAATTTTGCTTATCTTGGGACATTCATGGTGATTCGAGAATGTGTATTTAGCTCCTGACAGAGTGAAGTCCATCAAACCAAAACTGTCAATAAATTCATTAAACATTCTCATGTCTTTTGAGATTCACCAAAGCGGCCGTTTCTCCTTTCTTCTGAATCTTATACTATTAAAATCCCCTCCTATACACCATGGCAAATCCCACAAACCATTTACATCAGCTAGTTCTTTCCAAAATTGCTCCTTATCTACTGCATCAACTGGCCCATATACACTTGTGAACACCCATTTTAACCCCATTAGATTAGATAGACAAATGAGTGATAAAGAGAAAGCCCCTTTGAGAGTATCATGTACAGTCACTCTATCTGTATCCCATATCACTAACTGTCCCCCTGATCTTCCAAATATCCCGATAGAAGGGATAAAATCCCATGCATGCGCACTTCTCCCCCAAAGATGCGTGATAAATTTCTCATTACATACTTCCTTTTTTGTTTCTTGCAATGCCACAATCATCGGTCTATGCTTACAAATAAGCCTTCTTAATCTACGAGCTTTTTCTTTGTTCATAGATCCCCTCATGTTCCATGTCATGATATTAGTCGACATTAAAAACCGATTTTCCCTTCTCAATAACCTCTGTATTCGTTTTTAGAATCTGCAATTCCATCTCAGCCCTACTGTTGATGGTTTTCAACAGATCCCCTGCACCTTTGCTACCCATAGTGACTCCCAACATTGTACCCAAAGGAATGACGGTGTTAGCAACCCAATTCTCAGATAATTGCATCTCATTAACTCGAGAGACATTATCCGAACTATTTGTTTCATTTTGGTTCAACAAAGAGTCGATAAGCAGCTCTTCATCTTCGGAGTTCTCTTCCTCCACCTCTCCTGAGGATGAAGAAGAAGCCGATCCCCAATTCCTATCATCATCCTCTACTATTTTGTTCCCATCTACACCCCTACCTTCAACATTCGTATCATCCCTGGCCGATTTATTAGCAGTGCAAACAATGAGACTTCACACGCGAAACTGAGTTGGTGATGGTGAAGTCTGGGCTATATTAAGATTAGGCCCACTACAAACCCGACCTGTAACTCCAGAAAATGTATCTGGAATATAGAGTCCATCAGGACTTGTAACAAAAGGTCCAACAGAACCTAAATCTCCTTGGGCCTGTCTTTTGGACACTTGCATCTCCTCTTTGGAACCATTATAGGCCTGTCTATGTGAGCGTCTTTCATCAATTCTACTTCCATGTGAATTTGAATTTTAAATTGCTCGGTGTGTGTTAGTTTGAACCCCAAACCTACTTATACAATGCTCCCATGGGTTTCTATTAATCTAACTCTCTCTACTATTAGTGGCCACCTCAGCATAGGAACGAGTCTGTGTCTCTTGAGTCGACCCAGGATGCAACTCGTCTCCTTCAACAACTAATTTCCCAAAGTGATGATCATCAATTTCAGGCAGCACTCTGATCGGATAGGTAATACCTTCATCAATTAACGATAGAATGTTAGGAATCTTAAGCAGATTGCAATCATCTACTAAGATCTTAACATGAGAGACTTCTCTATAGTCTCCAATCTCTTCCTTGACCTTGTAAAACCTCCCAAAGCTGGAACACAGTTTTCTAAAGACTTCTAAGGACCATAGATGCAATGGGATTCCGAGAAACTCAATCCATCATTTACGTTTGTGCAGCCACGACGAATCAATCGTTTCGATGCCGGACTCAATCCGTGGGGCTTTGAGCAACCTCTCAACTTCCTCTATGGTGGACAGATCCATCATAGCTTTGCGACTATTAACGCATGTCAACTGAGGAAGTTTATGCAGATTGAAGATGTCTTTTAATAGCTCAAGAATTTTCGACCAGTCGACATCAATCCTCTTAGACTCCACCATTAATGCAAAATTTCTGAGTCTATTGGCACGATCTGCATACCCATGTTTCACCACCACTCTTGCTGCACCTCCAACATTCTGTAGTAACACACCAATTGTTGGTATTTGGTGAGTAACCAGGATTGGAGTGGATCTACAAAAAAGGAGTAATGCTTCTTTGAATGTTGACAAGCCAAAGTTCCTCTCCCCTACCGGACAGCAGATTGTAATCACCCTTTCTCGAAACCTTTTCGAAATGAAAAGTAAAGATATGAATAAGCCAGATCTGTTGTTCTTGATCTCAAGCAGTATATCAGTATCATCAAATCTCTTCTTTCCCACAATACCCACTTTAACTTCCTTATTATCAAAAGTCGCAAGCTTGTCAGTATCCACTTACCAAAAACTATTAAAAATTCAACCTTGGTTGAGAAACCCCTAGCCCTCTCGACAACTGTGATCGTCCTCACATTGTTTTTCATGAACTCAAAGGTCTTCCATTCAATCGAGACTATTTTCTTAAGACGTGCATCCATTACCATTTTTCAACAGAGAGCATAGCACCTAAATCAAAAAGATTATAAATGAAACTAGATATAACTGCAATGAACTAACCTCAAAGAATAATTAATGAAAATTTTGAAATTGACCTGGATCCAATCATATTGAACTAACCTCACAAAATAATTAACGAAAAATCGATAACTAGATGCAACTGCATTAAACTAACCTAAAAAAATAATTAACATACAGAAAATTGGCAACTAGTTGCAACTGCATTGAACTAACCTCAAAGAATAATAATTAACTTGAAATAAAAAAAAAATTGATGTAATTGTATTGAACTAATCTCAATGAATAATTAACGGGAAATCAAAAACTGGATGCAAATGTATTGAATTGAACTAACGTTAAAGAATAAATTAACGGGAAGTCAAAAACTATATGCAAATACATTGAACTAACCACAAAGAATAATTAAGGAAAAATTGGAAACTGGATGTCAACTGCATTGAACTAACCTCAAATAATAATTAACGGGAAATCGAAAACTGGATGCACATGCATTGAACTAACGTTAAAGAATAAATTAACAGGAAGTTGAAAACTTGATGCAAATACATTGAACTAACCACAAAGAATAATTAAGAAAAAAATCAGAAATTGGATACAAATGCATTAAACTAACCTCAAAAAGAATAATTATGGAAAATCGGAACACATTTAATTTAGAGTCACTTCCTATTATATTGTTGGGAGGGGTTCAAGATAAATGACATACAATCTCATTCAAGTTTAGTAATAGTTCTGTTACCCAATTTATAAACTTGGTGATGTTGAGTAGCATTAGGATTTTTCTTTCTCTATTTCATAGTTTAATCGAAAAATTCCTTATTTGTGTTTCAAGTTAAGTGTCGGAAGATTCTTGAGGTAGACCTACATTACTATTCTAATTTTGCTAATAATAGAGGTAACTTATTTATTCATTGAAGAGATTTGCATACTGGTATGTATTTATTTTTTTAAAATTATAAATATTTTTATGTGTGTTTTACAATCTGTATTGAAATCTATAGATTTGGTTTTAACAGTTTGTCGGATTGATACGTAGAATGTAGCTAGGGTCGACTTGAAAGAATGATTTTTCTAAACATAATGAATAGTTTGATTCAATATTTGTATATACGTACTGTCGACCGTTTTCTCTTATTAGAATTTTACCATCTAACTTGAGCATTCATAGCCCACTCTTCCATGAGAACTAGGCATTAAAATGAATATCAAACTATCACCACATTATCACATAACCATACTATGCAGAACCACAAGCGTGTTTGTCTCTCTAAGTATGTTTTTTGCCTTCTTAGTTTAGTGGTAGTATGGTTGAGTACGTGTGTGACTTTTAACCACGTGATCGTGGGTTCGACCTTTACAGACGATGCTATTTGCATGAAAGACCGACGTTATTTCCATTAAATTGTACCGATAAAAAATAATAATTACGCGTGATATATCTACCTCTACCATTGAGCCAATTGTTACTTTACTACTTGATATGGACATATCTTCAAGATAACAACTTAATGACAAACCATTGACAGGGTACCATTTGTTCATTGGTGGTAATCCTTTATTATGGAATGTATTCATAGCATTTGAGCGGATGACTACTTATTGTAGAAGTTGTGATATAAGTAACCATAATGTTTCCCATTGTTTTCTATTGACTTTTCAGAAGTAGTTTCAGCTTTTCCATTTTAGTTTTTGTCATTTAGGGTTGGTTCTTAAAGCTAACAATAACGAAAAATAACAACAAATATTGATGTTTCATGGGCTTATCTGGACGCTCTCTCAGCTGAAGGGGTATTGTTTAATGTTTCAGGGGAAATATTGTTTATGAGCAATAGATAAATAGTTGTTATGCAGTTATCTATGGCATTGGATTAGATACTAAAGTATAATTTGTGGGACACTTGATCGTATCAATATGTATAAGACACTTGATTACTAGGACCATTAGATGTAGAATATGTTAGTGGGAATGATTGGACAAGTAGTTCTACATTTAAAATGGTGTGTGTGTGTGTGTCGTGTTTTTAAATATGATTGGATTGCCTTGCTATGTATTTTGGTAGGAGTTGCATTGATTCATCATCATGCTTGATTACAAGTTAATGCTTTTTAAAATGTTACAGTTTTACACTTTCGCAATCATGAAGTTTCAAAATGGTACTTACAAACGTTCAAGCATTTGACTTTATGCCATCTAATCAATAACAAATATTTTACTCCTACTTACCTAATAAATGTAATGGCAACTATAATTATGTAGTGTTTGTCTTTCTACTATTTACAAAGCCATAAAATTGCTTTCAATTTGTTCTTTGTTTTTTCCTTTGATGCAAGTAAAAGTGTTCATATCTCATACATAGGCGCATAGTTTTGCATTTTTACATATTTTCTTTACAATTTTTTTTTTCCCATATAATGGCACCCATTCGTAAGACAGGAATTATGAAAAAAAATAGAGTACAAAAAACTAAATTCTAAAAACAATAATTTCCACCGAAAACAATTTTTCTAAAACTCTTTCGATTTGATATGTCATCCACTGTGTGATTTAGACATTTATTCATAGTTAATGATTCAAAAAATCACAATTACGACCACAATAATTACAACATATTCCAATTCCTTAGATATATATTATAGTTATACCCTCACCAATCTATTTTTTGGAACACTCATAGGGACATTCCTATATTATATCTCGCTTAATAAATGAGTTGGATGAAGCTCGGCTCGATAAGCTCAAATACCATCATCATAGTGTAAAATAGCCGAGCTACTCGGGCTTGGCTCGGCTCGTTTAAGCTAGTTCATTTAACTAAATGAGGCAAGCTTGAGCCTATATTAAAGCTTGTTTAAATAAACAAGCTGAGCCGAGCATATTAAAACTCGGCTCGATTAGCTCGAATTCCACCCCTACCCCTAGACGACCCAATTAGGATTTCCCCCCACTAGATGGGAAATTAGGGTCTCTTCCCTAAACACATGATCAACTTGGATTGACCGTTAACTTTTAATGTTCAATTTTACTTAGGTGGGGGCAGTTGTGTCATTTTTAGTTATTTGACCTACAAGTTAACAGTCAAACCAAGTTGACCATGTATTTGGAGGAGAGACCCTAATTTTCCATCTAGGGAAAAATACTAGTAAGACAGATAGTTGTTGACGAAATGTGTTTCTGTCTCAGACAATTCTCAAAGGCCCTAAGTGCAGACTTCAAAACTTGAAAAGAGAACAAAAACTGCTTTAAATTTTTTGTCCAAATTATGGTTGCATGGTTATATACCCTTATCTTAAATACCAAGATTCCTTCTGGTGCTATTATCTTAATTTCACAAATTATTTCCCACTTTCCTCTTCCATTTTTCTTACTGTTCAAAGCTTCTCAACATAAACCCTTGTTAGCAATACTCCGAATAATTCGCGTATAATTCATGAATCGAATTTTTGAAAGCCTAAACGTTTAATACTTCTGAATTCCGAACCTTTCAATAATTCGGAATAATTCACGTTTTTTTCACTATAAACTTATAAAACACAAATGACCGAATTATTCAAAAATTCATTTAAAAAATACTTCATATAAAAACAATAAAATCCAAAATTTAAGGATAAGTAGCATGATGTTGATTAACAAAATCGGTAAAACCTTTGGGTGATGGTACTAGAGGTCTAGGGCTTAAACCCCGCCAGCATTAAAGAGTTACTTATCTCGTTTAAAATAGGTTTGCCAATAAAAAAAAAAATTAAAAAAAAATAAAAAACAAAAAATAGAGGAGAAAAGAGATATGAGATTGACCATGACTTAAAAGCTTTTATATATCTATGAAAACGTTCTTTTTTCTTTTCGCAAATCAAATGATCAAGTAAACTAACATAAAGGCATAAATGTGTTTCTTCTAATTTTTATTTTCCTATACAATTTATAAATCTACATTCTAAAAGAGATGTAAATATAGAAGAGAGAGAAATATTGGCAAATATATATTATAAAATTATACTAAAGTAAAATTAGTGGAACATTTTACTCTAATTATATATTTGTAATATATAGTTATAAGTACAACATTTTACTCTAATTATAATATATAGTTATAAAATTATAAAAGAGATGTAAATATTGAAGAGAGAGAAATATTGACAAATATATATTATAAAATTATACTAAAGTAAAATTAGTAGAACATTATAATAAGTAGAACATTGTACTCTAATTATAAATTTGTAATATATAGTTATAAGTAGAACATTATAAATAGAACATTTTACTCTAATTATAATATATAGTTGATTATAAGTAGAACATTATAATATATAGTTAGAGTAAAATTATAATAAGTTGAGTAAAATTAGTGGAACATTTTAATTATATTGACAAATATATATTATAATTTCTCTTTAATTATAAGTTGAAATCCAAATTTTTATTTCAAAACGTTTAATACTCGGATAGAACATACTACATATTATTAATGTATTGCAAATTTTTGACCGAATGTTTCTCACATGTAAACGAATGAAACTCAAATTATTCTCGTAGCAAATAATTCCCATATTCTGAAATGCTAACAAGGACATAAACGCCAAACCTCTCAAATATATCATCATTAATATAAATTAACCTTTGATGACACGAGATAGAAGAGGCAAACATGAGTGAGGGTAGTAGTGAGGTAATTTTAGGTGAGCAGGGGTAGTGGGTGTCATTTAAGAAATTTTTTGGTGTGCGTTGGCTTAAATGGATAGGATGATGACATGTGTCAATTAGCATGATTTTGGTATAGTGAGAGTCAATAGGTGTTTTGGACATTTTACATGGTGAGGGGCAGATTTGACATTGCACATGCACCAAACGGACGGAATCGAATCAATGAGATCCGACTTGGTCATGCTATGAAATTGAGGATGAAAGTCTAATAATGGAAGAACTGGGGACGGAATACTAATTGGAAAAGTTGCTGGGGATGGAACACTAAAAAACTATTTTTCTTTTGACTAAGTCTTTAATGGGATTTTGGAATTCATTGAAATTGTTATTTAATTGACTAGAAACATGTAAAAGTTTGTTCTATATTTGTTGGTGATTGTTCTGAATTTAAATTATTCTATGTACTAAGAAAATAGATCGTAGAAAACCTAGAAAATTTAAGAAATTTGTGGCTATCTAAGAAAGTAGTCTAAAATCATAATTCCAAATCCCTTCTCAAAGCAGAAGAACTACTAATCTCAAAACATATGCAACAATACTATTTTCAAAATAATCTAAAACAATAGAATTTTGCTAATGAAAAAGTAAAGTCAGTAACTACTAGATAAGGGTGAAGTCGGTCCACTAACACCATCCTCATCTACTGGGGGTTGAGCAAGAGGTGGAGGTTGCACAGGGTCCTCAACCATAGCAGGCCCAGTCCTTAGGTCTTAGGTCTTTGTGGACGCTACCTTAGTCCTTAGGTCTTGTGTTCATGGCTGGGGCCTGACACCTAGAGAAGTGGTCTAGCTTGTGTTCTGACATCTCCCTCCTGTGTTATTAGCCTCATCTATTTCATTTCTTTTCATTCTTGTTTCTTTAATTCTTCTCAAATATTGTTGATGCTGGATATAAGTTTGTTTCGTTAGCTTGGAGTCTATCTAGTAAGTTGACTAGGAGAATAGCCCACACTTATTTATGGGATTATTTTTAAAATTAAGCAAAGAAAGAATAGGTGTCGTAAAGAGGATAAGGACCTCGATGAGAATTCTAATCAATGACTCCTCATTGTGAATATTTAAACCTTTTATTGATGACCACCTTTGTCAAACCTTGTCTTTGTGGCCCCATTGCCTTGGGTTATATATATATATATATATATATATATATATATATATAAAAAAAAAACCTTGTCTTTGTGGCCCCATTGCCTTGGGTATATATATATATATAAACATTATAAAATGAGTTGAAATTTAGTAGATCTGATCTACATGGTTAGTTGAACATATCTACAAAACATTTAGATTTAGTTGAACATTAGGTTATAATTCACGTTGTACGTAAACTTGTGGGGCATGGTATAAACTAAGGTATAAAAAGTAAATATATTTTTTATACCATAGTTTATAACACACCCCCATACAAAATGAGTTAAGGGCTAAGAATTTGTGTATATGATCTACTAATCATAGATAGCATCTATACAAAAATTCATCTCATTTGGAAATCTCAAACCTAGTTAAAAATCATTATCAACTTTGATTTTTTTTAACGGCTCAGATTTATCGATTTTGCAATCATCTTTTGATACGGTTAAACATTATCAAATGAGTTGAAATTTTATAGATATGATTTTCATGGTTAGTTGAACACATCCACAAAAAACTAGGTTATAATTCACGTTGTAGATGAAGTTGTAGGGCATGGTATAAAAAGTATGGTAAACGGAAGCTGATATATATATATATATATATATATATATATATCAATCTAACAAAACAGAGCTGTTTCCTGACTCACGGCTGGGATTCACTTTGAGAGAGTATAAATCAAGGGATACCATTCCGCAGGTGGATTAGGATATGGATTAGAAATTAATTAAAGGTATTAATTGTGAAAACCCTTTCGCTACTTCTTCTCTCCACCGTTAATTATGGAAACCGAGCAGAGATAGAAATTAATTTGGATGTTAATTAGAAACTTAACTGTGGCAATAAATGGCAGAAACCCTTCATGTAATATGCTTAGCTTCTTTTTCGTTCTCTCTTCCCCTCCCATATAGTGTGCGCCTCCTTTGTCTCTCTTTCATCGTCCACAATTAGAGAGACCAATCAAATAATCCATTATACTTAGCCATTACTGCAGGTGCATCATGCAATGTGCGCCTCCTTTGAACTATAAAAGCCTTCTCTAAGTTGAACGACGAGTGCTATTATTCTTGAGTTTTTACAGCTGGTGGTTATCCATGGTAAGCTTATATATCGATCACTTTTCCAGTATAGTAGAGTAGATATATATGTTGTATATAATATAATTTACCACTTCTTTTTTAAAAAAATTCTTGATCATTGCGTGTTTTCGGATAGGCGGGTGTTGGTTTATCCAAGTGGATCATTTTTTGTCAGTGTTCCTAGATGTTGCAATTTCATATGGTCAGCCTGATGGTTGGAGTAGATATGTTGGGTTTAGTTTCTCAGTTGTTCATCAAATGAATGATCGGTTAAGCATGCGAAGAGCTTTGAACATTACTCTATGTGTGCTTTTTGTATAACTTATTTCAGTTTAGGATAATATATAGCATGTCTATGTTTTATAAATTGAATCTTACTCTTCATGCAGAGACACAACACCAATTTAGTGCAAAACATCTTGATTGGGGATTTTGGAATTTTATTCCTCTCAGTGAGCTAAGGGACCTTGACAGAAGGTTTCTTCTTGATGATACTTTAATTGAGGAGGTATTAAGTCTCCATTAGAGCACCCTATGAAGTAGCATTGGTAAGTAATACGTGGGAATTTTTTTCATTTGTATGCACCGTTTTAAGTTTCTTACTTTTTTCCTTTTTGATTGGAGGATCTGTGATAAGATGTTTTCCCTTTTCGACCACTTAACGGTTTGGTTGTTACCTTGAGCATTGATTTTTGATAAACATGTGATTCAACTCCCACCCCCACCCCCACCATAAAAAAGGGATATACCCGTGAACATATGTTCATGAATTATGCACTTAACTCCAATCACTCAGCTCTGAAGTGAGTTATAGTAATTTAAAAGCGGGATTGGCCTATTTGAAATGTGTTTCTCTACAAAATAGTATGATAATTTGTTTCAGATTTTCCACTTGGTCAGATTTTTATTGGGAATAGGTTTACTCTTATGTCATAATGTTTTTAAGTTTGATTCTTCTGAAAGCTCATCCTATTTTATGACCTTGATATCCATTGACCTTGCCTAAATTTTTTTTTGACTGAAGTTGCATTTAAGAATTAAATTGCGGTGGATATGGTGGATATGCATGGCCGATTGTTCTTTGATCATCATGTTCATTTGTTCCGAGCTGTTATAATTTGGTAAAAATTGGAGTAATATTTTATTTTTTTTACGTGCGGTATACAGTCTTACCTAATTATTAAAAATATATCATTTTACCCCTTTAAATAATGATATTGACCTCATAGGTAATGTCTTTGTTTTGAAATTTGAAACCTATATTGTATTGTGTTATGCTTGATAGCTATGTGCACACCCTCCTTTTGCAGCCATAAATGAAGCAATTTGGTTTAAGCTTTGTTTCATAGCATTGGAGGCCTATTGACTACTAAAGTTTTCTATGTTGTGTACACAAGCTTTGTATGTATAAGTGATTGTACTAATCCAATTGTTTACTTATGCCAAGAGTAGATTTCTTTACTAGCTCAATTTATTTTATGTAATCAATCTTTCTCAGGGTAGAAACCTTTTTATTCTTAGTCAAGGCATAGCTTCTGCACTGTTCGTTGCAAACAAAAATGGTGGTTTCTTGAAGTCAGCCCTGTACGTTCTTTCTTGGTTATAAAACCTTTAGCTTACTGCTATGAGAACCATGATATTCACGTAGACATTAATATTGTCTTGATGGTGTTAGAAGAATTTCCAATGTAGTTTATTTTCAATATTCGAGTTTTTTCAATGCATATATTGTTTTAGCTTTTGTGCAAGTATTGAGATACTCTGTATCTTCTGTTTCTTTGTTGTTGATATTATATTACTATTAATGTTTCTGTGTATCAGCCATTCATGAAGTTTAAAGAGAGGGAAGGACATGAAGTAAATGTACGTGGCAGTCAAGCTATAACAAGCTAAGCTTACGCTTTAGAATTCGGAAGTTCTTTTGTAAACACCAAATCTTCGTCTTTTCCTTTTTGCCACTCAAGAAGATTCAAGTTCATTTCTTCTTCCTGGGTATGTTCACTTTGTTGTTCTCCGTTTCTATTCTCTTAGTCTTTTACATTTGAAATCTTGGGGTTGTCATTTTCTCTCTTTCTTTTTTTGGTTTTTTCCCCCCTTTTTTTTTGCCACTTTGGAATCCTACTATATTTTAGGCATGTACTTTGTGCCAGAGACACCATTAACAATGTTGTAAGGCATGGTGGGGCCAAAGGATCCATTCATAGTGTCCTAGGCAACACAATTAGTAGGTAAATGTAACATTGTTTAAAATGGGCCTCCTCAAAAAGCATTGTGCCACTAAGCACACAAAATAAACACTACCTTACTGCAAAGTTGGACTAAATGTTTAGGAATTGTGAAATCAAGGGCCACCATTCAGCAACATGTATTAGGAATAAATTAAAAGTATTAATTATGGAAACCCTTCGTAGTGCAAACCCCTTGGTTCTCACTTTCACTTTCGCTAAGACGTTAATTACCCGTCTTTCAGTCTTCCCCCACCCCTAACTACTTTTCCTCTTCTTCAGCTCTCTCTCTCTCTCTCTCTCTCGAATCTCAACATTAGTTCGTCTCTTGATGTGTCCTGACTTGCGGCTGGGATTCACTTTGAGAGGGTATAAATCGAGGGCCACCGTTCTGCCACGTAGATTAGTAGATTAGGAATTAATGAAAGGTCTTAATTGTGAAAACCCTTCGTAGCGCAAACCCCTTGGTTATTTATCTTTTGTTAATGACGATAACTAAGCAATTAATTCGGTTCCAATAACCTTTCTCTTTTCCAATAAACCCTTCGGATAAATCAAGGGTCTGGCCATTCCCTCTCCACTGAGAGAAAATAGTCATTAATATAACGTGGTAAGCTTAATTGCACCATCTTCAACCTCTAAGAGAAAACAATGTCAATCGTTCATCATGCCCACACTCTCAATCCTATTTGTACAAACAAGTCGTCTTCACTGGTAAGAATGAGTTTCAATAAAGAAAACAGTCCATCATTAGCGGGGAGTTTCTCAACGTTATCATGAAGCGAGATTTTCCTTATCGAGTATCAAAATGCTTGCAATCGAACGTTATGCGGGAGAAAAAATTAGGTTTGAAGACCAAGATTATGTAATAGAAGGGATAAATCGCAACAACTTTGATGATGGGATTGATATTGCTTTATTTAGTGCTGGTGAATCAATTAGTAAGGAGTTTGCACCTGCTGCTGTTGAGCGTGGAGCAATTGTTATAGATAATACTTCTGTGTTTCGTATGTATAAACAGGTTCCACTAATCATTCCAGAAGTTAATCCAGACGCAATGTCTAGACTCTTTTATGGTAAAGGTGCTATTATTGCTAATCCTAATTGCGCTACTATTATGTGTTTGATCGCAATGACTCCTCTTGATCGCTACGCCAAGGTCGAGTTCGATCTATCCACTTTCTTTAGTTTTGTTTTTCCTACTCGGAGTAATACCGATACAACGAATCTTGAATGTTGGCCCAAGAACTGAATTTTACATTTTCATGCTTCAATTGCCATATGATTGAATTGTTTAAATTTCTTTTTTTTTTCTTCTTTTTTAATGACAGGTAGCCCGGTATGGTAATTAGCAAATTTCAAGCATTCTGTGAAGCTGATGCATTAGATGAAAGAATAGTGAAGTTTCATGAGGTTTTCTTTAACTATAATTTCATAATATTGCACAGTTGTGGAATGCCAAGGAGCTATACCTTTAGAAGAGTTGCACCAAGCTACACCCCCCCCCTAGGAATGTGAATTTCAAGACGATCATGGTATGAAAGTTGCACAGTTTGTCCCCCTCGACCCCATACACATGAACTTGAACTTTGTGTTTATAGGCCTGGGTAAATTGGTGCTTTTCTCTAAAGGAGTAGCTCCTTACTGATTCTCCTTGATCAATCTCTTGCTGTTTTATTTTTGATGGAACCTTCTAAGCAAAACCCTAACAATACAATGTTTTATGTTACGCAACATAAGGCCCTCGAGGTTTGTCTTAGTTACTCGATGGTTTTATTTGCATTCTTATATGCCAGTGTATGCCGAGTTCGTGTTGATACCTTTTTTTTTGTTCCAGCTTAGTTTTGAGGTGCTTAATTCACCTGTACAATCGAATGGGTATAATGAAGAGGGAATGAAGTTAGTGAGGGAGGCAAAAAAGATTTGGGTGAGTATTATGTTGCAATATAATTCAGTTCTTTCACAATTTGAGCACCAAGTACTTCTTGCTTCTGATATCTTCTTGGTTTGATAGCAACTATATTCCTATTTTGCATAGTTGTATAATTTGGTATAACTTCCCCGTCTCCACTTGCATCAACTTAGTAAAACAGCTCGGTTTCCTGACTCGCGGCTGGGATTCGTTCTCAGGGGTTATAAATCGAGGGCCACCGTTCTGCCATGTGGCCTACTAATAATTAAAAGTCTTAATTGTGAGAACCCTTTGTAGTGCAAACCCCTTGGTTCTCACTCTCGCCATTAAGACCTCCTTGCTTGCAATTAATTAGACACAGCTAGGAATTGAACCGAATAGTCATTCTCTCTGTTTGCCTTCTCCAGTTCTCCAAAGTCCAAACTACTTCCGATCTCTCTCAAGCTATGATTCTATTAGAAAGATCAATGTGTTGTCTTCTTCACCCAAAGCCAATGCATGCCATATACAAGGTAAAGTTTCTATCAGCGTTTCTTCTTTTGCTTTGATTGTTCTTTTTTCCCAAGTTTCAAATGGTTTATGTTTTGATTCAATTAAACTTTTGGCCTTTTATTGGCTGAAATTTGGGTCTCACAAAACTACGAAAGAAACTATTTAGTTCAAAGTGTGCGTGTCTTGCTGATTTATTTGGTTTTTGTAACTCAACTTTTGAGGTTTTTGCGGTTGGGCGGTTTTCATTGTGATTGATATTGGCTTCATAATTTTCATTTCTTCTAATGGAGTACTTCTCTTTAATCTTCTTATTTTTTCCAATTGTGTATTTCTTATGGCTAAGTTAATTTTTCTTTGAAAATCAGATTGTCGGAATGGTATTTCTCTATATCAATGTTTGCATATGTAGTTTGATATTTGCGTTGTAATATCTTTTATTGGTTTGGATCAATACATTATAAATCATGTGATAATATACTTGTGGGATTGGAGCAATCTCGCACGTAAGTTTGCAAGCCGATTTGGTTCGTTCTATGCTCATTGTATAGTTTCTACTTATTATCGATATCTCAAGAATGCAAATTTGTTGTTGCCTGGAGCTTTTTGTTATGAAGATAGGTGTGCTAAATCAATTTGCATTGCCAAAACTAAACACGTGGTAAATTTGCATTGAACAGAGGAACGCCAATTGAACAGAGGAAGTTTGCACACAAAATATAGCATACGAAGGAGTTTCATGTAAAAACAGGTACAACTAATTTATGTGCCTAGCTTCTTTATAGGTTGTGGTTGAGATTTCATCCCACCAATGGTTGGGATGCTCTCTCATTCCCCAAACAACTCAAAGGGTGTTTTAGTTCCCACTCTATCATCTTAAAGGGTATGAATGGTGTTTGTAATTATAAGGACTATCACATTGTTCACTTTTTAGCCATTTTCATCGATCATTTGAACTGGAAATCTTTTGTACATATAGTGAAACATATGGTAGCTAACCATGTGAGGAATTATTTTCAACATGAAGCAACGGACACTGCCTAATTTAAACCCGTTGTATTACTAAAGTAATTAGATGCATACATATCTGTGCAGGTTCATAAGCACATCAGTGCTTTCTATAGTGTCCCAAACCTCCTTTAAGAAACCTTTTTTTTTGTTAGTCGTTTAACGAGTAAATTTTTTTATTTTAGGATTTGAAGGAACAAGTAGAGTGGAACAAGCTAGAAAAGTCATTAGCAAGCACAAGATGAAAACAATTATGCAGAAGACTTTCTGAGTAGCCCAATGTTTGTAAGTCGATCTCTTTCCTCTTGCTATCTCTCTTTCTTAATTAACGCAATTTAAGATCTGAACTGATGACACTATTATTGACATTTTTTCACAAAAAATATTCTCATTTTTTTGTTGATGGTGTTTGAAGCTTATTCATGCTCGACACTCAAAAAAATCTTTTGATGTTGATTTTTTTTTTTTTTTCCCTTTTGAATTGCTATTCGTTTTCGAGTTTTTCCCTTCTCTTGATCATGAAATTGTTGCTAATCAATGTGAAAGGATGGAATCATATGGTATTGTTACACAATTTATCTTTGGCTATGTTCTATGGATGTCCTACTTTTTCAAACCCTTCAAACACGGATTCCATCAAGAGGCATCATTGATATGTTTCATCTCTAACTCACGGCTGGGAGTCACATTTCAGTGGGTATAAATCGACGGTCAAAACCGAAGACACGTGTAAAATTAGAAAAAGAATTAATGAGTAAGCCTGCCCTTTCTTGATTCCAATCAACCCTTCGAGTTCTTAACTTTCTATCTCTATACGTGTTTACCTTCTTCGACAAAACTGTTTACATTCGCTCAATTCTCAACATAATTAGAAGTTTGACCGAATAGTCATTCTCTCTTCTCCAATTCACCAAACTTCTACAGATCTCTCTCCCATCTATTACCAATGTCATTGTCTTCTTCACCAAAGCCAATTGATGCATTTACAAGGTAAAGTTTTTGTCCTCTTTTCTTCTTTTGCTTCGGTTGTTCTTTATTCCCAAATTTTAAATGGCTTATGTTTTGATTCAATTGAACTATTGGCCTTTTATTGGTTGAAATTTGGGTCTCACATAACTGATTCATGCAACCACTGATTCAATTGAAACTGTTTACTTGCAATTGTGCGATCACTGATTCGTTTGTTTTGTATAGCTCAACTTGCGGTTGCACGGTTTTTGTTGGATGGGCTATTGCTTCATGGTTTCCATCTCTTCTAATTGAGTGTTTTTGAAGTTAGTATTTCTCTTTAATCTTCTCATTCTTTCCAATTGTGTATTTCTCATGGCTAAGTTGATTTTTCTGCGTAAGTAGAATATCGGATTGGTGTTTCTCTATATTCTATATGTATAACTTAGTCGGTCAAGAACTGATTAGACACTCAGCCTTACTGAATTGTTTCAGAAGCTGAAATTGGATGGATGGAATCAAAGTGTAGTACTATATGTATATTATTTTTTATTATTATTTTCTTTTTGGTAATTTTTCCGATTTTTTTCCCTACTTGACCGCTTTATTTTGTGCTATGGTTATTTGTGGATTTATGAAACTTTGCATACGTATGCATACTGAAACATTGAAACTTTTGCTAGCGAAATGCTTGGTGCAATGATGTTGTGTGGAGAAAATGCTCTATATGACTTCTTGATTGAGTGTATTTCTTACTGTTTAGTGGATATAATGCCCTTGCCAGGGCCCCTTTCGCTCATGAAATAATTTACATTGGTTGGTGAATCATTTCTATTACAGCAAATTACCAAATGCCTATAGCTCAATCAAGTATCAGACGCCCACTGTGGCTCCTCTTCTTCTCCATATATTGTGAATTTAAAAAAAAAAAAAATTCTTTTCTAATAGCCGCCTCACGATTAGAAAAATAACTCTTCGCTACATCGCCTTCTCCAAACTGCTTCTTCCACTGTATATTATTTCTAATGCCTCAAAGATCCAAGTTGTTGTCTTCTTCACTTAAGCCTACACCATGATAATTCTTCATAAATAGTGTCGCCTGGTAAGCAATCTCCTCTATCTTATCTTATATTTGTTTTTTATTATCTCAGATCAATTAAACTACGTTACCTTACTCCAACTGAGAAGTTTTCGCGAAAAAAAAAAGGTTTGTACACTCTTTCTTTAGTCTGTAGGAAATTGATTAACCACCTTCTGAACTATGAACTATGGTAAACTCATTGATTTATTCTATTTGTAGCTATTGTTTCTCTTTACAAATTTTAGAAGAATTTATTTATACCAATACCATAAATTACTATTTCATAAAAAATTAAATTGGAAGCAATTGGTGTCGCATCACACATACGTAGTAATAATATGCCTAGAGTTGATTCTTTGATCACAAAATCGTAACAATGAATATGAGTTTGTTGATCATGTCGCTTCCTTCAGTGTACTTCTCCATTTATAGTCACGCCTGCAACATTTGATAAGAGATGTTAAGGCTTTGTGGTTGGAAGTTTTATCTTTCTTTCTTTTATTATTATTATTATTTTTATAATTAAATTTTATTTGACAATGAACACAATTCCGATCCTTCTCACTATAGATTGGTAATCTGTGGCTATCTCTCAGAACGTACTCTAAGCTTTTATATATGTTTATTACATTTTTCGCCTATTTAGAATCCTGGGACACAATTCCTTCTCACTATAGATTGGTAATCTATGGCTATCTCTCAGAACGTACTCAATTTGATGTTAGAACTTAGTATTTGATGATATGGAAATCTTCTACAATGTCAATAAGAATGGTTATTGTTTATATAACAATCAATTACAAGATTTAATCTGAAACATGTATGAAACTAACATAGGGTACTAACAATTGATTATACTCTTCCAATGTGGAAAAATTATATGCATCTTATTAAGGTTTCTGTTGTCATTGACAGGTTTATGCTTATGTGCTACAACTCTGTAGTAGAATCGGAGGGATTTTTTTTTTGGTGGTGTTGGTTTGATTACTTATCTTGATGGTTGTATTTAAGAGCATATCAAAACGTGATATTTGTTGTTTGAAGAGATGCCAGAGAAAGGTAAGTGCGTTCGTATATGTATACCCAATATTTTTTCTTTTTATTCTTCAATATTAACCATGTGTAATATGTGTTCGTGGTTCAAAAGAATCCATTGACTTCAAGGAGAAGTTCCACTGCTTTCACCGCAATGTGTGGTGTTTGTGTGGCAATGTTATAGGCCTAATTTCATTTTTTTTTTCCTGATTAATGCGGGTTCTGATGGCAGTGATGATCGAAGGTTTGATTTTGATGTACATGACAGTCCTCAAATGGTAGGTAAGCTTGAGTGCATACATGCATTGTGTCAGGTATTGTTAGAATTTGAAATCTTGGGTATTGACTGATACAGATGGTGTATCATTAGACTATTTATGTCATACGATATCAAATTTCTTTTGATACTTAATTCATCAAATTATTTTTTACGTTTGCTAATTTGTGTATTGTGTGAACATGATATGTTACGTGTAAGCGTTAGTGGGGTGTTAAAAGTAAAAATTGTAGCAGTTTCTTTTGGCCTTAAATGTTAGAATGAAAAAGGTTTGATTTATTAGGGTATGCTCAACAAAGATTAGAGAGTCCCATGGCCTAATAATTTTCATCTGGGAGATTGAGCTTTATTTGGACCAACAAAGGGTTGGAACGGATTGCCCACTGTTTTAACTTTAGGGAGTTGAGACTATGGTATAACTGGAAATAGTTTACGTCCTTTGTTATTTCCTATTGTATCATCCACTAATCCTATGAAAGCTTGGTGTGTTTCTCTAATGTTACTCCCCCATTGAGTTTCCAATGTCTCAAATTTATAACCATTCATGTTTATTGGCTCCGCGTATTGAAAGCATGCAATCGTGTATAAAGTTTGGTTGTTGTTATTGGTGGTCGAGAGGGCTTTAGTCGTTACTGGTGGTTCGTTTTGTAGTGTATGTTGACGGTTCCAGATTTAGCTTCCAATGAAGAGCAAGTAAGTCAAAAGGATTTGAGTTTCTGTTTTTTCCGTTTAAATTGCAAATGTCGGTGTCTAGGAAGAAAGATGAATGTTCTTATTGTTTTTCTTTACAAGTAGTTGTTGGTAGCATTATGTGTTCACCGAACTAGAATGTCTAGATTAGAATACTCTATGCAGCTTTTTGGGTAAGCTACTGTTAGAATATTTAGATTTCAAACCAAAATAAATTTTTATGTATAGCAACCAGTATGTCCAACTATTAATTTCTCCTTTTTTTTTATAAAAAAAACTGTTTGATTAAAAAAAAAAGAAAAAAGAAAAAGAAAAGAGTGGGTCTATTATAAGTGATGGTCAGTTGCTTTCTCCTTTATAAGGTTATACTTAGGTTTGCATTCTTAATCGTAGTTTAGGAAGCGACAAGCTGTTCAATGTCTTGGTTTCAAACTTATTATATTATATTTTTTTTACGTGTTGATTTTTTCAGTTTTTTTTTCGGATCAAGGATTACTATATGGAGAAACATTCAATATTGTACCCATTTCTATATTGAACGGTTTGTTTCTCCCACCTTAGGTTTTCTACTAGCTGTACTTTAGTTCTCAAGCAGCCTTTTGGAGCATTGGATGTGCCTAAGTAACTAAAAAATATATTGTAGTGAGACCGCTGAATTTAGAAGTCTTAGTTTAGGTAATTGAGACAAGAAAATTGTGTAAGGACAAGGACTTAAGCAATCACACAACTTTTATTTTCGTTCTGCTACACATTTTAATTTGTAATGGTTTCAAAATGAAAATTCATGTATTTTCTTTTTGCTCATGTGATGTGAGTAAAGAGTTCATGTTAACAGGTACCCGAATTGCGAAGCAGCCTTGGATTTTCCCTGACAGATCAATTTGATCTAAACATGCTGGAAGAGGTGTTGAGTCTCCTGTATATTCCAGATAAAGGTGCAAACTCTGGAACTGCTTGGCCACTCCATGCACTTTACGCAGGCCTCTTGGTTTTCCAAAGTCTTCGTGTTGTGCACTAATGATCATCTTCACCATAGGGAATTTATCATTTGCCCCAGGTCTACTATCAATTCATTTGTTAAGTCGTTTACTTGGTATGACACATTTTGAGAGGTGTAGTTGTGTATGAAATAGGTTGATATTCATCAAGTATTTTTCTGAAAACTGGAGTTGATATTTGGTCGATTCATGTATAGCAAAATAAATTTTTGTGGGATTAATTTGCCACAATTTTTTTGTCCAAGCAGAGCTATACAAAATGTGTTGCACGACGTAGACACGTTTCTAAAACAATATGGATGAATATGACTAGAAAGATATCGAAGTCTACTATTTTACTTTTTCAGTTAAACCAATTATGAATGTATGCTTCCAAGAAGCTTTTAGGGAAGTCAGTTTAATAATGAGCCCAATTAGCATTGATGGATCTGCAAAATAGCGACAATAGACTCTGTTGCTTACTTACTTACTTACACATGACCTTTTAATAGGGTACTTGCAACTTCCTTAGAATTAGTTGAATTAAAGGTAGAATTTGGCAATTTTTAAGGTTATTGAAGCTGCAGAAATATTTCTATTTGTGTTAAACTTATTGATTTACTGACAGGTGGTAATATTCTATGATGGCCTCATCAGCTCAGCATTGCACAATGGTCCTTAAGTAGATGGTTATGGTCCTTAAGTAGATGGTTATGGTGTTGCCTTCTAATTTAGGATTTTTGATAGACAATAGGCATTGCTGGGAAGGAGAATACTAAGCATGGTCATTGATTTTATCACTATTTTGTCAAATGCATTAGTTGTATAATTAGTTGTATGGAGTTGGTGGACATTCACAAAATTTATTTTTTATATCTATTCGTTCCAAATCTTAATAGTGTATTAGTAAACTGGAAACATTACTACTTGCAGAACCAATGAATCCTAAAGATTGTTGTGCCTATAATTCACAATCAAAACAAGAATCTTCGTAGGCATTTCATGTTTCACGTGTGATTTGAAAGCTAAGGATTGATTACAATTATTTAATAAAACGTTGGACAACCTTCAGAACCTCCAATCAATCTCGAGTTGCCTCCCTTGATAGCCAACGGAGCGTGAAGCCCAATCAACCTTCAGAACCCAACTATTTAGAATTTTAATTGTGCTGCATTTCTCATAGTCTACATAGTTATTCGGCACGGACACTCTTATTTTTATCGAGCTGCCTACTTATCAATTTTTATTTTTCGATTCTATAGGGGAATTTTCTATTCTTAGACACTTCTATTTTCATCGAGCTGCCCACTTATCAATTTTTTTTTTCCATCACAATAAATAATAAATGTATGTGGAATTTTAAATCACATTATCTGTGATATTTCTTTATGGAATCCGTGCCGAAGGAACGGGCATTAACTAGTATATATATAGGGGAGGGATAGAGGCACATTCTTATGCGCACATTATAGCCACATTTTTCACATACAAATTAATTAAAGCCTGGTTTTTTGTGGAGATGATCTCCCCACCATAAAGATCATTCTCACAAAAAATTATAATATTTGGATATGTCTAACTATATAAAAATTAGTGTTCATTTTTGAGTTTTTCATCTAACGGTCCAAAAGTTTTGTGAGCATGTTCTAAAGTTAGATTTCTTTGAATGAGCTGAATTTTTGTGAGCATGTTCTCCATGGTGGGGAGATTATATCTACAAAAATTCAACCTTTAATTCAACTTTTAAGTCCACAATTTTGCTTGGATTAATTTACAATATGACTAGAATGTGGCTACAGTGAATGTGCCTCTATCTCTCACCCCGCTCTGAGAGCTTGTCTAGGGTCTCTCAAATCTCAGAGCCGACGGCACTATTTTCCTTTTACTTTGTAATAATTCATATTATATGTTGCAGATTTTAATCATGGAGAGTAAGCTATGGTGGGTGTTGCTTTTCTTCCTGATTCTCTATGTGGTCCCACATTCTGCATCTCCCCCGCCTGGCCCCCCTTATTTGATTAGTTTTAGGAATTTTGTTTTGTCAACCTGGAATGCCTTTGCAAGATCATAATCTGAGATGGGTGAATTGAATCCAAAGACAGTGTTAGCAATAGTAATCACACCAGGGTCCGGCTACTTAGACCAGCAAACACAACTAAATTAGTCTTCCCAACATTGAATTGGAAGTGAAGCCTACGGGGAATACAAATACATCACCATGATATAGGACTTTGGTGATGAGGCGATTATCTAGATTGGAGGTGATGAGTCCAACATAAAGTGTACCCTCCAAGACCACTAGGACCTTAGTTACGAGAGGGTGCGTGTGGGGTGGGTTGAGACCGCCCATAGGGTGCATGGTCTATACGAACCAAGGAGAGTGTTGATTATTTCAAGCTTCCTTGTTGAGGGCATCTCCAATGGAGAGTGTAAAAATCCATCTCCACATAGGCACCATTAGAATTATACACTCTATCTAACTCCCAAATACATAAAATATAGGGTGAACTAGTGTTACCCCCCCCCCCCCACTAGATGGGAAATTAGAGTCTCCCCCCTAAACACACAGTTAACTGGGTTTGACTATTAATTTTCAAGTCAAACAACTGAAAATGACATAAATGTCCTTATTATTTTCAAAAATAAAATGTTCAATTTTAATTAGGTGGGGGCATTTGTGTCATTTTCAGTGGTTTGACTTGAAAATTAACGGTCAAACCAAGTTGACCGTGTGTTTAGGGGGGAGACCCTAATTTCCCATCTAGTAAAGTGAGAAATCTTAATTGGCTCATCTAATGGGGGGGTAATATTAGTTAACCCTAAAATATATATTTACTACTTGTGGCTCTTCCAATGGTAGGTGGAGGCCAATATGTAAAAGAGATAACAACGGACTTAAATTGTCATAGCCCATTCAAAATAATGAAAAATGACGGGCTTGGCCCATTGCAAAGGCTTAAAACAAATAGTGGTCCATCTTCATACCACATTCAAAACAACGTCCGTGCTTCCCAATAACTTATAAATCACTAAGCGACGGACTTAGACCGTTGCAAACAGAAAAATAAGCTTCAAATGTGAGTTGAAGTGACGTCCGAGTTTTTAAGTTAAACAGACGTTACTATAAGTGTCGTCCGGGCTTTTTTATTAACTAATAGCCGGGTGGGGAATTCCCAGCCCCATCTATTGACTAATACCTTATTACCTATGATATGCAGCCCCCATTGGAAGGAGTGTTTTGCACCTGGAGTGTAAACTTTACACTTTATATTGTTTACACCCCTCATTGGAGATGCCCTTATAGTATGTTTTTTGATAAAATATGATAATATTTCCTATTATTTCTCAACAGGGCCAATGGAGGAACCACCCCTTCCACCCTTTCGTGACGAATTCCCCAAGATCGAGAGCCCCAATACCCCCCAACCCCAAAGGTATTTACATAATTTACTTGTTCCTCACACCTCAGTTAATATCACACACTAGGCAGATGGCTTGGAAGTGTATTTGAAGTAAGCGTGATACTAAGTAGTTGAAAATCCTTGTTCATAGATCTAATAGTATAAGTATTTTCAATTTCTTTCCACTTTCTGTTTGTGGGCTGTTTTCACATATATTGACTCCAAAGGCTTGTGGCTTATGTTTATGACATAGTTACCAAGAAGTGAAATGCATGCTAATTTATTGCATTTTTATGTAGGTAAAGCCTCCAAACAACTCACTCCCTACGGGAGGACATACGCACAAGGAACCCAAGATCTTCTGGAAGTGGCTGCTTGTGGGTCAACTTTTTGGCGTTATAGTTACTGTAGTTGTTGGCAGATTTACCTACATAAAAATGCCAACATCTTGTGGGGCCTGAGTAAGAGGCCGGTGGAGGTTTCACTGGGTCCTCAGTCACAACAGGCCCAATGCAACAAAGAAGAATGTCGCTGACCGCACCAAACACTAGAATCCAGGGAAAAGGCTTCCCTGGGTGAATGATAGGTGCTCTCCACTCACAAACTCGGAGTCCGACCTGGCAACAAATTCAAAAATCAATATATGAGAATTAGTCTAATATAGGAACTTAAAAACATTATAATATATTCTAATATATGAAAAACATTATATATATTCTAATAATGAAAACCATTATATATATATTCTAATAATAAAAAAAAAAAAAAAACATTATATATAGACTAATATAGAATATATATGAAAAAACATTATACAATGAAAAACATTATATATTCTAATATTATATACTACATATTATATAATATGTAGTATATAATATATTATATACTGTTTTTCTATATGTAGTATATAATATATTATAATATATTATATACTACAGTCTAATATGTAGTATATAATATATTATATATAATATTAGAATATATAATGTTTTTCATTGTATAATGTTTTTTCATATATATTCTATATTAGACTATATATAATGTTTTTTTTTATTCTATATTCTATATAATATTCTAATATATAATATATTATATTATATTATAATATATTATATAGGGGCTATCGATCTAAGAAAGTAGAGTCTAAAATCATAATTCCAAATCCCTTCTCAAGGCAGAAGAACTAATTTCAAAACATATGCAACAATACTATTTTCAAAATAATATAAAACAATAGAATTTTACTAATGAAAAGTAAAATCAGTCACTGGATAAGAGTGAAGTCGGTCTACTGACACTATCCTCATCCAAGTGGGCCCTAAGAAGTGGAGGTTGCACTGGATCCTTAGTTACAACAGGCCCAGTGCAACAATAGAACCAAACCCCTAGGACAACGATGACCACACAGAGAAGAAAGCCACTAACTTCACAAAACACCATAATCTAGGGAAAAGGCTTCCCTAGGTGGATGTCCTGGTGCTCTCCACTCACAAACTCGGAGTCCAACCTAGCAACAAATTCAAAAATCAATATATGAGAATTATTCTAATATAGGAACTTAAAAACATTATAATATATTCTAATATATGAAAAACATTATATATATTCTAATAATGAAAACCATTATATATATTCTAATAATGAAAAACATTATATATAGTCTAATATATGAAAAACATTATATATATATATATATATATATATATATATATATATATATATATATATATATATATATCCAACCTAGCAACAAATTCAAAAATCAATATATGAGAATTATTCTAATATAGGAACTTAAAAACATTATAATATATTCTAATATATGAAAAACATTATATATATTCTAATAATGAAAAACATTATATATAGTCTAATATATGAAAAACATTATATATATATATATATATATATATATATATATATATATATATATATATATATATATATATATATTATATATATATATAATATATAATATTATAATATTATATAGGAGCTATCTAAGAAAGTAGAGTCTAAAATCCTAATTCCAAATACCTTCTCAAGACAGAAGAACTAATCTCAAAACATATGCAACAATATTATTTTCAAAATAATCTAAAACAATAGAATTTTGCTAATGAAAAGTAAAATCAGTCACTACTGGATAAGGGTGAAGTCGGTCCACTGACACTATCCTCATCCAGTGGGGAATGAGCAAGAGGTGGAGGTTGCACTAGGTTTTCAGTCACAACAAGCCCAGTGCAACAACAGAACCAAACCCTAGGATAGGGCCCTTGCATATTATAGCTCTACTCTCTTCAATTGAGGAAGCGTTTCTAGAGTGTCCACATGTCATGACTAATTACGAAAAAATAGGTGGAAAGGGTTTAACTTAAGAGTTTCACGAAACCCATCTTTCTTAACTTAACCTAGAAAACATAGGTTTGAGCTAATTTTTCTCACGGTCTCCTCTAGCTCTCTCATCTCTACGGTGGTATGTTTTTCTCTTATCACAAACTCTTTTCGAGCTCAATTGAGGTTGTCCACGTCAAGAAAACTGCAAACAATTTTTACAAAACCCTTATATCATAAAATCTCATCTCACTTATGAACCAATTTTGATCGGTGTCTACTTTTCCTTTGTAATGGCAAAGCAACAACTCTCTTCCATAGTTCCAATACCAAATAACCAAAAATTAAATAAATAAATAAAACCCCCACTAAAGCCCTACATACAAGAGCTGAAAAACAAGAGCACAACCGGCCTCTTTTGAGCCAATACTAAATCAAGAGACCTCAAAGATTTCACCATGAATAAAACTCTTAAAACAAAACCCTTTTGATGTCACCATTAAAACCTTAATCGCTCCTTCTCTCAATCAATTTCACTTTGTCATCATCTTTGTTCACCTATTAAATAGAGTTTGTCGGGTTGGTAACTGACAACATTGCAATTCTAGAGTTCCTTTGGGATTTGGGGTAATCTTATTCGCTGCAAATTCTGATTAATTAATTTACAGTCTCTCCGCCGCCAACTCTCAAAGTTTTTATTGGCTTATCATCTTTGAAAAACTTGGGCCATTCTTATTGACCAACAAAGAAGTAGAGAATATTGTTTTTTCGTACTTGGTTCGGAAATGATATAATGCCTTTGCACTATTGTTTTTTCAAATAATAGTGCTTCACTGGCATATCTAAGCAAGTGAAGACATGACCAATGGTCGTGAAAGGAGACCCAATAATTAGTTGCACAAAGCCTAAAGGTGGCGCAATATAATTTATACAATAAACTCGGTGTATATATATGGTTTTGGACTTTTGGGTATGTTTCATTGCTATGGTAATCTTTTTGGGTATTATACTGTATGGATATTGGTTACTTTGAGAATTTTTATGGTTTGTGGTATTGATTAATTGCAGCATATTCAGAGCATATGGGTCTTTGGTAGTAAGGTCATTCCAAGTAACTTGCACCACTAAGACTAGAAAGACCACCATCACTATAACTACACTGTTAGACCTACAATGAATTCGTACAAGTCCCTGAAATGTGTAGGTTGTCGGAGTTAAGGTAAGGAAGATATCAATATTGATTTGGGCGGCTCGGCAGGTTTAGAACAATAGGATTTCTATCTGTCTCAAATGTAATAGATGTTAATCTTGAAGATGATATATATGATCTGAAATATAATGTCTAGTGAAGAGTAGGAGATGCTCAGATCGAACCAAATATTAAGCCAACTATACAAAGGTGACTAACAATTTTGTCAAGGCATGTGTCTTCTTTGTTTTATGGTCCAATGTCCAGAAGTATTCTCACTATTCAAGAACTATCAGATGATAATGCAGAAGTATTGGGGGCAGATAAAGCTATGGTAGCATGAGATTCAATAGAGTAGTGCAAGTCCTCAATATAAAAAGGGAGAAACTCTCACAGGAAATAGGCATGCTATTCCATGAAATTTAGGATCTGATAGAGGTGATAGAGGAGATGGATAATATAAGGTTGTTAAGAGGAGCTTACTGTTGCAACCCATTTCACAATTTTTTTTATTTTTATAATTCTCGACTACTTGGTTAGATGCTGAAAGCGAACAATACACCTAATCTGACTTCATCAGCTGAACCCATTTAGGTTGCCTACGTACCCCCTTATCGAGGGATCAAGCTGCACCGTAGTTCTCTCCTCTCTCCACTCTTTTCTATCTCACTCTTGGATTCTCCTCCTCTCTAGAAGTCATCTCCTCTAGTTGTCTCCCTATTCTCCTCTCGTTGTCTCCTCATTCTGGCTCCTCTTATCTAGGTTTTTCCTCCTCTTTCTCCTCCTCCCTGGATGTCGTCACCCTACTCTTCTTCTCAAGATCTCTCCTCCTATTCCTCCTCCTCTCGGCTGTCGCTCTCCTTTTCAGCGTCTCCTCTCTAACCGTCGTCTCCTTTGGCGCCCGTTCCTATGGCCGTCGTCTCCTCCCTTCTCTGCTCTAGATATCTCCTCCTCTCTTCCTCCTCATCTCGGGACATTATCTCCCTACTCCTCCTCTCTGGCCGTCGTATTCTCCCTTCTCTGCTATAGATATCTCCTCCTCTCTTCCTCCTCATCTCGGGACATCATCTCACTACTCCTCCTCCACTCTGGCCGTCTTATCCTCTGGCCGTCGTCTCCTCTGACCTTCGTCTTTTTCCTTCTCTGCTATAGATATCTCCTCCTCTCTTCTTTCTCATCTCGGGACATCATCTCCCTACTCCTCCTCCCCCTCTCGCTATCGCTCCCTTCTCCTCTTCTCTAGATCTCCCTCCTATTCCTCATCCCTCTTGCTATCGTCTCATCTAGGCTGTTGCCTCCTTTGGTCGGCGTCTCCTCGACCGTCGTCTCCTTTGGCCGCCATTCCTATGGCCGTCGTCTCCTCCCTTCTCTGCTCTAGATACCTCCTCCTCTCTTCCTCCTTATCTCGAGACATCATCTCCCCCTCCTCCTCTCGCCGTCAGTATCCTCGGCGCCGCCTCCTCGGCCGTCGTCTTCTCCCTTCTCCGCTATAGATATCTCCTCCTCTCTTCCTCCTTATCTCGAGACATCATCTCCTACTCCTCCCTCCGCGTCGTCGTATCCTTGGGCCGTCGTCTCCTTTTGGCCGTCGTCTTCTAGCGCCGTCGTCTTCTCCCTTCTCTGCTATAGATATCTCCTCCTCTCTTCTTCCTTATCTCGAGACATCATCTCCCTACTCCTCTCTGGCCGTCGTATCCTCGGGCCGTCGTCTCCTTTGGCCGTCGTCTCCTCGGCCGTCGTCTTCTCCCTTTCTCTGCTATAGATATCTCTTCCTCTCTTTCCTCCTTATCTCGAGACATCATCTCTCCTACTCCTCCTCTCTAGCCGTAGTATCCTCGGCCGCCGTCTCCTTTGGCTGCCATCGTCTCCTCGGCCGTCGTCTTCTCCCTTCTCTGCTAGAGATATCTCCTCCTCTCTTCCTCCTTATCTCGAGACATCATCTCCCTACTCCTCCTCTCTGGCCGTTGTATCCTCGGGCCGTCGTCTCCTTTGGCCGTCGTCTCCTCTGGCCGTCGTCTTCTCCCTTCTCTACTATAGATATCTCCTCCTCTCTTCTTCCTCGCCTCGGGACATCATCTCACTTCTCCTCCTCCTCCTCTCCGGCCGTCATCTCCTGCTCCTCTCTAGATCTTCCCTCCTTCTTCCTCCTCTCTCTCTCGGGCCGTCTCCTCCATACTCCCCTTCTCTAGATCTCCCCTCATCTTCCTCCTCCTCTCCGGTGGACGTCTCTCTTCTCTTCTCTAGATCTCCCTCCTCTTTCTCCTCTCCTCGGGCTGACGTCTCCATACCCCCTTCTCTAGATTTCCCTCCTCTTCCTCCTCTCTCGGCCGACGCCTCCATACTCCCGCTTCTCTAGATTTTTCCCTCCTCTTCCTCCTCTCGGCCGGACGTCTCCATACTCCCCTTCTCTAGATTTCCCCTCCTCTTCCGCCTCCTCTCTGGCCGACGTCTCCTCTGGCCGTCGTCTCCACCTACTCTGGTTGTCTTCTCCCTCCTCCTCCCCTGAACCTTTCTCTTTTTCTCTCTCTGGTGCCTCTTTCCTCCATCTCTTCTTTTCTCCTTCCCTTCACTTTTTCTCTCTTCTCAAGTCCTCCTCTCCTCACTTTTATATCTCCTCTTTAGGTTTACCTCATGGGGCCTAGTAGGGTCTTGGGCCTATTCTCTGGGCCCAATACCTACAAAGGCCCATCTTATGAAAATGGCTATTACACTTACCTTAAAGCTTATGTAAACTCTGTATGATTTTTTTCAATGTAATTAAACAAACATGTCTGTGACGTAATTTTAACTCACTCAACATTTGAATTTGTTTTCTCATCCTATAACTTTTCGATATGAACAAAGTCTTATGAAGCTTGGATTAAGATCATAAATGAAAACGGGCTTTAAGTTAGAGTTTTTTTTTTTTTTTTTTATCTACAAACTCGCGAATTCTTATTTACAAATATGAAATGGATTATTACATGTATTTAACATTGGTTGTTTAACTATTTTCAATTTAATTGTTTAACTCTTCTCATATATGCTATGCAATATTACAATTAATTTATCACAAAATATTACGACTTTAAACTTTAATATGAAAAGCTCTAAAATAAGGTAATTAAGTTTAGAAGTTTTCTCAGGATTAAATTAACTCAACAAATCGGGTCTACTCATGAGTTACTCGGGCTAACATATGAGAACTTAACACAACCCATTTATTTGACGGGTTTGGCGACCCAAACCTGCTAATTTTGTACGTGTCGAATTCGTGTCCGGTTCTCGGGTTATGTACACTAATCTCAAAGAGTAATTAATGGGAAATCATAAATGAGATGCAAATGAAAAATATAATCATAAATTGAATGCAAATGCACTGCTCTAACCTTAAAGAATAATTAATGGGAAATTGGAAATTGGATGTTAATGCATTGAACTAATCTCAAATAATAATTAACGGGAAATCGGGAACTAGATGCAAACGCATTGAATTAACTTCAAAGAGTTCTGTACTCTCGACTGGTGATAAGAAAGAGTCGGGCGGGTTAAATAATTAAAGAGTCCTGTCTTTGAGTTAAATAATTAATTGAAAATCAAAAACTGGATGCAAATGCATTGAACTAACCTCAAAGAATAATTAATGAAAAATCGGAAACTGGATGCAACTGTATTGAACTAACCTCAAAGAATAATTAATGCGAAATCAGAAACTAGACGCAAATGCATTGAACTAACCTCAATGAATAATTAACGAAAAATCAAAAATTTAATTCAAATGTATTGAACTAACCTCAAAGAATAATTAATGGAAAATCAGAAACTTGGAAGCAAATGCATACAACTAACCTCAAAGAATAATTAACATAAAATAAGAAACTAGACGCAAATCCATTTAACTAACCTCAATGAATAATTAACAGGATAGTGGAAACCGGATGCAAATGTTTTTAAATAACCTCAACGAATAATTAAATAGAAACTTGAAACTTGATGCAACTGTATTGAACCAACTTCAAAGAATAATTAACGGGAAATTTTAAAATTAAATAAATAAATAAAATATAAAACAAAAACAAAACAAAAACAAAAAATTGGATGCAATTGCATTGAACTAACCTAAAAGAATAATTAATGGAAAATCAGAAACTGGATGCAAATACATTGAACTAACCTCAAAAAATAATTAACGGGAAATCAAGAACTGGATGCAAATGTATTGAACTAACCTCAAAGAATAATTAACGGAAAATAAAAAAAAGTTGATGCAAATGCATTGAGCTAACCTCAACGAATAATTAAAAGGAAATCAGAAATTGGATGCAATGCAAATGCGATGAACTAACTTTAAAGAATAATTAACGAGAAATCAAAAATTGGATGCAAATGCATTGAACTAAACTAAAATGATTAATTAACGGGATAATGGAAACTGGATTCAACTGTATTGAACTTGTTCTATTCCGCCCCACAAATGTGACCCAATAAAATCCCAATTCAATACAAACTCACACTCAAAGCCCATGCTCAGAGCTTATCTACAAAAAAGTCCATGCTCAGAGCCCATGCTCAAAGCTTATCTACAAAAAAGCCCACGCTCAAAGCCTTATCTACCAAAAAACCCACGCTCAGAGCTTATCTACAAAAAAGCCCACGCTCAGAGCCCATGCTCAAAGCTTATCTACACTAAAGCCCACACTCAAAGCACATGTTCAAAGCCTATGCTCAAACCTACATACCTACACATAAAATCAATATCAATTGTGCACATGTTTTGTGAGTCAAACAACTTCCACAACTTCATCCACATTCAAGATTCACTTCCATCAACTTCATATCGTGTGATAGTTCTTCCACCAGTTCTCCAACTTCATCCCACGATTAGACAGTTCTCCCGCCAGTTCTCCAACTTCATCCCACGATTAGACAGTTCTCCCGCCAGTTCTCCAACTTCATTCCACGATTAGACAGTTCTCCCGCCAGTTCTCTAACTTCATCCCACGATTGGACAGTTCTCCCGCTAGTTCTCCAACTTCATCCCACGATTGGAATATTGGAGAACGAGGAAGTAATTATCACCAATCCTACCTATAAAACCCAACCTTCGTCATTATCCCAGAACTACGCCATCAAGACTTGATCCCAAGCAATATATTTGGGTACGTAGGCAACTTCACACTGAAGTCCAGTCTCATCTTTCCCCAACAACCATCTCCTTCACCATCTCCAAAAACATTACTTCTGACCCTTAACTGGTGTGTTTTGGCAAATCTTGCTAAAACATATTTGGCGTCGTCTGTGCTCCTACCCTCAACCACAAAACAAAAGTTACGTCAATGGCTTCTCGAAAAACAAACAATGGTGAAAGTATCCCTTTTACCGCACAAGTTCAGCACTCCCCTTCTACTGGGAATTCGCTTTCCAAGTCCGATGGTCCTCGGCCATCTGCGACTGAGAGAGTGGGTATCCATGTATCCGATCCATCAACTCAGGTCGACCGTCGTCTCCGACAATTGGAGAGCAAGAATAAAAATCTGAAGAAACAGTTACGTCAACTTCTCGAAGATGATTCAAGGTCCATGGCAAAAAGTATTTGGGATCGTTTGAACACTGAAGCATCTTTGTCAAAGACTCCAAGTACAAACTCCCGCACCAAGAGAAACCGTGTGAGTCGCTTACGAAAGGCTTCACACAAACATAATGTGCAACGCCGAAGCCAACACTTTCCAGTGTAATCGTAAGCGAATCCACAAACTCCTCTGCCGACCTTAATGCCGACCACCCTATAAGGGATCACCAACTCACAAAAGATCTCATGATGAAAATAGGTTTAGCCGATTTGAACCGTACTAAGGGAGACCGGCAAAATATCCATATAGGTCGACAAGATAGACTACCCAACCAATGAAGTTCCTACCCTAAGCTCTAGGAGGGGTAGGCAAGCCACTACAAGTCCTCGTCGCAATAGCAGTATGCGCCGATCTCAACAATAGCATTATTCACCAAGTAGTTCCAGTTCACAACCTAATTGCTCAAATTGTAGTCCTAATCCAAGAGCTCATTGTCGGCCGAAGTATGTTGACAATGGTAGCGATGGAGATGGAGACTCACTTGTAACAGGTCAAGAAAATGGTTGTGACAGTCCAGCACTCCATCCGCATTCTCCCAATGTTCACCATAAAAGACGAAGGAACCGATCTCCACTACTGGCTCGGTCACCTTCACCTGCATGGACGGGTCAACGATAACTCACTCCACCTCCTCTGAAGAAATCTTGGCCAAAACGTCCACAGTTCGGTCATGACCATCATCGAGAAAATGTTCCATTTTTGAACGATGTCTCCATGAGATGATACTAAAGACTGTTAATGATAAGGACTCAAGAGAAAACAAAATTCGAAATCTCGCTATAGAGAATGGTATTGATTCTCCCTTCTCTCTCCGAATCCAAACAACCGTTCATCACAAGGACTTCAAGCAGCCAGAATTCGAAAAGTATGATGAGATTGATGGAGATCTTTTGATGCATCTTGTTAATTACATAACCAAAATGATTTTATGGACTTTTGATGATGCTCTTCTTTACAAGTTATTCCCGTCCACACTCATTGGAATTGAGTCAATGAGATGGTTTAACATGCTTCTAGAAAGATCTATCCACAATTTTATTGATCTTGCTTACAAGTTTGCCGAGCATTTTCATCACAATTGGAAAGAACCGAAAAATATTGTTTCTCTATTCAATATTAAACAACAAAAGGATGAAAAGCTCAGTAAGTTTGTTGTGAGATTTCGGAAAGCGGCTGTTGAAATTCCAGATGCATTTGATATTCTTGTCATTTATGTTTTCAAGAAAGGCATTAATTATGATAGGGACGGCGTTTACAACTCTATAGTAAAAGATGTCCCAACAACTCGATTATGAACTTTTTGCTCGAACTTAACAGTTTATTCAAGTTGAAGATGATGCATCGGCACGGGTTCACAGAGATAGGGATCGAATAAGCAAGCCGCGGGAACAAAGTCAAAAACTGAAGTTTCAACAAATAACCGATCAAAAGTCCAAGAGTGATAGTAGTCCACAACAATGGAACGGCAAAGAACAAAAGAAACTTCCCGAGTTAAAGCTTAATTACCACCCTCAACGAGAAGTATGTTGTTATCTATGAAAAGATTAAGGGAAAGAATATCTTATCTCCACCTTTTCCTCTCTCTGAAAATACCAAGGCTACACGTGACAAATCACTGTGGTGCAAATTTCACGATGATTTTGGTCATGAAACTGAACAATGCCAATCTCTAAGGGTAGAATCCAAGGTTTGATCGAGAAGGGTATGCTCCAGGATTACTTGCTGGGTAAAATGAAACAATGTAATCAAAGTTGGTCATGCCAGAGTTGATTCAATGTCTAACACCCAGCGCAAGAATTTCAATCACTCCAAGATCATTGATCTCAGCCACCACTATGTTTATAGTGGATACGATTTTCTCCACGGTATGGGTACTAGACGTATGAGGAAGGACCTCTCTGTTGGACTGACAATGATCTGATAGGAGTGCACCATCCTCATTATGATATTGTAATCTCCCCGAGAAAATGATAGTTCCTAATCCAAATCCTATCATTGGCTTCGATGAGACAGCAGCAAAATCAATTGGTAGATGCTCTCTTCCGGTGACATTAATGAACAAGGAAGTTACAATTGATTTTCTTCTCATGGATTGTAACTCCTCCTACAATGTTATTCTGGGAAGAGATTGGATCCATTCAATGGGAGCTGTCGTTTCTACTTTCCATCAGGCTATCAAGTTCTGGTGTGTTGGTATGGTATGTAAAGTTCGAAGTGATAGATAGCAGCTTTGAAGTGCCATGAGTCTGTACTCAAAGATTATAAAGATTCGGAAGTCAAAGGCAACACCATCCTAAATATCGATGGGGTAAAATAGTAATTACAGAATTCCATTGGTCAGGTAAACGCTATGGAGAAGCATTTAGGTGGCCCCCTGACAATCGACAGGCTCCTCAAAGTACAGATTGGGAACAAGGAAGAAGAAACCACTTTTATTTCTGCAGAAATTTCCAAGAAGGAACAGGATGAACTCATTGAGCTTTTGAAGAAAAATTGCACAGTGTTTGCGTAGACGGTTGAACAAATGTCTGGAATTGATCCTTCACTTGTATGTCATAGGCTAGATATCGACAAAACACAAAAGCCAGTGCATCAGAAGCCTCGCCGAATGGCTCCCGATCAAAAGCTCAAAGTGAAAGAAGAGATCGACAAACTTCTAAGTGTTAATTTTATTAGGCATGTACTATATCCGAAATGGATATCCGATGTAGTAGCAGTCCCTAAGAAAAATGGGAAACTTAGAATATGTGTTGATTTTACTGATGTTAATAAAAAATGTCATGTTCACCCGTATCCTTTACCTCGTATTTCTGAAATGGTTGATGCCACTTCAGGGTTTAAACGAATTTCTTTTATAGATGCCTCAATGGGATTTTATCAAATTGCATTAGCCGAAGATGAACAAGAACTTACAACTTTCATAACATACCAAGGCTTATTTTGCTATAAGGTAATGCCTTTTGGTCTAAAAAATGCACCGGCAACATATCAGAAATTCATAAATACATCATTTTCAGACTTCTTAGGCAAGTTTATGGAATCTTATATTGACAATATGGTCATCAAGTCGCATGAAGAGTCTTCACACCTTCATCACTTACAAAAATTCTTTGATCGCCTGGTGCATATTCGAATGCATCTAAATCCATCAAAATGTGCATTTGGATTAGCATCGGGTAAATTTCTTTGATATCTTATGACCAAATGAGGCATTGAAGCTAATCCTAATCAAATCCATGCTATTACCAAAATGCCCTCGCCAAAAACCAAGAAGCAAATCCAACAACTTACGGGTAGGATAGCCACTTTGGGTAGATTTATCTCAAAATATTTAGATCGGCTCCACCCCTTTTTTCAAGCCATTAAGGGATCCCCACAATGGACAGATGAGTGTGACGTAGCTTTTCAGAAAATGAAAGAATACCTAGTACAGCCGCCAATTCTTGCTAGTCCAACCACTAGACAAACAATTGCCATCTATTTGGCAGCATCAGAAATAGTTGTGAGTGTCGTCTTATTCATTGATGATGAAAATAAACAACCAATTTTCTTCATAAGTAAGACCCTTACAACTCCAGAAGCAAGGTATTCACAGATTGAGAAAATAGCTCTCTCACTTGTCTATAGTGCACGAAGATTGAAGTCTTATTTCCAAGGGCGTATCATTAATGTCTACACTGAATACCCCTTGAGAAAAGTTCTTCGAAATGTTTATTCGAGCCGATTAGCAGAATGGGAAACATATTTGAGTGCCTACGAAATTATCTACAAATCCCGATCATCTGAGAAAGGCCACGCAATGGCATCACTTATATCCGATTTTCCTGTCGATGACATACCGACCATGGAAGAGCAGTTTGAGGAACCTCCGCCAAATCCACAATAAGGATCGGCTTATCCATCCTCAAGTGTTGACCCTTCTTTATGGATTATACACACGGACGGTTCCAAGAACAAATCAGGTTCAGGCCTTGGTTGTGTTTTGATCCAACCTGATGGCGAAGAAATTGAAAAATATGTTTGCCTCGGATTTTGCGCATCAAATAATGAAGCTGAATATAAAGCGGTTCTTTATGCAATGCGAACAACACTTGACCTGGGGGCGACAAAGATCAAGTTATTCACTGCTCAAAGCTTGTTGCGAATCAATTTGGCGGATCTTTTGTTGCTCGAAATGATAGGATGGCTACATATGTCCAAAAAATACATGAGCTATCCATTCATTTCAAATCCATTGCAGTTCACCAGCGTTCTCAAACCAAACTATCTTTATCTTTTAAGTTTGATAAGTATTCCACCCCACAAGGTTCCTTTTATTTATAAGATTCTAAATAAAGAATAATAAACCAATAGGACTCTCTACTCTCTACTAAAGCCCAATATATCCAATACTTGGTTTCCTAGTTTGCCTCTTATTAGTGAAAACTGATTTCTACTGGTGTATATTCGATGATCCTTCTTATAAATATTTATCCGCTCTTATTTTGAACCAAATTCCAATCCTCTTATATATTACAACCCAACAATAATATAGCATTTGCCGACCCTATTCAACAATAAAAGCACAAGAAAATATGTTCTAGCATTTGAATTGCCGCTTGAAAGAATTGTCGCTCGAGTTGCCGGTCATTTGAATTGCCGCTCGAGTTGTCGATCGCAATCCCATAAATGCCGCTTGCATTGCCGATCCCATAATGCCGCTCGCATTGTCGCATTGCCGAGCCCATAATGCCGCTCGCAGCGCTTGCTTTGTCGATCCCATAGAACCCGCTCGCATCGGTTGCATTGCCAATCCTATGAATTGCAATTGCCGATTCTTTGAACTGCCGATGCCGCTCTTTTGAATTGCCGGTCGTTTTAATTGCCGATCCATAAGCCATATCGTCATTCTCAAATTAACCGTAGTTTATTGAAAAAGAAGACAGTTTATCAGCAAAAGTATGGAATGAATCAAAGAACTTATCATATTTGTCGTCCGCCACATAATAACTTACATATTTATTATGTTTATGAAATGAGCGGGCTATAACTTTTGAGCAAGGATCTTAGTTCATTAGCAACTAAGATAGTCGTCCTCCATATTCAATGTCGCTGGCCCGTTTTGAGGGATGTGCACTTGTATCCACCGCTACACACCCATCTAAACCAATGGGACATATCCTTGCCTCTCAAGAGCTTCAATTTGGTCAAGCTTTCCATCGTCCAGTTTCCTCACATCATGTAAGGTATGCTCAGCAACAAATTTCAAATGTTGTGGTTCTAAAGAATATAATACCAAACCCCCACCAGAGCAAATACTGCATGCACTTCAAATGGACACAAATGCATGTGGAATTCCACAAAATATGCCACGACATCAGTTGATGTAGCATAAGCAAATCAAGGTCTCAGATGCATGTCAAGTACATTAAAATTGATTACCCAATGCAAGGTATTGCAACCCAGGGTATTATAAGTTCATTACCACTTGATGCATGCCCAGTGTTCTGATCCACTTTCAATTTAAATACCTGTGGCTGGTGTGGCTTCTGCCTACCCAGAGCAAGAACTTAAGTTGTTTGGAAAGCAGCGGTCTTTGTCGGTGGAGGAAATTACTGGTATGGTAAATAAGAAGGGGTTCATCTGATGCTGAAGTTAGCTGTTTGAGATCTGATGCTACATAACCAAATTACTGTGATTAACTGAACACGGACTCAACGTCCATTTTTCCATTTTCAATTCTGAAATCATTTTTGTACAGGACTACAAGTACCATGTGATCAATTAGACTAACCCACCTCAATTTCCACTATCTATTTACTATTTTACCAATCAATATAACAGTTTACAAACCTACAAAAAAAAATAAATAAATAAAAAATAAAAAATACTTCTTTGCCACACAGGCTTTGCCCATGTAGCAAAGAGAAGGCGATATTCCGGCCCCACAAATGTGGCCCAATAAAATCCCAATTCAATACAAACTCACACTCAAAGTCCATGCTCAGAGCTTAAGCTTATCTAAAAAAAAAGTCCACGCTCAAAGCCCATGCTCATAGTTTATCTACCGAAAAACCCACGCTCAAATCCCATGCTCAGAGCTTATCTACCAAAAAGCCCACGCTCAGAGCCCATGCTCAGAGCTTATCTACACTAAAGCCCACACTCAGAGCACATGTTCAAAGCCTATGCTCAAAGCCCAAGAAATGGGCCTCAGCCCTCTCAATCAAATCCAATTATATGTAAACTCCTCCATCATGAATGTACCCATATAACCTCCCTATTATTTACACATTGCCAATTAACCTCTCTGTTTTGTAAATTATAAGCAATTTGAGGTCTAATTTTTATCCCCCAAAATTTTATGTTTCCCATTCTATCATTTTCATTAAATCAAGCCCTTAAATCAACTGGAGATCCTTACACTGAAGAAGAACTACCTTTTCCAATAAAGCAGATAAGTAGTGAAGATTCTTCATCCTTACACTAAAGAAGAACACCGATTTCATTGTGATAAAAAGTGGCTATATAGGTAACCATTTTATAGGTACAAAATTGAGTGGGGGAGAAGTTGAATCTATTTATTGCTTGTAGTGTATTTGTGGAAATGTCCATGAGGAATATAATTGCATGAACCACAATCATTTGTCTATACATTTCTCTATTCATCGTTTCTTTGATACCACATGTGTATAACATTGTGGTTTTTGGTTATATTGGTGAAGGAATCATAAAGATGTACAAACTAGCTACTTATACTCTTCTCATTAATTTCTTTTAGAGATAATGGTTGATGCCTTGATGGATGAAGGACATCGTGATTGGAAGAGGCCATTAGCCTATTACTGCCATATTCAATTTGTTCATTGGTGGATACGAATGAACTAGCCATTGGCACCATACCAACTTTAAAATCTAAACAAGCTAGACTTCTGATTTTCATGTTGAAATTTAAATTTACATAGTAGTTTGACATATAAAAATTTAATTTTACAGAGTAATTTGATATAAGAAAATTTGAATTTACATAGTAGTTTAATATAAGAAAATTGAAATTTACATATGAAAATTTAAGTTTGCATAGTAGATTTGTAAACAAAACAAACCTGATGAAAAAACGTATGGAAATATAGTTTTACATATTAGTTTTTGAAACTAAACGTGTCGGTAAAAACTTAGATAACCTATGAAATTTTATATTTGCATAGTTGTTTAAGCTATGCAAATTTGTATTTATATATAAAAAATTTAATTACACAGAAGATTAACTTATGAAAATTTTAATCCGTCATAAGATGTAGGAGCTCTTTTTGTTCAAGATGGATAATAACTATTGAAAAAATGAAAAGACTTTCAATTCCAAGAATGAACTAGCCATTGGCACCGTACCAACTTTAAAATATGAACAAGCTCGACTTCTGATTTTCATGTAGAAATTTAAATTTTACAGAGTAACTTTTGGGATTGAAAATTTCCCGACACCTGACATATTATATGTAAATGTATTTTTACATAGTCATATATATGTAAAACTATATTTATATAGTCATTGGAGCTATGAAAACTTAAATTTACATAGTAACTTTTGAGATTGAAAATTTTCCGACGACACCTCACAGAATATAAATTTAAATTTTTCTATGAAAAAAAATTTCATATGAAAATTTAAATTTAAATAGGTTAAGAAGACTGTGTAATTTTATATTGTCATATGTAAATACAAATTTACATAAGAAGACGTCAGCCGGTTTGTCTTTAACCCAAAATTATAAGTAAAGATTGATGACGTCAGCCCGGTTTTCACAGGGGTATTTTGGTCTGTTTTGGTTTTGATGTTATGTTTTAAATAATAAGGAGGTTTTATGCATTTGTTCACTTCCGAGGGTTTTTTGTGCAACCATTTAAGTACTAGGGAGATTAAACCCGTTGTCTGCAAAATCTACATACCTACACGTAAAATCAATATCAATTTCGCACATATTTTGCAAGTCAAACAACTTCCACAACTTCGTCCACAACTTCGTCCACATTCAAGATTCACTTCCATCAACTTCATATCGTGTGACAGTTCTTCCGCCAGTTCTCCAACTTTATCCCACGATTAGACAGTTCTCCCGCCAGTTCTCCAACTTCATCCCACGATTAGACAGTTCTTCTGTTAGTTCTCCAACTTCATCCCACGATTGGACAATTTTCCTTCCAGTTCTCCAACTTCATCCCACGATTTGACAGTTCTCCCGCCAGTTCTCTAACTTCAATTCATCCCACGATTGGAATATTGGAGAACGATGAAGTAACTATCATCAATCCTACCTATAAAACCCAACCTTTGTCATTTTTCTAGAACTACACCATCGAGACTTGATCCTAAGCAATATATTTGGGTACGTAGGCAACTTCACACTAAAATCCAGTCTCATCTTTCCCCAACAACCATCTCCTTCACCATCTCCAAAAACATTACTTCTGACCCTCAACTGGTGTGTTTTGACAAATCTTGCTGAAACAAAACTAACCTAAAAAAATAATTAACGGAAAATCAAAAACTGGATGCAAATGGATTGAACTAACCTCAAAAGTGTAATTAACGGAAAATCGAAAACTGGATGCAACTGCATTAATTGAACTAAGCTAAAAAAAAATAACATAAAATTAGAAATTGGATGTAAATGTATTGAACTAACCTTAAAAGAATAATTAATGGGAACTCAGAAACAAGATGTAAATGCATTGAACTAACATCAAAGAATAATTAACCGTAAATCAGAAATCAGATGCAAATGCATAAATTTAATCTCAAAGAATAATTGATGGGAAATTGAAACTGGCCTGGAAGCAAATGCATTGACCTAACCTCAAAGAATAATTAATGGGAAATCAGAAACAGGATGTGAATGCATTGAACTAACATCAAAGAATAATTAACCGTAAATCGGAAACCAGATGCAAATGCATGAATTTAATCTCAAAGAATAATTGATGGGAAATTGGAAACTGGCCTGGAAGCAAATGCATTGAACTAACCTCAAAAAAACTGGATGCAACTATATTGAACTAACCTCAAAGAATAATTAAAGATAAATCAGATACTAGATGCAAATGTATTGAACTAATCTCAAAGAGTAATTAATGGGAAATATAAAACTTGATGCAAATGTATTGAACTAACCTCAAAGAATTATTAACTATAAATCAAAAACTTTATGTAAATGCATTGAAATAACCTCAAAGAATAATCATCGGGAAATCGTAAATTGGGTGTAAGTTTGTAATTAAAATGGTGTTTATCATATCCTTTCCGTACGATTGGGAATGTCTTGCATGCTATTCAAGTAGCTTCAGTATGATCTTTGCCTCACTGGGCAATTGGGCATTCTCATAAAACTTCAATCAAACTTTTATTATTAATTAACCAATAACAACAAAAAGTCAAAGGGTTTTATCGACGGTGGGTTCTTTAGAAATTTAGATGTGGTCACTATATAATATTCATATCATATCTCATAGGATAGGTTTGCATAGTTGCAAATAATTTTTAGAATAATTTCATATAACGGACACCCATTCGTAGGACTAGTTCGAAGGCTAGTGGAAACTTATGTCATTCATATACCTGTTGTCCAAATTAACACAACCTTGAGGTTCCACTCTCCTATTGTAAGTTTAGGTGATTTTGGTCCTCAAAGGCTCAAACAAGGACCCATAATTCATGCTTGTTTGGTTTTGGTTTTGGTTTTAGTTTCGGTTTTAAGTTCTCACTAGTCACTACCATTAAAGAAAATTTCCCCATGCATTTTAGAAAGTTAAGTCAACAAAATGTAGGCATTTTCAGGTTAGTACTATTGAATTGTAGATTCATGCTTTGCTTCAACTTGCAGAGGTAGCTCTTGAAAGAATTTATACACAGATAGTTTTCAGATATTATGTAAATCCATTTGGAGAAAACATTCAAAATATCCTTTTTAATCACACTAATTTTGAACTCCTACTTCAATGTAAAGTAATTAGTGTTGTGACCTATTCCCTTCTCCTCCTCTCCTATTCTATTTATAATCTCTCATCTCTCTTTTAGGCCATCCACGTGTCCCTCCATCTCTCGGTCCATTGATTGCCGCGTGGAGGGTTCCCGTATGACCCTAGGGTTTTTTCCGTGCTCCTGCTGGGCACGTGTCCTGATGGTACAATTCCAGGTCAGCTATCCCTTCCCGTCGCGGCTCTACACTGTTAGTCCTCGGTTCTCAGCCTTCATACTTGACTCCTATGTCCGCAGCCCTAATAGAATGCCCTTCACCCCACTGCATGTCCTCTTTCTGGATCCATCACCCGCCGGACCATCGGCCATCATAAATTGGGTCGCTACAATGCCCCCTCTCGAGTCCGCAAACCTCCTGAATGTTCGTGGGCTCGAGAACTCAATTTTGCCGCTTTTTCCTTTGGCTTCGTTTCACGTTTTTTCTTATCATTGGCACACGGTTTGCTTGGTTGGATCGCCTCGTTTCCTGCTCCTCCCGCGTCACGCATCCTCCGGTTCACCTAACGGCTCCTTGGTTTTCGATCCCCTTCTTTTACCCCTTTTACCCCCCTTCACACTTCAACTTCCACTCGCTTCCTCTCCTCCTCCTCATTTATTCCTCACTCTTCTTCTTCTTTCTCACCAGATGCCATTTTTAAACTCCCTACTTCTCTTTCCTACACTATTCTCTCTCCTCTTTACATTCAACCCTTTTCCCTTTCTAGTTTTCTTCTCACTCTTCCTCTCTATATACTTTGTTTGCTCAAGTGTTTGCTCTTTTTTGTTGGATTGACGATCGGGTTGGTAATCTTTTCCTCTTCTCTTTTGCATTTCTTTTCGCGGAATCGTTTCATCTTCCTTAGCTCTCTCCCATGTCGGATTCCCAATCGGAGGATCCGACTTCCTTCCGGTCATATCTTGGAGGAGTCTTCCTCCGTCCGATCCCATCAGCCCCTCCACCATCGGGCGGCCTTTCAAACTTCCACCGCCTCCCCACGCCCCGCCGACCTAACCTCGAAGCAATTAGGGTTGGCTATGGTATACCAGACGACATCCTCCTTGAGCACGTTCGACGCGGACTCGCTTCCCCTATTTGGTCCCCCCAAACCTGGATGCCTCGCGGGCCACGGTTGGTCAAATTGTCTCGGCTTTGCGACTACCGTTCGTTTCTACTAGATGTCGGCATGTAACCACTTCAACATTCCCCCCTGCCAGGGTATAGGCAATTTTTGGCGTATCATGTATGCCGCCAACCATTACAACCTCCACCATGAGCCCCAAATAGTCCTCCGCGACATAATTTCTCACTACTATATACGCAAAAGCACCAAAGACGTGAGCGTTGGATATCACTCCTTCTATGTCCGTCCCGGTAAACAGTCCTTCGTCCTCAAACTCACCTCCTCGGACAAAACTTGGCACCATTACCCCATGTACGTCTCCGGTAATTTCTTGTCTACGGATGTTCCATCTGAAGTGACTCTCAACCATCTCACTTTCCTACCTCGCGGTAAGTTCGATTTACTACATCTCTTTCTTATATCGATTATGCGGCGGACTCACTCTTTATCTTTATTTCTCTATTGCGCAGGCTGGAAGTCCGACTCGAAATCCCGCTTTTACACCGGTGTGAAGTCCGCGGTCTTTGAACAAATCCGCAACCTGGGCTCTTCTCAAGCTGAAGTTCTCGGCATAGATCCCTCCCACGGAACCCCCTTGTTGACTGACCCCGCTCTGCATATTTTGGGTAAATACTCTGCTCCATTCTATTGTCCACCGCCCCCTAAAGAACGAAAGCCTCAGCCTTCACCTCCTCCACCATCCGTGTCCCATCCTCCCAAAAGTAAGCCTCATAGTCGCGACTTCACTCGTAAAACCACCAAGTCTCAGGCCAAGGCTCGGGCTCTAACGGAGATAGTCAGAAAATCCACTGCCCACCTTCCTTCTCCGTCCTACCGCTATACACCCCCTTCCTTCCACTCCGTGCCGACCGGAAGATCAATATATTCCTCCAACTTCCCTCCCGCCGACTCCCGCCTTCCCCATGGACATATCCAAGATTAAGCTATTCGAAGTTGATTTCGATGATGAAGTAAATGGAAGTCCCCAATCCCCGTCCCGGCCTGGCCCCCCCACGTCCGCAGATCTCTCGTCTGAAGAGCCTCCACATAAGCGCAGCAGATCATCTCCTACCACAAGACTTTCCGCGGCTCCTCACCCCTCTCCACAGCTGCGGCAAAGACTCGCAAGGAAACCGCCGATCTCCCCGGTCCGTGGCTCGAAACTTTCCGCCCCCCCACCTTCGCGCGAACCGTTAACAATGTGGAGGATTCTGCTCTAGAAAACCCTGCTGTGGCCTCAGCCATGTTCTACGACTTCCATCTCCCCCACGACCTAGCTTATGTAGATACTGGGTCCTTTGAATAGCATCGCACCTCCCTATATGCCGGCTGGGAGAAGGTATGTCCCTCTCTCCACACCTTCCACTCTCTATTTTGCCCTTTATTCTTACTGCTTTTCCGTTGCTAGGTGAGCTTGGACATGGCCTACATGATCTGCGGCCTCTTCTCTTCCCTGGGTACTGTGGAATCTTTAGAGAAGGAGGTCGGCGGTCCTAATGGACTAAGGGCCACATGTGCATGCCTTCAAGCTGATCTGTCAGCCGCGGACATGGCCAAACTTCAAGCTGAAGATGAACTAAGGACTGCCGAAGCTTCCCACCAGGCTTTCATGGACGGAGTGAATGACCGCTTAAGCAAGCAGCGGGAAGCCCTTGTCCTCCAACACACTGAGAATACTGCCACTCTCCTTCTGCAACACACTCAAGACATGGAGCAGATGCGGATAAGCTTCAAAGCTCAAGCCGACAAGCGTGTGGCCAAAGTTTCACGGCGAACATGCACGCGTTTAATCAAAAAGAAGGCCGACTCCTCCCGAAAAACCTCCCTCCCATGTCAAAGATCCGGATCATCACGGTCCCCATTGCCACACGGCATTGTTTCGGGAATCGATTGATGTTGCCCCTCTCGACCGCCAAGACCCCTATTTGTGAAGAATAATTTGTGAGGCCACCTCCTCGCCCCCGCCTCGAAAGTGCTCTCGACCATGCACCTCTTTTTGAAGACTTGTTTGCGAACTTTGATTAGCCCCCATGTTGGCTATATGTCATTTTACTAGTTGTCTTGTAACTAACTTTTCCGACTAAGTGTGTCATTGATATTATTTTTTCTTTCCTTTTTTTTACTTGTGTGTTGGTTTGATTAGGAACTGTTTCACTCCTCCCCATTATATGTATGGTCTCTTGGCTTTAGTTACTGTTTTGCCTGACATGCTGCTATTCATCCCTTTCGCCTCTCTCTCTCCTCCCTTTGTCTACCCAGGGACTTCTCTCTTCTTGCCCCCATGTGTGACCCATCTTCTTACTCGTGAATATCTCATTTCACTTCGCAGTCACTCATAGACTTCGAGTTCCATCGGGGCAACTCAACCTGCCGTGGACACTATCTAGGTAGTTTGTCTGCGGAGGGCTCATCTCCACCGCGGTCTCTCTTTTTGAGTGGTTTCGCCATCCATTGGGCTTCTCTTTGCCCCCTGGTCGCGGTATGCCTTTCTTTAATGGATGGCTCTCCGGATCTGCAACTCTAATTTGAGGTGGACCTCTCATCCTTGGGCATCTTTTTCTCAAACCGTGTGTTTGCGCCTCGACATTACATTTATGCATAAGGGCAAAATTTACTCCTCAAAAGTGTCATTGTATTATATATTTACAAACAGCTCCAGTGTGTCATTCTGGATTTTCATTACATTCAAGCATAGAACTATTTTAACATTCTCACATTCCATGGTTTTCTAGCACTTTTCCTTTGTTCGCAGGCTTGTAAATACCAGCTCCTCCTACGCCGACCACCATATAGGGCCCTCCCGCTCAGGTCCCGGCTTTCGTCATTCTCTTGGTAGTCAGGCCACTCGTCGCAGACACGGCATCCCCTACTCCCAACGGTCGGCTTGACTCTCTTGTTATAACGCGTCTCACGAATGGTGATATTCCTCTAGTGCGATTCGCCAGCGCTCTTCTTCTCTCTTCGCTAAAGTCATATCCATCGCCAAGTATGCTCTCATTCAGTCCGCGTTTCCACCGCTTTGTCCGTTGTGGTTGCCGGCTGCCACCATTTCAGGGAATCACGGCATAAAGTAAGCTAAAGAGAAAGGAGTTTCCTTGTTGGCGTTGTTATCTGTATGCCCGAGAGAACATGACTGGATTCATTTGCCCACACGCCTTTCTTACCCTCTAGCTTCCTTTTGAGATTGTTCATAATGGTCTTGTTGGAAGATTATTTGCCGCTTGCCTCGGATTGTATGGGAGTGAGAACCCTCGCTTCACCTTTGTATGCTTGTAAGCCGCGACTTTGATCCGTGAACTGGGCTCCATTGTCCACTATGATAATATATGGCAACCCAAATCTACAAATGATATTCTCCCACAAGAACTTGATCACTTGGGTTTCCTTGACTTGTTGCAGGGCCATTGCCTCGATCCACTTGGTGAAATAATCTGTGGCCGCCAACATGAATCTCCTTTTGCCGATAGCCATGGGCAGCGGACCCACTATATCCATTGCCCACATTGCGAAAGGCCACGGACTAGACACACTATGTAGTGGTTCCGCCAGCGCAAAGATCATCTGAGCAAACTTCTAGCACTTTTCACATCGCTTGGCGTAGTTCACGGCATCCCTCTTCATGTGTGGCCAAAAGTAGCCCTGCGTTATCAATCAGGCGTTGTTGTTGTTACGCCCAGAGGTCTCCCCATGTAACTCCGCCCGGCACCTCATTTAACTTCGCCCGAGACACTTTAGCAAAGGCCCATTAAAATTCTTTTCAAAGACGCACCTCGGAAAGTCCGCTCGATCTCTTTTTCTCCTTTTTATCTTTCACCACGCCCCGGACAAAAACTCTTGATGGGTTTAATCCAACCCCTCTTCCTCCTCCACTGACATATCTCAGCCCTTCCTCTTCCAGTTCCTCAGACTAGGTTTCTCCAATCGCTTTACCTTTATCACCCTCTCTTCGGGTTCGGGGATTGCGGCAGCCACGTATGTTAGAACATCGGCAAACCGTTTCGCCCGCTTGACCCAAGTGTATGAACTTGATCTTTGCAAACCCGGCGGCCCTCTTTTGCAGCACTTTCAAATATTTCACCATCCGCGGGCATCACGCGGCAAACCCCCGTTTGCCTGGCACACTACCAAATTCGAGTCCGAATACACTGTCAGTTCTTTTACCCCCCACATTCTCTGCCATTCTCATACCCGCTATTACCGCCTCATACTCTGCTTCATTATTGGATGACGTGAACCCTAACTTCATGGTTAATTCCATTATGTTGTTCTCCGGCGTGACCAACACCGCTCCTATCCCACTGCAAGCGTCTGTGGCTGACTCGTCGGCGAACACTCTCCACCCATTTCTTCGATCCCAGGGGTCCATCCAGTCCTGTTCCATGATCTTTTCCGGCTCCATGATCATCTCTTCTCCCAGGTGGGATCCTCCATTTGGAAACTCGCTAAGAATTCGCGCCACCACTTGCTTCTTCGCTATTTCGATCCGATATTGTATCTCGTGAAGAACTCAACATTCGCCCATTTTCCAAAGATCCTCCTAGACTTTTCTCGCTTTCAACGCTTGCTTTTAAAGGCGATTTGTCACCACCACTACAGAGTGTGCTTCAAAGTATGGTTTCAACTTCAGGGCAGAGAACATCAATGCCAAGGCATATTTTTCGACTCTGCTATACCGGGTCTCGGCCTCCAGCAATGTTTTACTTTGGAAGTACACCGGCTTTTCTAACTTTCCCACAATTCTGACTAGTACTGAGCTAATGGCATACTCTGTGACCCCCAAATACAAGTACAATTTTTATCCCTGTTCCGTTCGCGACAACAAAGGAGCCTTACCTAAATAACTCTTCAACTCCTGGAACGCCTCCTCGCATTCTGCGGTCCATTCGAAATCCAGAGTGTTTCTCAGCAACCGATACAACGGCCTACACTTATCCGATGACTTTGAGATGAACCTATTCAAAGCCGCAACCCTTCCTGCAAGTCTCTGCACCTCTTTGACATCCTGAGGCGATGGCATCTCTACTATGGCTCTTATCTGCTCGGGATTGGCCTCTATTCCCCGGTAAGTAACTATGTATCCCAGAAACTTCCCCGTAGTAACGTCGAACGCATTACCTCTCGGATTAAGCTTTTAAATTGTATGACCGCAGATATATTGAACGTCTCTTTCAAACCTCTAAATGCTCTTCCTCCGACATGCTCTTCTCCACCATGTCATCTATGTAAATCTCAATCCCCGCCGGATCTTGCTTTCAAACATTTTTCCCCTCCCCCGTGAAATGTGGCCCGGCGCTTCAATCCAAATGGCATTCTCGTATAACAATATGTACCGCCTTCCACCACGAAGGCTGTCTTCTCCTGATCTAGCCCATACATGGCCACCTAGTTATATCCCATTGACGTGTCCATGAAGGAAAACACTTTAAACGCAGCTTCTATCCACTGACCGCCTACTCGGTATGGGGTAGTCCGTCCCTCGACATTCTGAATTCACGTTAGTGAAGTCGACGCACATACGTACATTGCCATTCTTTTTAGGCACCGCTACCATTTGACAACCAGTCAGTAAACGACACCTCTCATATTATACCGCCTTTTCAATTTCAAAATTCTTCGGCGCATGCCGGGTGAATTCTCCCATCTTCATCTTCGCGGGTTTCAGATCTTCCCTCATATGTAACCTATGACATGCGAATTCTGGGTCTAATCCGGTGACTTCCTCAATCGTCCATGCAAACACATCTTTATTGGCAGACAAAAACTATACTAACTTAACCTTCCATTCCTCAGGCAAACTGGACCCCACCGATGTGAATTTAACCTTATCGCCTTCCCCCAAATTCACTACCTCTATCTCATCCAAGGTCTTCGGTCCCTCTGTTAACTCCGCCGACCCCTCCCCGACGGTGATTACCTTTGAATTACTATGCACGCCTCTTCCCGAACGAAGTCTCTTCCTCTGATCTGCGGATCAACCTCTTCACTGTACTCTGGTGACTGTTTTTAGCTGACACCTAATCCCTGCGGACCTCATATACCCCGGTTGGGGTAGGGAATCGAATCACTTGGTAGTAGGTAGAGGGAACTGCTTTCATCAGCGTGAATCCACCTCCTTTTCCTGGGATGGCGTTGTAATGAAGCCGGCATCCACCACCTTGAATCTCGAGAACACCGTAAAGGTCCCGTGGTCACCGGGAACGAAGCTCCCCAAAGGTCAGATCATGCTTCCGTTGAACCCATACAAATTTGTCGGTGAGGGTCTCTAACCGCTTCCTTTCTATCTTCATTTCTTCCATTGTCCTCTAAAAAGCGGTTAATCTACGAATCGCCAAGCTTGATCCACTAACACCCTCTTGACCATGTAATTTCCCATAGCCACAATGATCACCAGCGCGTCCTCATACGAGGAATCGATGGCTTGAAGGTCTGCGTCGGTGAACATTATACTTCCCTTTCCATTCGCGGACCAGGAAGTCGCCCGCGAATGTCCTGCTGATTCATGTATCTGTTGTATGCTTGTCGCCCACCGTATTCTGTGTCGGTGTGCATTGTGACTCAATATCTTTCCACGGAAGATCACGTTGATCGTCCCCAATATCCTCCCCTGGGTCGGTGCTTGCTCTACCTTCTCTTCTTCTGTTATAAATTCCTTCAACAACCCCTTTCCTATTATCCTCTGAATTAACCATCTTAACACATAGCAGCCGTCCGTCTCATGGTTGTATATTTGATGATAGGCACAATAGGGTCTGCCTTGTACCTCTACTAGTTTGGTTCGTGGACCCTCATACCCCTGCAAATTCTGAATTAACGGTAGTATCTCGCTCAACGACTTGTTCAGTGGCACTTGCTCTACCTCGCGATAGGGCTTTTTGTCTCGACTCTCTCTCCTAGCCTCTTCTCTGCTCCTCTCGGGCCACGACGAATACTCTCGGTATCCGCTGCCCTCTTTGTCCGAGGACTCATATCGCCGACGCCCCTCACCTTTTTCCAACGATAACACCGCCTTCCCTGGCCTTCTCACCTCCTTTTGCATGGTGTCTTCGTACCTGATGTACTTCTCTACCCTCGGGTACAGATCCTGTAATGTTGCAATCTCATTCTTGGCTACCAACTCATGTACCCTTGTTCCCGGGCGCAATCCTCTCTCGAAGGCTATCACCGCCCGTCCTTTCGTCAGATTCTCCACTTTCAAGGTCTCCGCTTTGAATCTACACAAGAAATCCCTTACCGATCGGCCGGACCTCGCGCTTTACGTTGAACAAGGCCGCGATGTCCACCGCGCTTCTTTTGGTGTATAAAATGATCAATGAACGCCTGCTCTAACTCCTGAAAGTTATTAATACTCTTAGAAGGTAATCTGTAATACCAATCAGATGCTCCCCTTTTTAAGCTTGTCGCGAACATCATACATCTCAGCCCGTCATACCGCGGCTCCTGCCACAACGGCATATGCTGCCGGAAATGATGAATGTGGTCAGCGGGGTCCCCAGTCCCATCATACCTCTCAAACCTTGGCTGGTTGAACCTTTTCGGCACCTCCGACTTCCAGATAGAGTCCGGCAGTGGGTTGCGGTTCAACCATGCCACCACCTGACTCGTCGCACCTCCCATGCCCTTGGTCTGTTCCAGACTAGCCTTCAGATCGCTGGTGATCATTTCTCTAACTTGCTCCTTGGTGAGCCCCACCACGTTCTTGTTCTTCCACATTTCCCCCCTTCCTCCTCTTTTCTCGCTCTCAACACCTCCCTTTCCGACTCTCTATTGTCTCTTTCTCCCTCCTTAACCCCTCATTTTCTTCTCTCAACCTCGCTATCTCCTCATGCAACAACCTTGTTTCCTCCGCTTCTGACATTACTGTCTCTTCCCTACCTTGCTCCTCCCCTTCACTCCTGACTGATTCCACATCCATCTCGGCGACCGTCGTCTTTTTTGGTCGACCCACTCTTCTTTTTGTTACCATCTCGCTATTTTCCACTCTCTCTCCCCACAGACGGCGCCAAATGTTGTGACCTATTCCCTTCTCCTCCTCTCCTATTCTATTTATAATCTCTCATCTCTCTTTTAGGCCATCCACATGTCCCTCCATCTCTTGGTCCATTGATTGCCGCGTGGAGGGTTCCCGTACGACCCTAGGGTTTTTCCCGTGCTCCTGCTGGGAACGTGTCCTGATGGTACAATTCAGTCGACTATCCCTTCCCGTCAGCGGCTCTACAATGCTAAGCCTTCATACTTGACTCCTATGTCCGCGGCCCTAATAGAATGCCATTCACCCCACTGCATGTCCTCTTTCTGGATCCATCACCCGCCGGACCATCGGCCATCATAAATTGGGTCGCTACAGTGAGGATTTTTAGATTGTTAACTAATGTTATAACAAGGATTTCACACATTCAAAAGGTGACTTCTCATGAACTTCCATATCATAGTTCATACTTCAAAGGGCCATTAAGAAGCTAACAATTAATGCAAGTGCCAATTAATAATGTTGGTAAAATTTTTGGACGATGATATCAGAGGTTTGGGGCTCCCTCATTTAAAATAGGCTTGGCAATCCCTAAAAAAAGGAAGCCAACAATTACATAAAAAAACATGAACAAAAAGGGGCATTCCGAGAATCGAACTCGGGACCTCTTGCACCCAAAGCAAGAATCATACCACTAGACCAAATGCCCAACCTATGGACTAAAAACAAGTGGAAACATCTAAGGTTCGTTTTAATGCCAACAAAACCGAAGGAACTACTTTTTTACCCCCACAGTGGGATTTGTCAGATGTTACATATGGTCTGAAATTTCAAAACCTCATCAGATGATAAGACATGGAGTAAAGTGTGAAAATATTCTCACTCCATTTGACCATTTCGGACAAAATAAAGATCGTAGTCGTGGTTGCTTGTGAATAAGCCAAAGTAAACCCCACTTCACATACCCTCAGAGTTGCCTTCCCACTACCAGAAATGAGATTAATCTAATCTGACTTAGGGTATCTGATAGTGAACCATCACTGCCTATAAGGAGAAATGCAATAAGCAATAAAATTGATTATAATCGCACACAGGATGGCTGTTGGACTAAGATTTTATCATTCTTTCCTTTCTACCCTTTCGGTCTTTCTCTAGATGCAAGAGGGGAGGTCAATTTTGTCTATTTGGTGTTAAGAGGTTATTGAGGCTCTGCTTCGGTGCTTGGGGCAGCATAAGAAAAAAAAACGGTCGGTGAAGTAGATAAAAAATAACGATGGGAAATTTTTCGAAAATTAGAATATACAACCAACAGTGCCCAATACCCATGTAATGTTGACTCTCTAGTCCTGAATTCCTAATTTCCACTTAAACGAGTGAATCTATATGAGTATTCATCTCACAATTCCTTTGGTGCTTTACATATTTCTACCAAAAAGAGATGCCAGAGTGCAGTAAGAAGAAGAACTAGAATAAGTAGAAAACAATCAGTTACAAGATTACAAAAGTATCAAATAAATATTCAAGTAACTAACTGAGGAAGTGAGCAATAATACATTTATAGCTTCAAGGCTAAGGAACTGTGAATCCTACAAATGTACAACCATAAAAAATGAGATACCAATAAATGAAGGGGCGATGACTCAGATATTGAAGAAAATGAGAACAAATAATTTTTGGAGCATAATTGGCTTCTATGGAGATCACTGATTACATGAACTCTTTACCCTGTTGTTGTAGTATAGACCTCGACATTACTACACTCGCAGGATTAATGAAGTAGGATACCTGCCATTTCAGAAGATGCGTCAACTTAGAAATATGTACCTCAGTTTCAGTTTTAATAATGATAATCCTACCAATAAAAGAATGATAAATGATACTTACAATCTCTAGAAGGCCGACTCTATGCAGGAAAAACCCGTTGTGCATTTCTCTGGGGGCAAGGGACACATTGTACGAGCTCAGTCTATGATTTTTTGTCTGAGAAGATAACTCTATTTGCACTTTGCATTAACAGGAGGTCTACTCACCTAGTTACTATGACACTTCCGTTTGCAAAAGGTTCGTCTGCAGGTCCCAGATTCCCAATGTGACTTATGCTACCCTCGCGGATGTAATGGTTGGCGCAAGCCTGTTTACTCATGTACGCATTCTGAAAAATAAATAAATAGGAAGAAGTCGCTCATTATCATGAATTTTTAGAGGGATAATAATTAGTACTAAACATATGAGTACTTGTATTTGTTCTCTTACCACTCCAAATTTTGTATAGATATTGTATATGGACTTATTGACAATATTGATTTTCTTTCCGTCTCTAAGCTCTGCACATGCTATCAGTGAGTCATATCCAACGACTATTCGCCTGGCAAGAGTGCATGCCCAAAAGAATATATAGGTAGTTAGAGAAAAATTCAGTTCGAGCAAAATCACTGGGAAAAAGATCAATGTAAGAACTAAGATCATTTAGTAAGATGTTAGTACCAGTCACCATCTGTCTCTTCTAGTGTCTGTGTCAGCCAACGCAAATGTTCACTTTCAGTGTAAATTCCATTCCCCTTAGGCAAGTCAGCCTGGAGAATTCAACTTAAACTCGGTCAATAAGGCTTGAACAATAAGTCATGGTCACTTCTACTGTAATGAAACTGAGCCAATGAGAACAAAAATATAGCTTCACTCCAAAACTTGGGGCAGAAGAAATCTCTTCCTCAATTCAATAATATCCACAGCAGTAGATTTTATCTACAAATGATGAGTAGTGTGCTTAACTGCTTCAGCCCAGTCTACTTTTTGTCTTCCTCTCATTCTCTTCGAACCCTCAGGTACACATCCCTTAAAACTTGGATTTCTAGTGGTTTGTGTTGCATAGAGTAGGGGTGGAATTCGAGTTAATCGAGCCGAGTTTCACTAAGCTCGGCTCAGCTCATTTATTAAAACAAGCATTAATGTAGGCTCAAGCGTGGCTCATATATTATATGAACGAGCCCGAGCTGAGCTTAAACGAGCCAAGCCTGGGTAGCTCGACTATTTTACACTGTGATGATGGTATTTGAGTTTATCGAGCCGAGCTTCACCCTGCTCGTTTATTAAGCGAGCTATAATATGGGCTCAAGCTTGACTCATTTAGTTAAATGAAAGAGCTTGAGCCGAGCTTAAACGAGCCAAGCCCGAGCTACTCGGCTCAAATTCCACCCCTACTGCATACTAGAGATCTTCTCAATACCTAATTCATCCATAACCAGCTTAGCTATTTTCTAATAAAAATTTTCTCCCAGTATTTTTGGATTTTCATTTCAGAGTTCAAAGCAAACTACAACTAAGAAACATCCTTGACCTAAGGGATTACCAAAATAGTCAACTGGCCAGTGAAGGTTTTATTGACTAAAACTCAAAAAGGGTAGATCAAGAAAACTACAGAATAAAAAATAAGTGAAACCAGGACCCACCAACCAGGCCCTAAAACAAAGAATCTTCAAAACAAGATGGAACTAAACTAGAAAATGCTAAAAATAATCGCTTCAAGTCTTAAAGTTTCTTATCCCGCCAAAAGAAGGCCTTCATTGAGATGGTGGCCTCAATAGCCACAACACCTTCCTTTCATAGTGTCAGTTATTCCCTCTAACCACAAGCCCCACATAACTGCAAATTGAAATCCCACACTCGATCCCTCTGTCAAACCTGCGATGATCGTAGTCTTTCTTAATCCCTACAACAATCGCAGGAGGATTAAGGACTATCTTGGGACAAAACCATTATGTGCCAAGACGCAAGAAGATCCTTACCCTTACCCAGAATGACCTAAATGAATAATCAAAACGAAAGAAGAGATGCCTTATATTGTGGGAGAAGAAGTGCAACAACAGCCAACAAGTGGTGCATTGACTTCCATCCAACAGCAAAAATGGCTAGTCAGAGAACATTCCTCTTTTAATCAGCCCAAGGACACGTACCAAGAATATAACTCAAACTCAGAACGGGAGACCCAGTAGAATTACAGATGAAGTTGGCACCAAAGCCCTAGAACTTCAAAATGGCTCACCACAGAATTACACCAAGACAATGAAATAAAGATCCAACAGGTTATTAGTTTATTTTTAAATCCCGAACTCAGGGAAAGAAATTGCACCTGTAATGATCCAGTATCAACAACAATGAGATCTAAGATCTTCCCAGCCTGCAATGGGATCTGCTTTAGGAAGTATCTCTTTCCCAGTCCATGTGAAGTGTTGGTGGTGTACCTACCAAATTATATTTATGAGAGGTTGACTGGATGGCCTACAACAATTCTGACTATACAAGTAGTAAGTGCTGGAATTTGAAAAATATCATGCTTAGTAAACATACATAAAAACACATGTGAACTGTAAAGAGGATGGTATACCATGGAACCTTCAAAGATGGGAAATGTGCAATGCCCTGCAAAAGCAGTTCAGTAAGGAACCCAATCTGCTTGCATTCATAGTTGTTGTAACTGAAAATATGTACTGGTCACACACCCATATTTGCAACATAAGATAGAACAGAATTAAAAGAATAATGTACTATTCAGTGGATGAACTAGGATGGAAATCTTACCATTTGCAAAGGGTCATCTTGACCAAATTCACTGATATTAATTACAAACTCGACATCATGAATTTTCGCCACCTTTTCCATCTACAACGAGATGGAACACCGTTATTCAACACCAAAATCCAATATTTAAATGCAAAATATCTCTTGTCATCCCGATTTGAATTTGCAATTTTGCACTACATTGAGGTTTATAGGCCTTCACTAGGATTCTAGGAATCATGGAAGTGAAATTTCAAAACCATGCTAGTAGATGGTGTCTGCAAAACTTTTTAACAAAACTTACCTCCATAATATTAAATTTGGGCATCTAACTCAGAACTAATTGGCGATGAGTGACGCAGCTCCAGAATCTATATATCATTATATGAGGCTTTCGATACTCGATAAGGCATTATAAATCTCAACACATAATTCCATGTTACCATTCTACAAATTTGTAAGCATCTAGCATTACCTCACCCCCATGATTGGTTCAATTTTTTGCCTCATACGGAGCAGAACCATAGCATCAACTTCAGAGTAATTGTATATATATATTAATGACCAGTTTTGAAATTTAAGAATCAAAATCATACACACAGAACATACAACATATGAGAGACTAGACATTCATATATGCAACAAAGTGGCTATAGAATGACAAAATATAAATCAAAAGAAGACAGAAAATGACATAACCATTGAGAGAAACAAAAACAACAAGTTTGTAAAGAAATAACAAAGATTGACTTTTGAGAAACATAACAGCTTAAGTAGACCAAAGGGTGCAGATTAAGGGAAAACTAACCTGTTTGAGAAGATGGGTTTGTTGTTCAAGAGGTCTAAAGCCACCTCTAACACTTAGAAAATAAACATCAGCAGCAGCGCTAGCTCTTCTTTTCATGGTGTTTTTGTTAAATGTGGAGTTCTCTAACTCACCATCACCACCAATGTTGAATGCAATAATTAGTGCAATGCACAGAGAAATCTGAGTTGCCAATGTCCATCCCCATGACAATGGTGTCTCCATCTCTCTCTCTCTCTCTTATTCTGCCATTGGTGTTTTAGCACTTTGAGCATTACACATGTTTACAAATTACATGGAAATTAGTTTGTGCTTATTATGTTTCTCGAAAATAAAAATGCTTGTCTTTCATTTCCATTTCTGCCTGAAAAGCAATGGCTAAAAGTTATTGTTGGAGGCTGATCTTCTATGTTTTAGCACCACTGAATCCCCAATCTTTTGCATATTTTATAACATGCGGGCTTATTAGATTTATTCATAAAAACAAATAAAATCGCATCAGATATGTCATATGTACTATTTGATTGATTGAACTAAGGAAAAAGCTATGATAAACCATTTCACCTAGACTTTAGATCGTATTAGTCAATATTCTTATTCTTTACGTTTTTTCACATATCAAAATGATAAATCAAGGTTATCACATCATTCACAATCAAGATACGACTTCTTTGTCCACCACGTCTCTTATGTTTGTGTACCATTATAATAATTTTTTTCAATAGTCTAAAAAAAAAAAATTCCAGAAAATATCCCTAAAGCCGAAGTAAGGCCTAAAAGATTTAAATACGGGATGGCCCATAACGTTCCATATAGAAAACCCTAAAAAAAAAATCGCCTAAAGCCCATCCGAGGGTTTAAGGCTTGTAACTCCATAAAAACCAAGCCATCCAAAATGGCGGAAAAACCAAGAAAAGCAGCAGCAACTTGCTTACGTACCGGAAATAATACTTAAGAAAAGAAAAAGCAATGATGAATGGGCAATCAAAAGAAGAGAAGAGATTTAATCAGAAGAAGCTTGAGAACCAACAAAATAAAAAACTTGTCTTTAAACGAGCCGAACAATTCATTCAAGAATACCGCACCAAAGTAAGAACCATTCCTATGTTTTGTTTTAATAATTAATTGGGTTGTCATTTTAGTTTAATTATCTTGTGTTTTTAGGAGCTAGATTTTGTCAATATGAAGCAGAGGCGTAGGTTGGGCAAATCAGCATCTGCCACCACCACCCCAAAGTCTACACTTATTTTCATCATTCGCATTCGTAGGTTGGTGATATAGTTATTTATTTAACATATGTATTGTTTTCAATTATCAAGTTTTGATCTTTACGTGTACATTCAGCACAAACAATGCTATGCATTCAAAAGCTAAGAAGATTCTGCACCGTCTCAGATTAACGAGAGTGTTCAGTGGTGTGTTTGTGAAAGCAAATGAAGGGTTAATGGATATGCTGCGAATGGTGGAACCTTTTGTCACATATGGGTAATCATTATTCTTTTTCCATTTTTTTACTGAACATGCTCTTTGGTTACTGATTTTAATTTTCCTAGTGCTGCAGGTATCCTAATCTGAAGAGTGTGAAGGAGTTAGTATTCAAGAAGGGATTTTTAAATATTAACAAGCAGAGTGTTCCACTCACTGACAATAACATCATCGAGCAGGTGTTGAATGATTGAATGTTGTTATATTATTCAAGCTGAATGCGTGGTTATGTTTTCTGTGCTCAAGTCTGGTTTTAACTTTTTATAGGAACTAGGGAAGCACGGTGTCCTATGCATTGAAGATATTGTACATGAGATTGCTTCGGCAGGTCCACATTTTAAAGATGTTACCAGTGTTCTCTGGCCATTTAAGCTTAACAGGCCTGAAGGTGGTTTGCAGGGAAAGAAAAAACCATTCAAGGATGGTGGTGACGCTGGTAATCGCGAAGATAGTATCAATGACCTCATCAATATGATGAACTAACTTTTCTGGCAGCCAAGATGTACACTATAAGATGAAGCTAGGATAATATTGCTAAAGAAAAACACCCTAGTTTTCAGCAGCTGAAGCTTGATTTCACTGGCCACCCCCTTGTTTCTTCTCAGTCAACATTTCATTTTTGAAAAAAATTTCAGAGACATTTATGCCAAGTGTTTATTGACTGTTCTTTGGCGACATTTAAGATATTTTACTAGTTGAATCATTTCGATCCAAATCTTGTTGTAGTCAGCTAAACTGCCGATTTTCTCTATAAATCTTTTCTTAAATGTAATATTTAATTTCTGATTGATTTTCATTTTACTAGTTGAATCGACGCCCTCCGTGTCGATCCAAATCTTGTTGGCCCTAAAGTACAACAGTATAGTATACCCCGGAAAGACACTTCTCTTTTCATTGGGGCTCAGAGTTTAAAAACCTGAAGTTGGTCAAATGCTCTTATTCCTATTCACTTCAATTTCTAGTCTCTATCTTTGAGTTACGTGGCAAGTAGCCAAGACCAGACCATTCGTTGAGCAATTTTGTGGTATGCTTGGCCAAAATCTAAGTAATTTGCTTTTGAAGAGATGTGTTGTCAACTGGACGCACAATGCATGTTGCGTCAACAAATTGATGTACACAAGCATGTGTTATTGTTGTATCCGGAGTTCTCGACAGCTGGACGAAATTTGTAAGTTGAGCAAACCACATTTTTGGAGTAACAATCAATAATGGAGTACTTTTTTATCTTGCAAGGGCTAATTTATTTGGTGTGTAGGAGAAAGTTGGCTACTTCAAATTGGAATGCTATTGCCATGAATGAACTCCCTCCGAAAATTAAAATTTAACCATCTCTGTTTAAAATTTCTAGGGAACTGAATCTGATGCACTTGAAGAAGCATACAATAGTGCACGACACCTCAGCACATTAGGGAATTTTTTTCCCCATAGTAAAACAATAACATTGACATAAGTAATATTCAGTAATATTCAGTAATATATACAAAGAAGTGAAGAACTGACTATTTCAATTGTTTATATCTTCAATTTAATTCTCTTATTCTAGAATAAGCAAGGGTTGTTCCCCTCTCGACATGTTATCATTTTGTCAACAAATTATAAAGTGAGTAAACAGCTAATCTACAATACAAAATTAGGATTTCAATCAGTAATGCCTCTTTTGATAAGGCCTGTCAGAGACTGTATTTATGTGCCTCGAAAACTCTTCATCTCCTCTGCAACCTGCTTGTTCAACTCCTTTCACGCAGTGTGATAGAATGGTGCCATCTGGTTGCTCAGTGACGACAATCTCAACAGAAATAACAAGATTCCTGCACAAGATTACCAATGTCGTCATCAAGCATACCCGTCTGCTGCATTAGCAGATACTGGAATTCCATCGCATCCCAGATATCATCTCCTTGAGTACAACATTACAGTAGTAGATGCAGAAATATAAAAATCTGTTCACCAGCCACCAAGACTGGCCGTTTCAATGTTACAATTTCTCAGTTAACATACATAACTAATGTAACATATGTATATACATAATACAGTTGCGGGCGTACTACAAAATAATCTATTGGGCCAAACAAGCAGTCACTGCGTCATAGGGGAAATATGCCAAGGCAGTTAGAGAGTCGAAACTCTTTTTAAGTACCAGGTCTCAAAGACTGGGAGTTTCCAGGTGTCCAGGCATCGCGGAAACAATTTCAAAGCACAAAAGCCAAAAGTTCTTATAAGATGTGATGTCATTGTGCTTAGCTACTCAATCCACCTTCTTTTCCGAGCAGGTCGCTCTGGTTTGACCTCTGCATCTGCAACATTCTCACTTTGGATAGAAACTAAAGCTTCACTTTCCACCTTCTTGAGTGTATTGGTATCCTTCTCAGTTGGCATTGGTGTCTTGAACCGTTCACTTCGCTTCTTTAGCTTTGCAACTGTGTCAAGGTGCCGGTCATCCCCAACTTTGTCTGATTCCACTTGCCTAATACCTGGTAATGGTTCGGTGCCAGCATCTTTCATCTCCAAGTCATGACCACTTCCCTCTTCCCCAACAGGATGTTGGTCTTCAACAGACCCAACTGCTACAATTTGGTCATCTGGCTGTTCACTGACTATAGATGACAGATCATTGTTTTTCCTGCCACTCTCCTTAGCCTTAGATGTAGAAAGAGAGTTAGCGAAGTCATCCCTGTCTTTATTGCTTGTCCAGCGTTCCAACTTGGATCGACCTCTCTTTAGATTTTGTTGTTCATCATCTGAAGGAGCATCTTCTCTATGTTTTTTGGAAGAATGGCGTTGCTGCGGAGCATCATGGTCATGAGAACCCTTCTTGGAGAGTGTAGTAGAGGATGACAACCTTGATTGGCTGCCAGGATCACGGGAGCTTGTGTGTCCAGTGATTGGTACATTGACACTTTCGTGTTCACTTGCAGCCCTACTGCTAACCTGAACAAAGGCAAAATGTTATTACGAGCACATTCCAGTTAGTAAAGGAACAGATTTTGTCCGATCATTTAGATAAATCAAATTGATAAAAAGGGCACTATAGAGGAGTAAATTAGTTAGGTGACATATTTGTTTTTACGAACCATGGTTCTCCTTAGTATAGTAAATCAACAATTGTTGGCCTACTTAATGAAGGGGATTTTGATCCTAGAGTCAACTTCTTACTATACTTTGTTCCCAAATGGTATCGTCTCTGAAACCAAAGACCGGTGGTTGTTGGTTATTATATATCATCTGGAACAAAGATTGACAATGTGAAAAACAAAACTAAAAAAGGTCAGCCACAGAGGCGCACAGATTTGATTTTAAGCTATATAGAGTTTGACCATATTAGAAACATGTAGTTGTAATCTACAACTTGTAATTATTTCCACTTCACTTCACACGTCCACTGCAAAGTTAACTGTGCATGCAAAATGCAAACTATATTATGCATTTGAAAAAGACTACACACAAAGATTGACTGCATCTGCATTGAGTTTCATGCAATGTAGACTCTGCATATACCAAAACACAGTTCTTTTTTCTTCTGATATTTAGAACTTTATTCTCTATTCCCTTAAATCTCTAAGTAGACTATACATAAACAAACAGAACCGCCAGAGAAAGTCGCACCTGTTTTTGAGTTGAAAAACACAATCTCAAGTCCAATGACTAAATTACCTTCCTTTATCACCCAATTTGGTCATGGACTTAATTATAAATTATTTCTCAACTGGTTGGGGTTGCTCCCAAAACTAGGATCAAACTGGATCCTACAGCCCAAATTACACCCGAAAAATGGGTTTTGGCCCCTTATTGTGGTTGAAATATACAAGAGATAAGAATAAGGAAAATGATATCAGAGATATAGCATGGGTGAAAGTGGAGGCTCTAAGAGGGAGTAACAGCTCATGAGCATGGAAGATGACTTGGACATTTTGGATAATTGTAATGTTGAGCAAGGCCTACGCTATCCCCGTTGTCCAACACGTGGAACCCCCCAACCTTCATTGGGAAATTTTGGACCGATAAGTTACGCTCAAGGCATACATGGAAAGAAGGGTGGTAATTGGTAAAAATAGGCTGACACATCAGGAATATGGATATTGAACCCCTTTCTAAAATATATCATTCCGAAAGATCAAGATGTTACGGCCATGATGGAGAACAATAAATGAACGAGTTAGACACAACCAGATAACTTGAAATGATTCCAGGTTCTAGGGAGGGATAAGGCTTGATTTCCTTTTATTACTTCTTTTATTACAGGAACATTTTTTTGTAACACCACATGAAAAAAAGATCCCAGGTTAATCTTACTGCCAAAACTAGTTCAAAGACACCCAGCCAATCTATGTAGCATGGACACACAAAATTTTAAAAAATAATCTGTGTAGGATACGCGTCCACATATATCAGATACGACACACGGTCATATTGTATGTGATATACATCTATTTTGGTATTTCGCCGTGTCCGACACTTTGCATCCGTGTTGGATACGAATACAGTCAATACACCTACCAGTGTCAATGTAAATTAGCTCCTAATTTAATGAATAGTTCAGTTGTCAAGAGGCTAATTGGACTTTTCTGCTCTATGTTGTTACTTTGTAATGGTAAAATACTGGCAAAGAAAGAAGTAAACCTAGAGTTGTTTCTATTATTTATTATAACAGTTCAGTATGCTTTATTTCACTGACAGCTTTATCCGTTCCTTTTAAACCAGTCCACCTCTGATGCCAATTTCACTCTGGGAGTTTTTTTGGGACATACCTTCTCATTACGGTAAGAGTTATGGTCTTCTTGCTTCCTTTTGTTTGATCCCAGTGTATTTTGATCCGTCCTGTCAGAATCTTTGCCTCTTCTGTTCTCTCTGTGTCTTTCCTTGTGCACTAATTGGCTATCGGAGGTGCGGTCATTATGACTGCTTGACCTTTCAGACCTAAGATTTCTATCCTCAATAATGAAGTGAGCTTCCCGTGCATTAACACTGTCACGGCCCCTCTGATGTCGAAAAGTGTCGTCTTCTACGCGATCATTTCTTTTAGAGTGCTCATTAGGCCGTCTTTTATCCTTGTACGGGTAGTCTTTATCAGAAGCCAAAACTTTAGACTCATCCTTCACTCTCATATTCCCCACCCTGGATTTGTCTTCCATATCTCTTCCACTTCTTACTGAATTTCTCCCATCTCGTTCCCGGTTTGAAAGCATATCTTCATAGGGCTGTTTGAGCTTCCTTTCATCCCTCTCTCTCTGCCGCCAGCTCTCCTCTCTCTGCCTAACTGCATGACTGTCATCAGGTTTATCTCTCACCCTTGGTTCATCCTCCCTTTTCCTCTGATCCAAACCATCATCCCTCTCTCGCTTTCTTCGGCTGGTATCCTCCCTAGCTTTATAGCCATGAATGACTTCTTTGTCAGCTTGCTCCCTCCTCAGATGCTCTTCCTCTTTCTTTCTCCTGGGATGAGAATCATCAAAGTTCTCATGACGTATCATCACATTATTATCCTTTTCCCTGTGACTCAGTCCCACATCTTTATCATGATGACCCCTCCAGTCACCATTGTCCAGACGTTTCCTTGAATGTAGATGTTCTTCCTTATCATTCCTCTCACTTTCACGCACTTTACTACTGTGCCTGTTGTAGCCAAATTCATCAACATGCTCCCTCTTCCTTGGGTCTTCATCTTTCATCCTTCTCCCGTGTGTATCATCATCTCTTCTTTGCCGAGCTCCAACAGAATGGTCCCTCTCCCTTGACCTCTCAATGTCCACAGTCTTAACACGTGAAAGATGAGTTGGATTGAGATCCCAGTCTCTGTAAGGATAAGAAAGATGAGAATCTTCCCTAACCTTTACAAACATACGGCTTCGGTCCATCTCTTGTCTCCCATCCAAGACATGATCGTGCTTCCTTCTAAAATCATGAACATCTCCATCACGACGCTTCTTGATTTCTTCCATGCGTCTAGATCGCGCTTCTTGAATAACTTCTTCCTCTCCAGCATCACGTCGCATATGATAATCCTTGCTGCTACCCGATCTCGCTTTACTGTTGTCACTACTGCGTGTGGCCCTAAAACCCTCCACACTGCCTTTGTCTTCGACTGTAGGTTGCTCAACTCGAGAACTCAGTTTTTTCCTTCTAACAGAAGGAATAGGGCTTCCATCTCGAACAGTGTCACCAGAAATAATCACGTCCACATCCGTTTCATCCCCTTCCAAAGCAACACTGCTATCATCCAACACATACTCGCTGTTTGTATCAACTTTCTGTTCTATACTTGGCTCCCTTACAACCTCAAAATCAACTGTGATGCTTTCTACTGATTTCTCTCTCTCACTACCATGGACTTTGTTTACATGGGCACTTTCACAAGCGATCACATCATTACCACGCTTACAATTTTGATGAGAATACCTGTCAGACGTCCCCTGTGGCAACCTGGAAAGAAGTTAAAGCTATAAGCTCATATAGGTTGTCATAAAAATCTGATTTGAAACTTCCAGTGAAGCTACTCCACGAACTGGACATGGATTACATACAAGAGAGCATGCAGCATACAGAGAAAATGAATAAAGGCACGATATGATTATCAAATAGGTCAGTATTTGCTTTAATGCATTCTTCATAAAGGAATAAAGGGTGAAATCTAAACCAAAGGAAATATTCCTCGTCCACGATCCCGCAACAAGGACGAGGAAGATAGGCCTTGTTAGGTTGAAAACAAGAGCCAGATTTAAGGGCAGATAATCAGACTAGATCCCATTGCTCAACATGTTCCACACCTTGTCTCTCCAGGAAGTAGCTGATTACGTAATAGAGGTGTGGAGATTCAACCATTTCCGGTCAGTCTAGTGAACCCTGATACGTGAGATCCCAGACTATGAAGGAAACACAAAATTATTTACGTATATCTCAATCAGCCAGAAACATATAGCTGCAAATAGTTATGGGGTATAGTTTGTGAATACAAACTTGATGTTGGATATATACTTCACTGGAAGATATTAATATGTATTAATCAAAAGTGTACTAAGGGAAGTTTAAAGGAGCACATTACCTTTATTGTACCGATTCATAGCATGGTAAACAAGGTTATACGCTTATATACAGCTACACCTTTTGTTGTGTGTTCACACTAAAGTAACTTTTTTTCCCTTTTGAAAAGTTTTCTTTTTACATTTACAATTATTTCTGTGAATATCCTTTCTAAACAAGAAAACAAACTTCTTACAGACACTTAAAATCAGATTTATTAACTAAGTACGTAACATAAATGTTTTTCTCATATACCGCATGGTTATATTTAATGATGTCTCAGAGAAAGTTCACACTGACAAATCACAATTCTACACCGCATGCAAGGAACAGTTACAAACTTATCTTGAACATTTGTACTCTGATTCATTCTACATCCTCTCCTTCCTCTTTTTCTCTTCTTTTTTTCCCATTTCTAACTCTAATAGTATTTTGCAGGACACTTTGGGTATTGCCGTATTGGCTATACATAATTTTGTGAAACTATCCAAAGATTCCTCATTTAGGATGGTCTTAGGAGACACAAAGTTTCTAACAACCCGATTCTAGCTCCAACTGAATTAACTAACAATGCAGCTCCGTTTCACACCTCAAGCAGGCGATAATTAATAGTAACCTATTTAACATATGAGGATGAGCTTCATCAGAATTTAGTAATATTGCAGCTCCGCCACTCACCTAAGGCGGGCAACATCACCTAAAAACCTAATAACCACACGAGGATGAGTTCCCTGACAATGAAGGAGCTCTACAATCCGGTTTTAGTCTATACACTTACATAAATAGATTCAAAAAGACAAAGGGATTCAAAATACTAAGCTCGAGTACTGCCTACTTATAAATATGAAACAAATAAAATCTGCAAGACAAACATGCAGTACCTCCCTTCCTGAGGTGCGCTCTCCTTAGAACCAGGATTATATTTAAATGGTACTTCTGGAGGGGATGGCAAAACCTCATCGCCTTCAGAACCCATATGCTCTCTTCTACCCACCATCTCCTTCCTACTTTTGTAAGGTTGGGGAAGACGGTCAAAATCTTCAGCCTGCGCAATATCTTCTTCACTATCTTTGAGATCATCTCTCTGTACATCATTGTCGGCATCACTAGTTGCGATTGCATCATCATCCCCAGAGTCCTGCAAAACAATCTGATCATCCAGGAACTTTAGTTTATTGATTTTACTATTGAGAATATAAAAAGAAGTATATTATTATAATCAAAGAAGTGTTGGTTCATTATTGACATTGTGACATTTAGTTATTGATACTACCTCTATGATTGCATCTGAATCACGGATTCGCGGCGGCCTGGTATCAATGGAAGGAAGCCTTTCAGCGTTATAACCGCATTCCACCTGTATGGCTCTCCCTGTTGGCTGGTTTTGAAAACAAATAGTTGAGAGTAAATCCAATAAATATTGAGAAGAGTTGACATAAAAGAATTCGTGATTTCCTTATGGAACATCAATGGAATGAACATAAGACTTGCATATGGTATTGACTAAATCTTAGGCTGCAATTCCTTGAGTTTTCATAGCATCTATAGGATAAGGGATGTCTTTTTGGGTACAAAAGGTCAAATTAAAACAAACGAAGGGGTTCTGAACATGGCTGTTTGATGCTTGGTCTCGGTTCTATTAGTAATGACTCAGACTCTCTTAAAGCCTTATAACACTGCAGGATAAAGAGAAACTTCCATAGAACTTTGAGAACCTTAGAGCGTCCATAAAGTTACAGTGCATCCAGAGAAAATCTATTGAGAAGCTAAGAAACGTGCTGATTTGCTAGCTTCAATAAGTACTGATGGAGAAAATGTGATGTATTGTGCTCCTCTTGAATTGAAATCGTATGAATTTGACAAATTGAGTGTGATGACAAGAATAGGAATTTTAAATGCCACTTACGGGCTTCCACTCTTCCATAACTCAAGCATATTAAAAAAACAAAGAAACAAACAACGGTCTTGATCAATCTTTATTCTCAAGATGCATGTTTCCTTTTACGCTACTAGTATTAAGAAGCTGTGGCGCAGACACTTTTAGTCCCCATCAAAAGTAGGGTAGGGTCAAAGGTTCGAATCCCTTGACCCTTTTTTAAATTTCAAAAGAACCATTTAATTTAATGTACTTATTTATCTGTCAAGAATGAGATCAAACCCAATATTTAGAGCAATTGCAAGGAACAATAACCATTGCACTAAGTCTATCTTTGTACATAACAGTAGAATACTGCACTGTAGTGGGGCATCCACAGAGCAGTCTCACTGTTTGTCAAAGAAGGAGAAGAACAGAGGAGCAAGCTGAGAAAAGAAGATGGGACAGACAAGACAGACAGGAAGACATTTGTTTGTTTTTAAGCCCCGACCTGACTCAAGAGTTCGCTCTGGACACGAAATATATTTTAGGAGTCATCTTGTCACGGGTAATTGCTACAATATACAATGTACATCCTAGTTCAGATATGTATACATCTTAATCTAAGAAAAGATTAATTCTCGTCTCTTAGATGCTTCTGCTGATTTGCTTTCTAGTATTGAAAATTTGCACATCCAACATAGTAAATTAATTATATGCTGTTGGATATGCTATAAGCGTTAAAGCATCTTAAAATATTAATGTTAAGGAAAAGCATCTTAAAATTTTGAAATGCCACACTACCAAAACATCAATAGGGGGAAGAAAAGTTTACATCACCATAAAAAATATTGAAGAAGGTTCATTAGTCATAAAAAAAAATGTCTAAATTACAAATATGCAAGTAAGCCATACAATTAGTTGTCGTGCGCGCGAAGCTCCTCTTCCTTGGCCAGTCAAATCACTCAGCTCGCCATCAGACTTTGGAAGATGTGGATTTTCTGCAGATGGATCCTGAATGCCAGCGGCTGCTGCAAGTTCAGGTGGAAGATCTGGATCATAGTCCTGAAAGATGAAAGAATTAGTGCAATAGCAATTATCTGTCTTTACCACCAACCACCTCCCCTCTTTCTCCTCCTATGTAGGAAGTAAATAAATGCATGGAATAGCAATTATCTTCCGACTGCATGAAGAAGTATACCTGCTCGGAACGTCCACTTTCATAAACACGGATTTTGCTTTGCATGGTAGCTTCCAGACGAAGTTGCTCCTGTGTTATCATAATATGTCTCCATCAGTCAATTGATAATATTAAAAAATCTAAATGGACAAGAGCTTTCACTAACCAGCTGTTTGCAGTAATCTTTCCAGTTCTCCTCATTCAACTCAAAATTGAAAAAGTTCGATAAATCAGCGCCGGGGTGTCTCCATGGCTTGTCCTCAAAGCTCTCAATGTCGATGTCAAATACTGTCCTGAAAACAAAGGTGACGCTGAAAATTATAGAGCACAGAAACAATTATTGCATAATGGTTCATCAATTTACTCGATCAATTTTCAGTTTTACTCTTCAATTTTGGTTCTTCGTTTTATACTTCTTAATCTTCAAATTCTAATGAACTTTTTATAACGTTTCTGCTACACTACAACCTCATAAATGAACTCGTTCCCAGAAAAATGGACTCTTTTCCAAACTATACTGTGCACAGTTCAATTCCTATTTTATTAAGAATAAATGGAAAAGCTGGAAAAAAAACACGCACAAAACAAGACGTGTCTATTCAGTAGCACGCGATGTATGTAGTGATTAAATAGCATGCTCTTATATAAGATAATTAGAAATCGTATACGAGCTTATGAAATGCAAAGATTACTTGTGAGGTGGAAGTGTAAATTCAAATCCACTGCCAAAACCTCGTCCAGCTGAGGTGTTGGGCCAAGCAGAGTGGAAAGGCTTCTGCATTCCAGGAGCAATCTTGAGCCCTGTAGGTCTCCAATCACCTCTACCACGACCACCAATAGGACCCATATTGATAGGCGGACGAACTTGACCTGGAGCACTTCCAGGACCAACAATAGCTCCTCCGGGGACCACTGCTGCACCAGGTCGCACATACTACATGCAAAAACAATTCAAACTAAAATTAATAAATGGAGTACAAGGAACATAAGTGCCATAAAAATGAAATGGGGCCAAAACAAGGGTCCAGAAATCATGCAATATTATTAAATATTGAATTAGATACAACTCATTCCTCCAAAAAATTTGAAATTGGCTCAAACCACAGAAGGTAACAAAAAAAAGTTACACTAACTTTCAACTGTATTCATAATCCAAAATCAGGTATCACATTTTATGATAAACAATCACTTTCCATCTAAGAATTTACATGTACTGATATAGCAACAAGAAAAATTAACGCATAAAGCAAAACAAATAAATAAGTTTTGTAACTTCTGATTAAAAACTTTAGGAAGTATCACATAAAGGATGGACAGACTGCAACAACAGTGAAGTAAGAGCTATACATAGGTTTATAGAACAAATTATTTCTTTTTAGAGGGGAACAAAAGAAAATACTAACTTGGTTAAGAAACACAGGCTACTCCAAAAATCAGAACGGGCTTTTCCTTGACCCCCTAAATCGTTTAAAATGGAATTTTAAAATAATTTTCCACTAGTTGAAGAAACATGTAGGACCAATCACCTAACTTTCTCCACAAGTAACCCAAGAGAGACTCGAACACAAATATTACAAGGGCACGAGTTATGCAATTTTTTAGAAAAGTGTTTACCACTCCTTCACAAAACAATCCACAGACAAGTATTAGTCAGTCACAGGGAAACAAGCTCCCTACGATTTTGCAAGATACTCGATGCATATTTGCTTTAAGCCCTGCTACTATACCAGATATCACAAGAACATACTGGCAGATAGCTCGCTATCAACCTCAACCATGATATGGACAAAGATGATACGCCAGAGGAGAACCTAATTCAAATGTAATCTGATTATAAACGCATTAGATAGATTCTGAATAGGTTTGGACCTCCAAACCTTGTACACCAATGCCCCAATGTCTCCAACATGAATTGCTTTATTTAATTGTCATACAGTTTATACTGATCATGTTAATGTGAAATAGCGTAGTCAATCCGTCCTTTTCCCCTTCCTGTCGTGAGACCTCTTTCAAATGTTTTGATATGCCAAAGAAAACTAGTCAAACGGGATTCATGTAAAAAGCGCAAGATAATGTCATATTCTGTAATAGATTTCGGCTGTTGCATTGGGATTTTTTTTTTCAATTGCCCTTCAGTAGTTCAGTCAGTCCAGAATCTGAACATCAGCATAGCTACACAGAAAAATGAATAACAATAACAATAACTTCATAATAGTAGCCAAAAATATGTTCATACCACTTTTTATTATAACAAAGAACGCATACATTACATTTAAACGACCAATTCCCAGTACTAAATTTTTACAATTTCGACTCCAACAGCTGTATATAAACCTACAAACAAACATTTCTACTATAACTTTTTTCATACAACATGATGTGTGTGGTGACAACAACACTGAGAAACTGACCTTGAACTGAGAATGGTGGGGATGGTACATATGATTATTGTACCCGATCCTCGTGCCACCAGTACTAACCACTCCTGCATTCGCTTTCCCGTTCTCACCCGCTTCTTTCCTTTCTCCATCGCCTCCCTGTGTGGCATCATCTCTCCATTCCTGCTCCTCATTAGTCTGCTGCTGGTGATCACCATTAGCAACAATAACTAAATCTTCACCATCCTCATCATCACTTCCCATTCCTTCATTATTATTCCTATCCATCATTCCCATACGCCCATCATTATTAAGTACAATCTGTAAATCATCTTCACTATCACTATCCCAATCATCATCATCATCATCATCATCATCATCATCATTTTCCCTATTACCAATACTACCCTCCTCCCTTTTCACATCAAGAATAGAAAGACCAGGAATAATAACTTGTTCTTGTTCTTGTTGAGTATCCAAATCCACCTCAACATCCAACTTCTCTTGGACTTCTTCTTCTTCTTCAACCATAAAAATCCCACCTTTACCATTTTCTACCTTAACATCTCTTAATTCCAAACCTCCAATATCATCAGCCTCAACTTCTTCTTTCTTGACTTGAATTAAATTCAACTTAAAAGGACTATTTTGACCATGAATTTCAAGTTTGGGTGGTATTGGGGTTGGGGTATGATTGGAAAGGGGGAAAGAGTGAGTGGTGGTTTGTTGATTAAGATCGGGTTTTTGGGGAGTAGGGAAAAGGGTAGGGTGGGAATTTGAGAAAGGGATGAGAACGTCAGTGTAAAGATCTCCGAATTCGTCATCGTCATCCATGGATGATGGAGAGAAAAGGAGATGGGGTCTTTTTCTTTCTTTTTCTTTCTTTCTTCGTTTGATGGAGGAGGAAGGCAGGAGAGAAGGAGATTTTTATTTTTATTTTTTCTCTTTTTTAAGTTTAAGTTGTGATTATTTTTTGGAATTTGGGTTTTAGGTCATTTGACTGGATTTGGGATTTGACTTGATCATACAAATTTGGTTTTAGGTCCTTCAATGATTGAATGATAGAACCTCTTGCTATCGTTATTGTTTGCGTTTGACATTGTCTCTAATTAGAAACCGCAAACGATGGTGACTGAGGTTAGAATTTACTAATAGTCATTAGAATTTGAGACGAAGGAAAAGGTGATGGAGGGAGATTTGGGGATGGAATATAGTTAATTGATTTGGGATTAGAGAAAAGAGAATGTAAGTGGGGAGTTTAGATTGAGAGAAGAGAAAGAAAGTGGTTTGCAAGGTGAACTAGAGGAAGGAGAAAGGAGAGGTATTATGACAGACATTCATTTGTAACGTTGGACCCTTCATCCCAAAAGACCTCCTAATAGTCAAAAAGTTAAGCAATTATAGCAGTACCTAAGTATAAAGTTCTTACAAGGAGTTTTGTTGATCGGATCATCAATTCCTTATTATATCTACTAGTCTGATGGAGGTGTAGCACCTCTGGCTTAAACACACGCATCTGAAATCACTAAAATTTAATCATCAATAGAGGGGCAAAATAGTCATACAATAATATCAGAGCAAAACAGTCATTGAATTAAAAAAAATTAGGAGAAAAAATTTTCACAAAAAATGGACCAAGAGTCAATATAGCTGGGAGCTGGAATTTTTAAAGTAGTTAAGATTATGGAGCAAAAGCTCACTATAGGACTAAAGTCCACCTGGTGTTGCTATGCCATCACTTCGATGCATTGGAAGGCACATAGCTCAATAGCGAGAGAAGGTTGCGCCAAGTATGCCTTAGACCACGTCCAGTGAAGGGCTACTAAAAGGAGCTGTTAAACCCTTGCCACACAGGATTTTTAAAGTTTTAACCTTGCCGAGCCAAATATGGCAGACTAAAACTTGAATTTCATTCCTAATCACTCTTTTATGTTTTGAAGTGCTAAATGGATACGGACGGCATAGTTTCTGCTCGACATCCTTTAGTTAATAACTTAAGTTGAATTTTTTTTGGACAGACGACGATACAATTTCTGCTGTCCGTCAAAATTTACCACAAGGACGATAGAAACTGTGTCATCCGTCTCTCGAAATTTATTATGGCAGCTACTAGACAAGGCCACAAAATTGGCTGGGTTTATCACACCAACCCAATTTAAAAAGCCTTCTAACAGCCCCATTTGAATGACATTTTGGTTTTTAGGGTGTTATATGGCCAGCCAAATTTAGGAGCCTTCTAGCAGCCCCATTGGAATGACATTTTGAGAGCATTCAGAGATACCGACATAAATAATTGATTTCTCTAGTAGCTTTGTTGAGGTGTTTCCATGGGCACTTTTGGACTTATGAGAGCACAGTATGGAAATGAAATATCCTTTAAACTATAGACGTTTTGGATAGATGAGACTATGAGAGTGCAATGCTTGGATAAACTATAAATGTTTTGGATAGATGAGAGCATAGTATAAAATATTCAGGATATGGGTATTTATCGATACTTAATTTTTAGATATGTATCGTGGATATATTTTTCTCTTTGGGGATATTTGACATTATTTCACATGCAAATATCGTGGATATATCCAAAATATTGACAAATATCGTAGATATTTTTTGATATATCATGATACATTATTTATATTTATTTGAAATATAATGGTAAATATTAAATAAAATTGTTATATACACAAAATATCACAAAATATCTCAAAATATCTCCAAATATCACAAATATCATCAAAATATCACCGATATTTGTAATCATATATATCTCTGAACATATCGTGATATTTATATATCTTTCTCTGAAATTTGGATAAATATCTCCAAATATCACGATATATCGATATATTTTGTACTATGGATGAGAGTGCAATGCTTGGATCGAAATGATAATCTTTAAAACTATGGGATGATGGGTGAACTAGCAATGCTTGGATCTAGATGGGAAATAGGGTTTCAAAAAAAATCTTTAAAACTTTTTTTGTGTGTATTTGGAAGTTTTCCATTGGTGATAATGGCGGGAGGGGGGTTTTGTGGCATTTGTGGCGACAATAGTCTTGGCAATGAAAATTGCAAAAGATTAACAGGCATATCAGATCACGCTCGATTGCTCGAAGGTACCTACAAGATTTCCAGTCTGAGAAGACTTTCAACTCATTGATTAGTCAAAAATAAGATTAATCTCCATATACTATAGATTCTTGAAAGTTAAATGTATAAGTAAATAAATGTGTCGATAATAACTAGTAAATGTAAGTCATGAAATTCCATTTAGTTTGCAGCATACGCTTGCTCCAATGATTTAAAGATTAACTCAAATAATATATTTCTCTCGAATATTAGGATGCAGAAATTAGAACTTCTTGTTTTAAAAGTAGTAAGGAGTAAGTGTTGGAGTTATCCCACATATGAGGAGGAAAAGAAGTTCAGTATGCATGAAAAAAAGGCTAAGCGTCTTCGTCTTCGGTCTTGTCTTGCTCTTGGCACGACGCGCACCCATGTCGTGGACGACGACTTAGTGTTTTTTGGGGCGCGGGGCCGACTTTGGCTTTGCCTTGGCAGTGGCGGCGCCATACGCCTATTTTCGTCAGGATTTCTATTTTTGCGAAACCATAAGTTTGCAATATAAGGTTTGGGTTTTTGGCAAAACCTAACAGACATAACACACAAACCAAGGCAACACAAGAGAGAGAAAACTCAATCTTGAAAGCAATCAAGATTGAGATATAACTTTTACAGAGATACAAGCCTGTAGAGAGAGAGAGAGAGAGGAGTGATCTAGTAAGGTGAGAGATTGAAATGAGTGATTGTAATCTTCCTTCCCACTTTATAAAAAGATTAGCTCTTGTGGAAGTAGGCACCATTGGCCGAACCACGATATATCTTTGTGTTGTGGTATGCATTTTACTTTTTACATTATTATCTGTTGTTAATAGTTGTTTAGAGAGTTGGACATATTAGCTAGGTTGTAATTGATATTTAAAATTTGTCTGAAGTTGAAACGAGTTCAAATACAAGTTATCTGTGTAGTGGGGATCGATTGATATCGGTTTAACCCCAACAAGTGGTATCAGAGCTAGGTTAAATGAACCTAGGGTGTTATCCAAACCTAGCCCAAAGGTGTTTGAATAAATTCCTGAGAGGAGGTTTTAGTTGAAAATAACTTGTAGAGATTGACCATTTCGTGAACACTCGCATGACGAGTCTGAATAGGAAGAACTACACCATTTGGAAAGCCAAGATGGAAGACTTGCTCTATTGCAAGAATTTGGCACAACCCATTGAAAATGGAGGAGAACAACCGGAATCGGTTGCTGCGGCTGAGTGAAGCAAGCTTGATAGAAAATCAATTGGGTACATTCGACAGTAGATTGACGACAGTGTTTTTCACCATGTATCCCAAAAGACTACAACTTTTGGCTTGTGGAAGAAACTCGGATACCTCTATGAGAGGAAGTCGGGCGGAAACAAAGTGTTGCTCGTTAAGAAGTTTGCCAACACGAAGTACCAAGAAGGTTATTCAATGTCTGAGCATCTTAATGAAGTACAAAATATCATAAATCAGTTGCATTTGATGAAGATTAATACGGGAGACAAAGTTGAGGCTTTGTTTCTATTAGGCTCTCTACCGAAAGTTTGGGAGACGTTAGTAGTTTCTCTACACGGATCAGCTAAGGATGGAATCGTTTCCATGGAGATGGCTACCGCGATCTTTATTGAATGAGGAGACTATAAGGAGTTCAAGAAGCAACTCCTCTCACTCAGAGATCCTTGTCACAGAGAAATGGGGGAGAGGTAGAAGCAGAAAACCATCTCATTCTAGAGGTGATGACAGAAATAAATCTAGGGGTGAAGCTAGAACTCCTAAGGCAGATAGGCAATGTTACTATTAGGCTACTAAGGGTCACTTCAGGTATGAGTGTAGAACACTGAAGAAGGATGAGAAAAATAATTTTGTACATGAAGACATGGTATAGAGGAACGGAAACACAAGTAGAGATACTACCGCACTAGTCGACGATCTAGTGGGAATTGTGTCAGATTGTGGTGTGTGCTGGCTTAGTACCTCATGCCAGGATACAGAGTAGGTGATAGATACAGGATCATCATATCATGTCACACCGCACAGGGGATTCTTCACTACTTATAGCTATGGTGAATATGGTGAAGTAAATATGGGTAACAATGGAGTCTTGAAGATTATAGGCATTGGTGATGTTCATGTAGAAACCAATGTCGGCTACACATTGACACTCAAGGATGTAAGACATGTCCCGGACATTCTGCTAAGCCTAATTTCTGCTGGGAAGTTAGACGATGATGGCTTTGTAAACTCGTTTGGTAACGGGATATGGAAACTGAAAGCAGAGGTTCCATTTGTAGCAGCCATAGGGAAAAAAACTTGCTCTCTTTACAGAACACAGGATAGTTTGTGTAAAGTAAAAGTGAATGCGGCAGAATAAGAAGCTTTCTCCGAACTGTGGCACATGAGACTGTGTCAAATGGGCGAAAAATGGATGGAAGTTCTTGCCAAGCAAAAGGCCTTGCCAGACATCAAAGGTATACATTTAAATAGATGTACTCACTGTTTGGTAAGAAATCAACACAGGGTGTTTTTCTAAAGATTCCCGTCTCACAGAAAGGACAGTTTCCCTGAACTAGTGCACACATATTTATGTGGTCCTATAAAAGTAGAGTCCCACGGGGAGCTTTATATTTTGTGGCCTTCATTGATGATGCGTCAAAAAATGTATGGGCATATAGTATGAAGACCAAGGATGAAGTACTTGGCGTGTTTGAAAATTTCCATAGCATGGTCGAAAGAGAGACAGAGAAGCTTTTGAAGTGTATTCGCTTAAATAATGGGGGTGAGTATATTGGGACATTTGAAGAGTATTACAAGAGTCACGGGATTCGTCATGAGCAGACCATTCCCAAGACACCGCAACATAATGGAATAGCAGAGAGAATGAAACGTACCATTGTAGAGAAGATGAGATGCATGTTGTCTCACTCTAAGCCACCTAGAAACTACTTGGTAGAAGCAATGCATACAGCCGTGCATGTGATAAACCTATTACCGTCAAAGCTTCTGAATAGTGATTATCTAGAGAGAGTATGGTCATGCTAAGATGTTGATTATGGATACTTGAAGGTATTTTGGTGCATGGCATTTGTGCATATTCCGAAGGATGAGAGATCCAAGCTTGATGACAAAGCCAAGCAGTGCATTTTTTTGGATTATGGGGATGAGAAGTTTGGCTACAAACTCTATGATCCGATTAACAAGAAGGTAATCTGAAGTCGAGATGTTGTGTTCTTGGAAGACCAAACCATAGCAAATTTCGAGGAGGGTGAGAAACTACAGGCTTTCACTAATGATCTTGTTGATTCAGAACTAGAAGTTCATACTGTGGAACGTATAAAAAGCATTGAGAATGCAGAGAGCCATGAGTTTGAAGCTCATGATGAGAATCATATTGCTCATAATGGGATAGAACCTATTGATATAGAATATGCAGATGAAATGCATGAACCACCACCTGAGCAAGCAGAAGTGCATCCTCCTGAGGCACCAGAAGATGGGGCAAGGAAGTCTGACAGAGAGAGACAAGCTTCAACCAAGTATTCACCACATACGTATATTTTACTATCTGATGGTGGAGAACATATGTACTATCAAGAGGCACTTGAAGGTACAGATAAAGAGAAATGGTTGAAGGTCATGCATGATGAGATGGATTCTTTGCATAAGAATCACACTTATGAGTTAGTTGAGAAACCGAAAGGAATAAAAATTCTCAAGAATAAGTGGATCTACAAAGTCAAACATGAAGATAACAATCCACACCCAAGGCACAAAGCTCACCTTGTTGTGAAGGGATTCGGTAAAAGAAAAGGGATTGACTTTGATGAGATTTTCTCTCCTGTAGTGAAGCTGACTTCTATCCAAGTGGTATTGGGTATAACCGCAAGTATGAACCTAGAGGTTGAGCAGCTAGATGTTAAGACAACTTTTCTTCATAGAAACCTTAAAGAAAATATCTACATGAACCAGCCAGAGAGGTTTGAGGTCAAAGAGGTAAGGAACACTTAGTATGCAAGCTGATAAAGAGATTGTATGGGTTGAAGCAGGCACCGAGACAATGATACATAAAGTTTTGATTCCTTTATAGCGAAGCCAGGATACAAGAAGTCCGCTTCCGATCATTGTGTGTTTGTTCAGAAATTTCCAGACGGAGATTTCATAGTGCTCTTGTTGTATGTGGATGATATGTTGATAGTTGGCCCAAACATCAACAAGATATCCAAGCTGAAGAAAGACTTGAGTAAATCTTTTAAGATGAAGGATTTGGGTCAAGCAAAGCAGATACTTGGGATGCGGATCACTCGTGTGAAAGAGTGGGAAGTTGTGGCTTTCAAGAAAGCTACATTGAGAAAGTGTTGAAGAGATTCAACATAGATCAAAGCCGGAAACCAATCGGGTTGTCCGCTTTGGTGGCGATTCCGCATGACCAAAGAGATGTGTCCAAAGGGTGAGCATGAGCAGATTTAGATGGAAAAGATTCCTTATGCATCCGCAGTGGACAACTTGATGTATGCAATGGTGTGTACAAGACCGGATGTTACTTTCGTCGTTGGTGTTGTAAGCCATTTTTTGTCAAATCCGGGTAAAGAACATTGGGAAGGTGTTAAGTGGATATTGAGATATCTTAAGGGCACTTCCAAATCGTGTTTGTGTTTTGGTGGAAGTAAGCCCTTACTTGAAGGCTACACTAATGCAGACAAAACAGGTGGTGTTGACTCGATAAAGTCTACCTCCGGTTATCTGGTTACTTTTGTAGGGGGAGCAGTTTCTTGGCAATCTAAGTTACAAAAAAAGTGTGTTGCCCTCTCCACTACAGAAGCCGAGTATATTGCAGTCACTGAGTGTTGCAAAGAGATGCTATGGATGAAGAGATTCTTAGATGAACTAGGGCTAAAGCAGAAACAGTTTGTAGTTCTATGTGACAGTCAGAGCACCATCCATTTGAGCAAGAATCCGAGTTTTCATTCTAGATCCAAATACATACATGTGCATTATCATTAGATTAGAGAAGTACTCGAAGACAAGCATTTGTGTATCGAGAAGATCCATACCAACAATAACGGGTCGGATATGATGACCAAAGTCTTACTGAAAGGTAAGTTTGATGTTTACTGTGTTACCGCCGGAATGGTAGCAGACTCCTCCTGTTGATTTGAAAATTGCACGGAGGTATCCCCCTTCACTTGTTCGGGAGGGAGAGATTGTTGGAGTTATCCCTTATATGAGGAAAAAAGTTCAGTCTCCTGTTTACAGGGCGCGCGCGCTCGACTTTGGCCTTGCCCAAGGTGTGGGTGCGCCCATGCCTATTTTCATCAGGATTTCTATTTTTGCGAAACTGTGAGTTTGCAATATAAGGTTTGGGTTTTTGGCAAAACCTAACAGACATAACACACGAACCAAGGCAACACAAGAGAGAGAAAGCCCAATCTTGAAAGCAATCAAGATTGAGAGATAATCTTTACAGAGATACAAGCATGTAGAGAAAGAGAGAGAGGAGTGATCTAGTAAGGTGAGAAATTGAAAAGAGTGATTGTAATCTTCCTTTCCACTTTATAAAAAGATTAGCTCTTGTGGAAGTAGGCATTATTGGCCGAACCACAGTATATCTTTGTGTTGTGATATGCGTTTTACTTCTTTACATTATTATCTGTTGTTAATAGTTGTTTAGAGAGTTAGACATGTTAGCTAGGTTGTAGTTGATAGTTAGAATTTGTCTGGAGTTGAAGTGAGTTCAAATACAAATTATCTGTGTAGTGGGGATCAATTGATATCGGTTTAACCCCAACAGTAAGGACTAAGGATAAAATGAGACGGCATGAGCAAATCTTGTTAACTTCCAAGCTTTTTTATTTTGGCTACGTTGGTTGGTTAGTCAGTGTTTTTTATGAGTTCAAAAAAGTTAGTCCAACTGAACAAAGGATTATTACTTCACTTACTTATCAGGTAACAAAGGATTATTACTTCACTTACTTATCAGGTAACTTTTGTTCGACAAGTATCCGTAACCCTGAAAATTTGGTTCTTTTGCAGGCAAATATTTTGGGAGCAATCAGATTGTGACTATATGTAGATTGTAGAGAATACATAAAACTATTGGAGATGGATAATACAAAATTTTGCTATGGCAATTATAAGTTTATAACTCACTAACTCGATCACGAGGACGCAAGTAAATGTTGCTTCATTTCTCAATTTTCATATAATTTATCTCAATATTAGAGTATGCTATTTTAAGTTTGAGCACTTCTCACTACACCAGATCTGTTGAAAAAAGACATGACAAATGTGTTGTTTTTAAAAAAAAAATAGACACTTTTGGGTGTCTTATGGTGACCCTTTTTTTTTTTTTGCAGTCAGTTTTTTTTCTACGACACTTGACATGTGTCGTTTTTAAGTTTTTCAATATTTTTTTAAAAAGGTCGAATCAGGGCCAAAAAAAATCCCTAACCCAAAATCTATTGAATCATGGCCAAAAGAAACCTACCCAATACAGGCTAATTGGATCACCTCTACCCTAGTGATCCAAAATCCCTTTAGAAGCCCAACCAAAACAAGACCCACAACATACAAGATCAAAAAAGATGATGCTTTATATATTCTAAGTTCTGACAACTTTCAACTATCAATTATCAAAATAAGAATTTAGGATATCCCAAAATACCACAAATTCCGGCATTACCAATGAAGCAACAAGTTTGTTTTATTGAAATCCCCAACAGAAAAATGGAACTGTTCATAATAGAATCATGAGAAATGTAGTGACCAGCATACCAATAATAACAGCTGTACCTGCAGCACAAGATAAGAAGTTAAATTTACAATATTATGAGCTTAAAACACATCAAGAAGTAAGAAAAACAAGAGAATTTGAAAAACAGAAATATAAGAATATGTTATACATTTATAATTATGACTGTATACACATGAAACTTCAAGAATTCTAAATACATGGCATAAACTGCAGAAGCAAACTAAATGACATGAAAGAGCAGGAGCTCTATGCTAAGTGCATACCATTGGAAAAGACACTTCTCCACTACCAACCACATACGATCGACCAGAGCCAACAGCACCTTCCTCATAACCTCTGACACTGTTAGTTCCACTAATAGCAAATGCTTCATGGGGAGAGAAACTTCCCACAACATGACCACCAGATAAACTACGCGACAAGAAAAACAATATAAGTAACATTTACGGCCCTATCTACGAAATGCTTACTTTCTTTGAAAGCTGTCGTGTTAACCCAAACAGAAGGAAATCATACCTCAAAAGAAAGCGAGCAGGACCAACTTCCACACCCTTCCTAACACGAAGCATTAACTTCGGGTTGAAACTTAACCACTTTCGGCCATAACAGGAAGACCCTGTTCCATGTTGAACACTAACTGCAATAACAAAGTGTCCAATGAGATGATGGTAGAATCCCACTGATGCTATATGTTATATATTCAAACAAATGTCAGCAACTTGAATTGAAGTTTAAGAAAAATAAGTTACCATTGAAGACCCATGGTCACCAGAATCAGTGTAGATGCTTTCAAGTTTGGCGAGTAGCATGTCATCATGTGTATTACCACTGGATCAGGAACAAATTTAAAAGGAGATTAGATATTATAATGACAACTATAACAAGCTATCCAGCATAATAAATCATTCAGATGAATTTTAGACTAGAGGTAGAACCAAGCAAGGTTTGGCACGCATACCTAGCAGTAAGTGGGCTGCTGTAATAATCCTTTCTAAGAGGATTCCCTCTTTCATCACGAGCACCAGCACGCTGAGAAGTTTCAATTTAAAACATATATCGAAAAGTGTACAAGCAACACTGCCACAATATTGTGATAATATATAAACTCTTGCTAAGTGATTAGCACACTGACACGTCCGTCAAATTCTGATACTATTATCTATTCTTTTCTTTTTCACTTGGTAAAGTAGAGATATTTTACAAATTACCAAGAGAGAACATTAGAGTTGTGTAGGATGAGACATCCTACCCTACAACAGTGGAGAATAGCAAATATAGAAAAAATACAGTACATAACAAAAGAGCATACTAGCCCGTGCTCATCAACGACTCCCATCTAAAGACAAAATTCCCGAACAGGTATCCCACTATTCGTCCAGACTTTCGAACAAAACTTACTATCTAATGTCATTAAAAATTTAAAAGTTCATGCAAATTGCAAAGCATACAAGAAATGTAACGACAAGTTGATACACAACACGAAAATCACATTATCAACATGCATACATCAATTCAAACATATATCCAAATAAACTAAGACATCTAAAAGGTGTTTAGTATTGTACATGAATATGACTATCTTCCCACCTACACCTACAATACAAAAAGATATATTCATGCTAGAAGAGTTAAATAATATATCAGAAAAACCAAAAACATGTAGTAATACATTACCATTACAAGGATGCAGATAACAGAATAAGAGTTATTCATTGTCCCTTTTATTTTTTCAATTGTCAAGTTATTTCAAACAACGACAGTCTAAATATCAATGTATGCTGCGTGAAGGTAATAGGATACAAAGTGGGACTGAAACCCAAAGGTTGGTCATGGATCCAGGAACCAGTGCCAAGCCATGGCAGGGCAACTTTTATAATCCTTGCTATACATGAATATTGTGATATATGACAAACCATGTCAGACACATCTTCCAGATACCCCTATTATTTAGATGCTAAAAGCCTAAAACAGGTACCACAATTAATATTTAATACTAAAGAATCAATGACATACCTGATAAATAATCCCAGACGTTCCACTCCACTTTGGTCTTATCGGTCGACTGAATTCAATACCAGCTGTTATCCTACCAATGGTCACGTTACTACTATCGGGTTGATTACCATGAACAAGAGTTCCCGGGGTTCTTGAATTCTATAAACAAAAAATAAAAAACAAAAGGTACTAGTTAGACAACTTTCTATTGATGAAAAATGAACAAAATTAGAATATCTTTACCAACCTCGACCATGATTGATCTAGATGTGCGCTTATCATCTCCTTCAATCCAAGGATCTGTATAATTGATGCGGAAAATAGAGTCGATTTTCCCCCTTTCCCATGCATTAGTTCCAAATTGTACATGTCTTGTACTTTGCCAACCTTTACTCCATTAGATAAGTAATCAGTCACAATAGTCGTAAAAATGATAATTATGGGTTGGTAAGGACATGGAACAAACCTCCACAAGAAGATCAACAGCCCAGGCTCTGCATTGTGCTGCAACATTGTAAACCAAATATAAGTACAAAATTGTAATAGCTAGGCGTCTGTGTTGAAGGGCCAAAGAACTCGTGATTATATCAACAAATAAAACATCAAGGAAACTGTGCTAGACATTCAAAAACCCTGAAAGCCTACATGAATTAGGAGCCACGCCTTCATACTAAAAGAAACGATTTGTATCACAAGTTACCAAACACAAAACTTTCACTTAATTTTTTTATTATTTAAAATAGATATTCCCCAAAGCTCCTATGTCAAGACACCAAACAAAAAAAAAACCCACCACTAAACATCATCAATAGCATTACAGCATTACACAACATGATTGCCTAACAAATAATACTCCGCAATAGCACCACAATGTTGAATTTGGTAATTTTTAATTTCTAAACTTTTAATTATGTATCTAGGTTTCATTACCAAACACAAAACCAACTGACAAATCAATGAATCACTAATTTCGAATCTTATTACAATACTACTCTGTTTAACTAATTTCGAATCTGATTACATGTTTGAAGATTATATGAATTAATCATTGACAGATTAAAAAGCGTCAAAATCTAAACCAAAACGCTTAACCAGGACAGTTGAAATCAAATAATTGAAATTACCTGAAGAGATTGTAGATTTGATAAACACAGTGATTTGCTGAAGATAGCGATTTGAGCATCGATCAAATGTTATGAAGATTTTGAGAGCGAGGGTTTTCTCTTATTTTTGTGAGAGAGAACGAAAGTGTGAAGAGACGGTTATTTTTTTGGGTCCCTTTTTTATTTTTCTATGGGTTGTGATAATGTGATCGGTAGTCTTTCTTTTTGAATCTGGTGTAGTGTTTACTCAAACTCCCTTATACTCTCTTGGGACACCATTCCCTACGTCGTATCCAAATTTCACTTTCTCTTTCCAAAAATAAAAAAACAAATATAGAAACAAAATAATAACTAGTATACTGCTAAGTAGTAGGGGCGTGAGCCGAGAGGGAGAAGTGGAAAGGGATAGGGAGGAGTGGAGTTTGAGAGTGCGTAGGGAGAGAAAGGGAGAGGGCGTGAGCGGAACATGACATTTCGTTAATAATTAATAATTATGTACTTTTTTAATTATTATTATTTAATTATAAATTTTCTTATGAAAAAAAAATTGACCACCACACCTTGGACTAAAATTTAAACACATTAAAAAAAATTCAAAATGTTCAGATAAAATTTTAGTCAAACCACGCACGTAACCATGTTAAGTTAAAAGATTGAAATACTATGTTCAGTTAAAATTAGCCAAACCATATAACCCTATTACTCAAATGTTTTGAAGTTAGGAAATCAAAAGTCCTGAGTACCACTTTGGCATAATTAATTAAACCCAATTCTACACAATGAGAAGTTTTTATTTTATCATGTCACAAATCCCCTTTAAGAGTCTCAACAATTACTAATGTGGTCATTGTATTGGTAGAGTCGGTATGCAGTTTTTGGCTATAAATTTAATACATACAACAAAATACACGTAAGACTCAACAAATTGTTTCATTACAAAGCTCTCACGCTCCAGTTGCACCTAAACATATGGTGCATATTTACACTAATAATCAAACTTAAAGAATATGAGAGTGGAGGTGAATCAAAGTCCAGTAGGAACAAACGAAATACACTAGCATCAGATGAAGTTAATAATCAAATATGCAGCAAGTGTAAAAAATGGTTCTGCATGGTTGGTATTTGCCGAGTCCCTACATAGATTAAAAAAAACAAAAAACAAAAACTTTATCAAGGTAATAAAAAAAACTTTCTTGGGTAATGACATAGACATTACTTCAAATAAATATTACGATGTGTTAATAAGACTATGTTCAATTTTAATTATTTAAAATCAACCCAGCAACCATCATTTTTTTTTCCTACAAAAAATCCGGCAAAATTTCATTTGTATTTTCAACATTTCAAATACCCAAAACCTGTCATAACCTGAAAATCAAAATAACATAATATTCATATATCAACCCTTCCAAGTTATATATAACCTTACATAGTTTAAAAACCAAAACATATTTATATACAACGCCAACCAAATATATACAACACCATCAAAAAATATACACAACACCTTCCAAAAGATAAAGTAGTGACTACACTACAAACATATACATACATGAAAATAAAATGTTAACTATAAACAACTTCACTCCAAAGCTTTTACTCCTCGTGGTCGCTTCTATATACTCCACTAAACTCGATCGCAATCTTCGATAGTTATATCTGAAAAGAGATATAAGGGGTGAACAAAAGTCCAAAGAGAAGATACAACTGCTATTAATTATCATAAAAACATTTCACGCATAAATATAATAGACTAGTGTACACCTAAACATTTAAACCACCAATCTAACCATCATAGCAATATCTACCACAACCTGAGTACATTCCACAAATCAAAACACGTTCTAAATAATTTATAGAGATAAATGGATGCCTAGAAAAGTATGTGGGATTTCCTGGATTTCATTAAGGAAGCATTCATCTCTTAGAAACCCCATAACTGCGGCTAATTTAAATGACAAAGCCCACGGCCCATTTAAAAGACAAGCCCGCGGCTAATTTAAATTACCTACACCATTAATCAATACTTACCGGGGCTTCAATCTCTGTAATCATAGCTCAATAATATAGCAAGCTACACAATCAACTAAACTTCCATCTCTAAAACCAATACCATATAGCCAATCATTCTACAACACAACCAAGCTTATCACACACATCACATCAAAATATCATACAATATATATTTTTCATAAATGACTAAGAGAAGTAATATCCACCTACATTCTACTCAAGAACCAAAACCAAACCTCGGTTAACTTCATGAACCACTAGATCTCTTCCATTACAAACCACTGAAAATAAATATTGGTAACTTATATTAATCATTTAGTCATACTCTAAACCAACGAGGATTCTCTAGTGTCTAACCGAAATACCAAACCCTAAATTACACTCTACGATTATAAAGATGATTTAAAATTCATCAAGCGACAATGAAATTGACTCCACTATTACTGTTCATATCCTCAATTCAATAAAATCAACTAACACAATGAAAATTACAACTACTTAGCTTTAAATTCGTGTTTCTACAAATACCTAACAAAAAACCGATGAAAATCATGTCTAAACACTTAAAAACTAAATAATTTTGTATGGTTATCATAGAATAATGATAGGGTAGTGTCTACAACATGATTTCTACTCAAAATATCAATTCTAGATGATGAAAAAATGAAGACGAAGCAAAGAACACGAAAATTTCAACAAACTCACCACTTGAAGCTTTGATTTCATCACCCAAATCAATACCAATGCACTCTAATCACTTAGAGAACTTAATTCAATCTATTTTCAGCAAAACCCCTCAAATTTTTTATGGCATTTTACCAAAATTTCAAAGTTGTACACTTTCTTGGTGTCTAGAAGGTGGAGTTGTGACCAGCTAGCGATGATTTCTAAAACGGAATTAGTTGATTTTCTTAATGAACTTTGGCAATCTTTGTGATATATTGAAGATTTCGGGGCCTATCATAAAGTGTACCTTTTGCATGAGGATAGGAAAGAGTCAAGTCGCCTAGCATAACCAAAAATCTTATTTCTGGAAAAGGCCAACCAAGGAGAATGGAAGTGGAAGTGTGAGATCGACCATTCCACCCCACTTCTAGGTATCTCCGACCTATACCTACATCTGCACTTCCTTGCTCTCTTGATATACATAATATTCTACCCTCTACAAGTTCAAGCTTATAGAAAAATTAACCATTTGACAAGAATTAACTTTTTTCTTAACAACTTTCCAGAAAGCCCTCCATAAGTCCATAGAATACTCAATTGTTCTGAAAAGCCCAAATCACAAGAAATCTCCTAAATACCTAATTTTGTGTGTGTGTATTACACCAAATCTCTAGTACGTTAGAAATATTACTTGTAAGGCTTGAAGTAAGAGACAGCATCACAGAATAAAAAGAAAACAAAAAAGGGGCAAAATAATAATAATCAACACATAGTAAATGACATAGATCACACAAAAATGCCTCCTCCATAGATCAATAATTGACAAAATGTACAGATTGTGAGTTGTGACACCTAAATCCCAAGGCTTACCAACCTCTATACCTATGACCAATGCATCTATTCTATGTTTTTCCTCTCACGAAAATGAGTTATTAGATCCTTACAAACTACCTTTCAAACGGCAATTTATGTTTCTCAAGAACAAAAAATAAGTACCACCATATCGTCACAAGTAAAATGTACGTAAGATCATCGTAACATTTGTTCATAGTTCATACTATTCAAACCATGAAATCTCCCCATAGGCCATGAAATCTTCACATGTTCCATTACTTATTTACTTCCATACTAGTTTTAACAAATACATTCATGGAATAAAGCATTCTCTATATTCTACCAAAATGACTAGCTAATACTCAATCTTAACACAAAAAGTTATACACGATCACCAAACAAATATTAGCCAAGCATGGTTTCGAGAAGGAATAATAGGTGACTTCCTTACCAACTTCAAGATACACATAGTAGTAAGCGCAATAGTCAAAGTGCTTTAGCAGCAATTTGATATTCCCACAAGATACCGAAAAGAGTCATAGAAACTTATTTATAGGGGTATTATCGTTAAAATAATTTAACCACGAACACACTCAACACATGATCGTAATAGAGTTCAAGAATAGAAAATTGATTTGAATCGAACATTTAAAGGACCAATAACTAGTTTGAACCAAATAAAAGGGAAACATTACTCTCCAAAAATCAAGAAGATTAACAATCAAATATTTCAAATTTCTCGACCAAATTAGAACATAACAACAAAAAATGATAAGAAGCTATATAAAGACAAAGAGCTAAACTAATTTCTCTACCAAAATCAATACTATAAAGTTAGTTGTTTTCAGCAGAAATTCCAAATGAAGCAATTGGAGATTAAACACCAACAACTACTTACATTCTCACATTAGCTAGTGCCTTCAATACCCCACATTCAAACCACCAAATCTCAAAATTCCACTATCATTAAACTTCACGTGAGCACTTGCCATACAACCCATGATCACAAACGAGAAACCAAGCGAGAAGATTCGATACCATTTAAATGAGTTATGCTTCCTTCATTCTTAGTTTCGATACCATTTTTCATCTTTCATGATAAACTAACAAAAAATATTCAATAAAATCCAAAAGTGAGATTTATTTCAAAGAAAACCGAATCAAGTATAAACCACAAAGCACAATTGAGATACAATCAAAAGGAAAGCTAAAAACTTTGATGAACGGATATAGTAGAAAAGGTAGAACTTTGGAACTTACCTTCTTTAATGTAAAGGATTTGCCGCACTTTGCTGTCGGATTTGTTGAGAAAGTTACCCTGCTGCGGTTGTTATAACAGTTGCACAAAAAGTAATGAAACCTGATTCTTGACCAATTTTCCAAATAGAAAGCGAAATATTGTGGGGTGTTGTGAAGAAGAGATAGAGAGAGTGTGTGCCAGGGGAGTGATGGATTTTGGCGTGGAGAGTTTTGGTAGGAAGAAGATATAGGGAGAGCGAAGGGAGTTTAAATAGCGAGAACGAGTGAGTGAAGAGAAATTGTAAAAGTCGCGGATGCATTGCATGTAAACGCGACAAGTTGTTTTTGTCCGAATACCCCCCTTCTCCCAAGATCGTTCGCTCCCGCTCACTCGATAATAACTTACCTAATTAAATAACTAAAACCATAAATAATAACAAAAAAATAAAAAAACTTACCAATATTTTCACAAACAAGAAAAAAAATAAAGAAAGAAAGATCCAATTTTAGTTATCGCAAAAAAAATAATAAAAAAAAAACCCCCTTCGTTCATCTTTCTTCTCTCTCCCCGACCGCCAGCACCACTCCCCCACCGCCTCCACCAGCACCCACTACCATCGGAAAACTCATCTCCATCAATCCCATCAACCCAAAAATGGATCTACAATCCACTACCCGGAAAACCCGACCTTCTAACTCTGCAACACCACTTGCGCTGCTACCACCGCCCACCACCTACCGCCACCACTATCTTTAAACACAATCCTCACATCGATCAACCACTGCCTCTCACCGCCTCCACCTACAACGCGGTGGCCTCCTCTTAGCTTATTCACCATCTCTCACCACCACCATTGCACACAATTGAACTGCCACAACCACCACCCTCCGCCACGAATTGCTACGTCCACCACCACCTTCTCCAGATCATTTCCTTATTCGCCATGCCTGGTTTCAATCCACCACCTCCTTAACAACGCCCTCCAGCCACCTTCTCCTCATTCCCATCGCCTGTACCACCATCACAACCCAACCTCCACTACAAAACAGTCGTCACTACCAGCACCCTTACTACAACCCCATTTCCATTGCCCAATTCACACATCACCCAATACCCAACCTCCATCACAACTGTGAACCCACTACTTCCTAGCCCCACTCTTTCTACCTTTTCAGCACTCTTCAAAGTATATATATTTTAATTCTTATCCTTATTATTATTATTATTATTATTATTATTATTATTTGTTTAGCACCTGTAGATTTTGTGGGATGAGTTTTGGGATTTGTTGAACTGTCGACAGGATTTGGTTGTGCCATTTGGGGATTTGTATGATGGGATTTGGTTTTGCCGATTTGGGGTTTGTTCTAAGGGAGTTGGGATTTGTCGATTTGGGGATTTGGGTTTTGTTCGACTAGAATTTTTGAGTGTTTGACGAGATTTGGCTATGAGAGGGAAGAAAAGTCTTGCTCTCTCGGTTGCTTCTTCTGGGTTCATTGACCCAACACCTAAGAAGCGTGTTCACTGTCCTTTCCAAGGTCGTCATGGATGCACAAATGGAGTAAACAGTAATGGGTTTACTATTTCCTATATTTTCACGCATTTCGATAAACAACACATGGATTATCAGTTGAATATCGATAGGGTACGGGATGAACTTAAGGAGGATCGTGAACTTTTTTTGTCACTAGAGGATTCCTTAAAGCCATTAGACAAATGGATTTGTGGCATTTGTCTTTGCATCCACGCATTTGGTATACCATGTCGTCATCCAGATGATACCATACCACCACCTGCTTTGATGGAGAATGGGGAACCCGAATGTGTCATTGTGGGCATACCACAACCACCCCCTAAGCCCAACACTACAGATCTTACACCCATAATAGAGAGGGGTGACGATAATACCCCTAATCCGTTTGTTGTTGCATCCTCTCTTGATGAGACGTTACTTGATAGTGCATTTCGTATACCTTTCCGTATTATGAAAAGTATACCACGTGCTTGTCATTTGCCTTTTTCTGGTGTACTGAAATCTGCTCTCTGGGATATCACAGCTGATCCTGGTTCAGTTATGCCCTGGGTTCGTCTCCTTCTTCTACCGCGCTGTACTCTGCAAGTTTTTCAACCACAGAATCGTCAGGAACGTCGTTCTGATACTAGAAAAAACCTTCAACAAAAACAGATTCTCCATGCTTTGATGACATGGAATGAGCCTGGTGGGATGTTTCGCCTCTTAGAGTCTGTAATAGAGCCTCCTTCAATCCAGTTAACCAGGAAATCCGTTCCCACTCAGAATGTGTGTCGATGCTTACAGAAAGTTACCGATGGATATTTTGCTGCAGCGGTACAAGTGTTATCATCATCAAGGGTTGCCTCTAATACTGCAGAGACTGTACATGCATTAAAGGAGAAACACCCAATGCGACAACCACCTATGAGACCAACGATTCTTTTTGCTGAGCCCCCTTTATTAGTAGAGAGAGACACCTTATTGTCATGTATTAAGTCGTTTCCGAAAGGTACTTCTTGTGGTCGTGATGGTCTCTGTGCTTTGCACTTGTTAGATGCCATGAGTGGTGCTGCAGCAGCTATATCGTCTAACTTGTTAGATGCCTTGGCTTCGGTGGTGAATTTGTGGTTACAGGGACAATGTCCGCAGCCGTTAGCAGAATTTATAGCGAGTGCTCCGCTCACTCCACTTCTTAAGCCGGATAATAGCATTCGTCCGATAGCTGTAGGTATGGTTTGGCGACGTCTTGTTTCCAAAATTGCAATGAAAGGGGTTTCCAAAGAGGTGGTAGGGTACTTGTCGGATTTTCAGTATGGGGTTGGTGTCCCTGGTGGAGCAGAGGCAATTTTGCATGCTGTTAATCGCATGGTATGTGCTAACGGTAACAATACATCTCTTTCTATGTTGTTAGTAGATTTTCAGAATGCCTTTAATATGGTTGATGTTGCTAGTAGATTTTCAGAATGCCTTTAATATGGTTGATCGGACTACTATGTTGAGAGAGGTTCGCATTCGCTGCCCCGTTATTTCCCCTTGGATTGAGTATTTGTATTGTCAGCCTGCAAGATTATACTTGGGGGATGATTACATATGGTTTGCTTCTGGGGTTCAGCAAGGTGATCATTTGGGTCCCCTTCTCTTTGCACTGGTGTTGCACCCTTTGATTCTACAAATCCAGTCAAGTTGTCAATTATTGCTCCAGGCTTAGTACTTAGATGATAGGACTCTAGTTGGGGATTAACAAGTGGCATTTCTGCGTATCATCATGAGGAAGAAGGGCCTTCTTATGGGTTGGTTCTTAATGTGGCCAAGATCGGAGATATTTTGGCCATCAATTGGATCCGCGTCATTCCACTCCCGGTCTCTTTCCTTGATTTATCTTGTCCCGGCATGATGGGGTCGGGTTACTTGGAGGGGCAAGAATCGATTCTTCTTTTGTCATGAGTCTTGCTCGTAAAGCGTGTTGAAAAGGCTATGACTTGATGGACCGTTTAAATTTGCATTAGAGGATCCACAAGTGTGAGTTAACACTTTACGAGCTTGTGTTGGGCTCTCCAAGTTGGTTTTGCGTTATTAGGACTTGTCCACCACTTTTTTTTTTAGGGGAGGACTAAGACTTTTGATTAGCACATTCGCATGGTTCTGCAGGGCATTATAGTTTCTGATGGTCCTGGCTTCGATGATTTGTAGTGTCGTTTAGCGACGCTTCCATTGCGCCTTGGTGGGTTAGGTATCTATTGTGCCTCTGATGTCTCTGCTTTTGCTTTTGTGGCCTCCCGTTTTCAGACTTCAGAGCTTTAGAACCACATTCTTAGGAGTTGTGGTCCAGTGCCTATAGGTGAGATCCTTAGTGATGCTACCAGTGCATTGCGTCTCTGTCTTCCCGATTTTGACTTTGATTCTCTGGCTGTGAATGTTACCGTCCCCTCAAAACCACAAAAAGTTTTGGCGGAAGCTTTTTACGGTAAGATTGTTGCTAGTCTTGAGAGGGAGTTTGAGTTCTCTACTTTCGTCGAAAAGCGTTGGATGCTTTGCAAAATGAATATGCAAAAGATTTTCTACTTGCTATTTTCGATGGGAGTGGGGCGACAAATGTGTCAGTGGAGTATCGGTCATTTCAAAAAAATCTTATGATTCCTCAGACTCGGACGGGTCTTTGTCCCGTATGCAAAAAGTAGATTAGATGCCTTTGGGGACCATGCATCACATTGTAGACATTTTCCTGATTTTAAATACAGACATGATCATGTTAGAGACATTTTGTGTGATGCATTTTGGAGGGCTGGGGTACAAGTGAAGAAAGAGACTCTTGTTAACTTTCTCACTGATCCGAATGAGGGCTGATCGACACTTTGGCCTGCGGATGTATTGATATACAGTTGGTCTGAGAGGAGACATGCATGTGTTGATATAACTGGTGCCTCTCTGTTGGTAGGGGTTGGGAATGGAGTCTTTGAGGTGAGAGAAGCAGCTAAGAGGTAGTGACAGGGAAGATGGAGAAGCATGAGGAAGCTTGCACGGCTAACCAGCATTGTTTCATTCCGTTTAGTTTCGACACTTTCGGTTTCTTAGAACAACAGGTTGTTGAGCTTCTCAAGAGACTTCAGAGAGTTATGGACAGTAACGTTATGACAGCTGATTCTAACGAGTTTGTTTTTAGAAGAATAGGATTTGTTATTCATAAAGGACTTGCGGCGCAGCTTGTTGCACGCTTGTCCTAATTATTTGTAAAATTCCTCATCTGTATCAATAAAATTTTCACTTAAAAAAAAAATAATTAAAAAAAAAAAAAAAAAAAACCCTGAATAAGGTTAATTTTTTTCTAGTGCATCTTCATATTCAGTCACACCATTTTCATATTTAAAACATTTATCTTTCTTTATATGTTTGTTCAAGTCAATAGATAAAGAACAGACAATTTTTTTTTTCTCTATTCAAAACTAATATAAACTAAAGTGATAAAAAGTAGAACTTTGTAACAAGAAAATGAGAGAGAGAGATTGATAATGAGTAAGGTGATTTTTTTGGGTGTTGGGTTTTTTTGGGCTTTGGATTTTTTTTTTTTTTTTTTTGTTTGATGAAATATATGTAAGTTTTTTTATTATTTATTTGTTACTATATTGAGTTTTAGCCAATTAATTGAGTAAGTTATTAGTTATTTATTTGTCTCTATTTTCGTTTTTTTTTTTTGAAAAAAATATATATAATTTGGATGCCACCTAAGATATGGAGTCCCTAGGGAGTTATTAATGGAGTCTAAATAGATTTTTTGTTTAAGTTTTTAACTCGGATCACGTTAACTCAAAGCAATCCAAGCTGTCAATCTCTCATGCACAAATCAATATCTTCATTCTAGCTAGATGAAAATATATGATCATTTCTCATTCTTGTTCTTCATCAACTCCTTTAACATTCCTTTCTCTCTTGTGATAAGAAAATACTTAAAAAGGAGCCAGTTCAGGAATGCATCAGGCAGTGCACGCAATACACACAATTCAAGGGAATGTGGCCAATATGGCAAACAGATATGCTCATATCCAATCCAACGGAGGCTTGCTTTAGCAAACATCTCTGGTGAAGGTATGAAAAATGAAGTTCTTCTAATTGATGCCATCTTTGTCGCAACAAGTAGAGGTATCTACATAATCATAGCAAAATGATATATTGTGTTTAATAACCAAAACAAATCAATATAATGTACGCAAAATATAAGCTAGGAAGAAAATTAGGCAATATATATATATGAGTGTAACTATTGATGAAACAAAACCAGAATTTGGTGTAAGCGAGATAGACGTTTAAGATGAACCTGGCATTGTATGTCTATTCCATATTGCTTATACTCCAAACTAATGCTTCTTGAGAACATCACTATGTATCTGTAATCCAAAATTAAACTGAGTTCTGTTAGAACGCTAAATTGTAAGCTAAGTTGTGATCAAGTCCAGCCAGATGCGATGCACACTCCATTTTGCCAGAGGACCTAAGTCAGACTCGCACTTGGACTTAATCAGAAAGACATGCAAAATGAACACAAATCAGCTAAGGATGGATAACTGAACATTATATGCCCGCTTTTCGGGGAGTGTTAAAAATGGATAACTGAACATTAAAACCATGACTAAGACTAGTCATAGAAAGTTTGCCACCCCAGCTGCACTAGTAAGAAAAATATTGCTGCATTTGGGCTACTAATTCAATTAGACTCTAATTGGCATATGGTCTCTTCATAATCCCTAGTTAATTGAGTCGATCTGTTGCATGCATTTGAGATGGACTAGCAATCTAGCATATTAGACTATCCATTTTTAAGGAAGCTATGAAGTAATTTAACTCTTTTAGCAACTACTAATTGTTCCAATAAAATTATAACGTAGTTTCATACTAAAATAAATAAATGTAACAAAATAGCAGTAGAAGACACAACAACAAACGCATGACTCAGTATTGACGCACGTGGAGTTAGCAAGAGAGAAAGAGAGCTTACGCTTTGGTAGCGGCATAAACAGTAAAGAGAGGGTATGACGGAACGATAGAGGATGAACCAGCACCAGAACCAATGTTAACAATGGCACCTTTCTTCTTCCTGAGCATTACAGGAAGCACTGCTTTTGTCACCCATGTTACACCATCCACGTTCGCTCGAACAACACTGTCCGCATATTCTGACTCAACTTCATGAAAATATTTCGGGTATGGGTACCCCAATGCAGCATTGTTAATCAAGAGCCCGACGTCTAACCCGTGTATCCCTTCCTCAATCTTGCTGACAATCTCATCGCTGTTATCCTTGGAAAAATCGATAACTATGTATTTGACTTGAACTGTGCTACCATATCTTTCTCGTATGTCATTAGATGTATGTTGGAGTTTTGAAGGATTTCGACTAATCAAAACTAAGTTAAGACCTTTAGAAGCCAATTCAAATGCTAGAGCCTTGCCAATTCCATTTGTAGCACCAGTGATCAGAGCCCAAGAGCCATAGTCTTGGAGATTCTTTGGTGGTCTAAGGAATGTGACCCAGACCCACCTCAACAACATCACTAGAGTCCTGCACAGGGAGATGAAACCTGCGATACATGGTAGAATTACAAGGATAGCTTGCAACCGGCCCATATATGTGAGGGTTGTTTTGATGGCGATGATCGAGGGCGTCTTTGCTCTGTTTTTTTCTTTGCTCTAGTATGCTATTGAGTAGTTAAGATTTGTGAATTTATAACAGACCAATGGAGGTGATTTGGATGGAGTAGATCAGTAATAGGACCCTAAAATAAATAGATATCTCTTTTACTTATGGCTTAATTGAGGATATTGACAATAGTTGGAATGCCATACAATCGAAATATATTCCACCTCTAGAAAGGATTAAGAAATGAGGTCAAATGGTTAGCAGGTAGAAAGATCATGACTTCTGCATTTAGTTGCGTGACGGCGATACTGAAGGAATAAAACATTAAAACCTGACTCGATCTTTCTATCGTGGAAATACCTTTATATACCAATATATAAACTTACATGAGTAGATTAACACCACTAGAGAAAAACTGAATATCAAAGAGAAAAAGGTCTTTCGAGGTGCCAACACATTAAGTATAACGAAAATGTTGTAAAATTTGGGAAGAATTAATGGAAAAAAACTTCTCGCTCTCAATGGTATTTCTTTTCCAACGAGTCACCAAGAAAGATATTCCTAAGCCAGCAAAAATAAGGCCATTGAATAACATAAACCACAACCAATATTTGGACTATTTTGGAACTGTAATTGGGTGTAAAAATCAAAGAAGCTCAAGAAGAATGTTTCTCAGAGTATCAAATGCGGTTAACAATTAACATTATGCTATACCAAAACTGTATTGAAGTATACAAATTACACATTTCAGGGTGGTACTAACAGATAGCGCGAGCCGGGGGTAAATCCATCATGCAAACCCCAAAATTTTCTCTGCAAGGATCCTTTCAAGCAGACGCCAAGGACTGCAAACCCCTCTATATCTCAGGAAATTCTCATCGGTAAGTATCAATGCAAGTTTGTATCAAGAAAACAAAAATCTAATAAACAATCTATCTGCTGAGGGGTTCTAACTGAACTTCCATTCTTTCAGATGGATGATGCTCTATGTCTGTAAATGTTCTGTTCGGCCGAAGAAGATCAACAGAGTCATCTTCTTCGGTATTCCCCAGCACCCAATTGCTTTTACCAAAGCCTCTCTCACTTCTCCTCCTTTTTGTTTCACTGTACTCCAAGTAGAGAACCACTAATGCAACCATCAAGAACCAAACTATCAGAGCCCAGTTGAGTCCTTTAACATTCTCACCACCATATCTCTCCCCCAAATGCTTCATCCCACTAAAAAGAGCCGCTATACCTGCCACAATGGCAGATCTTCCTACAATAACATGGAGATACTCCCAATAGACCCTTCTTGAGGAAACCTGCTCTCCATTTTCAGGCTTCTTAGGCCGTAAAAACGCATTCACTGGTTGTACACAAACCAAAAATATTGCTGTAATTCCAAACTTAACATGCGTTGATCCGAAGAAGAAACCACGGAGCTCAGCAACAGCAAAAATGATACCAAGCATGACAATAGCCAATCCTGAATACTGCAAGTAGACATGAATCTGGTACCATCCATCACCTTTCAAATGTTTCAAGTACCTTGCCGCCAATATTCCACCTGGCAGCAGGATGCCCCAAGCGACAAACATCATAAATCCATGAACTGCTAAAACAGGGCGTAGATCCTGTTCTGCCTCAGCAGAGCCCCGCAAGAGCAGCACACGGACTGATCTACTGCTTGTGACAGAATGCATATTTCTCTCACCCAAATGTTCGTCTGACCAACGAGCACCCATTGCCCAAATAACTCTAAGAGGAGTCGTTGAATCAATAATATTGTTACACTCAGGTCTCTCGCTTCCACTACACAAAGGTTTCAGGGGACGAGTGAATTCAAAAGTGATGACACCACTTTCTGATTTGCACCTTACATACGTCAAGTTCTCATTGGTCGGATGCACACTCAAGGCATCCTTACCATCAATCCAGTATGAATTTACTCGACCTTTACCACTATCATCAATCCAACCAACATAGGCATAGCTATTCACCATTCCACTACCAAACCCAATTGCCAGATAACCACTTTTTTTCTCTCCTCGGGCAGCTATAGTTATTGAATCCTCTGACAATGTCCAGAATAATGTAACTTGTTGATCATCAAGGAAAACACTGTTGCTGTACATGTCTGAAAGCCCCCCATCAACCACCTGAACTTTCCAGCCCATTTTCTGCCCATAGAGTGACTGATAATAAACTTGGTCCGGAGTATTCCGATCAGGAGACCAAACAAACTCCGTGGGATTGGCAGGAACACCTTCAGTATCTGGACCTCCGGCATATATGGTCTCTGACATGTTTCTCAGAGTCGCATTCCCACCAATTGGATCAGAAGTTATGTACAGAGCAACATCATGACCAGCTTGTACTGAAAACTTTACTGGAACACCTCTTTCTACTCTTAACAAAGGAGCCTCTTTCTTGTTTATGTAAAGTACCTTTGTGGGATTGGGAGGATTTGGGTAATGCAATGCTGGACCTGTTGCAACAACCAGAGGAGTCTTGCCATCTGCAGAAATAAGATCCTGATCTTCCTTATCTTCTGCATCCAATGGGCCCAAACAATCATTTATGCGCTCAGAGACATTGAGAACCAGGTGCCCATAGGCTTCAAACAAAGGACCTCCATGGTTTTGAGGGAGGTAAAGTGGGCGAAGGGTGTCAGGGGGGCGTATAGACCCTAAAGCCCATATAACAGTCATATTAGCAGTAAGATTCACTGGTATATCATACTTGTCATCGACTGTATCCAAAGGCCGTTGATACCGAATAAAGGACACACCATCCTTCCTATGTCCATAAAACAACCTCGTATTATTAACCAACCCAACTGGATCAGATCCTTGATAGATACTATCCGGGCAAACACCCTGAACTTTTCCATCCTTGCCTATCAAACACTCACTATACTTGGTTATATAGTAATCATCGGCAAAAGGAGCCCCTTCCTCAGTAAACCCCGTGACAGCAACATCAGCATGGTACATTAGCTCAGAATCTGACTTTTTAGGATCCGCCCACCCAAATGCCATATAATATTGTGACCCTACAGCTGCCTCAAGACCTATATCAATCAAATCCTCATTCGGACTCAACGTCCACCTCAACCGATAATTCTTAGACAAGCTCTTACAGTTATCCAACATAGTAGGTTGTTCATAAACCCAACCTTTCCCTCTCCTATGCATCGACGAAGACGGCGAAGGAGCTATATCTGGACTCAAACTATAATTTCTTACCTCTCCAAGTACAACATGACCGAAATCTGATGCAGTTGGTTTATCCCAAACAGAAACTACATTAATTTGATGCAATGTAAAATTCTTCAAATGAACAACAAAACTATCATTCTTATAAGTCCTATTCAACTTATCATCAGAAATCACAAACCCAGATGTCAAATTCTCAAACTCATGACCAAAAGCACCCCACCAATGTACATCAGAACCTTCAATCATATCAAATTCACTTACTTTAAATGAACAATCGTCAATTACTTTAATTAAACCTCTTAATTGATGTCTAATCATTACAAATTCTGATTCAAAACCAACCATAGAACTATTTTTCGTACAATTTAAATTCAATCCATCATCACTCATAACAAACACATTGAAATAAAACAATAAATAGAACAAAAACATTAAAAATCTTAACTTTACCTCCATATAATGAGTATATTTGAAAATTCAGATCTAGAGGTGTTGAATTGAAATGGGGTTTGATCAATTTGAGGATTGGGATTGAAAAAATGTACCTTTATGATCTGAGTAGAGGTAGGGTTTTGTGAAGAATTGGGGATCTTTTTTTTTTTAATGTTGTTGTGTTTGTGGTGAAGAAGAAGAAGAGTGAGTTGGAGGAGAAACTCGGGTTTAGTGAACGAGTTGCGTGACTCGGGGTTGGTGCGTGGGAAAGTTAGTTAACGTGTATTTTTTATTATTTGTTTTTGTTTTTAGATCATTGGTGCGACCGTTGTACGTGTCCCGATAAATTTGGCATTTTGGAGGAGAGATCAACTCGAGCTTACCATATTCTTGATGGAATGTGAAAAAAAATAGGCCGCAACTCGTATGAACAAATATGTGAGATGAGTGTTGGAATTTGTGTAATTATGTTTGGAAGAAAGTGAGTACTAGTTTCATGGAAATCTAGAAGCTAAACAAAATTCAAATTGGTTGTAAGGTGGTTGATAGCTCTATTGCCTATGTGTTTTGATATGCCGGAGTAGTAGACAAGACAAAAAAAAAAAATGTTGTCACGGCAAGGACTAAAATATCAAATTCCGTAAATATCTTGATGTATTTAAAAATTAAAATATATCGGATATATTAGAAATATAGGAAATATCTATTTTTTTTGTTGCGAGTCAAAATTTTGTTTTGTATGTCGATATATTAGATATATTATTGATTATATCGGAAATATCTTCAATATATTGGTCAGAATCAACAATATTCGATCGAAGTCAACAATATCGGTTAAAATCAACAATTTATATCGTATATATCGGTTGATATATATCATTATATAATAAATTGTGAAATATATTGAGAAAAAACATATTTAATATTCGGTTGAAATATATCGAATATTTTCATCTCAATATACCCAAAAAATAAGATATATCAACAATATTTTGAACCTTGTGTCACGGTGGTTTAGTGTCGTGCACCCAGTGGTTGGGTGTCGAGTATGTCTATTTCCATTTGGGATTGTCATGGGTCCATAAAAGTTTGGCGCAAGTGATTTCCATCGAAAAGTAGAAACTCACAGTCACACTAAGGCAAGTGCCATAAAAAAATAGGAATTGGGGTGTAAACCCATATTTAACTAAAGGGGTGCCAATTCCTCATTTGGTGGTGTAAATACCGCACCTCTTGTTTATTGAGTTGATTTTCTTTTCTTGTTGAATTTTGGTTTGTTTTTTTGGGCGTACAATTATAACTCACAACATAGAGATTTATCAACTTAAGTGATGAACATGGGAGCTTCCTCTTTATCAAATTAATAGTAATAATGTAATAATATAACTAATAATGACTCTCGAATAATTTACTCAAAATCTGTATTCGAGTGGCCCAAACCTAAAAAATTATTTGCTTAATAGTTGTAAGGGAGTAATATCCTAATTAAAGAATATTAAGCACGCGTTAAATATAAGTAGAGATCAGCTGCGCAATCAGGACGTCGTCCTCCAAGATCAACTCGCTAGCAGCGCGCTTTATGTAGGTGGCACACTCCAGCTCGCTCAAGAACGTTCCAAGAAGACTAAACGACCTAGAGTGGAACGCTTTGGATAAAGACATTTTCCTTAATCCAAGGGAAATCATTACCAAAGTCATATCTGTACTTCCAATTACCGGGAATTATGAACTACTGCACCCACTCCCAATGATCACCGCCTTTCTACCAGAACCAACCTAACACTCATTCGTAATCTCCACCCTACATATGTATAAGGGAGTACACGTGTCTCAAAGATCAACACTCTCTTGTGCCTATAAATACCACCTACATGAACTACGTCAGACCTGATTCTTCTCTGCCCCAGAATCAAGAGAAGATACATAGGCAGTTCGCTACTTAGCGAACTCGGTATAATCCAAATCCAATCCCCTTCTTCTTCCACCTGTATATGTAAGGGAAAAATGCTCATTTACATTGGCGCTGTCTGTGGTCTCGATTACTTGAGATACTAATTTCACACAAATCATCAAAACTCAAAAACGAAAATTCTCAAGCCCACGAAGCATGACAAGCCTCGAAGCTCAAGTTCAAAGCCTTGCGAACCAGTTATGTTTGACCAATGAAAGCATTTCCTTGCTCCGGCAGAAAAATGCCGCTCTACGTGCACAAGTGGACGCACAACAACAACCAGCTTGGAACATTGCTAAGAACGGCATCAATGAAGTTAATCAACAAATTAACGAACTATCGCAAAGAATTGGTCAAAGCGCAGTGAGAAAAGACGCAACCTAGATCATCCAGAAAATGCTCAAGACGTACCGGGCATCGCCATTCACCACAGAGGTACTAAATAAACCCTATCCTCAGGATTTCATTCAGCCACGTTTTCCGATGTATGACGGCAATACATGCCCTGGGCAACATGTGGCTCGTTATATCAAAAGCTTGGCATTATATAGTGCACCAGAGTTCGATCATCTCCACTGTCGCTTGTTCCCTGCAAGTCTCAAAGATGGAGCACTCGATTGGTTCTTCTCACTCGAGCCAGACTCGATAAAGACCTTCGAGCAACTTACCGATTCATTTGCTAGCCAGTATATGCATAACATACGAAAGAAAGCTGACCTAGACTCGATGTTTCAGCTCTCATTTGGCGAAGACGAAACAATTCGTAAATTTTTAGGTCGGTTCAAAGTCGAACTACTGTGCATGGAAGCAGGATTAAAAGAGTCTTTTGCCACCTTGGCATTTTACAACGCTTGTCGTGTGCGCAACACGGCATTCGCCAGATCGCTGATGAAAGAGCGTCCCGAGACTTTATCCGAGCTATATGCTCGAGTTGACAATTATATAAAGTTGCAAGAAGGCCTGAAGCGTCAAGACTTACCAGAAGAAGAAGAGGTCGCAGCAATATCAGATGACCCCCCAATCTCCAAAAAGTGCCCCCGACAGCAAGAGAGGAAGCCGGGTAACAAACTGAATAACAACCGCGAGCTCACCGTCCTGACACGCTCGCCCAGTTACATCCTAGAAAAGATCAAGCGAGCTTCATATTTCCGACCTAACAAACCGTACTGCGCATTTCACCGAGCCAAATGTCACGAGACTAATGCATGCTGGGGGATAAAGCACTACTTCCAAGATCTCATTGAAGCAAGGCATATCAAACAGTACACTAACATAGCCGACGACGACTTACGCCATAAACTCATGGCTCACCGAGTGTCGCAGTAGATCCCCACCTCGCCAGAACCATCACAAGGTTCAAGCTCGCTCCCGCAGCAGAGGACGTCCCCGAGACCGTGACCGTTCTCGCCATGAACGCCGACAACATTCATCAGATCGCAACAACGCTAGAACTATTCATATGATCACTTTCCCAGATGATTCTGTGACATCTTCCAGAGAGAAACGCAGGCGTGTCGGCGCCCTTCAAGAAGTATATCATTTTTCTTCGCAAGCGTCACACGCTCTGCGAAGTTTAGGCCGCAACACAGGGGATATTACGTTTACCGAGGCCGACCTCAACAAGGTTTGTCTCCCACACAACGATGCACTTGTTGTCCATGTCAAGATCAGCGACTGGACAGTCAAACACGTCCTGATAGACCCTGGCAGTTCGTGCGACATCCTGTTCTATCATACAATTCAAGAAATGAACTTACCTAAGTCAGTCTTTATAGATCCGATCGCTCCTCTTTATGGATTTAATGGCTCCAGGGCCGACCCAATCGGCGATATCATACTCCCAGTTTCAGTGGGATCTAGAGAGGACAAAGTCAGCTTTAATACACGCTTCAGCGTTCTAGACATCAAGTCGTCCTATAATGGTATCCTAGGGCGGCGCTGAATTCACCAAATGCAAGATATACCATCCACGCTGTATCAAGTTATCCGCTTCCCAGGACCAAGAGGCATGATGGAGCTTCAAAGCAATCAACTTGAAGCTTATCATTGTAATCAAATCCTTTCTGCAAACAAAATTGTTGACTTGCATGCTCACACAAGGAACGAACCCACCAGTTATACAATGGCCAAAGACCTGGTTGCTGAGGTCAAAGCCAAAGCATCAAAGCAGAACGCTGGGGGATCCAGCAAGAAGGTTCTGTTGTCTATTTCGACTCCATAAGTTAATCCAGTCATTGTCGCTCTACCAGGTCGGATCCCCGAAGTCACATCAGTTGTTGTCAATCCAGTAGTCAAGACCCCATAGGTCACATCCGCCGTTGTTGCTCTACCAGTTAGCACATTAGAAGTCGCGTCGTCATGTGTCGCGTAACAAATCTCAATCCCGAAGGTCACTCCAGAATCTGTTGTCATAACCACAGAAGCCATTCCAGCCTCTGTTGTCGTCACCACGGATATCGCTCCAGCTCGTGCACCCAATTTCACTCTCCCTCAGATCGATAAAGTATCCCCATCTGAGGACGCATTCGTACCAAAGACAACATCTCAACAGGCAGACAAAAGCGAGTGAACCTAGGAACCGAAGATGATCCCAAATTCGTATATGTAGGGATACTAAAGGCCCAGCTTGTAAACTTTTTGGCCATGAATAAAGATGTTTTCCCTTGGTCGTATGTCGATGTGCCTGGAATAGATCCTATGTTGTGTGTCATAGACTAAATGTGAACCCTAATGCCAGACCAGTTTGCCAACGACCTAGACGACTATCTCTGCGATTCCAGAAAGCCATCAATGATGAAGTCGAAAAACTTAAGCAAGTCGGGTTCATTAGAAAAGTAGACTATCCAGACTGGATCCTTAACATCATCACAGTTCCAAAAAAGAACGACACAGTTCATCTTTGCGTCAACTTCACGAACGTTAATCAAGAAACGCCAAAGGATAGCTTCCTCCTACCTCGCATAGACCGACTTGTCGATCAAACATGTGGCCATGAGCTCCTCTCTTTCATGGACGCGTACAGTGGATACAACCAAATCCGACTCACTGAAGAGGATCAAGAAAAAACATCATTCATCACAGAACAAGGAATCTATTGTTACAACGTCTTCCCCTTCGGACTTAAGAACGCTGGCACAACGTACCATCGTCTCATCACCGACATGTTCCAAGACATGTTAGGTGACACCATGGAAGTATACATTGACGACATGGTCGTCAAAAGCAAGAAAGCAGAGGACCACCTCACTCATCTCGAGAAAGCGTTCTCCAGGTTGCGCCAAACTCAAATGAAGCTTAATCCTGAGAAGTGTCTCTTTGGAGCATCCTCCGGGAAGTTCCTTGGATACCAAGTATCACAAAGAGGGATTGAAGCTAATCCATACCAAATCCGAGCGTTCTTGGACATGCTTGATCCCCAGACAAAGAAGCAAATCCAGAAGTTGTCTGGAATGGTCGCAGCACTTAACCGATTTATATCAAGGGCATCAGACAAGTGCCGACCTTTATTGTAACTTCTCAAAAAGGGTGAGCAATTTTCGTGGAACGACCAGTGCCACCAAGCGTTCTCCACCCTCAAAGAGTATTTGACTACATCCCCCGTCCTGGCCAAGCCTAAGGATGGCGAAACGCTGGGGCTATATTTGGCGGTATCAGACTTTTCCGTTAGCTCGGTTATTTTCAAAGAAGAAAACAATTCCGAGAAGCCGATCTACTTTACAAGTAAAACGCTCACTCCAGCTGAGAAGAATTATTAATACATTGAAAGATCAGTACTCGCATTGTTATACTCGGCAAGAAAATTCAGGCCCTATTTTCAAGCACATCCAATCAAGATTCTCACCGACCTACCTTTGAAGAAAATTCTTCACAAAGAAAATAAGACAACTCGCATGGTAGTATGGGTCGAAGAGCTCGGAGAGCATCACATGGAGTTCATCCCTCGCACTTCACAAAAAGGACAGGTTGTGGCTGATTTCCTAGCAGATTTCCCTGTCGATGACCCAAATTGGGAACCAGAAGCAGAGGTCGTGCCCACAAAGGAAGCCACCAAATCAGTATGGTCTCTTTTTGTCGACGGTTCTAGTAATCTTGGAGGAAGTGGGGTCGGCGTCGTCTTAGCATCCCCAGAGGGAGCCATGGTCGAGAAATCAGTTCGCATTGACTTCGCGACCTCTAACAATGAAGCCGAGTACGAAGCGTTAATAATGGGACTTCGCATGGCGATGCAGCTCGGTGTCAACAAGCTTAAGGTCTTTAGTGACTCGCAACTATTTGTTCGCCAGATTGCAAAAGAATACACTACCCATGAAGGTAACCTCGCTAAATACCTTCAAGTCGTTAATCCGTTACTTCCTTCTTTCAAAAAAGTCACAGTACACCATTTCCTGCGTGACTAGAACCGTCACGCAGACAATTTAGCTTATTTGGGCACTCAAACACCAGATTGCGCCCCTAGACAATTACTCATTGAAGTAGTTGACCGACTTGGTTACCAAGTAGACCAGGTATTAGAAATCAGCGACCTATGCCCGTTCTCTGCCAATCAGATGAGCCAAACATGGATGCAGCCCATCATTGAATACATCCAACACGGCACGCTCCCAGGCGAGCGTATCAAGGCCAAGCAAATCCCATATCAAGCGCGCCGTTACTGCGTGTTCAATAACATGTTGTTCAGAAAGTCCGCTGGCAGCCCTCACTTGTGGTGCGTAAGCCCAGAACAAGGCCAACTGATTTTCGCAGGAGATTCATGAAGGAGAGTGTGGAAACCATTCGGGAGGTCGCTCTTTGGCTTACAAAGCGATCTCCCAGGGATACTTTTGGCCTCACATGCAGATTGATGCCAAAGCATATGTACTCAAGTGCGTCAAATGCTAGACCTTTGGCCACAACATCATACAGCCAGCTCGAGAGTTGATTAGCATCGCGAGCCCTTGGCTATTTCATATGTGGGGCATGGACATCATGGGACCATTCATCCCACAGAAAAGTACTGGATTCCGTTTCGTCTTAGCTGCAACTGACTATTTCACTAAATGGGTCAAAGCTATTCCACTAGCAAATGTTAAAGAATCACATGTCAGAAACTTCATCTGGACTCATATCATCACCAGATTTGGTTTGCCGCACACACTGGTGATGGACAACGGCTCACAATTCAAGGGCAAAATGGTCAAAGAATTTCTAGCCAAGTGGAAAATAGTTCATGCATTTTCTACTCCCCAGTACGCACAAAGTAATGGTCAAGCTGAGGCTAGCAACAAGGCAATTTTAGAAAATTTGAAGAAAAAGATTGAGAAGACCAAAACCAATGGCCAAATCAGCTATAAAACATTTTGTGGGCTCACCGCACCATAGCTTCGCGCAAGTATAGGCGAATCGCCATTCTCCTTGTGTTACGGCACAGAAGCCGTTATTCCAACCGAGCTGACAGTCACCACTACTCGGTCAGAACTTGTCGAGTTTGGAGACAATGATTCCGTTTTAGCACGAGAGGTCGATCTGCTGGAAGAACGGCGCGACCTAGCTGCTATCAGAGTAGCATCCTATCAGCAAATTCTGAAGAAGTCCTACAACAAGCGAGTACATCCTCGATTTTTTCAACCCGGTGATCTAGTTTTGAAAAAGACTCGGGATGACTCCAAATTAGCACCAACTTGGGAAGGCCCATACATAGTGGAACGCGTTGTAGGCAACGGAGCATACTGGATCAAAACTCAAGAAGGAAAATTATTACCACGACCTTGGAATACTTTTTTGTTGAAGAAGTTTTATCAATAAAATTACGTTGTCGTATACCCCATATTTTCTTTTACTGTAAATTCTAAGTTAATCTACTTCTGTTTATTATTACAATTCACTCCATTTACTCGCAATGGCGAATCTCGCAACACGCTTTCATAAGTCCAAACGCTCTCCGTGAGTAGAACGCTCTCAAGAGCTTGCAGGCTCCACAGCCTCTCCGAGTCTCACTAGTCAAGGACCTATACTTCTAGGATTGACTCAGCGAGAACACTCTCAGTGAGCAGCACGCTTTCATAAGCCCAAACACTCTCCAAAAGCGAGAACACTCTCAAGAGCTTGGGGCTCCATAGCCTCTCCGAAGTCTCGCTAGTCGAGGACCTATACTTCTAGGATCGACTCGGGCCGAGAACGCGGCTCTCGATGGCAAAGACGCTTTCATAAGCCCAAAAACGCTCTCCCGGAGCGTAACGCTCTCAAGAGCTTACAGGGCTCCATAGCCTCTCCGAAGTCTCGCTAGTCGATGACCTATACTTCTAGGATCGACTCGCGAGAACGCCTCTCGATGAAAGCAAAGACGCTTTCATAAGCCCAAACGCTCTCAGGAGCGTAACGCTCTCAAGAGCTTATAGGCTCCCAGCCTCTCCGAGTCTCGCTAGTCGAGGACCTATACTTCTAGGATCGACTCAGCGAGAATGCTCTCAGTGAGCAGCACGCTTTCATAAGCCCAAACGCTCTCTGTGAGCAGAACGCTCTCAAGAGCTTACAGGCTCCACAGCTTCTCCGAGTCTCACTAGTCGATGACCTATACTTCTAGGATCGACTCAGCGAAAATGCTGTCAGTGAGCAACACGCTTTCATAAGCCCACACGCTCTCAGTGAGCAATACGCTTTCTTAAGCCAACACGCTGTCTACGGGCAGAACGCTATCTCCAGCTTACAGGCTCCAATGCCTTACCAACTCACCTAGTGAGAAACCCCTAATATTAAGCTCAGCTCGACGAGAGTACTCCCAATGAGCCTCACAACAGAGCGCAACAACCACGAAAGAAAGCGATAACTACAAGCATAACACTTTCTTAAGATAAACCACAGGTTCCTTGGACATTCCATCCCATATGCATTATAAACAAGAAGCTAGCTATAAACATTCAAGTGGAAACATGCATCCATACACAATCAAGGGGAATACTCAGCCAACGCCAAGACATTAATTTACCGATTTGCTGGGTCTACCCAGGAAATCCAGATCGATACTTCTAACATGTTCACAAAACAACGAACTGCCACTCTCGTGGAAACCAGTTCTCAGTATCAAAATGGCGAACTGCTCAGGCAAGCCTGAAGAAACAACTCTATTGTTAACTCTCATATAAGAGAGGTAAACTTACAAAATATTTCTAAAATTCCCATAACTGACAAAGACAAGAAGATACATCACAATCAAGAATCAGCCACAACATGCTTATCTTTCGGGGCAGCGCTAGTCGAAGGGGTGTGCCTGGCAGATCTCAACACCACACGCATACCCGAACCCTATCCCTCGCCGTCATTCGCCTTCTTCAGCTGATGATATTTCTCATCCAGCTCAGCGTATTGGACACAGGCAATGGTATACGCCTCTTGCGCCTTGCGCGCCACCCTCTGGCATTGTTTGGCATACTCAGTCACTTTAGCCAGCTTCCCTTTCAAATCAGTCATAATAAAGAGAAAGACCGCGGCGTTTCTCATGAGAACATCCTCACACTTCTTAGTCATCACCTCCAGTTTCTTCTTGTCGGCTCCCACGCAACTCGCATACATCCTAGCTCGACCTGTGGATTAGTGTTAGAATCGGCGCGTTGCATAGCGTTCTTCAACTTGTTGTACTCTGCAAAAAACTGCAAGTACAATTTTAACGACAAAATTGCCCAAGTAATGAAACAAAAACATCACGCATAAGTTTCTCACAAAACAAGCAACCATGTCCATGGTACTCAATATCGTATCCATATCTTCATCCTCTACCTCAGCTTTGTCACCGTCCAACACGATCCCCTTCAGCAGACAAGTCGTTATGGGTGCCGAGTGGAAGCTGCAATCAGAACGTTTCACCGCACGTTTCTTCCCCGTCTTCCCCATGTAGTAGAACTCGCTCCCCACGTCACCGTGACGTGGAGACGAACTCTCACTAGTGACGTGGTGACCTTGCCCCAAGTCGCCACGCTCCTCAGCATGTCAATCAGTATCATTGACTTGTCGAGGTGACCGGAATACAACGCCACCAGTCGAACGACCTGCCTTTTTAGGTTGCTTGTTCCGGCCCTTTGGCTTCTACCACAACATATTTCCTTTTTCCCCGATCACCATGCACATGGGGATGGAATTCCATTTTCTCCATTATAAGAGGTGAAGTCTCCCTCAAACTTCCTTCCCCTCTTACATATTTGCGGCACCTGGCCATAGTGTAACCTACGAGCGAGAATGACAATACACGAGTTACCAACCAAAACAACAGTCTTTGTTCAAATGGGATACCTAAATAAGGAAGACAGACGTACTTGAAGAAGCAACGAAGAAGATGACGCAGTACATGTTGGGGACGAAGAAAGACAGTAACAGGAAGATCAAAGGGGAGCAAATGCCTTTGCTCTCTAACGAATGATGTTACTTATGGTGTAATAATGTATCTTCCCTAGACACATCATAATTACATCGAGACGCCAAACGTCAGGCCACTTGGCAGTCATCATTGCACACATCTAACCGCTCACTTGCCTACACGTGGCATACACGTGCGGAACTGTTTCACTTCTACGGAACGATGATATCGACCTACATCCTACTATCAATCTACGTCCTACGATCACAGGTTACTTAAAGTCAACTACGGACACTAGGAAGCATCTACACAGCCATACAAATATAGCGATGTCTCCATTCATATATTTAACCAATACAAGAATCTTACAAAGCAACGAATCAAGAGATAAGCATAGCATATAAGCAAAAAGCAATCTACCAAGGCAGCCCACGGTTAAGCAGATGGCGGCCCGAGTCGGGCCTGAAGTCTACTCAGAAATCCAAACTTTCGGTTAGCCAACATTCATCATCGCATGGTTATCCATTATTCACAAACAGAAATAAGAAAAGCGAACTGCCCAGGTTACCCTGGGAAACCATTTCTATTGTATCACAACTAACAACAATTCAACCTACCAACCTTACATCACAACTCGCTAGTTTCAGGCATAACGGCCAAACCTCCAACCACCAGTGAGTCGTCAACTTCAGCTTTTTTCCCCTCAACTACTATGGACACACCGTTCAGACTTAGACTCATAAGAACATCAGACGTAGTAGCTTCAGTGCGGGGCACAACAATTTCCGGAGCAGCGATGGAAGAAGTAAGAGCACCACTAGTATCTCCCTGTACCGGTACCACTGGAGGACGAAGAGTACAACGTCCATACTCCTCTTTCAGAGCTTTATAATCAGCTTCCAGGTCAACAAAGTCAGCGTCCAGCTCGTCATAAGCTTTAGTAGTGTCTTGAGCAACTCCCTTGCAATGCAGAGCGTACTCATTCAACCTACCAATTTCCACAGTCGCTACATTAACGTTCTCTTCAGCACCCTGTAGTTTCAGCTTCAGATCTTCCGTCTCAGTATCCTTCAGCATCTTCGCCAAACTGAGAGCTTGGTGCGTTTTCTTCAGATCTTCAAGCTCCTCATGTTCCATCTTAGCAGCATCCTGAACATTATTTAGTGACAACATTATCGAGGGTTGAACCTAGGCCCAACGGAGGCCCGGTCCACTAACTTATTAGTTGAACACACTCTGTTGGTCGAGTAGTCGACTGAAAAATGGAAAATGGAGACGAATGGTTGGCTATAGACAAAGTAGAACACTTGTTATTCTGTTTCTTCATTTCCATATTCACGTCAACACTCTTACTAACCCAAACACGCTACACATTCCTTCGTAAATGGACCATTTGGATTGCTTCTCTACTTTCAATATCAGCTGGTGTTGTTAAAGAAATTGGAGACCAACTTGGTTTCTGGAACTCAGCTGGCGCTTCTTTTAAAGATTTTTTTGCTGATCTATTGGGCACTTTTCTTGCTGCAATATCTTTTCATCTCTTCAAATCTTTTTATACCTCAAGGAAGATAAAATTAGATCAACTTGGAGATGATGACATGGTTTGATTTTTTTCTTTTTACTGTTTTAGTTAACACAACTATGTATATTCAAGTGCAAATCTTAGAAATGAATGTATAGAGGAGTTGTTTGTATAGTGTACTAGGGGTTTTAAAAGTTTACCATAAGGCGTGTGGTTTGGGCATTTATCAATGAGTGGGATGGAGTTTTGAAATAAAACTAGCACATCATTTTTAGAATATGGAGGGATTGATTTTGGTGGAGGATTGGAAGTGGAATTTTTTTATTACAAGATTGTGTGGATGGGCTTTTAGTTAATGATTAGAAATTGGCGTCTCCTCGGTCCCAATTCCAGAGGTTTGAGACAAATTTAACTGCCTTCCTTTCTTTAAATGTGGTAGTAGAGCTGTAGAGGTTCTGAACTGAACTAACGGAAATGGAATGAATGTTAGAGGGCTTCCAGGTTTAAGTTATTCTATTGAATATCTAATTTTCATACGAATTGTCGTATTCCTGGTCAGTATGGGGAGTCATCTTGGAACATATATGGACCTCTATATGTTTCAAGGCAATTGTTTAGGGATCTAGGATGAAGATTTGGCCAAAGGCATGGATTTCTTGGGTGGTAGACAATGCAACCCGTGAAAAATAACATGAGGATACTTGGCGGATTCCCTCTATACCTGATTCTCCGATCTGGTGGGGTGTTCATTGAAGTTGTACACTGAGCAGTCTGGGAGAAAATGGATGGGCCTGTGAAGGAGGTAAAAAACACATTAAGTACTTCTCTCTAGTTTCTCATTTAACTACTTGATTGTCTTAGATTTGATTTGATTTTATTGATTTTTATTTATTTTTTCGTGCCACTATCATATTAGATGCAATCATGAGAAGTATTTCTGGGATGATATTTCCAGTTTCCAAAGACTTGTCTCGCCATCTTGTCTTATGAACTAAATGTAGTGTGCTTGAACGAACAGCAATGAGGTATTATCTCAAAAGTTCTGTTTCATAATTGGGACTCATAGAAATGTGGTTCCGATGATCAATGTTACTTCCAGGTTGTATATATATTTTTCCCCTCCCTATTCCTGTTGAAGTTCCGGTGTAGGTAGTTCTATTGTCAGAATGTTTTCTTTTTCCCCTCTTTTTTCCTGTTGAAGTTTCGGTGTAGGTAGTTCCGGCTGAGGACCACGAAACCACCAGACCCTGTATATTGTTAGAATGTTTTCCTGTTTGATGGATTCTTATGCTATGTGGAGGTACGCCTCTCTTTTCCTCTAAGATCAAAATGCCGTTGAAACTTTTATTAGGTTCATGTTCTTGTTGTGCTAATGAAACTTAATATTAGTGGGCAGTTCACCGAGTGAGTGATGTAGGAATATGTTACTGTTGTTGTTATTGGGCATCTCAAAACATTAAAGTTTATCATGCCCAGGGTTCGAACCTTGGGAGGGGCGACCTAGAGGCTGGATTAAAATTCTTGGCATTCAAAAGAAAAAAATAAAATGTGTCAGGTCATTGAATACTGGTAGGTGAGTGGAGCCACCAAAAAGAGAAAGGGCTACCATTGGGTCAGTGTCAATAGAGTGGGCCGACAAGGACGTCAGACTTTGGAAGCGTGGTGGAATGTTAGGATCCTGGTTAAGTAATTGACTACCCATTCCTTGACAACTCAACTCGGGTTTTCAAGGATTACTGGTCAGTTGTTTAACAATCCACTTGGTAAATAATTTTAGTCGTGGCCTAGGCTTGTGGCCAGTCAAGGATGTAGTATTGGCACTAATTAGTGATCTTGGACCAGTTCATCAATAATCTTAAAACAATGCTTAGTTAACTTAACTCCTCAAACACATTTAACATTCATAAGTTCTGTTGATATTAGAACAAGAAGATGTGTGTTTATATTGGCCAGGCTAAGATTTGAATTGGGTCTTTCACTTTGTAATTATAGTGTGCTCAAATGTTGACACCTATACTATCTCTTAACATATGCTCAATTATTTCTGTCTACAGCTATCATTCCAGGCCTTCAGTCACCTTCTCAGGCTTCGTACAGCATATGACTTATCCTGAGTATCAGGTTCTACTGGTAGTTTGACAATGGTATAGGCACCGGCCCCACAAAGTGTGCCAACGATCGGAGCGGTGAGGTACACCCAGATAGCCTTGTAGTTGTTTGCAGCAATGGCTGGCCCTAAAGTTCGTGCTGGGTTCATTGAAGCTCCAGTACTTGTCCTGTGTGCAAACATGAAAATGTAAACAGTGCGGAGATACCAAGATAAGTTTAAGAGTAGATATCTTCTAAATGTCACATAGTTGACGTTTGGGGTTGTAGTTAAAAGTAACACGGTGAACTTGATTCTTCTTGCGATAATGTTTCCATAAATAGTTGATTGAGACTTGCGGCAAGATTATGGTTTTGACTGTTGGAGGGATAAATATTGCTTGTACGTGTCTTTCGTACAATTAAAAGGCATTATGGGGCCTCCACCACTGGGTCAAAATGCTTTTGTCTGCTACTACTGTGGCCAATCCACTTCATAGAGCATCTTCTTCCAGAGTTGTACCAGGGGAAGAAAGTGCAAACAGACTCAGGTATGGGTCGTTCAACAAGCCTTTTTAGAGGGTCCTTAATGACCTTCCCCACCATGTGCTACACCTATGGATCAAATTTGGGATACCAGCCCCTTAATATATCAGGTTGCCAAATGAGTTATGCTCCACATTTAGGTGATGTCTGCAATACATATATGTTATTAGCTAGAAGAAATCGGATATGTATTGGCAATATATCAACGATATTAATTAACACCACGCTCGGTGTTCTCTAGCGAAAATCAGGCCGGTACGTGAACTCTATCAGCAGAAGCTGAAGTCCTAGAAATAGGGTTTCAAGGCCACCCATCAGTCTGATAAAGGATCCATCATGAGCTCAAAAGTCCTAGAGATATGGTTTCAAGCAGGCCACCCATCAGTTTGATACAGGATCAATCGTATGCTCGAACTTTTTGACGGCTCTGTAATCACCACCTAGGGTGATTTTTGATGTGCAAGCCCGTAGTCTTTTACATTTCTTCGTCATTGGACTGAATTAAGTATTGGAAAAATCACCATAAAGTAGACCATACCCTGCAATAAGTATGTTGAGCATAACCGTGGCTCCAACTGCGATTCCAGCTAACTCCCCCACCTGCATGGAGAAAGACATAACCATGTCAAGAAAGGACTGCATTCTTTACTGTCAGTTTATAGTCCACACTCGGTGCACATGAAGGATAAATGTAGTTGAGGTCCACCATTTCATTGATACCACTTCAATGATTTTCTACAAACAATGAACATCATGACACAGTTATCTCTGACGTGTCATGGAACTATGGAAGTGTGACGTTTGATATGGTATGGAGGATCTTGTGAGTTAGAAAAAAGTGAGATAGTCAGACATGGTTTGAGGCAGTACGTGAGAGCAGATATGTTAGGGTATAAGAACTTCATGTTTTCTTCATGAAAGTACACTCACAGCTCTTGTGTCGGTAGCCACTGCTGTAACAACAAACATGAGATTGAAGCTGATGATGAACTCCAAAGCAAAGGCTTGACCATATCCCCCAGAAGGAATAGTAACTCCACCACCCATGAAAGGATGGAAAACCCCCTTCAGTGCAAATGCAGCACAGATTGATGCCATAAGCTGAGCTCCAATGTACAGGGGTACCTGCAAGTAAAACCCACTGTCACTGTACATTTCCCAGGATCAAAATAATTAGTCTCAAAGATTATTACTACGTCAATTACCTGCTTCCATGGAAAGTGTTTGAAGGACGCGAAGGCAATGGTAACAGCTGGATTGAGATGGGCACCTGAGATGTGGCCTGTGGAGAGTATAACTACCATGACAGCAAGGCCTGTCGAGGCGGCAAGGCCTATGAGTGTCTCTGTGCCTTGAGATTTCTGGTTGACAATACCTGTGCCTGCCCCTGCAAATATGAGAATGAGGGTGCCTATGAACTCTGCTCCCACCTGGTTATAACCAAAACAACCACAAGTGATATTAACATAAATTTCACGTTCTAACGTATTTCTATATCGATTTACATATACATGTTCTCTTATAAGATGTTAAAATAGGATAACCTATGACTTCATCATTTACTATGAAGGTACTTAGGGTCCCATGAAATCTGGTATAGTGTATACATTTATCCTATTTAGCGCAACTAGATCGAGCTACACAAGTATGTTTTCCAGGACACTTGCCTTCCTTGCAAACGAGATGGGAGGCGACGACAATGAGCAACGTCCACTGCCTAAGGTTCCTTCTTCCATTCCCCATGCTTCTACAGTACTAAAGCATTTCCAACTCTTAAGGGAATTTTTAGTGCTTCCATTAACTCTCTCTGACTTGAACCCACCAAAAAGTGGAGCCCCGGGTGTGCCTGGAGTGACAGGAGTAGAATGAACTGAACCAACATCCCCTTGGGAGTCGCCCATACTTCCTAAAGAGATGGAAAAGCAAATGGAAAGATTATTTGGAGCTAGATAGGTGAGATCTTTTAACTTGTTTGCAATATGTTGTGAAGGATTTATAGGTTTATATACTTGTAAGGTGTTGACTTTAAATATCTTCATAGGGAGAGAAGTTAGTGGTTACAGTTGAAACATGGATTAGGGTGGTGGTGGTGTTGGGACTTATTAGAAAGTGGATGGTGGGACACTGCCTTGAAGAAATTTAACAGTGCCATCATGTAGGTGCGTACGCAAAGAGTACGTACATTACCTTGGAATGAAAATGGTATCTGTAAGCAGTAATTAAGTTTGTATTTTATTAGGGGCTTATTGATTTCCTTTCCCAATGATATTATTTGGTTAAGAAGTTTGTGTTATAATGTTATGATAATAAGATGTTTAGTGACTTTAACTTAGATATCTGATCGTGGGATAGATAGTTTTGTAAGTTAGGCATCTGATAACTTTTTTAAGTTTTACATAGTATTGATTACTACTAAATTCAATTCATGTACGGTCATTATTATTGTGCTCTTACTCCATTTCTTGGCATACCTTATTTATTTGTACGTACATTTTATAATTCTGTTGGGAGTACATAGAAAAATATACAGGCATATCATCTACGGATCTACCAATTCAATCAACATAAGAGAATCGGGTATAGGCTGATAGCTAGCTAACTAGGCGAGTATTTAATTGAAGAAACACAATTGTACGTGGTTACTTTATATTAATCTGACCTAGACATGTAAGGTGGGAGAGACTCTTTCGCATATGTGAACTTGGTTACCACTCCACCTCGCTTTTCATCCCACTTTTTTTTGGTTGGCCATAATCACCACTTCTCTTTTACTTTGATCTCTATATACTAAGTTGTTATGTTATAGCTACTAGGTATAAATTATCTTTATTCACATGATATTATTCCATGTGTTCTTCATGTACATTCCATCTCAATTTTAGCACATTATATTGTACATCAGTACCATTGTCAACCTTAATGAAAAGTTTCAGTTGTTTCAATTGTCTATTGAATTTAAGTTTTTGACAAATCCCCCAAACTAACGAAATTAATTAGTTCAAGATATTTACTATATATGTTTGCAGAAAAATATAAAATAAAATCTAGTTTCTCTGAGAAGAGTTTTAATTTCCTTAAGGGATAGTTACCCCCCCCTAACGCTTCTTCATGTGAAAAAAAATCGTAGCCCTTGGATCTTGCAAAGGAAAGACCAAGAGAGGATATCACTAATATTTTTTAAAATAGGGGGATATCCCTAATTGCAACTAATAATGGGGTATCTCTAACTAACCCTTCCCTTAATCATACACTAACTAACACTCACCAGAAACTATGTCTGTATTTCAGTAAAGAGGAAGTTACGAACTTACGATTGTACTGGAGTAATAACTACTATATACAGGAGTTGTTCAACATTTCAAGTTAGACTTGGTCAATTTTTTGACTAATTAGGACTTAGGACATAGGAACACTCATCTGATCAAAGCAGATGTATATATCTTTACCACAAAAAGTAGATGTATATATATTTTGATTCACATTGGGAAGCTTCATCTTTTTCTGTTTATGCACCTTTGTAACAGAAATAGTCTTAAAGTAGAGGGTGAATGGGTTGTTGCGTTTCAAAGTTCTTACTATTTACATATACTATTGTTGCCAGTCCAAAGTTTTATCACTGCACGCTTGGAAGAACATTTGATTTAACAAACACTCTAGACATGAATGGTGGAATCTTCCACTTATTTTGCGTTCAAATTGGTGAGGGGTTTCATCTTTCTAAATTTGAGGTAACACAACAAAGTGCAATATTGACCAGAGTATGCTTTGGCCTTAAGGTCCCTTTCCAGCCATGCACATGCTTGGAAGAATGTAGAAGAATGCTTTAGAGCATGTACTAAAGTGTCTCAACTTCCATTTCAGCACAAGAGCTTATATTTTGTTCATAGAAAAATAATGTTGGAAGACAATGAGTTTAGACATCATGGACACGAGCCTTTGACATCATGGCAAGGAGTTTGATGTCAGATCATATCATGCAATGAATCTGTGTCTCATTATACTTCACTAATTTGTCGGTTTGACTTCCATGAAAAGAGCAGAGAAATGATACTCAGCCTGCAATAATATCATCTGATGTCTGAGGTCTAATGTGGTCATGATAACCTTCCATGGTGAATGGGACAATAATGCCTATTTCCATATCAAGGGCCATATATACTCCTATATGTTATGTTAGGAGTTGGAACAGAAGACTATTTCACTATGGTCCAAGCGTGACACAGCATTGTTGGGCTTTTTGTTGGTCCATTACGTATCTGGGCTGGGCCTCCACTAATAATATCCGAATAACTCTAATCAAAATCCGGTTCTCTTTCTCTGCAAAACCAAAGAAGAAGAAAGATGATAGTGGGAGCAGGGAAGGGTAAACAGTACTCCAACGTTCTAGAAAAGCCCCTTAGCAAAGGGAAGCAAGAGGTAGTCTTTTTTTTCTTTTTTTCGTTAAGTTTATGACAATGGGTTTGGTGAGAAAATAGGATTTGATTATTGTGCAGGTAAGTTTGAGTGCATTTGCTTTGTTGTTTTCTGAGCTGGTGCAGTATAATCAGACTCAAGTTGATAACATTGCTGAGTTAGAACGAAGGTGATTATTGGTTACTAATAATTTGATTGTATACCAACAAATTAGTGATTTTGTAAATAAATAGATAAAGATTGGATCTTTTATTGTCGAAAATAATTTAATCGTGACTTGAGCAGGCTAGAGGATGCTGGTTATGCTGTTGGAGCCAGAGTTTTAGAACTTCTTTGTCATAGGGATAAGGTACATATTTTTATGTCCATGTCTATTACTTGGTAAGCATGGGATGGAACATTAGCATTGGAGTTAGTTCAATCAAATTCTACATTTTGATCACCAAGATAACTGAGAATACCAAAATATGCTAGTATTCTTTTCAACAAATTATTATTCAGGTATGCATGGAAGAATGAAAAATATTGGCTCTGACTCTTTTCGATGAATAAAACGCAACAGATGTGTGAATTTTTTTACCTAGATTAACATGATACACAAAAACCATAGAAGTAGTGTAGATTGTTTGACATAATAGGTACAATTTGTATTCCAACACAAAGAATTTTCATTATATGAAGTGTTTCTGTTGACATGTAAAACTATAATCTGTCCCTTGCATAGCTTTGTACATAGTATGGTATTCTTCTTGACGTGCGCACATTTCACCATAGATTTTGACTTTGGAGTTGGCAATTAAATAACCTCTTTAGATAGCGTTGGCATAGAATGATATCCATCTATTTACTAGATGATAGTTGTTGAGATTTAGTGTAGTTCCTCATGGGATGTTTAAGGCCTTGCAGTATAGTCTCTCCACTCATCACCAATTGGTTTTAGTTGAATGCTCCTAAAGTTTAAGATGGTATCAAAGCGGGCACAATCCATGTCACCATTTTTAAAGAAATTCTATGTTTACGCCAAACGTGAGGTGGCATGTTGAGATTTAGAAACCCATATCAGGTTTCTAGACACATAAGAAAAGATAAATCCTAGGGCAGTTCGACTCATTACCAATTAGTTTTGAGGATAGTCCCCACATTGGATGTCTAAACTTTAAAAGCTTGTTGTGCAGTATAAAAGTTCCTAGGCCTCTCCTGTCATCACCCATTGGTTCTGAGTTGGATGCTCCTAAAGTTTAATAATATTTTAGTTATCACATCAGATTTTGCTTTCAGCATCTATTTGTTATAACCTTAAAGCGTTGATGCATAAACATTACCACAGGTGCGGAGTTCGAATTGGGAACAAAGTGTTGGATTTGGCCAAACCTTGAAATAGGACTTGTGAATAGCTTAGTTTCAAAGATTGGATCTTATCTATTTACCCTGGAGTGCAATATGATACACCCCCACTGATTGTCAATACACTAATTTTACCAACCTTATTTATGACATATATGTATGGGGAAGGGGCAGTGAGAGTGATACTTAAACGATTACGAGGGAGAAACCAAATCCTTCTCGTCCTACCTGATGTTATAATCAAATTTTATTTAAGAAAATATGAAAATGTTAATTTTTGTTTTGGCAAATACTGAGTAAGAAACATTGTAGAGTTGTTACTGATACTATTAAGTCTTCAAAAGCTAAAATGGTTGAAATTCTGGTGTGTTATACTCTCATTGTTGAACAATCAATGTTTTCATCATTATTTTGTTTTACTTGATCCAGTTCCGACGCATGTTATAGGACTAGTATTTTTGATCTCTCAATGGAAACACATCTTCATGCGTATGAGAGGATTCTTTATACGTGAAAAGGAATAGTGAGAATATACTGGAGATGCATTTATACTCTTGCAGCTTTGCAAATTATAAAATTGATCAATCATGTGTCTCCTCTGACTGGGACATGTGCATGGCTTCCTTGACCGCTACGATTGCTCTCTCACTCATTTTCAAATTTCAATTTAGCAGTGAGAGCATGCAAGATTCAGTCCTTGAGACCAATATTGCTTCTCATTGAGCTCCTGCTATACATAGTTTCTACCACTTCTTCTCATCCTCCTCCGTTCTCTCTCCATTATAGGCATGGAAGTTTTTCTCTGCTGCAGTGGCGGCTAAGTCCCTTTTAGTGTGTTGTTTTCATTATTTCTGTTTTATTTTTATTTGTTTTTTTTGTTTAACATGATTTGCTACTCATGGACGGATTCTCACGGTAGGTAACTTTCGTTATGAAAGAAAATTAGTATATGTATGTATGTTTTAATATTTTGTGCTTCAGAGAATACTTGTTGTGATGTTGATCGTCTCTTGTTAAATTGCATTTTCTCTCATGGTTTTTCCAGCCTCTGGGCTTGTCTGAGGTCTATGTGAATTTCATTGGGCCAGTTTGCCAGTGAATTTGTTTTTTACCTTTTTCTTTCTATTTTCGTATATGGGTCACTCTGTTCTAATTTTACTTTATTTTTCTTTCTCTGACTATCTGTTTGGGAAGGGGGAAAATCCTACAACAGCTGGGCACATGTATTACTGCTTTAAACTATTCTCAATTTCATGTAGTTTATTCTTGGTATTAAACATGGATTTATATATGTTTTAGAAACCTGAGTTTTGTCAATTTGTGGTGTACTTGTGAAAATTTGAAGCAACCTGAGTTTCAACTCGGAAAAATTATAAGTCTATACAACACTATGTTACTATATTCCTTACTTCTGTTGTGAATTTAAACTGGATGCAAAGAATTATGGAAGACAATCAGCTGATGAGGTTGAATTGCATATACTGATGGTTCCGTTCTGATGCTTCAGGGAAACAGAAGGGAAACCAGGTTATTGGGTATTTTATCTTTTGTACACAGTACAGTATGGAAAGTGTTATTTGGAAAAGTAAGTCCATTCTTTTCAACTTATTCTGTTGAATCGGTACGTTTAATTCCTTAATAGTAAAACAGATTTTCCTCAAAGCACATTCATCATGAACTTTTAGTTTTTTCACCATGCCTCCAACTATCTGAAGTTCCCAAAGTTTTGTTCAACTACCAAAAGTGTTGTAAAGTCTCCAAGAAAGTAGAGTTTACCGTCTACATTGAAAGACAATTGTTATATTTGGTGGTTCGTGATTTTGGAAGAGCTGATGATATCTTTGAGTGAATGTTCCACCTGTTTTTTTTTTTTGTAAGCTAAAAACTACCTCATTAGATTTCATCCTAAGCCTAGTGCATTGGCTTCAACACGGCATGTTAGTTCTACAATATGTACATATCATATGACACGCAAGAAGCAGTATATTGTCAAGATGGCCGAGATACCTTGGTTCAGCTTTGACTAGTTGTCTAGTTTCAGACTTTTTGCAACTCGGAATATTTGGACGCCTTGGTTGAAGGATTAATCTGCCTTCAGTATTATAAGGTCATCTCAAGTTGACAGTAAACAGTCCTAATTGTCTGGTCTCCCTCATGCTCAGTATTGCTGGAGACTGGCATACAGATCTTGTCCCCCATAAACCTGTTAGAATATGATGTCAGAAGAGCTCAATAGGTTAACATTCCTACTCACTGAATTATTCTCAAGCCCACATTATCGTTGGTGAAGGGAATTATAATGGGTACTCGAAAACTTGGAAGTGCAAACTCACTCCTTACAAACTGCTAGAATTCTGAATGCCTAGCTGAGCACATTAGGAGTCTATCTAACTCCTTTGGGGCTAGTATGTTTAAGAGTGTATATAGTGAAGGCAACAGATAGTCTAGCGGCAATATGTGCTAGCAATGACGAACTTTGGTATTTTGCGTATCTCCATGAAAGGGTGCAGATATACTTGTAAGGGATGGTACTACTGGCAGTCTGGCACTATGCTGATTAAGTAACTTTAAGCCATAAAACCTGTAAATGATCTGCCTAATCCCTCACTTGCTTTTTGTAATAAAGAAAGTATATAATATCTGTATACTTTATGAACTAAAGCTCACACATCTTATTTCTCCTGCTTTTTGGTTTGTTATAGGTTGCCGACTCTCTTGAGAAAGGCACTGAACATGAAGATGAATATATGATCAGTGAGAAGGAGCTCCTTGTGAATCGGTATTGTTTCATATTTGCACTTTTAAGCTTGTGACTACTGGATCAATTTAAAGGAGTAAAATTTGGGGCCAACCTTGAGTCTACTTGCTAATTTCTTTCTATAAAGGTTTATATCTGTGCCAAAAGACATGGGAACATTCAATTGCGGGGCGTTTGCTGCTGGTATTGTAAAGGTTAGTCTATTGTAGTTGAGTCATTTTCATTTTTTTTAAACCTTTTTTCTAATTTCACATAGAAATATGGTGGTTAATATCTGTTAAAATTGGTATTTTGTGTAGGGTGTATTGGATGGTGCAGGTTTTCCAGCTGTAGTCACTGCTCATTTTGTACCAGTGGAGGGTCAGCTTCGACCTCGGACCACCATATTGATAAAGTTCGCTGAAGAGGTAAAGTCCTTTGTTATTTTCTTTCTCAATGTTCTTTGCAATTTAAATTGGGTTGTCTTTTCTCACCAACTGTTGCAAGCAGCTGTTTCCAATGAATATAGATCTTCTAAGTGTTTTCTGTCATCTAATGGGTATCAATGGCTATTATGTCAGTAGCGAGCTGATACATGCGAATCTTGAATTAAGCGGTTTGCACACATCTTGCGGCTTCTAGATAATATGCTAGTTTATGTTTTCACAAAAATATCTTTTCAGTTCTCTATGTTGTTATATATAGCATATATGCCGTTGGTTTGCTTGTCAGGTGTTTTTTCTGTTTATGTTTGTATAAGTCGCAATCAAGAGTATGCTCACATCCTTTCTTGTCACTGGTTCATAGGTACTTCGAAGAGAAGCGAGGATGGGATAATGTTAGATTAAGTTTCTTCATCATCTTCTTGAAGACCTCTTGGCATGAAGAAAGAAGATACTCGAAGATTGGAACTTTTAGCTTATTAAGTATATTGACCGTGTCATCAACCTATCAACTTCTGCACATGCTACCTATCAACTTCTGCACACGCTAATCGAAAGTTAAGATTCCCTGTGTAGGATTTTATTGGTTGAACTCATGTAGAAAGCATTTATGTGATGCTGTATTTGTTGGGACCAATTGTATTACATGTTTACCACAGACGAGGGTTTGAGAAGATTTATGTAAGCCAAAAATTGTTCAGTTTTAATTTGAGAAATCTGGTGTGAGTCCCGGTGATTCCTTCTTTCTAATCTTTTGGTTTTATTTAAGTAACTAGGTATCACCTGTGCCTACGACACAATTTGTTATGAAGTGCTTATTATGTTATTTGTGGTATTAACGTTGGTGCACCCATAGTTCGTGATTTTGAACGGAATCACGGATGAATTCCGACAATTATTTCAGTTTTCCAAATAACCGAAACGGAATCGAAACGAAACATCATACAATAACCGAAACGGAATCGAAACGAAACATCATACCACCAGTGGTATTTTGAGTAAATATATGGAATACCGATGAAATTATGGATAATCAACTATCTAACAAAACTACAACGAAACTACAGTGGAATTGGAACGCAAAAAAATTAAATAGTATTTGAATTTTTTTTGTAGCCCATTAATGGCTTTTCAGCTTCTTCTTCATCAATTAAGTAACTCAATAACTTTAGAAGATGAAAGAAAATAGGATTTGCATAAGAAAATAAATAAATAAATGAGTAGAGGAGAATTGGTAAGAGAGTTGCAAAGATTGGGAGAGATGAATGAAGATGTGTTGACGAAGATGAGTGGAGGTGAAAACAGATGTGTTGACGAAGATGAGTGGAGGTGAAAACAGACGTGTTGACGAAGATGAGTGGAGGTGAAAACAGCCAGATGAATAACCAGTTATTTTCAAATGTGTTTACTCAAAATAAAATACTACATGCCATAATAATAATATTGCAAACATGCAAAATAAAAAATAAAAAAACATTCTCAAATTGACCATGGATAAAAATAATTATGAAGATCCATCGTGTCTTAACTTTCTTTGGTATTTGAGATAACAAAGCCTCTTTATAAAGCAAATGCTTTCAACGTAACAAAACAGACTACGACATCGAGCACATGAGTTTGCTTCTTAAGTCAGTTATCACGCAAAGCCTTTGGTAGATACAACTACTAAAGCTTTGACTCGTAACCCTGAAAATTTAACACCAAAATTAATAACATTACAAAATCATTCCACCATTATTAACGGGCTAATCCCCACTAAAACATGTTTTCTTTTACATAAAGGTTTGACTAAAATATTATGTTAAGTTGGTGTTTCTTCCGCACCATTGCAGATCTGGCATGATGTCCATTTGCTCACATAGAACTGGAGCACATGTCTCAACTATCACACCCTCTCGTTGATAATTGAAATATTTTCACCCAAGAAAATATCAAGATTAAGCATCAGTAACATATAATATGTGAAAGTGAGCTGGGACCACTTTCCAACATACTTGCCTTTGAATTTTCTAGTTGTTAATTAGGAAGTCTAATGAGGACTTGAAACACCAAGTCCATACAGTCCTTCACAACACTCCTTGTAAGCGTCACTTGCACCTGGAGTCAATATACAAAACGGCATGCAAGTATATCAGAATAAGGAAAAATCAAATCAATGCATCAACTTGGGGGGATCACCTACTTTTCTTGGTTTTCACTAAAGCATCTAACATTGCATATACATGTCGGTTGGCATAAGCATAACCTCCAATGAATTTGAAGCAACAAAAAAGCTAAACGTAGTTATTATTTCTTCCAATATACTCATAAACCGAAAGTATATTTAACACCTTGATGACATGTGGTTTATAAAAGTAAGATGGAGCACCATGCGACGGCATCAACAATTCTCAATATTGTACTCACAATCGAGAACACCAAAAAAAAACAATAAATCTCGAAAATTCCCATAATGGTCTTTCTGAAATGTATGTAAGCGAGAAAACACAAAACAAATGCATCGGTTTATTAATTAGTTATCCAAGTTGAACGATGCAATCTAAAACCATTTCGCAACCTGAAATAAGGCTTGCATAGTTTCATTCAAACTAAAATAGCTGAATTCGAAATGAAATGAAAATGAAAACTTACCAAACATGATCGGATTCATTAAACTTGTTCAATTATAGAAATCAGAAAATAGAAAACCTACCAAGTGAATTGGAACTGTATAATTGTATCATTAATAAAAAGAAAAAGAAGGAGTTTATTAATTAGTTATCCAAGTTGAACGATGCAATCTAAAACCATTTCAAGAACACTGAAATAAGACTTGCATAGTTTCATTCAAACTAAAATATTTGAATTCAAAATGAAATGAAAATGAAAACTTACCAAACATGATCGGATTCATTAAACTTGTTCAATTATAAAAATCAGAAAATAGAAAACCTACCAAGTGAATTGGAACTATATAATTGTATCATTAATAAAAAAAAAAGAATGAAAAACTCTGCAAGTACCAAATTGAATTCTGAAATTGGAATTAAGATTCGCCCAATGAACAATGATTGAAAAAAGTTAGTTCTAAGAAATTGACGAAGACAGGAAGATTTAGACAATGATGTTGGAAATTGCAGTTGTTTTATACCTTAGGCTGAGTCCAATGGTTTGAACCTCTAAAACACTAAACCACAATAGCACAGTATATGCGGTTAGTGGGATAGCGTTGTTCCACCCAATGGTTTTTCTTTTGTAGCCGCCACTCACACTGGCGTGTAGGAGAGAATTTTTTTTTTGTAACTGCTGGAGAGAGAAAAAAAAATTGTAACCGCCGTTCACACTGGCGTGTGGCTTGGAGAGAGAAAAAACAATTTTTGTAACCGCCATTTACACTGGCGTGTAGAGAATTTTTTTTTCTGGAGAGAGATTTTTTTTTTGTAACCGCCATTCACAATGGCGTGTGGCTTGGAGAGAGAATTTTTTTTTTTTAACTGCCATTCACAATGGCGTGGCTTTTGAGAGAGAAAAACAAACTTTTGTAACCGCCATTCACACGGCGTGTGGTTCTTTGTTCCGTTGGCGCCACTTTCGTTTTGGCGTCGCGAGAGCATCGCTATATCGTTAAAATTGACTGTATACATAGCGAAACTTATACCGATAGTGTAAGCGGGTTAGCGATTTCACGTACCATTGGATCACAATTTACGTGATATTTAGTGTTTTGCCGCACCATTGGACTTAGCCTTATAGAACCCTTCTAGAGTTATGGGGGATGGTTACAACAAGTGAGTTTGAGCAAGTTTGGAAACCACCGATCTTGGGAGAGAGAGAGTGGGGAGTTGGTGGGTTTTATATGTGAATTGTGGTTCTATTGAATAATTGAATTGAATGGGAAAGGAAAATGGAGAAACAAAACAGGCTAGGGTGTAACGACTATACTAATGGCAGTTTTGAATAATCCAATTAATTTTCTGGTGAAGAAAAAGAAAATTTTGGATTTAGTAATGGGGCGGGGAGAGGAAGTCGAAAAGGGAGTTGAGTAACGACTGCCACTAATGGGAGTCTTGAAAAATTAAATAATTTTTTTGGTAAAGAAAAAGGAAACTTTAATGATTCCGTTTGGAATACAAACCGCCACATGTTTGCTAGGCTTTCTAAAGAATTGAGTGCATGGTCTTTCTAAAGTACTCTACCGTTTCAAATTTCATTATTGTAAATTTAGTGGATGCTATATCGTTTTTATATTTAGATTTTGGTAACTCTTCATGTGATATAATTTTAACTTTCAATATATTACCCTTTCATGCTAAATTGTATTTTTGTATTACATATTTTTTTACCAACAACTTCAAGACAATCTTCTCATCAGCAAAATAAGATCAAGTATTAAGAAAAAGGACTTTGAAGATGAGGTCATTGCGAGGCAACTTTTCAAGAAAATAAATACAAACTCTCAACACAAACGATAAATATATAACCAAGCTAGTTGAATGCTCCTAGCCAATAGATCGTATCATTGTATCATGCTCTTGAAATTTAACAATTGTGTCGGGTATTAAGAGCAGTACTCTCAACACAAACAATAAATATATAACCAAGCTAGTTGAATGCTCTTAGCCTTCTAATAGATCGTATCGTTGTATTATGCTCTTGAAATTTAACAATTGTGTCGGGTATTAAAAGTAGTAATGCTACACCGACCCACTTATTTGACCTACTATTTGAACCTACCGATGTGTTAAAAGTCCTAATCATATCATTGATTTACATAGAGATACGTGTCCGTGTGTATTGCAATGCAAACTAACGTTATCCAAATATAGTGAGTCGCAATAGTAGGTCTAAAATTAAAGTAGGTCTGTGTAGTACCACTCTGTTAAAAGTCACAAAGCAATGCAATCAACATAAACGTTAAATTTTTTGTACGTTTCGCCCTGTAAATTTATATATATTAATTGATTCTCCACGAACTTAATTAGTTATATAACTATAATATCAACCGTTTTGGGTAGAACAAATTAGACATAATAGTAGGTGGGGGGAATTATTGTTAATAAACTAATAAGCAAATTAATTTATGATAAAATATCAATAACATAGGAATACCATAGAAAATCAAAATTTAAGAAATGGGGTTGAAAAAGATGTACAAATCTACCCAAGTACCCAACGATCTTACTTGATACAAAAGAAACTCGCTACTGATATGGTCAAGAAATAATAATATTATTACCAATAGAGATTGCAACAAGGTTTCGCGAAAAGAATGAATGATAGTCACAACGGTGCTCAATAGGAAAAGGCATATAGTTTTTACAACGACAAAAACAAAAATTTCAAACTGAACTTAAAACAAATTGAACTCAAAACCAATATTGTACTCATTGCCTCATTGGAGAACATTAATCATTCTTCTTCCGTGAATAACATTGTGTTAGACTTATGGGATATGGCTAGCTTCTACCAGCATACTAACTACCTCGAGTTGTTTATCAAAGAAAAAGAAAAGAAAAGAAAAGAAAAAATGTACCTCAAGGCTCAAGCTATATTGTCTTGCACCTAGACATCATCATCATCATCAAATTGAAAGTACAAAATAAATCAATTCAAACATGCTAAAAAGTTGAAAGCAAATAAAGAAATTGTTGATGTTTAATTGCTACTATTAATGTTAAAATTGCACGACAAAAAAACATACACAAATATTTGTGGGCAGTCGCAAGAGAAATGAACAAATATAGTTTTACCTTGCATGGTTAGCAACTCTGAGAACATCATGAAGCCATAGTTTCTTGAATCTCGAGATAGATTAAAATTGATAAAAAAACATGTACGTACTGCTCTTAAAGCAACAACAACACAGTTAATTAGTATTATATATAATTCGTATCAAGACAAATATGTCTTAAACATTGGTAATACCATATATGCAACATAGAGTGAACAGAGTAACAACGTATGTAACAAACTAACAATGGAATTTACGTCATATTGTTGAACCCCATATCATTGTCCTTGGTTTTTAGAAATGCATTAAACCTGCCAATAGTATTCATTAGCTTCACAAAAATATGCAAAAGTACCAAAATCAAAGTTACACACCATAAAAAAAAAAAAAAAATAAAAAAAATAAAAAATGCTAACATGACTAAAACAAATTAGTTAGAATTAAATGGAAATAATTTAAAACTTAATCAGAAGCAATAAACGAAGAAAACACATAAAATGTTGATGAGAAAATAAAATGAAAAATGAAAAATAGAGAAGAAAAGCAATGGCAAAAACAAATAAAACTAAGAGCTAGTCTAAGAGAAATTGTCATTTTTATTGACTATTGAGTAGTGGTTACATTTTAGAGGTGCCTTTTAATGGTGCTAATTAATGTGAGAATACTAATTAACCTCATATCATAGCTTGTTTACCGTTTTAATTAAGAAGAACAACAATTGTGGAAAAATTAAAATAATTCCAAAGACTAAAATGTAACGTAGGTACATTATATTGATGGGTCATTTGATGATTCATAATTATGAGAATGTTACAAATTGATTATGAGTATAATATTGTGTAAAAGGTCATTCCAAAAGACTACGGGCGTTTCAAAATTTCAAAAATGGTGTAGAAAATTTATTGGATGGTGTATTAATTCTTACTATTAATACAGCCGTTTTTTTTGTAATGGATTAATTGAAAATTTCTTGGATGGTGTATTAATCCTTACTATTAATACAACCATTTTTTTTTTGTAATTGATTAATTTCTTTTAATACAATCTTTAAAAACACTTAATAAGTTTAATATAGGTAAGGAATCGACTTAAATGTCATTGAGAATTAGCATCAAAGGGGTTTCAAAATGCTCTAGATCGTATATCTGCCCCAATCTAACTCAGAACCCACGCGATTTCTTAAATTAGCATTAATTGGTTGAAAATGAACTGGTAAGAAACCAATTAGTTGAAAATGAACGGGTAACAAAACGTCACATAAACCGTCTAGCACGGTTACAAACTGACAATCTTAAATTGGTTGATACTCGAGTGTATTTCAAGCTTACATCTTGGGGTTTAATATATTTCAAAATCATACATAATATCGATGAAGACTTGTCAAAGGCGTATTTAATGTGTTAAGTAAACACTTTAAATGTTATTAAGGAGACCTTTCAAATGTCCACATTACCCCATATGTGTCAAAAACGTCCAATATATGTATTGAACACAAAATATTTTTTCCCTATTAAATTTTTATTAATTACGATTAGGCATCCAATGTATAACCAATGTATGCATTGAACACAAATTATTTTTAATTAATTGAAACATTGATTACATTAGGCATCTAATGTATGCATTGAATTTGTATTTAAAACGCCTCTTTATGCAAATCCCCACACACATCTAACTCAGATCTCCACGCGATCCTGACCACTCTTTGTCTACCCATTTTGTTTTATTATAATAGATAACAAACTGAAAACCTTACATTGGTTAATACTCGGGCATATTTCAAGCTTACATCTTGAGTTTTAATATATTTCAAAATCATATATAATATAGATGAAGACTTGTCAAAGCTGTACTTAATGTGTTAAGTAAACACTTTAAATGTTATTTAGGAGACCTTTCAAATGTCCCTATTACCCCATAGGTGTCAAAAAACGTCCAATGTATGTATTGGACACAAAATATTTTTTTCCTATTAAATTTTTATTAATTAAAATATTAATTACAATTATGCATCCAATATATAACCAATGTATGCATTGAACACAAATTATTTTTAATTAATTAAAATATTGATTACATTAGGCATCTAATGTATGCATTGAATTTGTATTTAAAAATCCTCTTTATGCAAATCCCCGCACACATCTAACTCAAATCCCCACGCGATCCCGACTACTCTTTGTCTACCCATTTTGTTGGTGAAGACAAAATATTATTTTCCTACTAAATTTTTATTAATTAGAATATTAATTACGGTTATGCATCTAATGTATAACCAATGTATGCATTGAACACAAATTATTTTTAATTAATTGAAATAATGATTACATTAGGTAACTAATGTATGCATTGAATTTGTATATAAAAACTCTCTCTGTGCAAATCCCCACACACATCTAACTCAGATCCCCACGTGATCCTTTGCCTACCCATTTTGTTTTATTATAATAGCGGTGGAAATATTCACCCAAAGATAACTTTTGGTATTCAAAACGCATTAATATATTTTCAAATAACCATTAACTATCTTTAAGCCCAAAAGTCTTCAAGTAGACCTTACACACTACGGTTACAAACTAACAATCTTAAATTGGTTGATACTCGAGTGTATTTCAAGCTTACATCTTGGGGTTTAATATATTTCAAAATCATACATAATATCGATGAAGACTTGTCAAAGGCGTATTTAATGTGTTAAGTAAACACTTTAAATGTTATTAAGGAGACATTTCAAATGTCCACATTACCCCATATGTGTAAAAAACGTCCAATGTATGTATTGAACACAAAATATTTTTTTTCCTATTAAATTTTTATTAATTAAAATATTAATTACGATTAGGCATCCAATGTATAACCAATGTATTCATTGAACACAAATTATTTTTAATTAATTGAAATATTGATTACATTAGGCATCTAATGTATGCATTGAATTTGTATTTAAAACCCCTCTTTATGCAAATCCCCACACACATCTAACTCAAATCCCCACGCGATCCTGACCACTCTTTGTCTACCCATTTTGTTTTATTATAATAGATGAAGCAAAAGACCCCTCAAGTGTCGCTTTGCAAAAACTGTTTTGTCAATAGGCTAAACTCCCACAGTTTTTTCGGTCTGCTGATAAAGTTGATTTGGACTCCCCTTACTAGTGTTGTGCCTACTGACCAAGTCTCCAAAGAGATTAGAGTGGACGAAAAAATAAATCCAATGTCTTCGAACATTGAATGTTTTCCTACATATCTACCATTATGATCCTGCATTTCTTATAGCAATTGCCACTCAGAGTTACATTTATAGAGAAAAATGTCTTTTTTCACCAACACTTCAAACTCCATACATTCTCTCCTATATGACACTCTAATATGAGAGTTAACATGTTCTCTATCCTATGTGGCAATCTAATATGAAAGATAGTATTTTCTAATTAATAGCCGAATGTATATAGAACCTATTTGGAGAGTTTGAGTGTATTTCCAATTTTTATATATTTTATCAAATAAAAAAAATTGCTAAAAAATAGAATCAAACACTTTTAGTATTCCAATTCTTATATATTTGATCAAATAAAAAAAATTGCTAAAAAATAGGTGATTTGTAGAAACTAATTCCCTATTACAAATATAAGAAAAAGAAGTTGAAGTAGTTTTGAAGAGTCATAACATGTCTCTGCATGAAGAATAGTATGTCATTCAAGATGTTTTGCAGTTCTACCGTACCACTTTGCGACGTTATTAGTTCTAGTGACAGGTTTAGAGGGTTTTGCAAGTAAATAGTAGTAACATGCACAGGCAACACAATCATAAATAATACCAGGTTATATAATCATAGTCACGAAGACTCGATAGATATTGAGACCCTAATAACAGGTTATTCAAAATCTTTGGATTTTAGTGGACGAGTATATAGTCAGAGACTGATCATCATGTTTCATGAGATTGCATACTCTCTTTCTCCATAGCTCAGTACCAATTACCAATATGGAAAAGCAGTAAAAATAGAAAAAAAAAAAAAAAAAAAAAAAAAAAGACGCTTGCTGACCATTATTGTCTAAGAGAATTGTGAATTCCATTGAGTTTCCATCCTTTACTTGAAACAGTATATCCAAAATTTAGTTATTTCAACTACATCACTTAACCATTGTTATCCATGCATTTTTTTTTACCCATTCAGTAGATTAGTAGTTGCTAGATTTCTTGTTGTCGCAAATTGATTGTATTGGATCATATTCACTGTATCATTGTATTAATTGTAACAATGTTTTGGAGTGGAAAGAAGAAATGAAGGAAAGAAGAAATATTTCTAAATTATTTCGATTTGGAGTGGTTATGTTTGTATTTGGAGTGGTTATATTTGTTTGTTCTTCGTTTTTGCTGGGTTGCTAGAGATAGACGAATTGTTTTTTTGTTTTTTCTTTTATTTCGTTATTTTCTTTTGTTTTAATTACGTCCATGAGATCTTGAGATCATCTCGCGAGTTGAGTGGATGAGATTGGGAGTGGGCTGGATGTGGGCGAAATGGGAGTGGGTGTATCCCTCCCCATCTAGGTATTAGGTGTGAAATTTGTTTGTTCTGTATTTTTTGTGTTATTTTTTGTTTTGATTTAGTATGAAGGTATTGAAAACAATTATAAAGTTACACTGCGGTACTTGATATCCATGCATGTTATCTATATTGAAATGGGGACCCTTGAAATGGGATTGTTATGATTACACTATCTATTATGAATTTGGTTCAGTGTGTGCATTGTCATGACCTGATTTTTGTTGGTGGTTGTATTGCATTGTCACGACTAAGTTTGCGAATGAAAAATGAGGTTTCCTTGTGTTATATAGTCAGTTCTTTTTGCCAACGAAGATCAATCCTATTTTTGGTTTCGAGTTGTTTATTAATTGAATTAGTAGTATATACATATCACGGGGAAACTCAGAAAAGAACTGTTGAATTCATACAAAGAAGGAATTGTTGTCATTTTCCGAAGACGACAACTATTTTTTAAATTACCTTGTTACTAATACTTGTTTATTACTATTTTTTGTAGTAATAATGACTCCTCGATCAAATAATGTGAAGAATATAGCGAAAACCATCTACACAGGTGCTAAAAAATTGCTTAGTGGCGGCAGTAGTAGTTCGGGTCATGCTGACCCCGCCTGAGAAAAAAAGAGGAAGGGCCATGTCGACATCCGCCTGTAGAGCGAGGGGATTGAGAAGCCACTGATCCGAGTAATGTAGTAGGTGTAGGTGATTTAGAGGTAGTAGAAAAAAATAAAAGAAGAAGGAAGAAAGAAATAAGAGCTCTTATTGTAGTTGAGGACGTAGATTTAGATTTAGATAAGGATATAGATGAAGATGAGGATGTCGATGTAGTTCTTCCCGAGAATTTAGATGGTGGTGATAGTAAAGAGGAGGATGATGATGGTGATGAGGAGGGGGAAGAGGAAGGGGAAGGGGAAGAGGAGGATGGTGATGGTGATGGTGATGAGGAAGGGAAAGGGGAAGAGGAAGATGCTGATGGTGATGAGGAAGAGGAAGGGGAAAGGGAATAGAAGGATGGTGAAGAGTCTGGTGTTGACGATGAGGAGGGGGACGAAAAGGATGACGATCTGGAGGAGGTTGACGACGATTTGGAGGAGGATGACAATGAGGAAGAGGGTGATGATGATGAGGAGGAAGCGGTGGAGGAAACAATGGAGGCACGGTGGTATGTCTTGTTCAAATTTTTGTGAGAAAATCGAAGAAAGACAAGGAGTACCAACTAGGCACATATGGTGGTGGCCTAACTAGAGTGAGAGGATGTGTCAAGGACCAGCTGTAGTATGACTATGATGTGCACGTTGCTCGCGATGTTTGGGAAGGGCAGGTAATATTAATATTAATTAGTACTTTAATTATTATTTTTTTACGAAATTAAATCTTCTCCGCATTGACTCTTTGTTGTCTTTATTATTTTAAGAGCGCGGAGTTTTGAAGTATGGTCAACACCTAACTAAGTTAAATCAATGAAATCTGGAGTCAAAATTTATAAACTCTCCTAGATTTGGAAACGAGCTCAGAAGGACGGGTTTGTATGATCTCGTGATGGGAGTATACGAGCATCAAGATTCAGTGTTGGTCTATGCGTTTGTGGAGAGGTGGCATCCGGAGACCAACACATTTCATATGCCGTTTGGGGAGATGACTATCACTTTGGATGATGTCTCTCAACTCCTAGGAGTCTTGATAAAAGGAAAAGTCGTGCAAGGGAACATTGATATGAAGTTGGAATAGACTCAGAATATTCTTAACCACGCTTTTAATATATCGTTGGGAGTGATTAAGGAGGAGTTGGAAGCCAACCACTTCATATCAAAAGTAAGGTTACAATTCTTGAAACATCACATGGCTAGGAAGGTGCATGATAATGCGATTAAAGTAAAAGGGGGTGTGAAGCAGGCGTTGACTTTGGCAGAGGTACAGTGTGCTGTCAGAGGTTATTTGTTATTCTTTTTTGGATGTACTCTCTTCCCCGACAAGTTTGGGACTGCAGTGCTTGTTTGTTACTTGAGGTTGCTATTGAAGTTTAGCGAGATCAAAGACTATGCGTGGGGTGTAGCAATACTTGCATACTTGTACCATAGTCTTGGGGCTGCCATAGGTGGCAAAGTCAAAGGTATTTAAGGCTATTTCACTCTCCTACATGTAAAATATTTAGTATTTTCGTTTATATGTTAACCCTTTATCTTATTATTATTTTAATGGGTTTTTATACATTGGTCCTACTATTATTACGGAATTAGAGTTTGGTCCAGAAATGCTGAAATATTAGGTTTTGGTCCTACTTCTGTTATTTGACCGTCAGTCAACTTAGTTGACTATGGTCATGCTGTTTGCTCTTTTGAGCGTGTGTCACATGTGCTTACAAGTAGGACTAGCTAAACTCTAACATCTAACTTACAAGTAGGACTAAACTATAATATCTAACTTACAGTAAGATTATTCTGTACTTGAGAGTTCTAATTGACCATTTAGATGGAATTTGATTCCCATATTAAGGAATTTTCTTTTCACGTTCTACAATAAATTGCCTAAAAATTGGTTGATATGTTGCATAAACCAATTCTCTCAGTGGGGAATCAATTCAAAGCACCGCCTTCAGTGGCATCTTTTGCGCTAGAAATAGTAATATGTATGATAGATAAGAGATTAAACAACATATAACCAGCATCGGATACTATAACTATTTTAGGATCTATAGGATCGAAAACTGGATGCAAATGCATCGAACTAACCTCAAATAATATTTAACGGAAAATCGGAAACATGATGCAAATACAAGCATTAAACTAATCTTAAAAAGTAATTAATAGAAAATCGGAATATGGATACAACTGCATTAAACTAACCTCAAAGAATAATTAACAAAAATCAAAACTTGGATGCAAATACATCAAACTAACATTAAAAAATAATTGTCGGAAAATCGGAAATTGGATGCAAATGCATTGAGCTAACCCTCAAAGATTAAATTAACGGAAATTGGAAACTGGATGCAACTGCATTAAACTAACCTCAAAGAAAAATTAATTTTAAATTGGAAACATAATGCAAATGCATTGAACTAATCTCAAAAATAATTAACGGGAAATCGGAAATCGGATGCAACTGCATTGAACTAATCTCAAAAAAATAAACTAGATGCAAAACCTCAAGAAATAATTAACGGGAAATCGAAAATTGAATGCAAACTCATTGAACTAACCTCAAACAATAATTAATAAGAAATCGGAAACTGGATGCAACTGCATTGAACTGATCTCAAAAAATAAATAACGGGAATTGAAAATTCGATGCAATTGCATTGAACTAACCTCAAAATATAAATAATGGAAAATAAAAAACTGGATGCAAATGCATTGAACTAATCTCAAAACATAGTTGGGTTATATATTGTGGGAATGTCTTGATAAATACAGTTTTGCATTTAAAATGGTGTTTATCTTATCTCTTTCCGTATGATTAGGAACTCCTTGCTATTCAAGTAGCTTCAATATATATTAACTTCGCCTTATTAGGCAATCTCACAAAATTTCAATCAAACTTCTATTATTAAACAACAAAATGAAGTTGAAGGATTTTATCAAAGGTGAGTTTTTTTTTAAATGGAGAGTGAGGTTTTCACGTTATAAGAAATTTGGTTGAGTGATCAATATAATATTAATATATAATAGTTCTACATATTTACAAATATTTTTCAGAATAATTAATATAATAACACCTGTTCATAGATAATCTTTGAAGATTTCACATAGTGAGTCATGCATAATTTTAGTAATAATTAACGGGAATCGGGAACTGGATAATCTTCGATGATCCCACATAGTAAATTAAGCATAATTTACTTTTTATGTCATGTTTGCAAGGACACTACAAATGGATCAGTAGAAGTTGGTATTACATACCATATTGGATAATTATAAGGAAATCGTAAACTGAATACAAATACATAACTGAGCTCAAAGAGTAATTAACGAGAAATCAGAAACTTTATGCAAATTGCATTAAACTAACGACAGAGAGTAACTAACGGGAAATTAGAAATTGGATGCAAATCCTTGAAAAATATTTATCGAAAAATTGGAAACGGTATGCAAATACATCAAACAAACTTCAAATAATAATTAATGGGAAACCGGAAACTGGATGCAAATGCATTGAACTTAACTCAAAAAATAATTAGAAGAAAATCAAAAACCGAATGCAACTGCATTGAACTAACCTTATAGAATAATTGGTGGGAAATCGGAAACTAAATGCAAATGCATTGAAATAACCTCAAAGAATAGTTAACGGGAAATCAGAAACCGGATATAATTGTATCGAACTAACTTCAAAGCATAAATAATCAGAAACTAGATGCAGATGTATTGAACTAATCTTAAAGAGTTATTAACAGGAAATCAGAAACAGGATTCAAATGTAATGAACTAATCTCAAAGACTAATTAACGAAAAATAAAAAAATGGATGAAACTACACTGAACTAACCTAAATGAATAATTAACGGGAAATTATAAATTTGATGTAGCTGCATTGAACTAACCTAAAAAAAATAATTAGCAGAAAATCAAAAACTTGATGCAAATGCATTGAACTAACCTCAAATAATAATTAACATAAAATCGGAAATTGGATGCAACTGCATTGAACTAACCTCAAAGAATAATTAACGGAAAATAAAAAACTGGATGCAATTGCATTAAACTAAAATCAGATATTAATTAACATAAAATCAGAAATTAGATGCAAATGTATTGAAATAACCTAAAAAAATAGTTAACTAGAAATTGAAAATCGGATATAACTGCATCGCACTGACCTCAAAGCATATATGTCCACTTTTTTAGCCTTCTCACATGAGTAATTATGAGTAATTAGGAACCCAAAATGAAAGTGAGTTTATAAAAACAGACTCTTACATGTATGCAAACTGTATATAAATTGTAAACTATCAAACTAACCTAGAAAAACAATTAACGGGAAATCAGAAACTGGATGCAGATGTATTGAACTAACCTCAAAGAGTAATTAACGAGAGATTGGAACCTGGATGCAAATGCAATGAACTAATCTCAAAGACTAATTAACGAAACATCAAAAAATGGATGCAACTGTACTGAATTAACCTTAATGAATAACTAACGAGAAATCATAAAGTGGATGCAATTGCACTGAACTAACATCAAATAATAATTAACGGGAAATCGAAAACTTGATGCAACTGCATTGAACTAACCTTAAAGAATAATTAATGAGAAATTGAAAACTGGATACAACGTACTACATTAAACTAACCTCAAATAATAATTAATGAAAAATCAGAAACTTGATGCAAATGCATTAAACTAATAACCCTAAAATATATTTGTATTATATGTAGGGAGAATAAATGTCTCGACAAATATAGTTTTATATTTTAAATAGTGTTTATTATAATTCTTTTATTGTGATTGAGAATGCCTTGCTATTCAAGTAGCTTCAATATTATCTTTGCCACATTGGGCATTCTCACAAAATTTCAGTCAAACTTCTATTATTAAACCTAACAATAAAAAGAAGTCGATGAGTTTTATCAAGGTTTGGTGCTTCCTTTTTATAGAGAGTGGTGCAAAAAATTTAAATGAGTAATTAATATAATTTTCATATCTCATAGCTATGCATAGTTGCTAATATTTTTTAGAATAATTTAATATAACGACACCCATTCGTAGGACACGTTCATGTGATAAAATTTTCAAGTGGGAGTAGTGTATTCTTTGAGGATATGGAAATAATCAATATGTTTTAGTAATTTATACACATTAGTATGTAAGCCGAACGGTGATGATTTATCACTAAATCACCATAAATCTAATAAAACTATTATACAAGCTAGACCGAGTTTAAGATAATTCTATTTGAAAATTATGGATTAATATTCTAAACCATCAAAGTAAAGAGGCTATCTCAATTTAATCTCTTAGTTTCCAAGTACTTATGCACCATAATTGCTGTTCATTAACGTATTTCGGTTTATTTTCAATAAAAATATATTATGATTCGAAAATTTGCTGCTAAATCACCATAAATATAAGAAAACTATTATACAAGCTAGATCGAGTTTAAGATAATTTTATTTGAAAATTACGGATTAATATCCTAAACCACAAAGTGAATATGCTATCTTAATTTGATCTCTTAGTTTCCAAATACTTATGCACCATAATCACTGCTCATTCATATATTTCGGTTTATTTTCAATAAAAATATATTTTGATTCAAAAATTTGCCGCTAAATCACCATAAATCTAAGGAAACTATTATACAAGCTAGATCGAGTTTAAGATAATTCTATTTGAAAATTACTCTTTTATGATATGGATGAAGTACCCAAACACTAAACAAAGTATGAAACAACCAAAAAAGCAATAAGAAAAGCAAACTATCTCGCCCCAGATCATGGTGATAGTCTAGAACAACGAGTTTTAGTTTTTAAATGCATCAATTAGTTGTGTATGTACAAGCGAGAAACTAAGTTTCCAGGCCACACCCATTATTCAGAAATTTGCAAAATGTGCAATGTAATGTACTAATGTGAGCAGGCGTGAAGTGCAGTTAAAACTTCAAAAATGTCATACTAAAGCGCGATTCAAAAAATGTCACACAAAATAGAGTCCAACAATGTCAGACTAAAATCATGTCAAAAAATGGATATGAAACGTAAACTTCCAACACTTCTACCCAATCAAAACCACACTAGCATCTTAAGATGATGATTATGTAATCACAGCACAAGCCTTAACTTCAATTTTAGAGGCAAACTTAATGAATAAAATCAAGTATTGATATACCAAAATTAAGCAAGGAATAATAGATGGAACACCTATTGTGCTTGGTACAATATGGAGGTACTTTATAACTATGCCTGTTTGCGGATTTTCCTTGCAATGCATGTTTTCTAGGAATTACACCTATATATATCCAGTTTGCTACTAGAACTAGGTATGTTGGTACTTTACAAATAAAAAAAGGCATGGGTACGGTGCGCATACAACTACGAAAATTCAGCAGAGATGAAAGACTCAACACTTGCAGTTCAGATATTGAGGGGAGCTGAGGAGTGAATCCACCTTGGTACATCCTAAACACAGTGTTCTCCATTAGGAACAAGGTGCTCATGCTAGAGCAATGATTTTTTTTTTCAAGTATTTAGAGGTTTAGGCTGACCTTAACCTACAGTACTACGTACCACACAACACAAAGCACTTGAAATTGATCAAACTCTATGGGGGAGATATAAAATGTAAAAATGGACAAAAATATAACAAACTCACGGAGTTTGACAGTGTAGGTAACATACTTGGATATCAAGACTTACAGAGTTTGGCAAAATTGTACCAACCTTGTTAGTGTATACTCACAGTTCACCTAGATCTAGACAGATATGCAAAGAGTTGGTATCATAGTCAAACAATCAAACTCTTTCAACCATATATAAAAAACCCAATAGTTTGATTGTATTTCTATTTCCGCAAGAGAGTCTAATTTGTATGATCTATAGAACCGACCTGCTTAAATATATAACATATTCTTTAGGGAATTATCCAACAAACAGCGATGAGTAACTGATCCACTACTTCTACGTATATATATAACTCTGTAGCATCAAGTAAAGGAAGCATTTGAAAGTTTGAAACCTTGCAATAGGCATAAAATTAACCAAACTCTATGGGGGAGATACAAAATGTTAAAACAAACAAAAAACAAACTCACAGAGTTCACACCTAGATCTAAACAGATATACAAAGAGGTTGTAAGCAGTGTTATCAGACCCGGCCCGGCCTGGCGGTTTGACCCGATGAACCGGTAACCCGATCACCAAATCGGGTTGGGCCACATAGTAGATCGTTTAAGCAGTTGACCCAAGCTAAACCGGGTTAACTCGTCCAGTTTTTTTGTAAACCACTTTAACCCGGATGGTTTAGTTCGAGCCACCGGGCCATAACTAATTTTAGAAATTATAAAATTTTAATTTGTTGGTACTAAGACTCGAACCTTGGGTGACTATTAAACAAACTAGGATCTCTACCATTACACCACAACAACTTTTCTTACTAGTTATTAACTATATAATAAATATAAATAACATCTAATAGTAAACTAGTAAAGAAACATTTTAATTTTGAAAAACATAACCTGTATAGACTCGAACCTTGGTTTATTGGAAAATAAAATGGCTCTAGCCACTAATGAAGTTGTGAAAATGTATGTACTAAGTAAATTATATAATATTTTCAACTTAAGTATTAACCCACTGGTCGAACCGGTGACCCAGTTCCTTTGTCGGGTCAGTGTTCGGGCTGGGTCTGATAACTATGGTTGTAACTATTCCACAAATAAAATTTACGCTTCTGGAATCAAAGTGAGCCAAACTACCAATATAGTTTAGGCTCAAATCTTCAATGGTATTGTAAATCCACTAACACAATAAATCCAATTGGTGATAAACTCGGTATTGATTATTATTCTTTTCAAAGTTCTTATAGAAGTGTGAGTTTTTTTTCATGTAGAGTTCTCAATGGCTTTGGTGAGGTAAGCCATGATTAGTTATTTTTTTTATCCATATATATTTTGATTAGGTGATGTTTGACATGGTTTTTGGATTGATCTGATAGACAGCAATAAAACTCAAATGCCAATCCCTATTTCTGACGTACTTATTACATGCTTTATTTTTCCTTATATATGAATATTGTTTTTTAAACAGGTGGCTATTTGGACTACACAATGATTTTAATGGACTGTTTTCTTCCAACGTAATATAGGCCAGAGAAGTTTCTTCAGTGATTCGAGTGTTCAATGATCAAATGATCATCATCTTGAAAGTTTTGCTCCATCGACTAGAGGGGTTTCCTCAATCATACAAGATAACACTCTTCAGCTCAAAACTTAAATGGATGTCGCACTCTCTGTTCTACCTTTAATGTATTCCCTTAGAATTGATTGTCATTTTCCATCAAGTTATATTCAAGTATTCAAAAATCTAAATAGTGCTGACCTATGATTGTCTATGATACGGTACGGGTTTAAAACGGTATACTTGAAAAACTTAGTGATCCTAATGGTTTAAAACGGTAAAACGGGTTTAAAACGTAAAATTACGTGATAATACGTAGAAAAGAAATGCCAAATTCTATAAAAGTGGAAAAAAAAATAGACACTAATACAAAGGAAAATTCAAAGTTTCCATTCTCATCCAAATATTATAAGTTTTAAACAAGATATTCAAAATAAGATACTACTTCACCAACCATAATGGCATAATTAAGTATTCAAAAAGTTAATAACTTTAAAATTTTTAATTAATTAAATTGAAGGCAATAAAATCTTTCAAAAAAGGATCTTTTAAAAAAAAAAAAAAAAAAAAAAGTTTTAACTCAAAATCTAAACGCTTTTTAAGTTTGTTTAAAAGCGTTTGGGTTTTAAACCGAAGATGATAGGGAGGGACAATGTTATTAAGAGTTTCCTCCTCAAACAAGATAATATAAGAACTATATGTATTGTTGTTTTTCTTTATTTATTGTTGTTTTTTTTTTTTTTTTTTTTTTCTGATAAATAACAGAAGAACTGTATAGACATTAGATGGTTACTTTCAAAAACGTTTTGTTAGTAATTGTAAAGTAACTTTTGTAATTCCATTTAAAGTATACTTGCATATTTTCTAAAATAGATTTGCTTGGCAACCTTGATTCTCGATCTAACAGTCCAAGAGATGTAGATCTTACCAACTGTTCATTTGTTATTGTAATTCCAAGATATTAGCACACCATGGAATTTGTAAAAGTAATGTATATCCATTAAGGTGTAGCACTTGAGTTCTCTCTAAAAGCTGAAGGTAGTTCGGTAGGGGTGACCTGTAAAATGACTTTTTAGTGAAGTACCCATTGATTTCAGAACAATTAAAGAACTCAATTGTTTAAATGGTTATTCTAGCATGTGTTGAAGATCCGATCCATAAGAGAAATCTAGCAAGGACCGTCATAAGCACACACTCCTGAAGTTATCGTGGCCCTCAAAGAACTCAGTTATTTCAATAGTTACTCTGGCTTATGATAAAGATCCATATGAGAAATCTAGGAAAAACCGTCATAAGCACAACGCACACTCTGAAAGTTACCGTGGTGGCTGGGTAATTGGGTATGCATTGTTTCTTTTAAAAGCTTCTCACATATGAATATATGTGATCAAAAGATAGATGTTAGTACAAATTGATTTATTGATTTCATTATTGGGGTGTTAGGAGTTATTAGGAAGTCTATATTATAAGGTGTTATATGAAGTCTATATTACAAGGTGTTAGTTATATGAGTAAAATTGAAAATTAGTTGATTACCATGTTTATTGGTGTACGTAATATTAAAGTATAACTTGGTCATGTATACTACACATACGTTTAATGGCGATATAGCACTTGAAGATTAACATTATATGGAAGCTTAAAAAGGATTAAACGTCACATATGGTGAAGTTAATCAGATAGATGGTCATCTCATTAAATTTTTTTCATAAAGGTGTATAGAGACTCAGGTTGTCTTTAAAATGGACCTTCAAAAGTATTTAGTATGAATTTGTTTATTTTTATCTCTTGAAAATAGATCAATTATCTCCTATTTCGACCTTTTTTTTTTCGTGAAACCCGTATCCAATTTTTTAGTTGAAACTTGAAACTGAGAATGAAGTTATTACTTCATTTTTATTTGGATTAATTTGAAATTATTATATTCTTTTTGGATTTTTAAATTCCTTTTATGTTCTTCATTAGTTGTATTTGTCTCCTTCAACAGTTCTTCTTCATTCTTGACAGTGTTATTGCAGGTATTTATTTGATATATTTGTTTTTAAATACATTTTTAGTGCAATGAGTACATCCTTTTTAGAGAATTGGCAATGGATTAAATATGTAGTAATGTATAGTATATTGTTGCATTGTTTATTGTTTCCTTCGAAATATACTACTTCGTTGACCATCCCACCTCAGCACCTCTTTAACCTGTCCAGTATTTTAGTTCACGGTAATGTGATATATATAACGGTTTGGTTGTTGAATTGTTAAAGTAACACTGATGCTATGAGATGTTCTGAGAAGTCTATTATTTTTTTGTTGAGATTTTTAAACTAATAGGCCAGATAAGTTGTTTCTGTTCCTGTGTGGGCCTATTATATTAGAGAAAGAAAATTTTGTTCTCCAATCTTTATTGTACTTGGTCATGTGTAATTGTGTATCACTGTATTAGTGTATATCATTGTATATTTGCATGTATGTTGTTTTGAGTAATCAGTATACATGCTCCAGTTTCTACATCCAAAATAAGGTCAAATTATTAATGAGGTCTTATTCTCACATTTTAATGATTCAACTACATTGTCCAGATAATTTAGATATATATCCACCATTAAAAAAAGAAAAAAGAAAGATATATATCTTAATCCCTGTCTAGATGTTGTTCTTAAAATCGCCACATACAATTGCCCATATGTGAAAACTGTAATAGATTCGAATGAATTTCCAACCTGAATTTCCTATTACTTTGGAAAGCAGTGGAGGGGTCTTTATGATTTTGGCAAGTCTCGTGCTATTGGTATTAGAATTTTTGTCAAAAAAGTTGGGAGAGCTTTTGGAAGTTTCAAGTATCCTTGTTGTTGTCAATCAGGTAGAATGCCACCCAGCTTGGCAACAGTCTCAGTTGCATGCCTTTTGCCAATTGAATGGAGTACACCTATCCGTGAGTTATAAGTTTTAAGGAACTTAAGCTTCTAACTTTAATATTATACCCTCTTTGTAGAGCTTTTTCCATATCTGGCCTTCACTTTGCAGGGATATTAACCATTACGTTCCCCTGGTTCAGCATGGCTAAAGAGTATTATGCGTAAGCATCTAAGATTAAGTATGGTGTCAGAGAAATTTTTGAAGACTCCTGCACAAATTGCTCTTAGTTGAGGACTCCAAATGGGTAATATTGTGCTGCCTAAAAGGCATGGATGATGGAGAATCTTTACTGCTTTGATTGGTCGATTCCTGAAGACTCTTTTATGAAGTTTGATATATGCTTGGAGAACACTACTTAGAGTTTTGAACTCTCTAAATTAATGTAAAACAAATTGAACATAGAGTTTGAATAAGGAGAACTAACCTAAAGCTTAGAACAACTAAAAATTAGATGTTACAATAAAGGGAAATTAAGGAGTAAGGATATAATATAAATGTTAGATTTTTCCTTCCTACACAAACATTAATAAAAACATTAACAATGAAAACATGCTCTTAATACCCCGAAATAGAAATTTGAAAGAGAAGTTGGAGAGTTAATCCTCCTCATGTGAAACTATCATTAGTGTTGATTTGAAAAGGTTTTGATTCTTCCTAGACTCATAGACAAGTCCCTAGACAAGTCCCTAACGGAAAAATAGATTTGATCCCTAGCATGCATGGCTCACTAAAGAGCTCATACATGCTAGCAAGTGAAACCAAACAATGACTTATCTCTAAGCTCATTGCTTGATTCCTAACTAAACTCTACACCAACTACCATTTTGGGGTAGGATGTAGAGTTTTGTTCTTCCTAAACCTACCAAACCAACAACAATTGGTTTTTTACCCTCACATAGTTAGATTAACTCCCCAAAGGGAATAGCTCATGAATCATTGATTTATGAACTAAGAAAAACAAAAAGAGAGAGAGAGAGAGAGAGGAGAAATATCCACTTCTATTATTTTTCTAGAAGAACAAGTGTTCCTCCATTAAAACTATTACAAGCCAATAATTTAATTCATTTTCACTAAGGAACTAAAATAATGTCATGTGAGGAAAATAAGTCAAGGAGTAAATGGAGTGTCCCCACATTTGTCTAATTTCTTCTCCATTTTGAGAGAAATCTCATTTCCTCCCACGTGAATTATCAAACCACATTGATTCATTTTTATCTACCACATTAAAAACAAAGTGATATCTTGCCTTTTTTTCACTATTAACACCTAATCTAATTTATTACATGCAAGGTGTCAACTTTGCACCAATAATTTGTTATCTTTGTCTTGACATGCTCCATGATTGATGACTCATCCAATCTTTGGTTGATAGTGGGTCCATGTATATTGGCGGTCCGGTATTTTGGGCAAGTGTTACAATTTAGAGTTCATCACCGATTGTCGAGCATGCTAGCTAGTCTTGGTTCGAGAGGTATTTTCGTGTGGATTTGGGAGAATTTCGCCGTTCCTCGTGCTTTATTTGGTTTAACCAATATTTCCATGTTTCTGCAAAGAATAGTATGAAAACATATTTATTTGATTATTAAACCAACATGTTATGTTATTCATGTGCTTATTGACTCATCTTCTACTTGTTAAGTTGTGCTTTTTGAATTGTAGGTGATTTTGTTTACAAAATTATTCTATAATTTCTAGACATCAAAATTATGTATGATTTGATATGTACCAGGTAGTAGGCATATTTATGTCTTGATATGTTGGTGGTTATTCACATGTGCTTATTGACTCACTATATTAAGTTTGCTTTTTTGTTTTTACAAAATTATTCTATAATTTCTAGACATCAAAATTGTTGCATGACAATATTTTGACTTGATTGATGGTGAGAAGGTGTTTTTGCAAAAAATTGGTTTGGGAATTGATGAGAAGGTGTTGCAAAAAGGTTTGGGAATGTCCATAAGGTAATGTCCCAATTCAACAATCGACTTTATAACATAGTTATCATTAAAAATGATTAAAAGTTTGGTTTTTCATGAACGACTACCACGATCATCGGTTAACTCTTCTTCAGTTTCCAGTTCTTCAAAATCATCAACCAATTTGTATGACTACTGAGTCGGATTTTTCTCCTACCTGTATCAAATAGAACATGCATGCTGAGCAAAATCTTCTTCATGTAAAACCTGTCGATTTAGATCGGGAAAATCGTATGGATTTTATGAAACCGTGTGCTATGGGCTCGAATCCTTAGCCATCTGTCTCCCTTGTTTGATTTCTTTTATATTTTATTGCATTTCATATATTAGAGGACCTATATTTGTATTTAGTCCAATAAAAAATGATTTTATCATTGATGTATCCACAATTCAATATGGATGGATATATATATACTCTCTTACTCTCATTTTTCCCTAGAATTTTTTATTACTTGAACGGTCGATTCTTTTTTTTTCACCTTATCCCTAAGGCTAATAAGATTTAAACTTCCCCTATAGATCGAGAGTTTCCTAATAGGAAATGCTTCATTTTGATAGATTTTACATTTAAAATTTTTACGATCTAATTCAAGCACAAAATGTGATGCTTTAGTTAAACCCTTCAATATATATACAAAAGGTTTTAACTACTTATAGTAGTAAGAACTTATAAGTTATAAGTACAAAATATTCAAGTTCTTTTATCTCCCCAAGTCCCCTTAATATTAAACTTGATAGTTTAATTCGAAAACTTTTTGTCATCTCAACAATTAAAAGTCTCCTTGTGTATTTGACTTACTCAAATTATCTTCTTATTTATTTCCTTCTTATAGATTTTGAATAAATTATGATATTTTTCCAAGTTACAGTTGGTCGATCTCATCCCTAGCAGTATTCTGGCCACCTATCATTATTTCAAAATAGGTATTTATTCTTCTTTTGCCAATAATTGCTCTTCCACTGAGTTCTTCTTCTTTTGCCAATAATAGCTTTTGAGCTCTAGTTTCCTTGTCTGTGCATCCTAGTCCAATCCATTTCATACCTCCAGTTCGATTTTGCTGCAAAAGAAAATTTCATTACTTGTTTTAAGAACCAGGAGTAGGTTCTCAAGTATTATATTTTCAGAAATTAAAAAAAAATGATTTCTATTCTAACAGCCACGCAGAAATAGAGTTAAACGAAGAAAGGCTTACCCTTATTGTTTTTGCTTTGTGCCATTCTGATGTCATCCGAGTAGTAGCAGGAGAGGAGAGGATCCTCCTAATTTTAGTTCTAGCTGTAACGACATCCAATGGTGGTAATCATCTGCCGCCAAACCCTAAAATGGCAAGAACAAAATAACAACACATTTATTTTCTGTTATCTGAACAAATAATGGTGGTAAAATGGACATGTTCAGAAAAGGAAAATTTTGAGAGTGAGAAAACAAGAGTGTTTTATAAGCAGGGGCGGCTCAAGGCAATCGGGGCCTTAAGCAAAATTCCAATAAAATTGTTACATCTTATAGATCGATATGATTTGTTTACGTTATTTCATATGAATGCAAACGCTTAGTTTATTTAACAAAAAATTTAGAAGATAACCATTATTGTAAAAATGGATCATAACATTTTCTTTTTTCTTTCTTGAATAGTCTCTCCCACAAACTTTTTTTTTTATAACAAAAAATTTAGAAGATAACAATTATTGTAAAAATTAATCCTAATATTTTCTTTTTTCTTTCTTGAATAGGCTTCCCCACAAACATTTTTTTTTTTAACAAAAAATTTAGAAGATAACAATTATTGTCAAAATTGATCCTAACATTTTCTTTATTCTTTCTTGAATAGTCTCTCCACAAACTTTTTTTTTTTAATTTAATTTTATTGATAAAAAAAATAGAAATACAAAGTGAAATAGAAACATAGGAGTGTTGTGAATAATAGATAATCAATTGAAAGCTAGAGAAGGGGAAAAAAAATCATCTTTAAGGATTTTCATCTGCTAGTTAAAAACAAGTTGAATATATAAGTTGAAAACCCCGAACATCAAAACAAGTTCGAAATCAACATCAAGTAATTTCGAAATATAATTTGGCAATATAAGTAGGGTGCAAACAACTTTGTCAATTCAATATAAGTATGCAAAAATCAATGTTTGCTCACCCCCGTCGATTCCATCTCTTTTTATGGTTGGCGGGAAACTGGATTGAGTGAAACTCTAGACATAGTTTAAAGGTTTGTTAGAGAAGATAATTAATAAGAATTAGTTTGCTGGCTTAGTGGAGAGAGTTTATTCTTAGTTTTTAGTTAAGATTTCAGATGAATCCAATAATATTGATTGTTTGTTAATGTGATTGTTTGTTATGTGATTTTTTTAGGTTAATTTTTTCTTTTCTTTTGGGGCGAAATGGAGAACGAAGGGTTGGTTGGTTCTTTCTTTTGTTTTAAACTAGACCGTTAGATTTCGAGATGATCTCACAAGTTGAGTGGATGAGATTGGGAGTGAGCTGGGAGTGGGCGAAATTGGGAATGGGTCTATCCCTCCCCTACTTAAAATTGTATGCATACCAAAATTTTAAACAATTTCCTTCATGTGAGTAAGATTACATTGCCACAACATTGTTTTCTTTTCTTGATTGAACATACTGAAAAATTAATAATCTACATGAAATGCGAGTTGAGCTATAATATACCTAGTTTCCGTATCCTTCCTAGAACCAACTACGTCAATGCTCTTGTAGTCTTACTCATTGATGAGTTTACATATTGATATCTTTGCCATGGAGGTTTGCATCTCACCTATAAATCTTAACGTTGAGATAGTTGTTTATATAGAATAGTCCAAATTAAATCTTATTATACGCATCTATGTCGACTTAAGAAAGTTATTATAAATGAATTATCAGTTCATACATTTAAAAAAAATGAATTATAATAGTACAAGTTTTTAATTAATCTCCCGGTGATTGATAGTTGTTTTTTTTTTTTTGTGATTGCAAAAGTGAGCCCAAAACATCGATAAAGAGGTGCACCATTAACCTCTTATTGTTTTCCCAGATCCAAGTCATCATTTATATTAATAGTGTCATGCAAAACATTTACAAAATGATAATACACTCCTACTATAATAATGGCATTCAAAATTGTCAAATGAGAGAATCATTGGTTTTGTCATGCTAGTTGTGTTCTTGCATTCCAAGTTTTCAATAACTGGATTGAAATAAACAGTTTGAATTTGTAGACCTACACTCCTCCAATTCCGCTTCGTTCTTATAGGTTTGAATGAATATGTTCCACCCATGAAATGGCCTCTTATATATATATATATATATATATATATATATATATATATATATATATATATATATATATATATATATATATATATATATAAGAGGCCATTTCATGGGTGGAACATATTTCAGACAGTTACCTCTATGGCTAGAGGTGATGGGAAGTTTGGCAAGGCATTAGGGAATCCTATATATGTTTGGATATGTGAACATTTGCATCTTGCCATAGCCCTGAGCACACTCCAGCAGGAAAAAGGCCTCAGAGGGAATAATTAAGTGGAGTAATATATATCTCCTAGAATTTGCATAAGAAGAAACATTAATTAATTAATACTATTGTACCATGTGCAGAAACTATTCTTAGCTATGCCAACGTAAAATGCATCCTTCCGTTGTTAAGTTGTTAACCCCAGCCCAAGGTAAAGGATATGAGGGAAACGGGTAATATATATATGCCGATCATTCACCAAGGTATGACTCAATTATGAAAACCTTTTTATTGCTTTATATATGCCTACTTGATTGTTTCATACAAATCATTGATGTGATATCATTTTTTAGATGACTGAATGTATCCTCAAGGTACAAGAACTCAAGAAGTACAAATAACTTCACAAAAGAGTAATCTCATCTAAACACCGTGATATCATTTTTTAAGATGACTGAATGTATCCTCAAGATACAAGAACTCAAGAAGTACAAATAACTTCACAAAAGAGTAATCTCATCTAAACACATGAATATATGATACTGCTTACCTATCTACTAACAAAATACTTAAAATTCTAAATGTAATTGGTCCTAAACATGCATTGGGTCCTTTTGATTGTAATGACTTGAGAGTATATTTGTATGTTTATTTCTGCTTTTTTTTCGGGTGCTCTTTTGATTATTATATTGTTGTTGGATGAGTTCTTATAGACTACAAAGCAATTGCTTATCACCTTGAGTAAGCACACTTATGCCTTGCCACTGAGGCGCCTTGGACTAACCATTTCATCTAGATGACAAAAATTTAAAGTTTGAAAATATTCTAATAATAATACATAAAGTTGCCCCTGTTATAGAATATGGTTACAAAACTATGGTCAAGGGATTCACCTTTTTTAATTGTGTTACAAAGCATGCATGCTTATAGAACTATGGTTTTGTTGTTGTTGTTGTTGTTGTCTTTGATGCATTTTAATGCATCGACTAGGATGCATTAAGAGGTGAATTCAATTTTGTATCTCATGTCCATGAGCCTTTGATTAGAGACATTGCCTCATTCGTGAACAAGTTTAGCACTCATTCATGTTGTGGAACTAATTGTACATTGCATTTTATTGTCTTTTGGTGTTGTGGTAATTAAGTGGCATTCATGTTGTGGGGACTAATTGTACATTGCATTTGATTGTCTTTTGGTGTTATGGTAATTAAGTCGCATTCGGGTATAATGTGGATAACAAATAAGTTAATGTTGTACTTTGGTTGTGTATGATTTTGTCTCTACTTGCAAAGTTAGTAATTGTAAAGTAACTTTTGTAATTCCATTTAAAGTATACTTGCATATTTTCTAAAATAGATTTGCTCGGCAACCTTGATTCTCGATCTAACAATCCAAGAGATGTAGATCTTACCAACTGTTCATGTGTTATTGTAATTCCAATATATTAGCACACCGTGGAATTTGTAAAAGTAATGTATATCCATTAAGGTGTAGCACTTGAGTTCTCTCTAAAAGCTAAAGGTAGCTCGGTAGGGTGACCTGTAAAACGACTTTTTAGTGAAAACGCACACACTCTGAAAGTTACCGTGGTGGCTCGGTAATTGGGTATGCGTTGTTTCTTTTAAAAGCTTCTCACATATGAATATATATGTGATCAAAAGATATATGTTACTACAACTTGATTTATTGATTTCACTATTGGGGTGTTAAGAGTTATTAGGAAGTCTATATTATAAGGTGTTATATGAAGTCTATATTACAAGGTGTTAGTTATATGAGTAGAATTGAAAATCAGTTGATTACCGTGTTTATTGGTGTACGTAGTATTAAAATATTACTTGGTCACGTAATACTACACATACGTTTAATGGCGATATAGCACTTGAAGATTAATACTATATGGAAGCTTAAAAAGGATTAAACGTCACATATGGTGAAGTTAAAAGATAAATGGTCATCTCATTAAAAAAAATTCATGATGGTGTATAGAGACTCAGGTTGTCTCTAAAACGTACCTTCAAAAGTATTTAGTACAAATTTGTTTATTTTTATCTCTTGAAAATAAATCAATTTTCATCTAATCAAACTTCAAATTGTTCCAATAAGGAATAAGCACTAATACAATTAATAGTAGATCAAATGGCCCAAATTTGAAGAGGTACAGTGTGTGCCATGAGCTTTCAATGGCCATGTAAGTGAATCCTAACTAGGTGGTATCACAACCTGTGAGATTCAATCAGTAGCAAGAGATAAAAATGATAGAGATATCGGATGGTAGGAACTTGATGAGGTGTGAGCACAAGGAGGCTAAGATTCAGAGAATTATGCATAAGGTTCAATATAAACTTATTTAGTATTGAGAGTTACAGGATAAAAGGGAAAAAGGAGCAAATGAAAATGATAAATTGATTGTTAGACGATGGTGTTGTAGTATTGTACTTGGAGCAGCTCATCATAACAACTTTTTTGCTATAGATGTCAAGTAATAAAAATTAAGTCTGCAATGTTTTGACGTTTTATCGTATAATTGATTGGTTTAAAATTTTGTGCACTACAAATTAAGCTTTTCGCTTCAAGCAAAATATCTTGCCTTGCTAAGGTAGGGCATAGAGCAAGTTCGTGTCTTTAAAGTAGATGAGCAAAACTAACTCTTAACTATCTTTTATTGACGCCATCATTGCAAAACACACTAATTATGTTGGTCATATAGTTGCACGTATTACATGATCAAGCGGTAGGGAATTACTAAATAAGGCAATCCTTAACAAGTGTAGAAACATTGGCAGTGTATGTGATTTAGACAAGACATAGTAAGCCGAAACAAGTTTGCAGCGGAGAATATATAACCAAGTATGGAACACATGGAAAATGGTAGTTAGGAATATTAGGAAGCACTCAAGACTCGGTAACGGACAAACAATGAAATAAAGAAATAATGAATAATTCATGTAATTAAAAAAAATAGTCAATGAAAATTTAAGAATTTCAATATTACCTTCTTTGCATTATCAGAAATACATCTATCCTATCAACCTAGGTTCCATTTCTTCATGCAGCAGAGATATCTCAAATAAAGAACAAGGAAAACAAAATAGGAAGTCAAAGCAGAGAATATATATATATATATATATATATATATATATATATATATATATATATATATATATACAAAGCGGGAATACGGTTAGACAGATGGGACTAGAAAATGGGTTGCTCAATACACTTACATTTCAACTCAATTTCATAAGGAAAACATTCACTTTTGTCCATATCTCCATTCAACCAAAGCAAATTGAATATACAAAAGACGTATCTCAACCAATTCACAAGGGGAAAAAAAATAGAAGTCAAAACAAAGATTATATTGCAATACAGAAAACAACGTAAGTCAAATCAAGGAATATGGCCAGACAAATTGGTTTGGAAATGAAAGTATCAATACACTTACATTCCAATTGAAATTCATAAGATGAGGTATCCAGCTAATGTTCACTTTTGTCCCCAGCTATGCTGTGAAAGGTGTTATCAAGGATTAGCAAAGTGGGCATCGGATTAGCAGGTATATAATTGTCGGGATGCCCCAAAACATTAGGAGCATAAAAAATCCAAATGGAAAAAAAAATAGCAAAAGCTACCCGACCTACTAGATCATTTACATAAAAATAAGGGTAAGAAGCAATTTTATCCATCTCTGAATGTACACCCAATGGATTATTTGATCCATATTGATGCAATGCGGCCAAATGAAGAAGACTGTTGCCTACTAAAATAAGGGGAGTAAATGATGGAGACTAAAAAAATGATTTAAAATGTAATAGAGTAGTTACCTGGAAAAAATCTAAAAAAACTTCATAGTTAATCTAAAAATTTGTGTGTCATCAAGACTCCCAAGTAAAATAGCTATACCAAAAAGGTGGAGGTCTAAAGCAAAAAAAAAACACACTTTACAGGGATTGGTTCTACCTGAATTGGATCTGTGCGGAGAAAATTCCGTTGTAGCCTTCGCCCATCAGGAAGAGGTACTCCTACCTTGCAGAGTAGGCTCTTATCAACCTCAGGTTCTTCAGGAAGAGGAGGATATGAAGGCTTAGTATCTGATAATGATTATGGCTCCTCAATTGTGGGTTCAACACTAGAAAAGACTAAAGGTAGGGGTTTATTGTTCAATTAATGGAGCACTCGAATGTAAAGCTCAATTGATAAACAACTAAATTGGAAACGAATTGGTAATCAAAAGGATTATTTTACGGTAATCAATCAAAACCTTCAGTGAATTAGAGGAAATGAAGTTGACTTACTTTAGTACAAATCATGCAAAATAGAATGAGCTTGAAGCCCAAGTTAAAAGGATGCAAAACTATATTTGGGACCTTAGCCCAATAGTACAAATAGACATTTCAAAACACAATACGTGATCTTTTTTTTTTTTTTTCCGATAAAACTCACAATACGTGATCTACCTTACTTTCCAATTTTAGATATATACCAAGTTAGAATCATACACGAAATGAACTTCTAATCACGTAGGGAAGTCTAATAAATTGACATAAAAAAACCTAAATATGTAGAAATTTACAATCATTCTGCCTTTCTCATTGCATAAATTAAAGTGTATTGGATCAAGAGCATACATATAGTAAACAAACGGTTAAGGTAAACAATTCTTCTTATCTTCCTCAATATTGTTTACCTATATAGCAAAGAATTCAATTTAATCCAAGTATCTATTCTTATATGTTTCATATATTTAATTATGTTTTCCTATATACAAAATTATATTGCAGGGTCATGGAGTATGAAAATTACAAATTATATAAAAATAAGTTGCTAAAGGAAATTCTAGAAGCAGAACTTGATGTTCAACAAGATCCGGTGTACAACACAAAAATAGAGAATAGAGCGATTCATCAGCAGTGTAACAGTACATGTATCAAAAGACATATTCTTTAACAATGAAGACGTCATAGTACGTTAAAGAATTCTCTGAAATCCCTGATATTTTGTAGAAAAGGCACAAGATTCGGTTGCTTTTAATGCAATAAAATTTATAAAAGATGAATGTGAAATAGAAATTGAAAACTTCAATTTCAAAGAACTCTTGAAGAAAAGAAAAGAAGTTGAAAAAAAATATATTCAGCTTAACACCATCAAAAACGTTATGCTAGATTGTATGATTGAAGAAAAAGAAAACAAAGACAAGATCTTTGAGCTAAAGAAAATAATTAAATGGTGCAACTGGATACCTCCCCCCGAACCAAGAGCAAAACTAAAACTGATGGAAGCTTTCACGGTCCTGACACAGGTCATGGAGGTTTGATAAGAGATAGTAATGGGAAGGTCCTATTGGCTTTCACAGGGTTAGGTGGTAAGCAGTCGGTGATTTTCCAGGAGTTGAAGGCAATCGAGATTGGCTTGAGCAGATGTGCATATATGGATATCCGTATGGTGGAAGTGGAATCAGATTTGTTGATGGCCATTCAAGCTATCACCAAAATAGCTACACCTCCTTGGTATTGCTTGGACTTAGTTACACATATTCAACAGCTCAATACTCTCTTTGTTTTATGTTCCTTTAACCATGTATATAGGGAATCCAATAAAACGGCTGACTATTTAGCAGGTTTGGGATTAGGCCTATATAGTTTTTATCTTTTGTTGGGCCTCCCATAAATAGGAAACTATGTATGTTAGTAGAAGAGGGTGCTAAAGGAACTATGTATGCTCGTTTTTCTTGATTAATACAGTTAGGGGTCTGCCTAACCCTAGCTAGCTTATTTCTAAAAATAATAATAATAATAATAATTAAAGAGATGAAGGAAAATGAGAAAATTAGTTGGAAAGATATTAGCAGCAAAAACAAGAAGAAGGATTTGATAATAAAGAAAATGAAAGCATCAAAATGAATACCAAGGTTCAATGTTTCTCATTTATGAAAGTTTGTCACTATTGAATCCGCCTTTAATTTTTTATTTAAATTTCATATATGATTAACAACTATGTTTGATAATTTTTTCAAGTTTATATGCATTAATTTTATTTCTAGCTTATATTGTCATGTTTAATATTTTCTTACATAGAGAAAATTGGTTGCCTACATGTGCCTGGAAAATGGGGTTGCATTGGGCCTTGGGGTCCAGGTAAAGCATAGAACAGCCATCAAGTCTTTACAACTGTTTTAACATAAATTTTCGAATCAGAATATATTTTTATTGAAAATAGACTGAAATACGTTAATGAGCAGCGATTATGGTGCATACGTACTTGAAAACTAAGAGATCAAATTGAGATAGTCTCTTCACTTTGTGGTTTAGGATATTAATCCATAATTTTCAAATATAATTATCTTAAACTCGATCTAGTTTGTATAATAGTTTTCTTAGATTTATGGTGATTTAGCGCAAATTTTCTAATAAAAATATTCTTTTATTGAAAATAAACCGAAATATGTTAATGAGTAGCAATTATGGTGCATAAGTACTTGGAAACTAAGGGATCAAATTGAGATAGTCTATTCACTTTGTGGTTTAGGATATTAATCTGTAATTTTCAAATAGAATTATCTTAAACTCGATCTAGCTTGTATAATAGTTTTTTTTAGATTTATGGTGATTTAGCGGCAAATTTTCGAATCAGAATACATTTTTATTGAAATAAACCGAAATACGTTAATGAGCAGCGATTATGGTACATAAATACTTGGAAACTAAGCGATCAAATTGAGATAGCCTCTTCACTTTGTGGTTTAGGATATTAATCCGTAATTTTCAAATAAAATTATCTTAAACTCGATCTAGCTTGTATAATAGTTTTATTAGATTTATCGCTCGGCTTACGTACTAATGTGTACAAATCATTAAAACAGATTGATTATTTTCATATCCTCAAAGAGTACACTACTCCCACTTGAAAAGATTTATCACATGAACGTGTCTTACGAACGGGTGTCGTTATATTAAATTATTCTAAAAAATATTAGCAACTATGCATAGCTATGGGATATGAAAATTATATTAATTACTCATTTAAATTTCTTGCACCACTCTCTATAAAAAGGAAGCATCAAACTTTGATAAAATTCATCGACTTCTTTTTATTGTTAGATTTAACAATAGAAGTTTGATTGAAGTTTTGTGAGAATGCCCAATGTGGCGAAGATAATATTGAAGCTACTTGAATAGCAAGGCATTCCCAATCACAATAAAAAAATTGTGATAAACACTACTTAAAATGTAAAATTATATTTGTCGAGACATTTATTCCCCCTGCATATAATACAAATATGTTTCAGGGTTATTAGTTCAATACATTTGCATCAAGTTTCTGATTTTCCATTAATTAGTCTTTGATGTTAGTTTAATGTAGTACGTTGCATCCAATTTCCAATTTCACATTAATTATTCTTTGAGGTTAGTTCAATGCAGTTTCATCCAATTTTCGATTTTATGTTAATTGTTCTTTAAAGTTAGTTCAATACATTTGTATCAAGTTTTCGATTTCTCGTTAATTATTTTTTGAGGTTAGTTCAATGCAGTTACATCAAATTTATAATTTTCCGTTAATTATTCATTTAGGTTAGTTCAGTGCAGTTTCATTCATTTTTCAATGTTTCGTTAATTAGTATATCAGATTAGTTCATTGCATTTGGAAATCTAAAAGGTTATAAGTTTCATTTTCCTTAAATAATAATTCCAGACTTACCTACTGTTTAGGAGAAAATATTCCTAAGCGCGTTGGAGCGAATTTTTTCTCCTACTCTTTCTTCCAATATTTCAATGCAAATCAATGTTATTCAAGTAAAAAATAGTTAGTTGTCAGTAACAGCCCCAAGGCAAATGTCAAACTTGGTCAACCATTAAAGCGACGTAACAAAAGTAGGAACCGTTAGATCAATTATCTTAAATAAAAACGGTGTGATGCGTATCTCGAGAATAAAAACCGTTCACTCTCACTACACTCACTACTATAAATAGTCCTCCACACGCACACACTTTGTTTTCATTTTCTGGCAAACCAAAAAGAGTATAGAGCACACCTCAAAAACGTTTTTTTCTCCACATCTATAAATAAATAATAGTTGTACGCAGCTCAATCTACATTTTCACTGTAAGAAGAAGAAATCTATTACTGTGATTAAATATATATTTTTTTTATTCTTGTTATTGATCTTGTTATTTAGTATGATTATGATGATGAGCAAATGAATGTTAGAAATGATGAATCGGTGAAAAGGAAAATAAGTAGAGATAGAAATAGTTTTGGGGTTGTGAACGAACTTGTGATGTGGATGCTTGTTTTAAGTAGGATTGAGATGGGAAATGATAAACTAGAGCTATGAATTCAATTCAATTGTTGAAACATATATATATCGATGAAAAAACTTGGTGAAGAAGAAGAAGAAGAATAAGTGGGGATTTTGTGTACTATGCTTATGTAAGAATGATATGTCTAAAAAGGTGTTTAAAACTTAAAATACTGGAACATGCACATTTCTTCTTTACTACTTGGTGAGTTATATTTTATAACTTAAAATGTTACGTGACAGTTCATGTGATACGCATTTGTTCTTGTGTTGATGAATTTTCCTCAGCTTGCTCTCTATCTTTTACTCGTTTGCAGGTTCAATGGCGTCCAGTTCAGATGAAGATTCTGAGATAAGTGATTCTGAGATTATCAGCTACAAAGAAAAGATATATGAAGATCTGATAAATGGAAAGGACAAAGTGAAGATTTCAGGTGAACTTTATAGATGCCCATTTTGTTTAGGAAAGAAGAAACAGGCATATGACTACAAGGGCCTTTTGCAACATGCTTCCGGTGTGGGAAAGGGTTCAGCAAACAGAAGCGCAAAACAGAAAGCAAACCACCTTGCTGTAGCAAAATACATGGAAACCTACCTAAATAATAAACCAGATGATACTCATAAGAAAACCAAAGAGCTAGGTCCAATTGAATCTATCCATGAGCCAGCACCTGTTATGAAGCCATCCGAGCAAAATGTTTTATTTGTTTGGCCTTGGACAGGCGTCGTTGTTAATCTGTTGAGCAAGCCTAGGGATAGAGATGCATATTCAATAAAAAAGGAGTTTTCGAGATATAGACCGGTAGGAGTTCATACCATGTGGGATGAACGAGAGCGTACTGGATATGCAATAATTGATTTCAGAGATGACTGGGGAGGATTCAAGGACGCCAATGCATTTGAGAAAGAATTTGAAGCTGATCATCATGGCAAAAAGTACTGGAGCAGAAGAAGAAAGGACCCAGGTTCACGTAAGTATGGATGGTTTGCATGTGCTGATGATTATCAATCTAAAGGAATGATTGGAGAGTATCTCCGAAGGAAGGGAGAACTTAAAACCATCTCTGATATTGTGCAAGAGGCAGCACAAAAAAAGCAAACCATTGTGGCTAACCTAACCAGTGAAATTGATGCTAAGAATGAGGATCTGAATGAATGGGAATGTAAGTACAATGAAAGAAGTAGATCACTTAATAGGGTGATGGAAGAAAAGGAGAAAATACAGCAGACTCACAATGAAGGTGTGTCAAATATACATTATTTTATCTTTAGAGTTAAATTTCTTAATGTACTATTTATTTATGATAGTAAACTCTTTCTCTAACAGAAATCAGGGAGTTGCAGCGTACTGCACGTCAACGTACGCACAGAATTCTTTACGAGAATGAGCGTTGGTCCAAAGAGCTGAAAAGTGACTTGGAGTCACGGAGAAGAGGTATTGAGCGATGGTCCAAGGAACTGAACAAGCGTGAAGCTTTTAACGAGCGCGAAAGAAAAAAACTTGATGAGGAGAAGAATGAGGTAATTCTCTTGTCAAAATCTGGACTATATGTGGCACTGAGTTAAATTCTTTGTTCTTGTGACTGCTTGGTGCATAAACGTCTTAATCATTTTCGGTTTGAGGTTGAAGATAGTTGAGCGTTCTGCCGTTCTCTGACACGTTTTGGAGAACAATGCAGCTGGGTGATGATTTCCTCAATCTCTAAGTCTCAGCATTAACATTGAGAATACAACTGTATATTTATATGTATATTTTGTTTGGCGGCATTTTTAAGTCAACGTTATGTAGGTGTGAGAAGTTGGAAAATGACAAAAATCTATGCTTTTTATTGTCACTGTAACATCATGCTAAGATTTCTAAATGTCCAGTGTGTCTTTCCTGTTACCAACTCATTCTTTAGGTCTTTCGAAGTTGTTTGTTGATTTGACCCTTTGATGAAGCTAAGTTGGTTGTATGCCTTGTCTAGCAAATCGGTGAGTGTATGAACTACTTGAAGCCTTGACTATTTTCATAGTTAGGCTTCATAGACTCTTTTGTTTAGGGTGCATAGTGTTTGTGTCTTTTGAGGAAATATGGTAACTCCTGACGTTTTCCTTGGCCTTTTTGTCCCAATTAACTAACCAAAATCACCGTGAGAAAGTGACCATGATGTCAGAAGCTGCCTTGTTGTTCCCTGTTGACACTTGACATAAAAGTGTATAATAGACCACTGACGTGCAGAATTGGCATGTATTAGGGACTGGTACTGCATGTACACTGTGTTTCACAATTTTCTATGAAACAATATTCAGGCCATGTAAAGAGATACTTGATAGTTGATACTGATGATATTTTCTCTCAGAGTAAAATGAAAAACAATTCCCTGGACATGGCATCTGTGGAGCAAAAAAAGGCTGATGAGGACGTCCTGAGGCTGATTGAAGATCAAAAGGTGCGCTACTGATCTAAAACCTCTACGAGACAACTTTTATTTATAAATATTCGTGTTTTTCATATTTTTAAGCAGATAGTTCCATTCCTCTATTTTTTTAATTCATGTAATCTGTTATATATGCAGAGGGAAAAAGAGGCTGCTCTACATAAGATTCTTCAGTTAGAGAAAAAGTTGGATGCTAAACAGAAATTGGAGTTGGAGATCCAGGAGTTGAGAGGGAATCTGCAGGTGATGAAGCACATGGGAGGGGAGGATGATAACAAGTTGCAAGACGACATGAAAAAGATTGATGAGGAGTTAAAAGATAAAATCGAGGAAATGGATGATTTGGAGGCCATGAATCAAACTCTTCTTATTAAAGAGCGCAAGAGCAATGATGAGCTGCAAGAAGCTCGTAAAGAATTGATTGAAGTACGAACTTACTTTTATATACTTAAATCTGCCATACAAAATATGCTATCTAGTTATCATACTAGTATCTGCCTCAAGTCTTACAGGCTTTGCTATTTTTCAAAAATGGTATATCATGTTAGTTATCTGCCTTATCTTAAAGGGGTGTGGAAGTACTGCATAGTGATCTCTCAGTCTCACTTGATGCAATTCCTACTTCAGGAATTCTTAGTTATTGGGGGAAAAAAAGAATTTCATAATGACGATATGGACATTTTCTCTCATGCTCTATGTGGTACTACAAGAAAACTTTGCAACCACGTGAGCAGGGTTGGTGTTTTTGAATAGTGATGTAGATCACATGTTCTCTGTCTTTCTTTAGAGGTTTAGTGCGCTGAGACCATTGTTTATGCTTTTTGTCAAGTTGTGACTAGGAAACATAAATCCTTTTATGCGATTATAGAAACCTTTATAATTATAGCCTCTGTCAGCATGTCGTTAAATGTCTTCATGTTTCCTTAACTTACCCTTATGCTCTGCTTCTGGCCATGATCCTGCGCCAACGGTTCTCAGTGCTACTTTCCTGGATTTTCAATGCACCCAACATATTAGTGTTCAAACTGGTTATTGATATAGACGCAATATACATAGTATGCAAGTTAGAATTGTGTCCGTCTCTTTCTTAATTGATTGTATCTTTAAATATTTCTGTAATGGGAAATTGTAGATTAAACACTTCTTATATAATGAAAAATTGCAACAGTAGATGCAATACCTTTCTCGGACTTTTGGATATAAGTTCATATATCTTATATTTGTTTAGATGCTTGAAGTGTATATTAAACACATATAATAAAAAATCACAAAACTAGATACTGTTTTAGGATCAATACAATACAAGGAGGAGGAGGAAGCCATAGAAGGACAATTTGGAGAGGAATTTAAAAGTCGCCGTATACTCTTTTTATATTGGATAGCATACTTCTCCTGGATTTTATGAAATGAAGACTGTATACCTTTTCTGTTACAGGTGTTTATACCCCTCAAATCATCTTTGGTCTTTACCATACATGGATAATGCATCCCAGTAGACTTCAATATATCTCCTGTCATGGCTATAGCTTTATACACTCTAAGATACTAACTCTTGGTGTTCGATTTCTAGTCTTACTAATTCATCTTGGTGTTCTTCATATTCTCAATCAGCTAGATATAGGAGCATGTTATCCCTGAAACAAGCCAAACTGTTTTTAAACAGTCCTTTTTAGTTAGCCTTTACTTATATTATCAGATGAAATGTGATTTCTTAACTGCCAAGATTGTGTATACTATTAAACTTATTTGTGATTTCTGTTTGCTCATTAGGGTTTGGTTGTCATCTTAAAATCTCGAACCTTAATTGGAATCAAGAGAATGGGGGAGCTTGATGTCAAACCATTTCAAAATGCTTGCGAGCAAAGGTTTTCAGTTAAAGATGAGGTGAAATTAAAAGCTGTTGAGCTATGTTCATTGTGGCAAGACCACCTCAAAAAACCAGAATGGCATCCTTTTAAAGTTGTGGTTGAAGAAGGGAAAGCTCCTAAAGTATGTTAGATATCCGCCCCTTTCTCTTCTTGTTATAGCAATTTGTTATGCAATGATTCTGCAGTCTTGTGCTCTTATATCTGCATATCATGCATTTCCCACATGCACATACTATTACTTGCCTATATTGGATATCATGCGCTGGTGTACTCATTTATTTTGCTGTCATAGATGTGAACCTTTGATGATTCACTTGAGCTTTTTAGACCAGCTTGTCGTTGTGATAAGACAAATGCAATCTCAACTTGACTGACTCTAATACTTTTCAAGCACTTTAACACCAATGGAAATATTCTGATTCTCAATGGTTATTGTTCATGTTTAATGTGTTTATACATCTCTGTTTGATTCTGGTTAAACTAGTAAGATATTGATATAAATGAACCGTATGTGGGTGGTGTAGGAAATTTTAAATGAGGAGGACGACAAGTTGATTGCTGTCAGGAAAGAGTGGGGCAATGAAGTTTTTCAGGCGATCACTACAGCATTGAAGGAGATAAATGAGTATAACCCTAGCGGAAGATATGTTGTGCCAGAGCTGTGGAGCTTCAAAGAAAACAGGAAAGCCACACTGAAGGAGGTCATCAGCTATATTCTCATGAGTATTAAGCGCAAAAGATGATGAAGCAGATTAGTGTTTGACAAGTACTGTTTCTATCAACTTTCCATTCCTGATACTAGATGGAATAGTGAAGTTACATACAGGGATGAATGACTTTTATATCAATATATATTGTGGTACCAGTACCTTTTTCTTTTACTATAAAGGTTTAGATAGTATAATCCAGTCTTAAATATTAAAACCAATCTGATATGTAATTTGTTTACAAATCGGACTTGCTGCCTTTTTCATTTCTTACTAATGCAAAAAAGTTTGATACAACTAAAGAGAAAACGAAAGGAGGCTTTGGTTGATGACATAACCTAGTGGTCATTTGAATATTAATTTGCAGTCGATGTCTGTCCATTGCATCCTAATGTTCTATTGTCACAAACAATTTTGAAGCAGCATGGATATGGTATAGTGAAGTCATGACAGCGCTAAAGTGCGTGTACATAGCAAGTTAAGTTGTGATTTGACTTGGTGGGAGTGCTTGTATTTGTTATACAAGGTTCTGATTCTGTTTCATATCTGATATTGTCAACGATCTTAGATGGACATGAAATTCATCAAGTTTTACACTCACCAACTCATCAGCTGCAAAATTGGATCTACGCCCGTTTATCCTCAACCAACAAATATACATCTTCACATATAGGGGTAAAAAATAAAGACATTCTCCTTTTGTTTTTCAACTTCTTTCCGCTTCATTTATGTTTGTGTTCATCATAGTTGCTTCCTTGCTTGAGAACATTCTGGATATTCGTTGTCCTAAAAACTGAGGTAGCTGCTCAAGCTGTCGCCATCTCACCAGCTAGATCTTGCCCTTGTGTGTAGTGATTGGCACAGGACGTTGAGACTTCATTTCTTCTGGCCTCTGCGAACAGGTGCGGCCATCGTCAGTTTTTGAACCAGTCTGAGATCCGCCTTAGTATGGTCATGGAAAAGGCCATGCGATAGTGGAACGAGTTGTGTCCTGCATCATTATATCCTCCGAGGAGTCCTCGCTTCGCATCTGAACGGAGATCCAATATCTCCCCTCCATGACACATTGTTGTCTTTGGGCAATGGACCAGCTATACACCAAACAACGAAATTAGACATAGAACCACTACGTCATAATGGTTGCATCTAATCGCTATTGAATACTGTTCACTTACAATGGTAATGCCATCTAGCTTCATGTTATATGAATCGATATTATTACCTCAGTCTACCACTATAATATGAAGATCTAGAGAGGGCAATAGAGAGCCTTATTTTCCCAATTATTTTTAAAACCATGTGCAAACAAAAAACAGTTTATATTTTCAGCTCGGCATAGCTACCCAATATAATGGATATGTAGTTGCTGACTCCAGTTGTGACAAATAATTGGTTAGGTGAACTTCATAGAGTATTAGAGTTTTTCATCTCTTATTAAAGCTAGAACAAAAGTGAATTATGGATTTTAAACGAGTAACAACCATGCACAAGCAATATCTTTGAGTCAACAATCCAAATATATTGGACATTAACTTGGTAGCAATTGTAGAAGCGAGTTATCAGCATCTAGATTCTAAATTGGAAAATCTCCATTGTGCTAGAAGACTATGACTTATTGAAGTAGAAAGGTACTATAGTTGACAAAGAAAACACTCACATTTTTCTGCGTTGAAGAATAAGAGGGCGCTGCGGAGCGCTTTTGAGTAATCATCTTCCTTCGACAAGATAACAGGAAGGCCTATCACCAGTAAAGCAATCAAAATAGCTATAATGGTCCACTGCAAAGCCTTATAACTACAAACAATGCAGCCGAAATATACGTAGTTCTTTTCTTCTTGACTTGTAGTCCTAAGAGCCAACTCTGCTGCGTCTCATACAATCCCCGGTTCATGTGCTGACTTCTCACATCATCATCAGCCACCACAGAGTCGGCATTAATCTCAAAGGAATGCATTGCTCGTTTCTTCATCAAGTACAAACTAGTAGTTCTGGCAGCAGCAACAACTATCTCAAAAGAGATACAAGAAATAAAGAGACTCATCAACAAAATGAATGCATCAATGGTAATACACAGTTTCACCTTTCAAGTAAGACTCGGATATTAACAGAATAAAAAAACACTCAGTTTGATCATAGACCGATGAAAAATTCTATGATCATGATGAGGACTAAATGACGATTAATCAAAAGAACACTAACCCCACAAGTTAAAATACATGTAAGCAAAAGTATAACGAGAAGAAGAAGAATGAGAGAAAGAGAGAGGTAACCTTAAAGTCCTTAACTATGATGAATGAAATCCCACATGTGAAGAAGTTCAGCTCCACTGGTTGCTTTAGTTGTAAGCTTGTTCACGTTCGCTGACAATGCATTTCATAGGAGAAATGAGAGTTAAGCTGAGGAGTTGCTGTGACCCTTGGTTTATATAAAGCTGGGGTACCCTTGGAACTTTGATTTTTTTTTATGGATGATAAAAAACGAAAGGTTTAGCAAGGGAATATTTTCCTATCGTCTGCAAAATAATTGTGACGACATGATCTAACTAAAGCTTTAAGGCTGTCAACCTCCAGCCATGCATTTGAGGAATGTATTTTTTTTCTCTTCTTTTTTCCTGTTTTACTTATTGAGGTACTAGAAAGTAATGCGTCACTAACGCCAACACCAAGAACTAATGAAGACAACTGATGCTGGGGTACACATTTTATCGTGGTTGAAATAATTGAGTATGCTGACCACAAGTCTACAACCACATTCAGAATTCACATTCAGAATTCAATCATGAAGCCGTTGATCACAGGGCGGTGTGGGTCTGCCTTAACCCTCTAAAAGAGTTACTGATCTCATTTAAAACAGACTTTGTCAATCAAAAAAATAATAATAATAATGTTATAAACTAACTTGAATATCAGTCATATTCAAGTCCTATGCATATGCATAGACTTGATTCGATACAAAAAACCACATACGCTACAAGCAAAACATCTCACTAGTGAATAGTTAACTTTGTACATTAACTGTGCCTCATAAATTCAGCTATTCTAGAGAGGCCGCCTGTCTTAGGGATCTTTGAGAAGGTGACGAGGATATTGCATCTCTTCGTCCATACGGCCCACTTGTATTTACACAAATCTTCTCCTGTAGAGACAGTCACCAAACCAGTCCAACAAGGCAAATTACCTTAAGTTATTCTTATATAAGTCTTCTCTCCATGTCTTGAAAACATCTTCTTTTGTTTTGATACAAATGCATGTTGAGCCTACAAAAATTGTGACTGCATCCTCAAGTTTTTGAGATTGCTTGCCTTTAACATTGCCTTTGACTTCGCCACGCATGCAAATGAAAGAATATACGACTTCCATGACCTTTTGTTACACCAAGGATCAAATGGAACTTTTGGTAGTCTGTCTGGAGGCGTGATAGCAACTGAGTACAAGAACAGCAGTCGAGGTGCAAATCAGGAGCAGAAGTATGATGTGGATCCAATTTTTAAGACCAAAGTACCTTGCTCCAAATCAAAGAGGAAAGACTAATAAAAAAACTCCCCCAATAACTGCAAAGAAAAACTGAAGACTCTTAACTACTCAAATTTTCCTTGAAGGTTTATTCAGGCCATTCAAAGAAAATCTTATAACAACAACCCTAGAAATTTCAGATGTATCCAAGTTTTTAAGGGGATGATCTATAAATTTCTCACTTAACAGATCATATCCACAAAAATAGGAATCGACAAAATTACTAGAAGTGAAAAACAACACTGAGTACACTTCCTAGAACAGAGCATTGGACAGATTAACTTACTTTAATAATAATCTCTATAAAGGACGCAGGACACTGCAAATTAGTTGAAGAAATACGGAGACTTCATAACTTCATTCAGATCAAAGTCTCCTCGCTCTGGTAATGGAGGGAAACTCAATGTAGGGAAAGACTGCTGAAAGCTCTCCAACAACTGCATAGAAATTCAGGAAATATAGGACATGATACTACTGTCGTGGAAGCAAAACAAGGTTACATTGTAGTATCTCAGACATGGTCAAAAACTACATAAGAGACAGAATATTTCCAAGAGAAAATTGATTAAAACAAGCGTAAGTGTGGACACAGGCGGGTTATATAAATATGAAGGAATATCAACACAAAACAACAGCAGAAAACAAGTGTAAGTGAGAGCGCAGACGGGTGCATATAGTATGACTAAAATGAATATCATATTAGAACAATAAAGCCATTGAAATAAGCAGACAACACAATAAAATTACAGATTGACCCTAAACTTAGATTAAACGCAAGGAAAACCTTAGTAGGTACAGATTATATTTTTCAAATCGGTTTCGATCAATGACATGACACTTTCATCAGGACATTTATACTTTAATTGCGTTTAAGAAAATATAATAAAATGTTTCTTATTTTCAATCAATAGTTCAGAGAATTGTTAAGAAAAGAGAGTAGAGGATATTTTGACAATTTAATAAAGTTGGGAGAAAAACAAATACTTCAGCCGAAATTTCAACCGATATATCTCATTGGTCAATATCCTCTATTGAAATATCAGATCTCTAGTTTAGGCCAGATGCAAAAATTTTGCACCCCACAACTTTCTGTGGCCAATATTTCATTCCGCTACTGCAAAAACCAAAATGTTTAGTGAAGTTTCAAAAGCGTAGGCAAAACGTGGTATCATTAATGGTGGCCATGCTATCTCTTATAATTACGATTGATTTATGATTTCTCATTTAACAGTGGCTCATTAGTCATGAGTTGAGAAGAATATTTACATTCTCCAATATAGGCCTCTCATAGAGTTCAACAAACTTTTCCCGGAGGATCCTGTTCATTTCATCAACATCACATGCATGCGTCCAATAGGAATCATGAACTCCTGCAGGCAGATAAGCAATAACAGTTAAAATTTTGAATAAGCAATGATCTTGTTAAATGCTGAGAAACGCACTGTAAACCTGCAAAATTCAAGCCCGCTTTCTTGCAAGCAATTGCAGTCATCATCATATGGGAACCATCAAGGGAATGAACAAAGTTTGGAGGAAAGGCTGTTCGTTGCCGCTTAACCATGACCTGCATTTACAAAGACCAATACAGGTTGAGATCATGGGGGATCAAAAAGCTGATTAACATAAAGAAATAACCAGTAAAGGAAACATCAAATGGCCTTTGAATTTTTGGCAAAGCATAAAACCGAAGTTGCCCAAACAAATGTAGAACACAAACCATGAAGGAGAAACTAAGTTAATGCAAACAATATGTTGGGTTGTTGAAAGATGGGGAGAAATAACACCCACCAGCCAAAAGACCAAAACACTATCGGAGCATATATTCACACACAAGCATACAACCAGTGTTTTGAAAATAGCATATGAGCCTCAAGGCGGTCTGCCTTCGTGAGGTTTGAGGCGAACCTCACAGGCGCTTGAGACTTAACGCTACATCACGCACACCATCCAAAAGACCAAAACACAGTCGGAGCATATTCACATGCACAAGCATACAAACAGTGTTTTGAAGAAAACATATAAGCCTCAAGGTGGTCTGCGTCTGTGAGGTTTGAGGTGAGCCTTAGAGGCACTTGAAGCTTAAGCCTACATCATGTGTCAATGTCAAAATAAACTTGATTTTATTTTTATGTATGAAATTGAAATTTTTCCTTATGAATATGGTTATTTCTGTCCTTTTGACATAGACTGGTGGTGGTTGTTTAAAAAAAAAAAAGAAAAATCAAAACTTGTAGAGCGCTTGTATTTAGGAGGATAGAATTTCCTGTTCAGAAAGGGCTAGCTATGCAACTTGTAGCAAGCTTGTCCCCTACTACCTTTGTATGATTTTTTTGGATATTCAATAAAATATATTTTTGTTAAAAAAAAAAGTTTTTAGGATCTTGGTTACTCTGCCGTTGAGGATTAAGCCAGTGTGCTGATCTCTCAAAAGGCTTGAGGCAGTGCGGCAAGCTTCAAGGCGTTTGTCTAAACATTGCATGCTCTACTTATTTCGACTTTCTACACAACCAAACGAGATAGCAACTGAAACTGTCCAAATTGCATGTGGCAAATTACATACCTCCTCTCCAAGATCCTGTTCCAAAATAATAAAATCTGTCTTGTACTTTTAAGTTAATAGAACAGATCGACCAAAACAATCTATAAGCAGAGCACTCTCAGATTCTGGGAACTTTTATGTGAGAATCAAGGATATTATTTTAGTACTGGCATAGTTTATGAATGATGACTCAACGTCTTGGATGTAATCATGTAAAGAAAGCAAAAGGAAGATGATGATGAACAGGACATATTACCTTGTCTGTTTCACGTTGCAGGGTCAAAACCTGGAGAGAAGTTTTTATCTGCAGTAGTAAACACAAACACAACCAATAAGTTGAATATGTTAACAGTAACGAAATGCATTTGTGCAACTCAAATTAAAGAAGAAACAGCAATGATAATTGCAGGACCTCCTTTTTCATACAAATAGCATATTTTTTTAATCACTTACAAGATGCCTTCCCAGTTTTCGGTAAGGTTGCACAACTGGAAGGCCAAGAGGTGTTGTCCACCGCACAGGATGATTTTCCGATGCAATCACCTGTTCAGTTTGAGAATATCAGTTATTAATTACAGGAGTGTCATAGAATAGACAAACACATTAATAGGGACCAATAAGTTTTATAGAGATAAAGAACACTAAGAGTTTGGACCAGATTTGGATGCCAAGAAAGGTGTTGCGCTTTCTATGGGAGTGAAGCAATGGTGACCAAACAAGCCTTAATTTGTGCATAGGGTAGAAAACCAACATTCTACCTATTACAGATTTACAGTGTAACTTTGTATTGCATTGTATCCTCTTCACTAACTGTTGGAGTGCCTATACAAGGCACTCACGTGTAAACTGTAAAAAAAAATTCTATTTGCTTACTACAATTACCCTTTCTCAAAAAAAAAGTAAGTGTCAAAAGGGAGGACTAATGTTTTTTTTATTTTGTCGCACGGGATTATTTATGTAGAATATTCAAATCAGAACCAGGAGCCATATGATACCATAAACCTGACATCACAAATCCCATGACAAAAGAAAGATAGATAAATCTTGGACAGCTTACATTTTTGATGCAAATTGTGCATAGACTAGGAGAAATCAAACTTGATATGAACAAATTAAGTTTACTGAATTATTAGGATACTTTGGTTTCTCCATTATACGGTTTCCAACTTTGCATAGCTGACACGTATGTCAACAAAAATAAATTAGTAGGTAAGGCAATATCACTTCCAGACTGTGCAGTCTAACTGACAGCAATCTATTCACTAAATACCATTATGGATCAATAGATTACACAAATCTTCTAGTCTCCGCGAAGTTTACCATTTGTGCTGAATAATCTCATATTGACAACTTGACAAGAGTCATATAAACAAATATTTGTGTTTAAGAATGAGGTATTAGTTATAGTAATCTCTTTCAATCAGAATTCTCATAACTTGGTACTGAAGTAAGGAAGTGGCAGATCTAGATGACTCCTAAGATAAGGAGGTAGATTGGTAACCCTGTGCTTTGTACAACAATAACATGCAAATATAAAAAAGCAATGCACAGAAAACGCACTAAGGACAGCTAAGATCTCAGCATACTCCATCAATCATTCAATCATGTAACAACAGTGCACCATTGAAAATATATTATGTATCAATACTAAACGAATTTCAAATAACAATGATAAAAGTATACCTTCGCACATTCACCCAGCCAGCTCATAATACCTCGTGCAGCTTGGAACATCTCCCCTAAAGCAGTTAAAGTGACCTGCCAAAGCAACAAACGATACTTTTTAAATTCCAAAGACAATAACATGTGGAAGAGTAATGTTTATGTATCAAACTTTCATTATTGACAGCATACCATTTCATCTAAAACCAAATACTTTGAAAACAAATAACCCAGAGTTCACCCTAAAAGGTAAGAATGCAATTTTCAGTTCAGATTTCTTACTTTTGCTGCATAACAAGCGGAACCAAACAGCTCCGCATCATCTATAACGCCACGTTCTTTTAAACGCTTCTTTATTTGTTCACGAGCACCAATATACGTGACACCATATACTGATGTCATCACTGTCTGCTTCACCAATTTCCTATTCACCTAAAGGTAGATGACAGACGTAAAGCTGATCAGTTCCAAGACATCGCTGGGTACTAACCATTATGAAGTCATGATTAAAAGATTTTGAAAAGTGTAACAGTAATTGTGTAATTCATAGGCTATGTGTGTGAATTTAAATTGCTTGTGACAGCAACAGGGCTCACACGAAAAGCCTCCGTGGATTATACCAGATCTAATTAACCTAACTTAGTCTCCTGAAAAACACATCTTCCACTCAATTTTTTTATTTCGTTTATAGATAATAATAGTCAATTCATTAATTAGTCAAATATGTACAAGAGGTTACAATATGGCTCACGTAGCAAGAAGCTACAAGATGACCGGCCTATACATTTGCCCGATTACAATCGCATTTGTTACTCAATTTTCAAGGACATGAAAGATAAATAACCTGGTTGACTAGAAGTCTGGCACGCAACGCATCCGCATCGTTTGTAGGATCCCTTTTTGCATCTTGCTGCATGATCTCGAGCACTCTGCATTGGCAGACATCATATTCACATAATCACATATGATAGTCTACTGAGATAAACTGATAAACTTAGGCAATTACGATCCTTAGGCTTGATGAACTGAATAATGTCAAGTAAAAATTTGACATATACAAGTTACCCTAATTTGATGATATTTTTTGTATTAACCATCATTAGTTTCATATTAAGATAAAGATCCTTTGCTTCTTATTATTGATGATTAAGATCCTTTGCTGGCAAATCAAATAGTGAAATTTGCTGACAATATACAATTCAAAAGCGTCCCCAAGCTATCGTAGTCTATATAATTTAATCCTTTCGTTGATATTTTGCTTCTCTTCCTTTTCCATAGTCCCCGTGAAGGTGGGAATCGAACCCAAGACCTTGGACCCAAAGTCCCAAGGCTTGACCAGTAGGCCACTGGACACCTTGAATATGGTCAGTTCAAAAAAGACTCTATAGACATAATTTGGAGTTTTGGAGTAGTGCCCCAAAACTCATGCTCTCATATGTTTGCATGAATCATACCTAGCAGCTATTCCAGAGTAGACATCTGCAGGTTTGTCTCCAGCAACCAGATTAACTGCAGTTGCTCCCAACTGTAAATAAATAAATAGATTTATATAAATTAATAAATAAATAACTACTCACAAACAAGATGGGTTCGTACAAACATATAACACATTAGGCAATGCAGGAAAGCAATAGAGATAAAAGTATGACCCGTCAAAAATTCTTCCATCTACACATCCAGACCCACAGACAAAATAGTATAAGTGGGTTGTGGGTTTTTACAAATAACTCCTGGAAACTATGCATTTACGTGAACATATCTCTTTCTGTTTTTTTCGTGCAACCTAAGGAATCAAGGTTTATTAACAAAGCCACGTGTTAGTGTTGGACACAGAAAAAAAGATTCAACAATACTCACCACACAAAATTGCTCAAATTTAATCGATAGCATCTTTGATCTGGCTAAATTCTCACAATTGAAGCACAATATGGCATCTAACAGCAAATTTATGGAAAAAGGACAGGCACCATTACCTAGGGTAGGACTGCTGATACAAATTATAGTATTTCATTTTGATTGGTAAAACTCAAAATATATAAACTGGAAAAACACAAGGTGATAGAAAGTGTTCATTTACACCTAAGACTTGCTACCATGAGGCAATGCATTAAATACAATCTCAATCAACTAACCCTTTTTCGCTAGAACTTTTCTAGAAAAAATATCAGATAGCAGACAGCACAAAGACGTTTTTCTTCATCGCATCAAGAACTAATGAAATTAACTGAACAAATATTCTAGAGATAAATCATTAGCAGAATCAAGCCATAAGGTCTGTAATAGGACATTACTTTATCTCTCCCAAGGGCAGCATAGTGTTGTAAGCCATTACACGAACCATCCTGGAAATTCAACATAAAATTATTCTCATTTAGAAGTTCCATAATTCTAAAATTATACTAATAGATCAAAACAAAACTGATTTTACTCTTAATAACCACATATATGAGAAGAATAATGGTGGATCTCAATTATCATGGACGGTTGAATGATAATGTTAAACACAAACAATATGTAGAATATCATATCTAGTATCCAAATTATCGACCAATTATTTAAGTGATTAATCGGGAAGAATAAATATCAAATTATAAAAGACCACAATTGCAGGATTTGCTTAAGTAATTCAGCTATGATCGAATCTGATCTTTGAGATCCTGATCCAGAAATTAAGTAATGGATCAAACACGAGAGATAAGGGCAAAGGTTCTAAAGAGTTTAATGGAAATTAGCTGTCGCGGATGTTGGGGGATAACTGAAACACCAAAAGAGATCCAGACCCAGTAATATAACAAGAAGAGGTTGGAAAATAGTAAAGGTTCTATAGCGTTTATTGGTGAGCCACTACAACTTAAATTATTATTATTATCAACAAATGACATTTTATTCCAACATACGTATACATCAGTTAAGATAGATAAGAACTTCAAAGACTGTTAGAGAAGATGTGGCGAAGTGGGAAACAACATATTAATACCACCAAGGATAAATTGTGCTCCTGTTTCTTACTCGTCATGCCTAAGAACAAAAAAAAAATCAGATTCTCTAGGGAATGTCACAGCTATTATTAGTTTGGTAAGAAGATTAACCTTTCCATTCTTTGCGAAAATCTAAAATTGCTACACTGAATCTAACCAAACCTAAGACAGAGAAGAGGGAGCATGTTGCATAAGCTGACAAGCTTATACCTTATATTAGTTATACCCATTCTAAAAACTACCATTTTTCAAATTGACCTTCTCCATTGTGGATAGTTTGATGGCATAATTGAACAAAGTGGTGCTATGCAAAATAATAATACCTGATGTACAGGCATATATGAGATGGTAGTTTCTGGCGAAGAACTTCTCAATGCTTCAGAAAGATTGATGCAAGCTGCCAAACATTGAAATGGATCTTCTGCTTCCAACCACCAGCGCTTACCTTCTAGTGGTCTATCCGCTGAGTCAAAAATATCATCCAAATGATTCTCGGTGAATGATACCCGGCCATCATAGGATAACTTGTCTACACCACCAGCATATAAATTTGCTATATGTATCTTCAACCACCGTAAGCCTGATTTTCCAAGAGGGCGTCCCTCTGCAAACTCAAGGGCACCACGACAAAGATCTGATCCAAGATGATTTAAGTATGGGTGCATGGGATATGCACGGCCCCGGAAATCAACGCTGTGAGGGTAGTAGAAACCACTCTCATCCTTCATTTTTCGAGCTACCTGGTCCAGAGTAAGGAAAATTAGTATAACGTTTCTTCTGAGAATCCACTGTGGTAACAGAAACCATTAGACTGGACAGATGACAAAAATTCTTACAGAAAGCTTTAGTTCTATATCACACCGCTGTGAGTGCCTCTCGCTGTTCTCCTTCTTTGCATCTTTAACTTTCCACCTCCAGCGCTTGAGTTCTGCTTCATCTTCGGTGTCTGGTTCAACTGGTAGAGGAACCTGCAACACATATACAGCAGTACATATAATTAAGCCAGCAAAATTCTGGATGAGTTTTGGCAATTTGAAATCAACAATAGTAAACACAAGTTCCTTTACACATTTTACTCACGTCGTCACGGTCAACCAAGTCAGCAAGACGACCTCCGCTAGCCCATATTCTGTCTATGACACCAAGTACTCTCTTATTAATCCTCCATTTGGTATTCCCAAGTGTATTCAATGCCTGGAAATTTTATTTTTGAAAATTGATAGCAAAGAACATATCAAAAATATACTCCGAAACAGAACAATTCGAAAAATACTCTGTGCCAACTGATGAAGTGTTAGGCGCAGGTCAGCCTAAAGCCTAGGCATTTGCCTCACACATGTCCCCTGCCTCTAATACTAAATTCTCATTCTAAATACATGTTTTAATGGTACAGGATAAGATATATAATTATATATAAATAAATAAAAGTCATTTTCATCCATATGACCTAACTAATACACAATCACAACTAAAGAAATAAATATGCATTACGTCCATAAGTCCATCAATTATTACTCATCCAACTATTAAAATATGCAGATGTACAAAACTAAGTTACATTGGCATGGATAAGTTTGTTCATATTTGACACGGATAAGCGTGTTCATATTCAACACGGATACAAAGTGTCAGACACGGCAAAATATTAAAATTTGAGGTATACCACATACTATATGTGTCATTGGTGTGTCCAGCACGAACACATGGATATGTATCCGACACGGATTATTTTTTATTTGTGGCATGTCCATGTAACATAGCTCTAATATCACTCAATTTTGAGAGGAAAAGACACATTATAGTAGGCAGTAAGCAATTCGCCACCGACAGGAGCATGTACACCCACACATAAGCATGCACACACTTGTAACAATACCTAAAGTTAAATACAATACACTAAACATTCTCAAATATTATCGATTGTTAATTTATTAAATCCACGATTCCCTTTTTATGCCCGTTCTATCAATCACGCAGCACCAATTTCAAACACTCGCATTCCTTATATATAAGAAACCCTTTAAGGCCCATCCATATCATCATGTGTCATTCCCGATACTCATTAAATTTCTTAATTATACTAGTAAACCACAGGGTGGTATGGACCAACTGTCTATTTCAGTTAAGTTACGATAGAGAAGATGTTTTGAACGAAACAAATTTTAGTATGAACCGCGAAACAATTGCAGAGATTGGTGGAAAGAGAATCTGGAATTTGGAGATTTGTGGAGAGAGGAAAATGCGAGAGAGATATGAAAATGATTTGATAGTTTTTGAGAGAGATTAAAGAGATTTTTTAGAGATCGAGATTTTTCTTTTCTTTCTTTTAGTTTTCTGACTTTTCTCAGACAGGCGGACAGTCAAATAATTTATGCCAAGAGAACTCCCTAACGGTCGGTTGGATTACTCGATTCCATCAATATGCCCAAAATTGACCACGATAAAAGTGGCCTTGTATCAATGGACATAAATGACAGCATACAGAATCAGACGATTACCTCGTCACTAAAACATGAGAGACAAACCTTAAAAACTACATAAAGATAGCTTACAAACCTCAAAAACTGGTTCCAATTGTTTCTTTGGTGTCCACTTAAGGGCTTGACGTTGTTGCTTTGCTCCATGTGTCCGCATGACATAAGATGGTAGAAACAGATATCCACCTTTTTCATAACTGACAAAAAATTAGAAGTAATTTATATCAGTACCACACCAAATATTCTATAATCTTCATGTGTATCAAGTAGAGTGGGGACTGCACCCTAAAGGTTAGAGCAAACCCACAATGACTAGAAAGTCACGTTTGGTCACCTACTCTTTTCTCACTAATCATCTCCTTGAGAAATCAGAACTTCAAATAACAAACAAACAGAAAAGTACGAGAAACTGGAAAAGTAGTACAGGATATACCATACCCAGTCCAGTTGATTGGCGGCACCAACATTGGCATATATGGGATCACCATGTGCCTCGCCTGTTAGATAAACATTATAGTTTGAGATCCAAGCGCCAAAGATTACAATATTTTTAAATGAAAACTATGAATATACCTATGGTGCAAAACTTCAACAGACAGTCATGAAATATAATCTCTAGTCTCTATGAAAGGGCAATGATTTGCACTTACAGTTTTTTCTAACCCTTGTCGAACTAGTGGATCACACTCAATAACACCAAATCTTCTGCTGGATTTCCTGTAACCAAAAGGCTCCCGGCTTAGAATGGCAGTATAATCAAAAGACAACTAACACATTGCAGTCTAATGAGAGAGGAGGAAAAACTCGTACTGGCCGTCTTTCGAGACAGTTTTGAGAGAGTGTGAAAATGCAGGTCGAATGTCAGGTGGAGTATCTGCTATTTGATCAACAGGAGGTTGTATATAGGCTGTTTGCAACAATAACTCAATCAGGCGGCTTCCAACCTGAAACATACATGCATGTAACTGATTGAGTCCTGTAGCAACCATATGAGAGAGAGAGAGAGAAGAAACCTTTGCTTGAGCGGCCTGGCCCCATGGCTTTAAGTCATCCTGCCGCCTCACAATCTGCCTAACTTGATGCAGCTTTTGTTTTTTCATCAAAGTAGTAACTCTTTTCCTTAATTTTTCTTGTTCTTTGGCTACAGCATCTGCATCTGTGTCACCTTCTTCCACTTTCTTATCTTTATCTTTCTTTTTCTTTGTCTTCTCCAAAAATCTATATATCCTAACCTGATCAAGTCCAGAGTCATACAATTCAATACTATTGGGAAAGTGCCAAACTAGTGCTAAGACCAGGATGCAAGAAAAAACTACCCAAATGATGATAGCTTACCCTAACAAATTTGTTTATGTAGGTATTTTAAACCAATATCAGTCACTGAGGGGCCTTGTTTAGTTTAGGACATAACTGAGGGGAACGTTCTAATTTCCAAGATGAGGGCACATTTCAATTTAATGGGCCAATAACCTCCAAAGCACTGCCTTACAGCCCAACAAAAGGTTTATTTCCTATGTTACATGGACACGCCATATATTGAAAATAATTCATGCCGGATATGTATCCAGGTGTCCATGTCTGACACACCACGGGCACTTATTGTATGTAATACACCTCAATTTTTTATATTTTGTGGTGTCAGACACTTCGTATTCAACACACTTCAATGTAACTTAGTTTATTTCCCACCTTGATAACCAAAAGCACTACAGTTCATTTGTTACAAGAGAAACTTGTGAAACCAAAAACATGGATTATACCAAAACTATCAACCATACAATAACAGTTCTACTTTAGGATTGTCAAAAAACGTAACAGAATTCAAAACCAAATATCACTGACCTCTTGCTCAATGGCTTCACCAACCTGGAGAGAAGCCTGAACCACTCTAGCACAACCATGCTCCCCTCCAGTCATCAACAACCCCATCAACTTATGCATTGTAATAAGCGCCATCATATCCGCCGGTAACAGATCAAATTGTGGAGCATAAGCAGCTCTATTCTTCCCTTGCTTACACAAATCTTGTTCTTCAACAATCTTATCCTTGAAAGGCTCGAACCAACCAAGGAACAACGACTTCATATATGGTAAATTCGGTGCCAATTTATGCTCACACATATCGGACAAAAGCTCTTTATATTCCTTCGCAGCTTGTGCCCACGCTTCCGTCTCAATTTTCACTTGCCTCCTTCTCAACATATGGTATTTTGTGTGTCCCATTCCTCCCACCATTTTTGGTTTTGGATATTTCTTCTTCTCCCCTTTATTCATTTCTTTCAATAATCCCTGAACCTCCTCCAATACATCCTCTTCGCTATCATTCACTACCGCTTCCGCCACACTAGCATAACCCCTCGAAGTAAAATTCAAACCAATTGGGCTTCTAAAACAATCTTTCACAACACTTTCTTCTTTATTCCACAATAACTCACCATTTCGACACAAGCCCATCTCTAAAAATCCAAAATTTCCACTCTTTGTAAGCTCAAATGGTTTAAATTTCGTCTCAACAAAGGAATTTACCGAGAATTTAGCGAATTTTCTCGCAGAAACTAGTTGTTTAGCAAATGTTCGCCACATATCGATGGGTGTTTGGTTAAAAATAAATATTTGAGATGGTTTATAAAATGAAGGAAAGGAATCAAACTTGTTGTTGAGATTTGTAGAAAAAAAGACAGGTTTACTACTGAACATTCAATTTATAGAAATATTCATAGCTTTAAAACAATAATGGAAATGAGATTGAACCTTAAATGAGGAGTGAAGAAGAAGAAGAACGTTTGTAGGCTAGACCTTAAACCCTAAACCTTTAAGTGTGAGAAAAACACGTGCGAGAGAGAGCGTGGGCGAACAAACTGGAAATTAAATTGACCCGTTAAATCTGGATACCCGAATTCAAATTGAGTGGTTACGTGGGTTTACTCGGGCATGTGACTATGTGGTTGGCTAAAAATGTGGTCCAATGGCGACCACCACCATCCATTGTGTTGGGCAGACTCCGGAAACAAAAGATTTAGGGTCCACACCCCCAAATTGTGTTGGGCACTACACACTATCTTGTACACCAAAAAAACCCAATTTGAAATAAAACCGGTTAGAACTAGTTTCCTTCTTCTCCTCCAGCCACTATGCCAGGAAAACTTTTAGAAATTGCATACTCTTGAAACATCTTCTCTTCCATGAGGCATATTCTTATCTAAGATAAGATGACATCTCCATATCTACAAGTATTGATCTGAAACTCAACTATAAACAACTATTTCTTTAAAAAAAAAATGATATAGAATCTCAATTATTTACGTCAAATCAAAGTTATTATAGCACATGCTATTTGCGTATGAGAAAATAGACTTGAGAGTTTTGAAAATTGGAAGGAGGAGGGGAATGCAAAGAAGTTGAATCTTTTAGGGTGAAGGACAATAAAAAGTTGTAATAGGTTGTATTGATGTAGTTGGGGAGGTGCCCAACACAAAACATGCTTTTTAAGTAAATGACAAATTTGTAATAATTTTTTTTTAGAGTCTGCCCAACACAAAATGGAAAGTGTCTGTAGCGAGTACTAAGATTTATTACAAGTTTGTCATTGACCTAAAAAACATATTTTGTGTTGGGCACCCCCTTAACTACATCAAATTAACCTGTTGCAACCTCTTTTATCAAACCGACTCACAAAGCCAGATTGGGCCTTATGAACCCCTACAAGGCACATGTTCACCTTTTGGAAACTAAATGTTTCTATTCGGCAAATAAGTGCTATTTTGATCAAATTATGGTTATTTGATAATCCAAAACAAAAACAAATAAAACCAAACGGCTAAATTGTGCCTTATGAAATCATCAACTAAAGCGCAAGTCGGACTTTTGGGACCAAAATGATTTTGTTCGGCAAATGTATGTCACCTGTTTTTTATCCAATAAACTAGTGTAGGCCGTTTGGTACTAAAAAAAAAGGTTAAATGGCAAATTTACCATCACTGTCGGTTGGCTTAACTGTGCCTTATGAAACAACTTCAATTGACATGATTGGGCCTTACAAAACAATTTCGATTGGCAGGATTGCACCTTATAAAACAACGTACTTCATTTGGCGTGCCTGAGCCTTTTGGAACAAAAAAAAAATCAAGTGTTTATATGTAACAAATAAACTCATAAACAACCTGCACTCAGAACTCAAACACTCATAAATCATTTCCAACATAATCAAACATCTTGCACTTATAACTCAAACACTCGTAAATCATTTCCAACATAATCAAACATCCACAACAAAAATCAAAACAACAAATTCCATTACAAAACCAGTCACATACATTGTTTGAAACTTTACAATTTCATCAAATAAATAAAGTTGTTTAAAATTTTACAACTTCATCATAAAACATCACCCCAATCTCCACGAGGAATAAGCTGTGTTTGCGTCATCTGGTATGCCCTCTGGAAACATGTCATCGCATCCTCAAGAATTGCACTGATACCCACATCCATACCGTGTCATATCGTATTTCCAGTTTCTCTCAAAATGTCATGTTGCAACATAATTAAGCAAAATAAATATATAATACAACCTAACTAGAATAACACAAAATAAATAAAACTCACCAAATCGTAGATGGGAACTCTCTACACATAGAAAGGTTCCCGATTCTCTAGGCTAATTGTAGACGATTTCTAGGCTTTTTCACTGGTTTATTAGTAGCACTTGAGCTACTACCACCAATCACATTTGAAACAACTTTAGACACATTCTTTGTTCGGTGACTCATTACTACAAAAAAAAATAAACAAAAAGAAACAAATATTAGCTAGAATCTATCAAATAGTAAAAACCAATCATATTGTAAACATCTCTTATATAATATCGACAAAGTTATTACATAACAGGAAAAGCGTGCAACTTTTGTATATCTCAAACAATCAAAAATCTTACGAGACTATTATGTTTTTTTTGCATGTGCCAGAAAAAAGTGTAGCTAGCAAAACTATAATCATGTAGTGTTTGGCCTTCTTATTACCATCATCTGTCTATCCATTGTTGAAGTATGTAAAGTATCCCACGTTTCCATAAGTGTGGATACAAAATTAGTAGTTTCTGTTTTGAGTAGCTTGACACCCAAGTAAGTCAAGTATAAATATATGAACTAAGGTATAGAGGAAAAACTCTCTAACCCTATTATTCTCTCAGCCTCCATTCTTCTCCTTCTTGGTTCCTCCATTACAATTATGTTTAAACTCTTATAGCATCACCACTAACATGGTATCAGAGCATTAGATTCAAATCTAAGTTTAGTGGTATGCTAGGAGAGGTAACCCCCAAAATAAGTATACAAGAAAAAAAATCAATTCTTTTTAAGTTTTTCAGTATAGTATTCAATTCAAGTTTTAATCTTTCTCACAAGAAGTTTACGCTGGTGTTTAAAGTTTGTTTGAAGAATACTAGGAGAGAGATCCGAAATTTCTCAGTATTGGTTTCTTAGTATTGTTTCGCTTCTGCAATCTCCTTCTTCCGGAATCTCTGTATCTCGTAGTCTCTGAAGTTTAATTTGTTTGAAGAATGTTGGGCTTTGTATCTCGCAGATTTCTAGTGGAAGGCACGCACGCGCTCGGTTTAAGCCTTCCGCTAGGCGCGCACGCGCTCTAGGTTGTTCGTCTATGTATCTCGCAGTTGCTGGTTTCATATTGTTTCAGAAGTTCTCCACTTTGGTATCTTGATTGGAGACTTCTGTTTCATCTTGATTTTCTTGACAACTTGCACATTTCAGACACTTTATTGTAATCGTTGGGTTTCTTGATTGAAAGTATTGGTTCGCAATATCGATTTCGACGGCAAGGAGATTTCCATCACGTCCTTGTAAGTTCCACATCTTTAAAGAAATTGTTAATTGTTGTTATGTGCTTGAAATCAGTAGTTGGATTGTTTGATGAGAAGTTCAAAAAGATTCTCTGTTTTGTTTTTATTGGATTTCTCTAGAGTCGTATGGGCATCATGCAAGGGGTGTCCGCCTTCTTGCAGTGCTTCTGTGAGGGGCATCCGCCCTCCTTCCTCAAGCGCTCGATTTTTTATTTTTTGTCTTCTAGCATGATTGGAGGGGTGGTATTGTTTATATGCCGTTAAGAATGTTTGAGATTCTAGCTTTCTGTTGGTATTGATAAACAGAGTATTCGTTGGGTATTGGTTGGTTGTATAACTTTGGGGATGATTAGTTTATTTATTGGGTTGGTATATTTAGTTTTATCTGTTTCAAGTTCAAGTCGAAATAGACAAGTCTTTGTATGTGTCCAACTCAGACGTGTATATTCTAACTTGAAGGGGGGAATATAGAGATATGAAGACATTCAGTAGTATATGAGGCAAGGAGAATATGGAGACGTATGAGGAAGAGTACTCATGTCTCCATATTCCATCATGCCTTGGCAAACTCACTTCATGAGGGCATGCGCCCCTTATACAGGCATATCCAAGGGGTTGCGCCCCCTTTGCATCTAAATAGTATGACATCCCCACTATTCAGTCTTCAGTATCCAGGTAGCAGTCATTCCTAAACTGCAATCATCAGTATTTAGGTAGCAGTTAAGCCTAAACTGCACGTATGTTTTAAGTGCTTGATCATGCCTAAACCTGCGATCTTCGGTATGTTTTAGGTAGCAGTCAAGCCTAAAGCATGCATTATGTCAGTAGCTTGATCATGCCTAATCATAGTCTTGGTATGTTTTAGGTAGCGATCAAGGTATGTTTTAGGTAGCGATCAAGCCTAAAGCGCACTCTTGATGATTCGAGGGTAATAGTCAAGCCAAAACTGCACTTGTGGTTTTCAAAATTTAGGAGTACCCAAAATAGTATTTTGTTGACTTCAACAGTGATATTGATAGTAGCAGCCAAAAAATGCACATCAAATCACTTTCATTGTTTGCAATTTATTATGACAGTCATAGCAGCGAATGGAGTGAGCAGCAGCCAAGTAGCGTGCCATCAAACCAATGTTATGGTTTAAGTTTGTGACTATGGCACACCTTCAGTATTCAGGTTAGGTCATTGCCTACACCGACAGTTTCACTTTCTAGAATATCTCAACAATTGTTCGAGTTCTTCAACTAAAGACAGTTCTATGCGAAAGGAGGAGCAGTATTCTTATCGTTTATTTTTGTAATCTAAGTTGTAATTTGTATAGTTTGCATAATTACAGCTTGAGGGGGACTGTTGAAGTATGTAAAATATCTCACGTTTCTATAAGTGTGGATATGAAATTAGTAGTTTCTATTTTGAGTAGCTTGACACCCAAGTAAGTCAAGTATAAATATATGAACTAAGGTGTAGAGGAAAAACTCTCTAACTCTATTATTCTCTCAGCCTTCATTTTTCTCCTTCTTGGTTCCCCTATTACAATAATGTTTAAACTCTCCTATCATCACCACTAACATCTATAATCTATAATCCCATATAATAATGTTGATATGATTAAGTCAACAAATTGGACCTATGTGACTTCTCTACCTAAGTTGCCGGCCACAATTGTATAAGCGTGGAGTCTTGAACTGTGAAAAGCACATTGAGAGAAAAAAAATTTAAAACAAATGCCATAAAATGATTCTGATAAATTGTACGCATGTACAATTCTAAACTCTATAGTACGCTTATGACTTACACACCCTTTACCTGCATGAGTATAAAGCACTCGATACAATTGGAGTTTGTTGGACAGTTGGAGAAGCAATTTTGAGGCCCTCTTCTACCTGATCTTTAAAAGAGTATATGTTCCCCCATAAATGTTGATTTATGAAAAGTTTGTTAATTCCATATAAAAATGTTGATTTAAAAGAGTACCCTATTCGGTTGAAGGAGAAAAAGTTGTGAATCACGAGAAGTAGAGAAATAGGAGTTTATTCGGTTTTTCTTCAAGTTGGGCTTTGTTTTGGTGGGGGGTGTATTGGCCCTTGGTAGTGCCCAACGAAATTACAGACCCCAAGTTGAGCTGACTTGGGCCGGGGTCTGTGCAACACAATTGTGAAGGTGTCAATAATAGGACCCATGAACAATATACGTACGTACCTTGCATTTACTGTAGTTACAATTTTTGGGTGGAACTAGTTTGATGGAAAATGACCAAAAAATTATTATTGAGTGGTTCATTGTTAGGACGACCGCGAAGTCAGGTTGTTCTAGAGGCTCTTATTCTAAATCCAAATCAAGTGGGCATTCCGTATTCATACACTAGAATGTTGGGTTGGTGACAACTCCCAGTAAGAGTGTAAGCAATTTTTGTGCTAAATGCAAATAATCTATGGTGAATCAGGGTTTGATGTTGTTTGACTACATCATGGCAAATGACATTTGCCATCATTCACCACTATTCGCCATTGTTTGATTGTCAAAATTTTCCACGGTTTCCACAGCAAAAAAATTTGGATAATTTTTGTTACTTAAAAATCTGTATAATTAAACAAATGAAATAAGCATGCATACTTTCATTTTTTTTCCCCTTCTATTTGTAAGTAAGCCTCAACAACATCATACAAAACAAACGCCCTAAGTGCTCAAACTAATGGATGCCTTGACTATAACACTACACCTTGTCTATTACTACATTTTTAACATACCTGAAAACCACAGACTCGTCAGTATTCGAACTAGTCAATGGCTCATTGACAATATTCCAAACAAGTGCAGCCTAAAATTCAACTAGAGCACTGTAGTAGCCATATTCAGGGATGTGTCACATAGGTACTGGGCCAAGAGATAAGGCTCAGACCACAGTATGTATTGAGCCAAGAGAGAGGCCCAAGAGGATACTAGGCCCCATGAGGTAAACCTAAGAGAGGGATAGAAAAAGAGGGCAGGAAAAAAAAAGAGAGAGGGAGGGAGGGGGGGGGGGGGCTATCAATGGAGGCATAGAGGGGTGAGGAGAGAGAGGTGAACTACGACGGCTTGATTCCAAGATGGGTACGTAGACAACCGAATTGGTGTAGCCAATCCAAAATATAGAGTGAATTTGAGTAAAGTTAGAGATTCGCGAGATTCGCGGTAATTGGTTGTAACAAATGGCGTCGTCTGTGGGGATGCGACTTCCAGTTTCTGGTGGTTCATTTGTGTGCCGCGGTTTATCATGTATATCCATCTTGCCAAGCGAGTGTGAAATTGGTGTGATTCCAACCTCTTGGCCATCTGCTCCAAGATCAAGAACTCTAGTTTCGTAATTTGCTGGCTCTTCAGGTCGTCGTTTTGGTTCAGTTAACTCCTCAAACGGTGATTTTCCACCCAAGTTGACCTCAGTTTGCTTTGGTTGCATATCTTAGTCTTGGCCTGTGGTTATGTTTCTCGCTGCTGCCGCTGATTCATGTACTGCTCCTGAGATGGGAACAAAAGCTTGGTAATTTGCTGGCTCTTGATGTCGTTGTTTTGGTGCTCCGAAGTCCTCACCCAAGGGAGATTTATTGACACCGGATTGCGTTGGATGCTCGTCCTGTTCATGGGTTACGTTTCTCGCAGGCATTGGCTCGTGTACTGCTCATAAGATGGGGATTCGTATTTAGAGTCAGATGATAAAACTTGGGGTTGAGTCGAATCCAGTTTTGGGGAGTGCTTTGGTTGATTTTTACTCTAAATGTGGTTGCTTTTCGGAAGCTTTTGGGATGCAAATGGAGGTTGTTGAAGTGATGGGGTTGTTGTTGTTGGTGAGGGTTTGGGCTGTGGTGATGCAGATGGAGGTTGTTGAAATGATGGGGTGAATTGGTCGGATTTGGTGGTGAGTGGAGAGATGGGTGGAGAAGATGGAGAAATGGGTCGGGTTGGACCCATTTCAGATTTGGTTAAAATGGGCTTTGTTGGATGTTGTTGGGCCTCTTTGCCATGGGCTGTAGGAGTCTATTCTGAAAAGAAATTGTGGGTGCTCTAGTCGTGGTGATGTTGATGCTGAGTCGTGGTGAAGTAGGAGTGTCATCATGCTTCTTGCGAATCTGGACTTTGCAGCTGGGTTGGATATATGGGTCGATCACAGAAGACATTCTAACTGGTTTCAAGATGCATTGCGTCTCGGCGGCATGTTGGGATTTAGATTAGTTGTTTTTATTTGGAATAGGTTGTTCAAGAGAAGATTGCTGCTGCTGGAAAGAGCACTTTATCTAAATTGAAGAGAATGGTTGTGCGGGTTATAGCTGAAAGGCTATCAGAAGAGGAGCTCAGCTGGAGTGAAGGAGATGTTTAAAGTAATGGACACTGATAACAGTGGTACAATCACATTGTTGAAACTGAAAAAAAGATGGCATCAAGAAGAGAGGGATGAACTTAGAGATGTGAATAAGCAGAGAGAATATGAAGAGTCAGGGAAGAGGGAATATGACAACAATGAACAACACCATGATGAACAACAAAGTTCAGGTGGTGGTATTCTTGGGACTTTATCGCCTGGGAATATTTTGAAGAATGTTAAAGAAGTTGTTACTGGAAGAGGACTTGAAGACGATGATGAGAGGAATCATGATCGAGAAGGTGGTGATTATGGGGATTATCTTTGGTAGTAAAATTTGAAGAAGGAAAAGAGAAGGTGGGGCGAAGTATGAGAACTCTCATCTGAGAAAGCACGAGAAAAGAAAGAAAAAGAACGAGGAGAAGGCAAATGAGGCAAAGGATATTTGCCTGAGGCCGAGGAATTTGAGGAGGCAAAGCAGAAGGTTGTTGAATTAAGGACTATGTTGCACAAAAGGCAGGGGATGAGTACAAAGACTACACAGCTGAGAAAGAAAGCGAGACGAAAGATACTACTACATGAACAAGAAAAATGTGGGTACTAGAAACAGAGTTAATGATAAGTTTGTTGGAAACTTTGGGGCTGGAATGATTGGATTTTGTAATGTTAAGGTTTTGGTGTTTAATGGGATCAGGGGTTCTCTAGATTGTTACATTGCATCGGAATTTGCAAATGTTTTTGAACGAGGCGGTTTTATTGCGGTATCAAGGATTACATGCTAGTAAAGTTCCAGATTGGGATTTCAGTAGAGCGAAGATATTCTGGCACAATTACTACCCCTCTTTGGTAGTTTTGCAGTTTTCTTATACCACCAACATTGGTACTTCTGTTTCTTGGATTATCTAAGGTTGAAAGAGTGCATGGTGCATTAAGAGGGGACTATAATTATGTGATTGATGAAGATGAGAGTAATTGTTGGTGTGCCTGTACTGCTTGTGATGACGGTGCTCTTGCTTGGTGCGTGGTGTTTGTTTGATTGGTGTTTCGGTATAGGATCGGTGGTGGAGGTTAATTGCTCGACATTGGTGATGCTTGTAGTGAATGCTCAGGTCAGTTTTGATGGTGGCTATGAGTGGTGTGACTGACAGGTAGTGTTGTCTGGTAGTGATGATTACAAAAAAATGTAGAGAGGCATACACCGCGGCAGATTACAAAGAAAGAGAAAGATTCGCTGTACCGCGGAACAGAGTGGAGATTGAGCTAGTATTGAGAGATGGATCCATCTCACCTCCTAAGTCAGAGAACAGGGGGATGAGCCCTCCGCAATCCGGAGTTCCCAGATGTGCATTCCAAAGGAGAGCGGAGGGGTCCGAGAAGACCCTTCGCAGACATGTCATGGGGCATTCCGAAGGAGAGCGGAGGGGTTCAAGAAGACCCTTCATGGATATGTCATGGGGCATTCCGGAGGAGAGCGGAGGGGTTCAAAAAGACCCTTCGCGGATATGTTATGGGGCTATCGAATGATGAGTGCGGGGATGAGCCTCCCATGAACCCCCTCGTGTCCAAACAACGTGTGTAAAGGCAGAGTTGTCCCGGACGGTGTGTCCGGCTCGAGCGGGGAGAGGATCCATGGACCCTCGTGTCCAAACAACGCGTGTGGGGCGAGGCGAGCTGTCCCCGAACCCGGCGTGTCCGGCGGCGGGATAGGATCCGCAACCCCCGTGTCCAAACGGTGTGTGTGGGGGGCAGAGTATCCGGACCGGTGTGTTCGAAGCCTCGGCGGGATAGGATCCATGAACCACCTCGTGTCCAAACAGCGGCGTGTGGGGCGGCGAGGCAGAGCTGTCCCGGACCCTCGTGTCCGAAGCCTCGAGCGGGATAGGATATGCAGACATGAGATCCAAGTCAAGCCTAGGAGCAAGCGGAGTTGCCCCTCATCAGACTCCACTCTGGCGGTAGAGATGGCGGGGGTGAGCCCTCTGCAAACATGAGATCTGAATCAAACAGGGGGGCAAGATGAGTGGCCCCTCATCAGGCTCCATTCTAGAGCAGAGACAGCAGGGGGGGATGAGTCCTCTGCGGACATGAGATCCGAATCAAACATGGGGGCAAGCTGAGTTGCCCCACATCAAACTTCACTCTGGGCGAGGCGGCGGGGGGATGAGCCCTCCGCGAGAGATGAGAGCGAGATCAAACATGGGGGCAAGGCTGAGTTGCCCCTCTCATCGACTCCACTCGAAGTAGAGGCGGCGGGGGATGAGCCCTCCGCAAACATGAGATCCGAATCAAACATGGGGGGCAAGGAAGTTGCCCCTCATCGACTCCACTCTGAGCGAGGAGATGGCGGGGATGAACCTTCCGCGGACATGAGATCTTAATCAAACATGGGGGCAAGCTGAGTTGCCCTTCATCAGACTCCATTCCAAAGCAGAGACCCCGGGGGGATGAGCCTTCCGTGAACATGAGATCCAAATCAAACATGCAAGCTGAGTTGCCCCTCATCAGACTCCACTCCTGAGCAGAGACGGGGGGATGAGCCTTCCACGAGCGGAGTTCCAAATTGCAATTAGGAGCAAGCAAGCGTATCCAGAAGGAACAATACTATTGAGTTCGACAAAAGAGAAATAAATGGGATGAGACCCTTGGCAGATACAAGGTTGAGTTCTACGAAAGGGAAATGAAAGGGTGAGACACTCTGCGGATATAGTAGTGAGTTCTGTGAAGGGGAGCTTATGGCGGGGCTGAGACACTCCTGCGGACACAATGACGAGTTTTCGGAAGGAAAGATGTTGGCTGAGGTGAGACACTCTGCGGACATCGTAGTGAGTTATGTGAAGAACTTATGGCGGGGCTGAGACACTCGCGGACATAGTGGTGAGTTATCTGAAGGAGAGATGGTAGCTGAGGTGATACACTCCATGAGACAGGCGATGAGTTCGAAGGAAGGAAAGTGGGTCGGGGAGGCGTACCGATTATATGGTAGTGAGTTCTATGTGAGAGGTGTTGGCTGGGTTGAGACACATTGTAGGCATGATATTGAGTCAATAAGAGAGAGTGAAGGGGATGAGACAGTTGAGTTCTACGAAAGGGAAATGAAAGGGTGAGACACTCTGCGGATATATAAGTGAGTTATGTGAAGGAGAGCTTATGGCAGGAATGAGACACTCCGCGGACATAGTGGCAAGTTTTCGGGAAGAGAGATGTTGGCTGAGGTGAGACACTCCGCGGACATAATAGTGAGTTCTGTGAAGGAGAGCTTATGGCTGGGCTGAGACACTTCGCGGACATAGTGGTGAGTTATCTGAAGGAAAGATGGTAACTGAGGTGATATACGCCGCGGACAGGGTAGTGAGTTCCGAGAAGGAGAGTAGGTGGATGGGGGAGGCGTTCCGCTGACATGGTAGTGAGTTCTATGTGAGAGGTGGTGGCTGGGTTGAGACACATCGTGGGCATTATATTGAGTTGAAGGGAGAGAGCGAAGGGGATAAGATCCTTCGTGAATACGTTAATAGGGTATATGAACGAGAATTGATGGATTGAGTACTTCACAGACATACGGTCTAGTAGCGGAGTACATGGATATGAAATGTCCTAAGGAGGAGAAGACTACGTGCAGTCATAAGATACTGTGGATATCTAGAGTTCAAAGAGAGAGACGATGAAGTTTTAGGACTTCTCGAGTCCGCCGTCGTCATCGCCGCCGAACCCGAGAGGGGGCAAATGTAGTAGCCATATTCAGGGATGTATCACATAGGTACTGGGCCAAGAGATAAGGCCCAGACCACAGTATGTATTGAGCCAAGAGAGAGGCCCAAGAGGATACTAGGCCCCATGAGGTAAACCTAAGAGAGGGATAGAAAAAGAGGGCAGGGAAAAAAAAAAGGAGAGAGAGGGGGGGCTATCAATGGAGGCATAGAGGGGTGAGGAGAGAGAGGTGAACTACGGCGGCTTGATCCCGAGATGGGTATGTAGGCAACTGAATTGGTGCAGCCGATCCAAAATATAAAGTGAATTTGAGTAAAGTTAGAGATTCGCGGTAATTGGTTGTAACAAGCACGAGTAGCTAAAGAGTCGGTAATAAATTTGAATATCAAAGTTTGGTAGTGTATATGATCTCTAGGCTGGCCTTGGATTAGTTCAAAATAAAACAAGGAACTGTAATCCAGTACCAATCAAGCTTTTGGCCTAACAATTTGACATTGATATAATCACAAGCATTCTCCAATATGCGAGGGCGACAATCACGACATTGCATGAGACTTCATACGTGCATTGGAATTGAAACACAATTTATTATAGAACCCATATGATATAGTGAAAAGCATCATATGTGCAACTTAATATATCATATCATACGAGCAATATAATGCTAGTTACAAAGGATCTTGATGGATTTGAACTACCATCTCTCTTGGTCATCTTAGAAGTCAATATTTTGATTGCATCCTCCCAAAAAAATTGAAATGTTGTAAACATACATCTTCAATCACTATCCAAAAACTATAAAAAGTATCTTAGAATCATTCGATTAAAACACCTAATTCTATATAAGATGATTTTACAAATGCATTTTTCAACAATTGAGACCCATAAAATTCAATCTCATTAAACATTAAACAAAAAAGCCATTCAAATTTCTACCTCCAACAATTCCCGTCAACTTCGGAATTCCAAATCCACAACTTCCTCATCCAGCACCATGACTTCTCCCTTTCCTCTTGTGTTTCTTTCTCGAACCAGGTTATGAACCGAAGTTGTTGAGGGTCCATGCTTCAATCAAGAGAATAAGAAGAAAATGAAGATCTAATAGCAAAAGAGAAGTAGAGATTCAATGGCAAATATATTTTGTTTTTGTGGCAAATTCTTTTGTTATTTGGGTGTGGCAAAATTTTCTTAAAACTCCCCAAAGTAAATTTTGCTTTGCCGTGAAAATCTTGGCAAATCCGAAAAATTTTGCCATGAGCTAAAAAAAAAATATCAAACAGCGGCAAATAAGTGAAAATTGTCATTTGTCATGATTTGTCATGGCAAATGGGGCTACCAAACTCAGCCTTAAGAGTGTATAGGCTGTGTTTGATAGGAGCTATGACAAAGACAAATTTTATCACCATTTGCAAATGGCAAATTTGTCATGGTAATCAAAGTGATAATTGCAAATAGTTTGTAGCAAATCTAGATTTGTTGCTATTTGATTATATTATAACAAATAGTTTGTGGCAATTTGTGTGTAATTTACTGTGGCAAAATTTATATAGCTCCCTCCTGAGTAAATTTTGCCATCAAAATCATGGCAAATCACTAGTTGTGGCAAAACTCAAAAACATTTGCCACAGATTCAAAAATCATATCAAACAGTGGCAAATGTGTGAATAGTGTTATTTGCCATAATTTGCATTTGCCACAACTCTAATCAAACACAACCTAAACATTTCCTTTAGAGTTCCATGATTGAGCATAGCCACATAGGGGTGATAATTTGGCCCACAAGCCCTCAACCTAGCCCTAAAAAATGCTTGCAAAAGCCTTCAAAAGTTGGCCCTCATAGATTTAAGGGGCCGGCTGGCCTGGCCCTCATGCCTATTAGGGGCGAGCTAGGGCCTAGGTTCTGGAACATGAGTCCGACCCTCATTAGGCCCTCACCAACCCCCATCTATAATACAAAACAGCTCAGTTGTTAAACAAAGTTATAAGGGCTTAAGTGGTGGTCCTAATTTCTTCGGGATCTGTATAGTTAGAGTTTCCTAATGTCTATTAAATTCTTAATGTAATTCTTAGCAATATCCTTGAATTTAGGAAAAATTCAAGGAAGACAGTTTAATTAGCGTATTAAACTTGAATTTAGGAAAAAATCTAGGTAAACAAATTAAGGTAGGTAAACAATTATGGTGTTTATTAGCTAATATCCGAGTATCATTACTATTGGAAAAGAGCAAAACTAAAGAGTCCTATTTACCTAATACTCTAAAATTAATGCTTGAAGAGTTATATTTACCTAATACTAAAGAGTCCTATTTACCTAATACTCTAAAATAGACAAAAACTTCCAAAATATACTAAACCTCCAAAACCCGACTAAAAACCTCCCAAACCTCTTTTCTTCATGCCCAAAAAGAGAACCTATACTCTACAATGCAAGACCACAATGCTAATGTATGTTAAGTTGTCATTTTAGTTTTTTAAATTCTTTTATATTTTATGATTTATATAAGGTTTTTGGTTTTCAATAATAAACTATATATAGGTTGTTGCCCAAGATGGAAGACACCAAGTTGAATAAGAACCACCACTCATCCGTCTAACCTTCGGTTACCTTCCAAACGCCAATTGGGACAGCGTGCAAGAAGACAACATGAGCTTGAATTTAGGAGAAAATCTAGACAAACAACTTAAGGCAGGTAAACAATTTTGGTGTTTATTAGCTAATATCCGAGTATCATTACTATTGGAAAAGAGCAAAACTAAAGAGTCCTATTTACCTAATACTCTAAAGAGTCCTATTTACCTAATACTCTAAAATTAATGCTTGAAGAGTCATATTTACCTAATACTAAAGAGTCTTATTTACCTAATACTATAAAATAGACAAAAACTTCCAAAATATACTAAACCTCCAAAACCCCGACTAAAAACCTCCCAAACCTCTTTTCTTCATGCCCAAAAAGAGAACCTATATATACTCTACAATGCAAGACCACAATGCTAATGTATGTTGTCATTTTAGTTTTTTAAATTCTTTTATATTTTATGATTTATATAAGGTTTTTTTGGTTTCGCAATAAACTATAGGTTGTTGCCCAAGATGGAAGACACCAAGTTGAACAAGAACCACCGGCTCATCTGTCTAACCTTTAGTTTACCTTCCAAACGCCAATTGGGACAGTGTGCAAGAAGACAACAGGAGCATATGCAACGCATTGCAGCGTCCATCAACAACTTTGTACCTTCCCGACACTCATTGACACAACGTGCATGAAGAGAGAGAGAGCAACAAATAATAGTTTGAAGAGAGTTTAAGTGTATGATTTTGTTCAGGAAATTATTTTAGGTGTTTAACCTGTCTTATTTGATTCACTTTAGTTTTAATGGAAATCTGATCTCAAAGAATATTATACTTATGATGTACTTCGTTGTGCGATTATATTATTGCATCAAAGGACGAAATGTACATGTTCCTTGCAGAGAATTTAAGCTTCCACACATTCTGTAGAGTTCCTTAGGAGGCAATGCAAGAACTGCCATAATACGTACAATCAGTCTTGCAAGAAGTCACCAAGAGTAGTCGAGAAACACCCTTTTGTTTGCAAGTTATGCTCAATGTAGTCATATATGTCTGACAAGGCTTTGGGGAAGCATTTGCAAAGAGAACTGTCGTGAGCCTATGAGTGAATATCAAAGTATTAGCACAGATCCTGAGAAAGTCAAGGCCAGCAGTTAAGCCTTTATAACTTTGCTTATAACTGAGCTGTTAGTATACACTTGGAGCAGGTACTTTATTATGTAATTTTGATAGGCACACAGGAGGTTTGAGCTTATTTTATGGTCAGGATGGAGATATTTTTCAGTTTTTGTTCTTCTAGCAATAGATAGCCACCTTTCTCATGGAAGGGTTTGCTCATCTCTCAATTCTATTTTTGTGTTTTCTCCTCTTTCTCATTAACTATTCATGTTTTAGTTCGGTATTTTCTTAGTTAGGATATTATTTGGGTGTAATTTGTGTGAAAGTTTGGATACTAGCTAGCATTTCTCATAGCGTGTCTTTGGATAGAGAATATCACTCCCCTACAGGTGTAATTTGTGTGAAAGTTTGGATACTAGCTAGCATTTCTCATAGGATACCCTGACGATTTTGGTATGTGAAGCTAAGTCCTACTGTTGTATGGCCTGCATCTACTTCCATACTAGCTTATCTTCTGTTTTGATGAAATGCTCTCATTTCTTTTATGAGTGACAAGACCAATTAGGTCTGCATAATTGTTAACCTATTCTGTCTGTTATATGAAGGTTTTCTATTGTTCTTTTATTTCCTCAGTAACTTTATTCTGGAACTACTTAATTACAATTTGGTATTTCTACTGTTTCCACCTTATTTGTCAGCTAGCTGCCTCCATACCATGAGTCCATCTATGACTGATGGCTGTTGGTTCCCACAAGTACGAGACTACAAAGTGTTGATTGAAGTTAACCAACTCATTACTTTGTACGCATTTGCTTGAGGTGGTGGGTGTGCAAGGCAAAGCAAGAAACCTTGGCAAAAAAAAAAGGCACAAAGCAAGAAGAGCGCCCAGAAGTCTGTGTTATTGGTTAGCTTCTCCTCTTTTGGTGCTAAAAGTGAACACTGATAACTCATCTACAGGGAACCCTGGGAATGCTAGTTGGGGTATTATACTTGGCTGGGTTAAAAACAAATTATGTTGCAAAGTCTGTAACTATTGTGAAATAACTTTCCAAAGACATTGAGTTTGGATGGGAAAACATTTGAATTGAATCAGATCCTTGGATTTTTGCGAGTCCAGGTTAAGTCTATACTTTGTTCAAAACAAAAATTGAGTTTAGTTAAATAAATAACACACATGCATAAAGTAGTAGTATAGTAAATGTAGTAAGCTAAGACTGGTCACATTCGTTTATCGAAAATAAAAATGACTGGTCACATTCCAAAGCATGGCGCATAAGTTGCAAAATTATTAAGGTATTTTTGTAAGCAATTGTTCTTCAACCTGGCAATGGCCATGGGAATTGAACTCTTATGAGATGATGTACATTCCCTTTGTGAACACGACATGCCCATAGACACGTTTACAAGTATAAATATTGTTTTTGTTAATCAGCGAAGGCGCGCTAGATGTGATTTTTAGTTTAGCTTTTCATCGCCTCCACGAGTTAGCCCATCAACCATAATGAATAAAGTGGCGTTGCATACCATACCATTAACCTTTCACCTTTCACCATTCACCTAAGTTTGTTTTTCTTTTATTTTTTTTTTCACTGAAACATTTTGCTTGATTAAGTAGCACAAAGTTTGGTGTAAATGTGGACTTTGAAGTGGGTGGTATAGATGGTGTTTCTTTGCTTTTTCATGGGGGTAGATGATGAGGTGTTTGCCAAGCACAAAAATTTGTATAACTTTCATATTTCCTTGATCATGATTGCCTATTAGCGTTTATGAGATGGGGCCGTTATGGGAAGCACCTCTCTTAGGTATAATAATAATAATAATAATAATAACTGAATATCCAAACACCTCCTGAATGTCTTTGGGTCTAAGAAAAATACATACGTATATACTCTAACACATCTCCCTTCCAGGTCCAATTTAGATGACAAAAAAGAGAAAACAAGGGAACTCTGCCCGACCTTGAAGTTTTGCAAAAAAAAATTGGTGGTGTAATATGCATGATAAATTTAGACATGGTGTTTATTTCACTAAATTGACCCATAATGACAATTGAGTGGCATCGCCACGGGTTAAATTCTAGTAATTTTACATTACATATAACTTAATTATCTAGATTATATAAACTTTTTACTACAGTTAGTATTCAATACAGAGTATATTAGAATATAATATATACATTTTTTGTAATTAAATGAAAAAGAGATATATAGGTCATATAAAGACAAAATTAACATGCAATTCTAACGTAGTATAGTAAAATGGGTTAAATATTGCAAGTATAAGACTCTCGTCTCTTCCACCATCTCTATATCTCATTTTCTAAAGATATAAGAATAAGTTTTTTATCATTAATTGAAATTGATATATATAATCAAAAGTATAATAATAATAATAATAATAAAACACCCAAAAAAATTAAATAAATTAAAGTGTATAATTCGATCGGGCCGGCCCTCAAAATTGAGAGCCGAGGGACGGTTAAAGACTTGCGTATTTATGTCATGACCTGGCCCCTTCAACACCCTAATTGTGCATAGGCATCACTATAACTTTGGTTTTGTATCATGCATTTATTTGCAACCTTGGATGTATCTATTCGTACAAATCTGCTTTTGCCATTGACGGTGTAAGCCTACAGACATATGGGAGTCCTTCGCATTGATCATATTTAAGCTGTAAAATTCTTGTCGCAGTTGTTTCTCCACTAAAAGTTTCTCGTTATTCGATTTTGAAAAACAATAACGATAACAACAGTTTATTTATCCAGAATATGGGGCAAATGGGATAACAGTAAGACACAAGCTGCCGGTAATCTGGTACAAAACTCAGTAGTGTCTGAAATCATACCCACTAATGAAGGACCACCCAGTACAAAGGAATCAACAACGAACTGAAATAGTAAACGCCTAAACTAATTTCATTGTTTTTAAAGAAATCAACCCCACTTTGTGGAAGAAGCTCAATGAAACCATTGTCAAAAACAGGCATGACATGAAACGTGCAAATATTAAATGGCCGAAATTGCCATATCAAATTGATAAGGATAAGAAAACAATTCAAACCAAGAGAACAAGTCCATTGAACAAACAAAGAAAACTAAACAAATGGGGAAAATGCCATATCAAATTGATAAGGATATGAAAACAATTCAAACCAAGAGAACAAGTCCATTGAACAAACAAAGAAAACTAAACAAATAGGGAGAGAAGACGGCTCCTTTCATGTCTGACTGAGACATCAAAGTAGTCAAAATTTCAATTTCCTGTCAGATTTTTCAAATCCACAATATACAGAGTGCATGAACCACTGAAAAGGTCAGTCAATATCGGATGACATCAAGGGCGCTAAGAATGCAAGAAGGATGTATGACGGCATGAACGAATGGAAAAAGTCAGTTAATGCTGATAACACAAAGGGCAGTAACTAGCAAAAACCTCTAATATAATCAATCATCGTGTTGGAATAGAGGAAAACCAAATACAAGAAGATAAGACAACAAATTCAGGGATTCTGATTAAAAAATGAAAAACCATACTGGTTTTCGTAACTCTAATGATCAATTCCACATTATTTTCCATCTATCCAAATAATAATCAATCAATAGAACATTTATGTCAATGTAAAAGAGTGTTCAAATAAAATCACCGCTAAAAATTACATGCAGATACAGATACAAGTATGTACACACAGGTGCATAGACTTTAAGCTGTTAGTATAGTAGTAAATACAAAAACAGATTACGTGTCAATGCTGATTCTACATGACTTGAGGAAAATAAGTAATAATAATAAAGACAGGATCAACCTTGAATGCATTTCTAAACATTTCTAAACATCGGAGTAATGTTGGTGATAACTCGTAATATTATCCAGGTGAATAAAACCATGTAAACTGCAAAGAAACGCCACAGTGAATAAACAGATGGAAAAAGTAAGGCGGGTAATCCAATATGAAAGCATGCATGATTGGAAAGCAAAGGACAATAGGGTGACAGCTAAGATACTTGCAACTAATTCGTGGTTACCTCACTTTCATGTCATGGGAACTTCCAAGTTCCAACACACACCAAGTTATGTCATAAGTGAACACAGGCTTGGCTACAACAGAAGAAACCCAAACAGCAGCAGGCATAACACATTTAAAGAATGGAACTAATACTAAACCTTTTGTTAAATGGTGACAATGAGGTTCTTTACAATTTATATCAATCCTACAGTTCCATCAAGGCCAATATATTGCAGCTACCAATGCAAAGATAACTAAGATGCAAAAGAAAATCACATAGAAATTAAAACTTTCAATGTACTACAGCAAAAGTACTAAACAATATATGCATCTAACTATCTTAGATGCACAAAGTTCAAAAAAGTGAAAAACCTAGAGTGTGAAAAGAAACATGCATCAGTGTATAAGATAACAACAGGATTCTTGATTCCCCACAGGACATTAAAGGGAAGAAAAACATAGGTCAAATTGCCTACTCTAATATGCCTACTTACTCCAATAGAATGACTAATATCCTAATATACTCTGCCTCCAACCATCGGAATCCTGTTATCACATTCACTAAGTAAATTTTCACATACACTAAGTTAATTTTCACATACACTAATCCCTTTCATAACTTATTTCCACGGTGAGGGTGGGATTCGAACCTAAAATTTTGAGACCAAACTTCCAAGTCATAACAGGTATCACACACACTAGAAGATGCAAAATTGTTGAATAACCAACAGACTAGACACGTTCTGAAAATTGATAGGTCAGATTCTATAATTGAATAACTTACTTGGATGGAACAACAGACAATAGAACCCCCTCCCCAAACAAAATAAGTAATAAAAATCATGGTAAGGATTTCTAAAGAAACCTTGTTCATATAAAACACAAATATCAACTGTGGTTCTATACATTTAACAAAAAAATCTACTTGTAAAGCTCACAGAAGAAAAAGACCACACGTAGCAATAGAGGAAAGCAACACCTAATTTGCCAAAGTCGACCTAAGAATACTAAGGTTGTTTCAACTTAATTAAAAATAAATAAATAAGTAATAAATTAATACATTACGCCTACAACCATCAGAGAAGACTGACACCCGTAAAGCTGAATCTTCCTAAACACTCAAACAACTCAAGGAAGTAGTCACTTAAGAAATACTAAAGCTTGTGGATAGAATAAAAAGGACCAGTGCCCAGAGGTATCAACTGCAGTTCTATAAATTCATGTTAAGGTTTAATGACAAAGCTGCAAAGAGAATAAATTAACATAAAGATACCATTTCACAAAAGTAACATCTAACTTGCCAACATTAACCATAAAACTAAAAGCTACATACAACAATGTACTTAAGCAGAGATATTTTTTTCCTTAATTTTATTTTATTTATTTCATTTTTTTCAATGAGTATTTTGTCCATTTTCAACACCAAGACCATACAACACACCAGCATATTTCTCAGTAGAGCCATTAAAGAAAGACTCTTTCAACTTCCTGAATGTACAAGATGTGAGCAAACTATCAGACCCAGCTTGATGACATATCCCAATCCTTTCCACATCCAAAAGTTCAGCGAGCTTGTTCAATCCACCGTGAAGACTATTGCAAAACTTCATCAGATGCTTAATATCATACACAGTAGGGAAATACATATTAATGAGGCTAAAAAACCCGGTTTCGTATCAGGTAAATTCTGACAAGTCAACAGCTTAAGCAAGTATCCAAAATCATACCCACTATGAAAAGTAACCCAATGCACATCATCATTCATAACAATCCCACTAGTCATTAAAAGCTGTGAAAAACGATACGCATCAACACCCATCTCCACATTCTTCTTGAAATCCATCCCACACTGTCTCAAAAGCTCGATAGAGTCATTGGCAAACACATCGTCATCAACGTTAAATTCACGGAAATTAAATTGCCAAACACAATGTTTATCCGTACCACAAGTCGGTAAATTCCCATTTTCATCAGAAAAAGTTAATCCCAATTGAATCAACTTCAACATATCCACATTAGCTTTCAATGTCTGGTAATGATATTCAGAACTATGTTTAAAAGTACCAACGGGTCGTAAAACGATACCGGGAAACTCAGTGTCCATTGCAATATAAGGATAATCATCAACTATTTCTCTTATTAAATCAAACTCTTCTTCTAAATTCACATTCCATACTTCCCTTATATGTATCGTATCACTTTTCGGTAAAATCGACATTTCTAAGCATAAATTTCGTGATATTTAACTTACAAGGTTGTAACTTTATACCAGATCTGTAATTCGTCTAATGAAATGAAGTCAAACACCTGAAAATTTTACAAGAAACAAAAAAGTCAGAGTTAGTACCAAATGAAATGGGATAAAAAGGGGTTCGGGGGAAACAGATCAGATCTGACCTTGAGATCTGAGTCATGGATCTTGGATTTCCAAGATCTTCATTTGAGAGATGGAAACGAAGATGGGGAAAAAAATAAAGTCGAAGAAGAAGAGATGAGAGAGAAAAAGAGAAGCTTTGGAGCTTTTCTAGGGTTTCTTTTATTTTAATATATATTTTATTATTATATCTAATTTTTATATTTGTAAAAGTCAATATAATTATTAACTTTAATTTTGAAATTAAAGAGGCGTGAAATCCTGAAATTTCTTAATTTATTTTATTTTATTAAGTGGTGAATAATGTGATAGGGTGGGGTCCAGGACAGGTTGATGGGGACGTGGAGGAATGTGATGGGTGTAACTTTACCAATTTGATGACGATAATTGAGAGGAAGGTGAGATTTTTTTTTTGTTTTTTTGTTTGACGAGTGAGTGGGGGAGTGGACAACTCATTTTGAAGAGTTGCAACTGTGACACCCCTTTGGCGGCTAAATCCCCCTTTTTTTCTTTAATTTTTTGGTACTAACACAAACTATTTAACCTCTCCAGCATAGGTCGTTCTAATTTACGAATTTTTTTAATAAAACAAAAATAATTCCAATGGTATCTCATAATTCCATCGAATATTTCAAATATTTAACACTATTAACTAACATTTCAAGTATTGACTAAAATGGAATATACTTTTACTCACTTTTGTTGGAAAATACATTTCAACCAAACATATATATATATATATATATACCCGCAAAAAATAGGGTCTTAATTCAATTTGTTAATTCGATGGAGTGGCTCTATCCCTTCCTATATATAAAAAAATAAAGTCGTAAGTAATTAAATTTGTAGAATGAGATGAAAACCATTGTATAAACTGTTGCATACAAAATATTGTATATGGATCCCTCCTATATATAGAACATTTACAACAAACTTTCAACCTCACTCAATCTTAGTGTCGTGTTACTATTTATATGCTTATATATCAAATATAATGCCACTCACTATTTAGTGGTGTTACTATTTGGATACATATTAATTCAATTTTAAATTTTGTTTTCTGTCTACGAAATTGTATTTTATTTATTACACATGAATTAATATTATAATGATTTATCCTCTAATCTTAACTTTAGAAGTCGGAGACGATCACCTATCTCATTCGTTAATATACTGATATTACCAACCATCAATTCCATACATATTGAAGCATGGTCCATACTAAAAGGTCGTTTATACAAATCTTCTTCTCATAAAAAGTGAGGTGCCACAATTTGTGGAACGTTGACATTTGTGCCACAAGTTAATGAACTTTGGAGGTTGAAAATAGTTTGGAACAGGTACCTACTCCGCTTTTCATGAATTTATCAGCCCAAAGTCCAAACCCCATGTTTGTAGACTTATTGACTTGTAGTATTGAATTGGACGAAGTTACAGGGTAAGTTCTGAAACCCATCAAATGACAATCTTGTTTACTTTAAACCCCTGCTCAAAGAAAAGTACGTGACTGGCTGCTAGAGAAACAAATGATTTTACAGTTTTCTAGCTTTACCACCCCAATACTTATGCCAATTAGCTTTACCCGCCTCACTTCTTTCATCTAGAGGCTTACCCCCAAGACCACGTGCGGCACATCCAAATCAATTTTGGTTGACCGTGTTCTTTCTGTTGAGTGCATTTGAAAATACATAAATACATGTATGTTTTTTACCTAGAATAGAGTTTTAATTACTATAATGACCCTTGACTTGGAGAAGACTGAATTCAAATTTTTGACACGTGTCATTATCTTGACAAATCAAATCGACGGCCAATATATATATATATATATAATTATTATCATGTGAGATGACGTGTCTTCATCTGATCATTTCTATCTAACAGCTGGGGTCTTTCATGCAGAGAAACTTTGTATATTCCAATATGAGCTCGACACTTATCTTTTTTAGCGGGAAGAAAGAAAGAATTGTGCATCTTAAAGTTTCTTATCATTTTTAGTGTTTGATCATATTAAAACATGTTTATGAGAGGTTTAGATAGTGCATCTTGTATCATTTTTGGTTTGATCATATTAAAACATGTTGAAGGGTTTGAAGCTTCGATGGTTTGATTGGTTGTTGTACAAGTTGTTGTACAAGTAAACAGGACATGCATTAAAGCTTGGTTTCTTAGTGATTATTCAAGGTAAATCCATCAATCTCATACCTTTATGGTAATGAAGTTACTTTAGAGCATTTTGTGTATGAAAAACATCATTTTTGTATAAAAAAGTAAATTTTCACAAAACATCATTTTTTTTAATCGTGCATTTAGTGGTTGTAGGCTTAATACAAAACGGTGGTTCCATAATTGTATTTTCTGTTCATTTTAGTAGTAATGAACCATTTTAATTGTTTTCATTGATGTAGTTGGTATATATTTGAGTTGGGGTTGTTGCTAATATGTGTAACAACAGGTTATTTCGGTTATTTCTTCTCTATGGCTTGCTTTGGGGAGAAGAATTTGGTTATTCATTTTGCTGGATTCTTTAGTCATCCACCTGGAGGTTTTGCATATTTACTAACTAACTACAAGACTGCTGCACCACCATTTGTGATGAGGAATGTTGATGGGGATTGATTGAACATCATGGATTTGAAAGATGATATAAAAGAAAAATATTTCTCTAACAAGAATGATGAATTTGTTATGTTCTATGTAATTTGGGGTGAGAAGTTTTATGTGATGATAGACGAAGAATTGTTTAAGATATGGGGATTGTTGGAATGTGATGACAATGGGGACTCCCACATTTTTGTTGAGTTTGATTGCAACAAGGAAATAGACAGTGAAATACTTCAAATTATAGCACCACCACCACCACTTCACAACTAAGAAAGCTAGTAAAGGGAAGAGCAAAATCTTATTGCAGTTGTCTGATGAAGATGATTTCTAGGATACTGTAAATGATGACTTAGGCCCCCTTACTGGTATTAATATTACACGAGTAGCACCACATCCTCATATTGTTCCAACACCACCAACACCACCACCTCAGCTAGATGAGATACAAGATGATGAAGGATATAGAAGCACGCATTCATCTGATGAAGAGAGGGAGTAGCGTTGTTCAGGGCATGATGATTTCGATGAGTTCATTTCTAGGACTGAGAATGTTTATGATACAGAAGTTGAAGGTGAAAGGGAGTCATCAGTAGTAAGACCTATTAAGTGGACCCTTTATATGGAGTGGGCAACTCTTACAGAATTGCGTAGAGACATCAGGGATTACTGTATAAAGAATAAATTTGTAGGAGAGATGCCAAACAATGAGAGTTACAGAATTAGAGCACATTGTAAGGGTGTAGACAAGATGGGTGATAGATGCCCATGGCTAGCATACTTCAGGTTGCAACAAGATGGGTCCACAATGAGGTTGAACACCTTTGTGGATCATCACATTTGTGAGGCTGACCCTAAACTCAAGAATAGGATGGCTGATGCAAGATGGGTAGCTACAAAGATTGAAGATCAAATGAAGGTAATTAATGAGGAGTTGTTTAATGTTTGATGTGTACATTTTTTTGATGTTGTGTACATTAGTTTGATGTTTGTTATAATTTTTGCAAGGTTCATTTGAAGATCATGTCTCCTGCTTTTATAATGAAAGAAGTCAGGAGGATTTATCTTGTTAGCATAAGCTACTACACAGTTTGGACTGCGATAGATAAATGTTTGCAAGCAATAAATGGTGATTATGGGGCCAGTTACAATCTTGTCCCAATTTTTTGTGATAAGGTATGTACTTTCCTGTATATAATTATAATTGTATATGTTTTTTCAGTTTTTTCATTGGTAAAGAGAATTTTATTAAGTTAATTAATGTATGCATATGCTTTTGTATGTGCTTTTGAATACATGTTTTCAGATATTGCAAAGCAATGGCCCAAACAACATTGCAAAATACTATAAAGATGGGAACACCTTACAGTTTGAAGGTGTTTGTATTGCATTTAGGGCTTCTTTAGATGCTTGGTTGGTGGGGTGTAGGCTAATAATTGGTTTGGATGGATGTTTCTTGAAAGGAAAGTATGGTGGTAAAGTGCTAAGTATGATTGGACTAGATGGAAACAATGGACTTTTTCCATATACATTTGTAGGTCAGAGGGTAAAGAAACATGGAAAGCATTTTTGGTTATAATGGTCAAATATCTTGAACATCACAGTAGACCCCTTACGTTTATATTTGATAGGTAGAAGGGTTTGATTCAAGCTGTGAAAGAGACATTCCCTAGAGCAGCACATAGATTCTATTTTAGGCATATGTACAAAAACTTCAAAAAATATTTTAAGGGTGCCTATATGGAGTTGCTAGGATGGACTCATGGAGTATTGTGATAAACACGCATTTATTCGAACGTTTATTGCTTTCAGTTACTTATTTTCTTAAGTCCGAGGTCCACAATCCAAAGTCCGAAGTCCAAAGACCCAAGTCCAAAGTCCAAAGTCCAAAGTCCAATGTCCGTATAGTCGTACGTTTTAGTCAAGTTGTCTTACTCACGTGGGTTTGATAAGATAGGTAGAGTAAGGGATCGTCCAAACCTTAGGGCTCGGAAAATGTTCACAACTGGAATTACAACTTTTAGTGAGTAGGATTTTAGGTTTTTTAGTTGGTTTTAATTAAATTAACGATAATGCAAATAAGGTAAATTACTACGGTGATTCTATGTGGGTAAACAAAAATAGAGAAATAGGGAGAGAGTTAATCATACTCATGCAAGAATTATTTTTTAACAATTTATATCACCACATCACTACATCTCTAATTCGTCTCGTGTTCGGAAACGACGTTGAGTATTGATCCCTAGCGCATGCCCACATCTCTGAGCCGCATCACACTAACATAAGGAGTTGAACTAATATTTCATCTCTGGAATATCATTTTAGCTCCTGGCTCGATTCCACATCACCTGGACAAATTGGAGAGTTAGTTCGACACCATAGAGTCGCGTCGCGAGACATTTTGGGTCGCTTCGAGACTATTTCGGAGCATCAAAGCACTCAAATTTATGCGGTCTCGATCATTTTGGGACCGGATGTTTAATCTATGCCTAATTCCTAAGTAGCGATTCTAGAATATTAACGAAGTCAATCCGGATTCTCACACGAAGCAAAGATAACCCCCCCCGAGGGGATTAGCTTCGTGGTCATTGAAGGAATAATAAAACTTGTTGTAGACATTAAGTAAATAAATGCAGGACAAGAATTAAACTAGAAAAGAAATGACTGTTATTAAGGGTAAAATGACTTACAGTATTTAAGCTGCTGGAAAGTAAATGACGGAATGTAAGTGCTTAATTAAAACTAACTACTGCTAAGCGGAGTTATAGCATAAAATGCTGAAGGGAAAATAATGAAGGCTACCCCCTCATATATATAGGCGGAAGACCCTTCACGTGAAATCCTAACAATTAATCAGGTTTGTTTGTTACCTAATTGAAACGTTCAAAACTTTGAGAATCAAAGTTTTGTTTTACCTGTATTAAATTTTGTCCTTTAGCTTATAAGGTTTTGTCTTTATATGTTTTAGTTTCGTCTTTTAGCCCAATTCAATTCAAACATTGAATTGGTGCGTGTCTTTTCATTGCAAGGTGGCACAAATTTGTGACCATTACTTGCCACCGCCTATCTTGACTCGTCATGCCTTTTGGGCCCTTGAGTGGGTCCACTTAGTATGTCCGATGGCGGGCCGATTTTGGCGTTTTTACAACTTTCTGTCTTTGCGTAGAGTTTGTCGCCCTGGTCGCTCTAGTAGTTCACTAGCCAACGTCGGCACCCCGATTTATCCGATTTGAGCTTTGGAAGTTTGCTATTTCTTTATATGTGGACCAGTTCTGCACTGGTTTTGTTCTTTTAGAAACTTCGGCTCTAGTCAGGCTCTGTTGGGCTTTACTGGGGTTGAGTGGGAAACTTCAAATATTCCAGTATTTCCGTACTTCGATGCACGTTTTATCATTATATTTATTTTAAATGCGGAAACCTGCAAAAGTACAAAAATATAATTATTACATTATTATTAAACACATAATCGACCAAAATGCTATGTCTCTCGGGGTTTAATATTACAGTTTTGGGTGCTTATCATGTTGTCAAGGCATATAAGAAGACTGAATTTGAGAGAATAATGAAGCTAATAGAGGCATAAGATTCAGAAGCAGTAGCCTGGTTGAATAGAGAGGGATATGAATCTTGGTCAAGGGCACATTATGACCATGAAACTAAATGTGATCAAGTTACTAACAACTTCTCAGAATCTTTTAACAATTGGATTTTAGACTTGAGGGATCTGCCTATTGCAAGTTTAGTTGACAAGTATCACTTAATGGTGATGAGTTTGAGATATAAAAGAAAGAAAACTGCCTTAAAGATGAATATAGATGGTTTGGTGCCCATGGTAGAAAAATATATCAAAGCGATGATTGAACTAATTCCAAATTCCAAACTATGGCCTATATGTTGTAAAGAATGAGCATGGGACAAGGTGGATTGTAAATTTAGTAAACCATGAATGTGATTGTCAAAAGTGGTAGTTGAGTGGCATAGTTTGTATACATGCTATAACTGTGTTATATCCTATAAGAATGTCATGGACAGAGTATTGCAGCTCTTTCTATCATGTGAGGAGTTATTTACTATCATATAGTGGCACCATCAAACCAATAAGAGATATGAAAGAGTGGCCAAAACCAACTGTAAGTATATTGTTTTGTCATACAATAGTTAACTTTTTTGCTTTATCATACATTTCAAAATACATTTTATATTGATTACTTTGTGTAGGACCCTAACGAAATTGTCCGTCCTCCTCCATTTGAGAGAGGCATTGGAAGGCCTAGGAAACAAAGGATCGAGGGGAAGAATATGAGGAAGAAGATAGGGGGAGGGCAAAACAAGAGGAGGAAGATGACTTGCACAAGATGTAAGAAACAAGGACATAACTCTAGGACCGCAGCGGGGCTCGCTTCATTTGGAAGAAATAATAACAACATCGCTGCTTGAGAATCAGTTGATTCAATACCACCAAATTCTGGTCCAGTAACTTCAGGTTCAAGTAGCCGGGAGCCAGCACCACCACCAAGGTTGAAAAGTATTTTATATTTGAACCTCATTATTAAACTGCATTATTAATTAACAAGCTAATGTAGTTTAGAATAACTCATGTAGGTCAAAAAAGGTAAATCATCAAGCAGCTACCAGTCGAGGGAAATCAAGTGCAAATCAAGATGCAACAGAAGTAGCTACCAACAGGAAAGGAAAACCAAGTGCAAAACAAACTGGGAAAAAGTCGGTAAGCAAGGGAAATGAACTAAAATCTCAGCCTCAAACTCTGGTATATTACCCTCCAAGTGAAGCTTACTTGAAAGGCACGAAAGCACCGAAGGAGCCAGCACAAAGATTTTTCTAGGGACCTGAGCATAGACACAGTATGGGAGACTTGCTAGCAAAGCAACATCACAAGTCGATTGTAGATGTGTTGACAGCAGCAAGGGAAACATTTGGGGCACCAGGAGCAACACCACCTCAGACTAGAGAACCAACACCATATCCATGGCCAGTACAAGCACCAGCACAAGCTCCATCACTATCAACTCAGCCAAAGAAGCACCTTCCTCCTCTTGCACCCCCGTTGAGAGAAAGTAGTAGAAGAAAAGCTGTGAGGCCACCATCCCAGTCGCAACCTTGATTGCTTTTGCTAATTTTGGATAGATGGACATGTGTTATGGCCTATTAAGAGTACTTTATGGGCTATGTTTTTGGATTCAGTACTGTTTAGAAACTAATTAGTTTTGGATTTGTTCTACTGTTTTTATTTTGGATTATGCAATTATGGATTTGTCTGCAGAACTGAATGTTCATTGACTCTTACCTTTTGAGAATGCATGAATGTCCTAGTTTGCATTTTCCGTAACTTTCTTCAGTATTTTCTATTGCTTTGTAAAAATTTTTAGGTGGTAATAGCTGAATGAATATTGCATAATAAATTCAATGCAGGTACCAAGAAAGGAAGCAAGTTAAAGAAGTGTGGTTATATAGTGTGATGTTGTTATGAAGTGATGTTGTTATGTAGTGTGGTTTAGACTTTGTTGGTCTAGGTTTTGTTGCAATTATGTTTTTAGTTTGTTTCTACAATCTGTTTTTTCAGTACTGCTATTATTTTTAATGTTATGAATAAATGTCTGTAAATGTTTTGAATCAATGAATCAATGTTGTTTCAGTACTGATCTTGTTTTGGGATGTTGCAGTTTCAACAGTCATTTATTTCTACCAAGTGAAGCATGATTGACAGAACTTAAATGTATAATAATTTCATTTCATTTCAGGAGCACGTAGTCTACTTTTACAGAGTATAATTGTATAATCATCGCAAAGAATGTGTACTCTTTTTGTGCTTGGTAAATGTGTACTCTTTCCTGTGCTTGGTAACAAAGAAAAGGAAAAAGATGGAACTGGGTTTTAACAAAATGAGGGAGAATGGCTTGTTCAAGACAACAAAATAAAAAGGAAACTTTGAAAAGTTCCTCTTGCTAGTTTTGAATTCAGTCGCAAGATCAATACTAAAGTTTGAATTAATCACAACTTCCTAAATTCGCCCACGATAATTGCTGCTTCACGTAGAAGGATATGAAAACAATCAACTGAAGCTAATAAGAACTCACTGGATAGTGTTTGGACTCCGCAACTGCCGGTTTTACACCAATGTATTTTTCTATGAATTGGCAGAGATCTCTTTCATTGATTGGGAACAGGGAGCGTGGTGTTCATGGAACTTCACTATTTTTATGATGAAGTGGTATTTATTTTACATGTTGTGACAAAAGGTGAACACAAAATGATGGAAGTTGTTTGCCTGGTTTGCAGGCATTCTTGACTTCCAAATAGAACAGGCAAAGGAAACTAACTTCAACAAGAAGAAAGATACTTTGAAACCAAACCTGGCTGCGGTTCCCAGTGCTTTTCATTTTTTCCTAGGAATGCAAGCAGATTAAGTTTAGAACATCAACTGACCTTCATTTTTAGAATCATTTCTTCTTCTTTATTCATTTTTTCTTTTTTGAAACTTCTAGTTATATCCATTTCAAAAACAAAGGCCAAAGGTAATCACAAGTGAGGAGCTGACAATTTCTGAATTCTCTAAGTTCTTAAATGTATCTTACTAATTTCCTAGAATTAGACTTGTCTGCGTATACAATATACACTAATAGACTAATAGTATTACAGAACACCACATGACCTAGAAGTGCGAGTCAAGCTAAGCCACCATTACATTACATAATCTTGAACTCTTACATTGAACAACCGAAAGCACCATTACAACAACCAAATAACCCATCTTGGAATTTCTAAGTAAACATCCAAGTAAAAAAAAACAACAAAAACTACAACTACACACCATTTTTCCGTCTTAACTTTCGTTAACTCCAACTGCAATTGACCATTAACCTTATTCAATTCACGTCTTTTTCCCTTCAAAGCTTCATCTTTTGCCTCCAAAACTTCCTCTCTGTTGTTTCATTGCTCTAGAACCCATTCAAAATAACCACATGCTTTCGCCGACTTGATATCGTAATGCTTACACCCATAAAACAATTTTCCTGGGTTTTTTGGAGTTTTGGAACTTCTTATATATACTGGATCACCACAAAAACAATATCTTTGGGAAGAGACAAACGATGACGACATTTAATTTTGTTGTCAATGTTTTGGTGGAGTGAAGGAGTTGTGAATTGAGGAGAAGTGATTTTGAGACTCTCTTCGATGCTGAGAGTCCCATTCAATTTGAGGTGTTTTGATGACTCGCCTTGATTCAGTTCAAGTACGTGTTGAACTACAGTATGTGGAAATGAGAATGGGCCAATGTGTTGAGATGATGACACGTGTCAAAAATTTGAATTCAGTCTTCTCTAAGTCAAGGGTCATTATAGTAATTGCACTGGATAAGGGGCATTTATGTATTTTCAAATGCACTCAACAGAAAGAACACGGTCAACCAAGGTTGATTTGGATGTGCCGTGGTCTTGGGAAGTGTGGTGGTAAAGCTAGAAAACTGATGATTTTATGGGCGGCTCTCTACAGTTTCCTTATTCTCGTACTCACATTGAACTTGAGAGTGTTTTCACTTGGGTGATATTTTTATTATTTATTTATTAGCATTCAATCTTGTATTGGGTGATACAGTGCAAATAAACGTCACAAATTTAGTTTCATTGACATTAAGAATGACCAATTTTCTGATTGGGTGCAAATAAATAAAAAATAACTTAGTTGACTTAAGTCAAAATCTGCTCACAAACATATGACCCAAATAAAAAATGAGCCCTAAGTAGAATCAATTATGGGTATTTTGGAGTGTGATGAGATAATCGGAAAGACACACGAAAACAACAACAAGCCGTTTCCTCCATCAATCCAATTTGATGCCAAATTAATCAAGTGAGCATATGTGAACGTTCTTGAGTTGGTTTTTTTTTAGAGGGTGTAAAATGACTATTGGTTGTTGTCGTTGATTGTTCTATGCGTGTATTTACCATAAGTAAATTGATCATGTTAAATATGCACTAAGCACTAGCAGGAAGGGAAACTTGGTTGTGCTTCTACATGAATGAAGGCACACCTATTGCTTAAGAATGTTGGCAAACATCCTATGCCTAGATTCTAGAGTCAAGTGTTAGAGTATTTTTTGTAGCCGATTATTTTTTAACTCATATAAGAAAGTACCGATTTTCTGATTGTCAACCTTTTACCTTATATTACAGTTATGCAAGATTGATTCCGAAGGAAAGGCAAGGAAAGTTGTTGGTTGGTCATGTGTTGTTGTCAAGGTAAAAGTCTCCCATATTCCTCTTTGTATCATATCCTTATCTATTATTTAATATCTTTGTTGTGTTTTATACTAATTTCTCTAATTGGTTTTCAGGGATATGGAGAATAATCTGAGGGTCTTAACATTGTTCAGGAATATGTCAAATCCCATTAAGAATTTGTGGAGTTTGTATATAGATCTAGGGGGTGTGTGTGGGGGTGGTTATACCCCTAAGATTAGAAAAACTCCACTACTGTAACGCTCGTATTTATTTATTTTATTTAAAATTTATTTATTTTTTGGTAGGTTATTTAAAACCCTATTTTATTTAAAATTTATTGGATTGGATTTGGGATATGTTGGCCTGATTTTTGGGCCTGAGTCTGTGTGGGGCTTAGGTTTCAAACCCAGGTATATATATATATTCATATTTTTTTTCCCAGAGAATAGGGTTTTTGGATAAAAATAAAATAAAATAGAAGCAGAGATAAAAAAAAACTCGTTTGTTAGAAAATTGGAGCGCAACGATTCGGACTATGAGGGATTCGTAGAGCTTTTAATTAATGTGAGTAGATAATATCTTTCACTTAAATTTTTTCTATTTTCTATCGAAAGTTCTCTCGAAACATCGAAAACAAAAGGTTTACTATTTATATAAAACTAAAGTTAAAACTGTGAGAAGCTAGTCTGTGCTGTTCCATGTTTTTAGCATGCTCTGTCTGTGAAATTGTCTGCGTAGGTTGAATAACGGAATTGATAACAATTTGAATTTACTTGACTCAAATGTGATGGTTATTTACTGATGAAAATTTGTTTAGTTAAATAATGATTGGGATTTTCGTAGGTTATTATACTGCCTTTGTTTTTGGTTATGTGAATTAAATCTTTTTGGTTGATTAAGGGTTTGAGGTTGGGTTGATGTTGGGGGTTAAGGGAGAGATGTTTGGTTGATGTTGGGGGCTGTTGGGAGCTAGAAGAGGTCGTTAATGGCGGACGATCCAGTGTGGGGGAAGGGGTATCGATATAAATTATGTTGATTGTTTTGGTGGGAGATGTTGATGTTGTATTAAGGGTTTGATTGTTAGGTTGGTGATGGGGTAGTGTAGTATGAGTGGGTGCTGTCGAATGGGGGCTGTTAAAGCTCCCAAAGTTTGTTAATGGCAGGACCTCAAATTGTGAGGAGTGGGGGAATCGGGTTTTGTTGGTATTGGAAGAGGGGTTTTGCAGGAGGGTCAAAACCGCTGGGATGACAGAGGCGGATGAGTGGTGGCTGGTGGTGGAGGAGAGCTGCTGCCTGATGGCGCTGGAGGTGAGGGAGACGACCTGTTACCTTGGGCTTGGGCCGAAACCAAGGAGTTGTTCCTTTGGGCCGATTTATAGTTTTTGTTGTGGGCTTAAGTGTTTTGTTTAGATTGTGGGCTTAAGTGTTTTGTGGACTTGTGGGCCGAAACAGACTTGTGGGTTTAAGTTGTTTTTAGATTATTGGGCCAGGTTGGATAAATTGGTTGGTTTTAGACTTTTGGGCTTGGGCCGAAACTAACTTGTATTTTCTTTGGGCCAGTTTCTATTTTGTTTGGGTTATGTCCATATAAAATAAAATAGATCCAATTGGGTCTTTAAATGTTTAGACTGTTAGGCTTTGGTTTTGGACATTGATTGTGGACTATTGACTGTTTAGTTACGTACCTTTTTATGTTGTAAATTGTATGAACAAGTCCAATAATAGAATATTGTGGAAGCTTGTATAAATTGGTTTGTCATTATCTAAAAAGATTTGATATCGATATTGTGTATTTTTGACACGTGATGAGATAGAAATCTTAGGAGACATAATATACCTAAAACGTTATAAAAATATTATGCGGTACGGATGGAGAAATTGTGATATTATGTGGTATGTGGAAATTGTTATTATGTTAAATATTATCATATGTTAGGATATCTATTAAATGCAATATCATTGAGAAATTGATATAAATGCTCAATTATTATATATGTGAGATGCTACTATGAGGTAGTATAGTAGTTGTGGATATTTTCTACGGGATTGTAGCTTAGTCGTTTTTTATGTTGAAAATTGTATGAACAAGTCCAATAATAGAATATTATGGAAGCCTGTATAAATTGGTTTGTCATTATCTAAGAAAGATTTGATGTCGATATTGTATATTTTTGACACGTGAGAAGATAGAAATCTTAGGAGACATAATATTCCTAAAACGTTATAAAAATGTTATGCGGTACGGTTGGAGAAATTGTGACATTATGTGGTATGTATAAATTATTGTTATGTTAAATGATATCATATGTTAGGATATCTATTAAATGTAATATCTTTGAGAAATTGATATAAACGCTCTATTATTATATATGTGAGATGCTATTATGAGGTAGTATAATAGTTGTGGATATTTTCCACGGGATTGTGACTTAGTGCAATAATATATTGGCACATGAAAGAATGAAAGTTGTTATGAGATGTATTGAGATATTTCTAAATATGGTGGCTTAGTGCAATAATTTATTTGGCACGTGATATAGTGAGATGGTTATGAGATACTAAGGTACGGTATGACACCTAAATAAATTACGTAACGAAAATCCTAGAACCTAGCTACCACAACTCATGTGATTTGGTCCCTTGTGATGGGCGTATGTGATTTGATTAGCCCTTTTGGCATTTCAGTGTATCTGAATGGCCCTTCTGGCGTTTCAGTGAATCTGAATGACCTTTCTGGCGAGCCGAATAGTGGCTTGATTATCTCGTTCACAAAGTTTAGAACGAGACGCGCGATATTTTATGCCGAATAGTGGCAGTACTCACATAATGACGTTCGTGTGAGGGTTACCTGGTATGTGATATCCCGCTTAGGGTAACTATGCACGGAGTGGTGCATTATATGAGGGGAGGCATGTGGATGTACATGTTTGGCATTGGGAAGCGATTGTTGTCACACCCCGAATTTCGACAGAATTCGAAAAAACAATATTTGTTCCCGACTCTTCGATCTCCGAGGTGTAACGCACTCTCAACTTCCAAAAAAACCCATAAACAGTTTAAATATGCGGATAATTAAAAACCAATAAAAATTTTAACTTAAACAAAAGTCATCTTCATTACAAAAATTCACAAATAAGATTAGGTTACAACTCTCCTTTCCATAACTCTTTAATTAACATTACAAATGAAAATACATAAAACATTGTCTAGACTGAAAATCTATATCACCTCAAGGGAAAACAAAACCTATCTTGAAATGCGACACTAACGCAAACCATAAGCAGGAACCAACCTTCTTCAACACTAAACCTGTCAAGACTTATCAACTATGTTCATTTAATGAACACATCCGATAAACAAACATGCAAATCGGGTCAGCATTATAAAAATACTGGTGTGAGTAGCTCTAAAATACAACATATACTTATACAAATATATACACAATCCATAAGGCAGTTAGTTCCTCCCTCGAGGTCCTTAACTTCTAACGACTAATACAACATCCTTAAGTACAATAATTAAGGCAGGTAGTTCCTCCACTGAGGCGCCTTAACTTCCCACTAACCACACAACAAACTATACGCATAATAAATAAGGCATGTAGTTCCTCCATCGAGGCGCCTTAGGTTCGAACTAAACAAATAACCAACCAAGCATATTATATACGTACCGCATTTCATGCTCAATTACAGAGTGGGTCGTCTCTACCCAAGTAATTAGTTTGACCCACACTTCTGTAAAACTATATACAATCATCTATCTAAAGATACATCATTAACCAACACATTACCATAATTATATTAATTAAGGTTTTTTTTGCGTGTCCCTAAAATCACGTCGTATCTATGTCTTACCTAGTTTCCCTGGCTATCACAATCGCTTTCCAACGCCGAACATGTACATCCACATGCCTCCCCTTACATAATGAACCACTCCGTGCGTAACTACCTCCTGAGCGGGATGCCGCACACCATGTAACCCTCACACGGAAGCCATTATGCAAAATTGCCACTATTCGTCATAAAATATCGCGATCTCGTTCTAGTTTTGCTTAACGGAATAATCAAACCACTATTCGCTACCGAAAGGGCCAATCACATTACTTTAGCCCGGCGGCCATTCGATTCATCAAACGCCAGAAGGGCCAATCACATTACTTACGCCTGAAGGGCCATTCAGATTCACTGAAATGCCAGAAGGGCCAAATCACATTACTTACCCCCAAAGGGCCATTCAAATTCACTGAAACGCCAGAAGGGCCAAATCACATTACTTACCCCCGAAGGGCCATTCAGATTCACTGAAACGCCAGAAGGGCCAAATCACATTACTTACGCCCGAAGGGCCATTCAAATTCACTGAAACGCCAGAAGGGCCAAATCCCATGAGTTGTGGTAGCTAGGTTCTAGGATTTTCGTTACGTAATTTATTCAAGTGTCATACCTTTATAACTCATAATAATTCTACTATATCCCGTGCAGGTCAAATACCTTATTGCACTAAGCCACAATATTTATAAATATCTCAATTATATCTCATAACCACTTTCATTCTTTCACGTGCCAATATATTATTGCACCACGCCACACTCTCGTGGGAAATATCCACCAATACTCTATTAGCATCTCACAGATAAAATAATGGAGTATTTATACATTTATTTCTCCCAAACATATTGCATTTAATATATATATATCCCAACATATCATATAATGTCACAATTGCTTCAAACGTATCGCATACATTTTTATAGCGTTTTAGAAATTATTATAGCTCCTAAAGTTTCTATCTCCTCACGTATCAAAATATACACAATATCAACGTCAAATCTTTCTTAGATAATGACAACCAAATCTATACAATTTTCGACAATATTTTATTACTACATTTGTCCATATTCTTAAATATGTGAAAAACTGGAAAAAAAAAAAAAAAAAAAGTCAACATTCCACAGTCAATGGTCAAAGTCAATGGTCAATGGTCAAGGTCAAAGTCAAACTGTCATTGTCAAAGTCAAACTGTCGTTTCCATGTTCGACAGGTTCAAGGTCATAGCCATGGTTCATGGCTAAGGTCAATGTGCATGGCTCATGGGCTCATGACTAAGGTAATAATTCGGACCCAATTGGAAATATCTAAAAGGAATAGATCCACTTTAAACCAAAATGACCCAGCCCACAAAATAAAAGAAAACCGCCAATGATTTCAAAAATTAGAACTAGCCCCATAACAACTAATCTGGAACTGGCCCAACACAAAACAAATAGAAAAATGGCCCAACCCGCTAACTAATATCAAAACCGGGCCCAAACAAAACAACCAAGGCCCAAAAACTGAAACTGGCCCAAGTAGCTAATTAATTCGGCCCAAGGCGCAACCACAGCTACAGTCGTCTTCTCCATCAGCTCTATTCCTCCACCGCCACCAAATTTCGGCCACCACAATCTCACCTCCTTCTCACATCGGTTTGACTCCCCATCATAAACCAACCAACTTTAATTAAGGCAAACACCTCAAATCCTTAAATCCAAACCCTTCATCAATTCTAGATCTCAAAATTTTTGATCTCCATTAATGGCTTGCTTCAAGCTTTCAACACCCCCCCCCCCCAAATCCAACCTTTAATCCGACATCACTACCCAACCTCAAACCAACAAAGAACAACAACATAACCACAAGGGTTCAAAATAAAAACACGCAGGCGACGCCATTGATGCTGGATTTACAACTTTGTCCGCACCACTGTCAACCTCCAACCACCCCCAATCGAAACATCACAACAAAAATTCAATCAAATCAAATAGGATTTTGTTCCCTTTTTATTTTCTCTGGGCGACGCCATTAGCGCCTGTTCAAAGCATGAACAGAGCTTTAACAGTCTACCCAATCAACCCTTAACAGCCAAACATAACACCCTTATTCCCCCCGACATCAATCTTCCTTTAGAAATCGACTAAAACCACAAACACTACCCGGTTCCGCGAACTTCTTTGGAGCAGGGCTCGCGACCCCATTAACGAAGCTCCACAGCTTGAACCGTTCCAACAGTTTTTAAGGAAGGGCTTCAACAGCCCAAAACTCTAACCGGTTTTAGCCATAACAAGCGGAATGATCACAGACGATGATGAGCAGGAAAAATTAACAGAACATTGTACTCTAGTAAAACTGTTATCTCATAATAGACATTATAGACTATAGACGAGAAAAAGAAAAAACTAAACTACTCACCTGTATCGCGAACAAGAAATATAGGATAAAACCACGCAAGAACCAATCCCCAGCTAGCTCGCACAATCCCTCCTAGTCCGAATCGTCGCGCTCCAACGCTCTAGCAAACGAGTTTCTATCTCTGCCTCCATTTTTATTATTTTTTATTCTCTAAAAACCCTATTCTCTAGAATAATGTGATTATATACTTGGGTTTGAAACCCAAGCCCAATACAGACTCGGGCCCAAAAACCAGGCCCACATATCCCAAATCCAATCCAGCCGATTTTTAAATAAATAATTTAATTAATTAATAAATAGAAAAATATGTATTTTAAATACGGGCGTTACAATTGTGGTAGCCAGGGAAACTAGGTAAGACATAGAGACGAAATGATTCTAGAGACACTTGAAGAAACTTTAACAATAATGGTGATGAAATATCAATGTGTACGTTAAATCTATAATAAATAATTTATTGTAAGTTATGTTGTATTTACAATGGTTTTGTAGAAGGGTGAGTTGAATTGATTATTTATGCAGGTGTGACCCACTCTGTGATTATGATTACACCAGTACGTGCAAGTATAGAGTAAGTTTTAGTTTTACTATTATTGTTAGATGTAGTTGATCTAGTACGGTTTGAAGTTAAGATGCCTCAGTGGAGGAACTAAATGCCTTATTATTATTGAATTGGAAGCTAAGGCGCCTTAGTGGAGGAACTACTTATCTTAATTATGATATTTAAGAATGTTGTATTAGTCGTTGGAAGATAAGGCGCCTTGGTGGAGGAACTAATTGCTTTATGGATTGTGTATATATTTGTATAAGTATATTTTGTATTTTAGGGCTACTCACACCAGCATTGTTTATAATGCTGACCCGATTTGGATGTTTGCTTATCGGGTGTGTTCATTAAATAAACATAGTTAATAAGTCTTGACAGGTCATTAGTGTTGAAAAAGGTTGGTTGCTACTTGTGGGTTGCGTTAGCGTCGCATTCAAGATATGTTTTGTTTTCCCTTAAAGTTTAATAGATTTTAGTTGATACAATGTTTTTATATTTTCAGTTGTAATTATAATTAAAGAGTTGTTGAAAGGAAATTTGTAATTTAATCATATTTGTGAATTTTTGTAATGAAGAGGACTTTTATTTATTAAAAAATTTTATTGGTTTCAAATTATTAGAATAATAAAATAGATGATGGGTTTTTTGAAGTTGAGAGTGCATCACACCTCGAAAATCGAAGAGTCGGGAATAAATATTGTTTTTTCGATTTTGTCGAAATTCGGAGTATGACAACTACCACATAACTAATTGTCTAGAAAAATCTTCAAACCATAAGGACTCGTAGCCCCCTAATTTTTTTTGCAAACTCCACTACCATACCTCCCAAAATTTTCACAACTATAGTGAAATTATAATCAACAAAAAAATTATTATTGAAAAAAAAAAACTAATAAAAAACGAAAAACATTCCAATAAGCCAACATTTTTTCATTTCTCTTTTTGCCCTTACAAAAGTATCATTTATTTTGAGTCCAATACCTTTAAAATGGGACTAGTGTGTTTTGAATGTTTGATGGGTTTATGAGATAAAACCAAATAGCTGGAGACCTAAAGCCCCGCCAATCGTATAATTCTAATCACTCATAACAAACTCGTAAGTGCTATTTCTCTTTTATTTCATTCTCAATTCTCTAAGAGGCGTGTCCTTAAGACCTCAACCCCCTAGCTTAAAATCATGCATGGTTTTTTCCCTGGTGGAGTTTTAAAGGTGCTATATTTTCAATAGTTTCAAAATGAGTTAGGTACTTGGTTTGGTTGAAATGAGTGTTTTTAATCAGTTTTTTAGTACGAAAATTGGGAGATGGGAATGCAGTATTTGAACCGATTACAAATATTTTTGATTATTTACAATTTGCTAACCTATGAATTATAATTTGGCGTTCGTGGTTGGTTCAACTATTTGTTAATTGCTGCAAGTTGGGAAAAACAAGTACAAATTTTACTTGCATCTACCTGTGATTGAGCTTTATGATAAGTTGATAACTACTAGTGCAACAACCATGCCAGGCTTAGGTTGTGTTAAGTTGTTCAAGGTGCTATAACTACCTCACTCCTCATCTCTGAGTCCTTTTAGATAAATGAATTATGGTCCTTGGGACTTTGCAGTGAGACGATCTCCGTTGCTTCAAATTGTGATATCTAGTAAAGCAAAACAGAAATAAGATCATATTAGAAACTTATCACTGAGGATTGTGCTCGGCACAATTTCCTTAAGATGAAAAACGCTGCCGGTAAGTTAGCTGCAAGCCTCACGCATACGCCTCCCAGGATACAATAGTGGAAGAGTCAGTCAGCAGCAAATGACAGACTCTCTGGAACTCTCAGTACTCCAGACATGGTTTTCTTTATTTTGGAAGAGAAAAGAATTGGATCTTCTTTGAAACAAGAAAACGTTTTGTTTTATAGAAACTCGAGGTCGCAACTGAAGACAAGAATCACGCAAGCACGCTCGATCCTAAGGCAAGAAAGGCATGATTTTGTTTTCTGGAAACAACTATTTTGAAACCAACCAAAAGAGAAAGAGATTTTTTATTTGCAAAAACAAGCCCCCTAGTACTCGCACCCCAAAGCCCAAGTGGGTGGATTTTCACCCCCCCCCCCCTGCGTGCGACGTCTGTGGGCACACGCGCACTAAGGTTTTTGAAGCTCCCACCTCTCGAGAACCCCCAAACCAAGGCGGCCTTGTGTGCACGCGAGCACCTCCTTATATCTCTCTACACTATCCCTCCACATGGACACAAAACAATATAAACATAAAAGACTTAAGTTTAGTAACCAATGTGGGACTAAAGCCCCCCATATTAGAGAGTAGTAGAGACATAAGGTCATGGGTTCAAACCCATGAGGACACAATTTCATTCAAGATTCCAATAATCCCCACATGAATGAAATTATAAAGAAACATAAGAAAAAACAAGAATGTATGGAGTATGAAGAAATTATGAATGGGCTAAAGGTGTCATTCGACTTGAACCTTCGCTTGGTGTTTGTCTGTCGGGATTACTAGTTAACCAGTGACCTTAGTCTTGAATTGTTCAACATATATGTAAGCCAAGTCAACATGTAACACACATAAGTTCAAAAATCATCATAGAGTTCCCTCAAATGTGCTTGTATAGCCATGAACTTCCCAGGTTTCATGAGTGCTCTAGAGAACAAGCCTATAAGTTCTCATAGGAAGTGATAATCGTAAAAATAGTAGAATCCTAAATATTAATGTTAACAACACTAATACGTAATCCTACCGTTCTTACGTTTAAATCAATTCTTCTTACTCTCAAAACATAATCATGCAATACAAAGAGTAAGGATTCGTTCCACTCTTAACTGTCTAAACTTAAATTGAATTCAACTAATCAAACCAAAAGGAACAATGGTGAGAGTAATGATTTGATGTGAAATTTCTATACTATCATTCCCAACACAAGAACAATAATAAAAACATGTCATTATGGAATAAGTACTTAACTTTATAAATCTAATAGAACAATAAGAACAAGATATGATTGAATGAATAACAACTATTTTATTTATCTAATGAATGATATTCAATGATTTAAATAACTAATCTAAAACAAAGAATGAAACTAATTAATGGAATGAAAACTAAGTAATTAACTAATATAGATCTATCTTTTTCTAACCCTAAACTCCATTAACATTAGCTTCCTAACCTAACTACCATTAACAAAGAGTCAAGCTTTTGTTTTTATACTTTCAGATCCAAAAATCATGAATGGGCTTGGAGCCATGTTTTGGGCCGGAAAATCGGGCCCAAAACCCAATTTCTTTAGTCCAAAATGGGTTCTTCAGCTGCAGTTGGCTTCGACAGATATTTCATCCACTTTTGCTCCTCAGATTGGGTCAAGGCTTGGACCATTGGAAATCTCTTTCCGAGCCGGTCGTTTTGACATAAGTTACTCCTAATTCCAAGGTCTGAGTCCAAAGATACGGCGCCCGGAAGTTCTCACGACTTGTCTAATTGTTTACGCCTGTGTTGACTTTTCAGCTTTTGACCGGGCTTTACAAAGGCTTTGTCTCCTTGAATCTTGGCCTTTATTCACAGAACTCCTTAGCAACCGACCTTTGCTCTTTTATCTCGCTAAAGTGGCACATTTCTGCACATAATGGACTTTGAAGCCTGAAATGCATAAAAACATGTAATCAGTATTAACTCTTAATTATTACTCACATAATTGGTCTAAAAGTATGATGGTTAAGGGGTTAAAACTACAGTTTTGGGCTCTTATCAAACCACCCCCAAACAACATTTTGTTTGTCCTCAAGCAAAGATGAGAAATTAGAATAAGTGACCAAAAATGGAGTTCTATCTACTCTCGTTTCGCTGAGTGCGATTGCATTAACCATATGCAACAAGGCCTTAAACCACTAGGAATTCCCTAGTGGACGAGTTATAGCCTCGTGAGAGAGTTTTCAGTGAAGGTACTCACAAACTTCATCTATACTACAACGACTAAGAAATAAAACTATTGTTTCCTTATTTATGTCTCAATTATCTATACATCTCACTAGCAATGAATCTGGAATAATCATGTCGTAAAACATAAGCTAATATATGCATAATAATCAATCATCAACTAATAAACATATATATAAAGAGTAATGTTATGAAATGCAAGAATGCAGTCGGGCCAAACTTTGGAATAACGCCTTTAAGTAGGTTCTCACATAAAGTCAAGACAAAAATCACTCGATTTTTCCACTCAAGTTTTGCTACTCCAAAGGATTGGGCATACTTTACCTTACAATCTCAATGACACACAAGGAAGCGAAGTTGATCAAACACATCGCCACTTACTATCTCACTAACCTATTCCTAATTGAGCTAGATGTCTTTATTAGGTGTTCAGGGGATTAGGAGATGGTTTAAGAATGAAGGAAATGAATATTCAAAAAGGACAAGTCTGAGATAATAGAGTCTTCATATTATGTAACCAGAGAAAACCTTGTTATTTACTTTTTGCTTCTACACTTTGTTTCCATCCTTAGCCATTTTTTTTTCTTTTTCTTTGGCTTTTTGACTCCTTTTATTCTATTTTTGGAGTTTTATTTTATTTCTATTTTTATTTTTCTTTTCTTTTGATGGAAACTTCTTTTCTTTATTTTCTGAAACAATTAACTAACTTTTGTTTACACAGGTTTTTCTCTTCTTCTTTCTTTCTCATTCTATTCTCAGACTTATCTAAATTGGGTAGGTTGAATTTTTTATTTTATTTTGTTTTGTAACAGGATAAAGGATTTGTGGTTTATGAAAGGGCTAATGAAAGGTTCAGTGGGGCGACTAGCGGAAAATATACTTAGGTCAGAATTTCTAGCTATATCAATCCAAAAAGGGTCTAAATTCTCTCTTAGGACATGGTATAGTGGTCAAGCAAGTGGACGTGTGATTTCTCTATTCGGAATATACTTCTCCCTTGTGTCATTTCTCAAATGTTTCACTCATATAAGGCTTTAGGCTATATTCTCATAGGATGTGTAGAAAAAGTACTCTAGCCTAGATTTCAGAAACTTACTTTAAGCATAGTCACTTGGTTATCAACTACTCGTCCTGAACGAAGGGTAGTGACTGCATGTAGGTCCCCTTGGTTTATATTACCATTACAGTAAATACTGTTTATTTCAAAGCGGTTTTTGTTGACTTAGGATTAGGCACCGCTTGACTTGGAAAACCTTGATTTGGTTATTATTTTGGTTAGAAGACATGTCAATAACCTTTTTGGCACAAAGATCGCATCATTTGCATCGTTTGTTTCATCATATTAGAGTTTTGATCATGCTTTGATCTTTCATCAAGTTGGAGTTTTGTTGCATAATTTGATTTTGTTTCTCCAACAAGGTCACTACTACTTTGTTCGTAGATGGTTGTATTGGAATTAAAGCTTGTTGGCGTTCATGTCTTGATGTTGATAGTTACGGGTTATGGGTACTAAACCTCTATTCTGGTCAACTAAGTTCCCTTGTCCTTGATGTTGAGTTAAGCTGGTTGAAGTGTGATGGTTGTGGGTGGTGTTTATGCATAGACAAGAGGACAATAGAAGTCGGAATGCTCAAGACTACAAATTGCATTACAACGAGTAGAGTTAATGTTCATTTGGAGTGGGTTGTTGTTGAACGAGATGGTATCTACCTTTTAGTGAGGGCATCGATAAGAGTTTTAAGCTCGGGATCATATTTAACCTCAAGAGAAGAAGGAGAGAGCCGGGAGGAATCGTTACCTCCCAATTGTTGTTCTTCTTAGATTGATCTTCTAAGAATTTATAAGCCTCCAAGGCTCCTTTACTAAGAAAACTACCCCAGTCATGATATCTAGAACCTCCTTATGATAATGTGAAAGCCCTTGAAGAAAAGCACGAACAAAGCGTGTCTTTTCGCGAAGATTATGATGCGGGCATTCAATGAGAAGATCGATGAAACGATTCCGTGCCTCGAAAAGGATTCATGAGGATTAATTTGAAGAAATGAATCTTGTGAAGCATTTCATCCTGTCTTCGATTGGTGGGTAAAACTGTTCCATGAACAATTGAACAAGATTAGCCCATGAGTCCACAGAGTTTGGCGTTTGGGTAGTTAACCAAGACGCCGCCTTATCGGCTAAGGTGAAAGGGAATACCCTCAGTTTAATTTGTTCCACACCAACCGTGGGATGGTGGAATGTTGTTAGGACTTGTTCAATTCTACGCATGTGCTGATAAGGTTTTTCATGGTCCAAACCATGAAAAATGGGTAACAAATTAAAATATTTGGGGGATTCGAAATCCCCACCGGTCGGTAGCTAGAACGATGCAAGATTTGGGGCTATCGCTCGAGGCTTTGTAGAAGTCGAGGAGAGAGGAGTCTCTTTCTTCAAACCATTATATCGGGTGGTGTGTGTGAAATTCTTAGATAGGCGTGTGGTATTTATGTCTCACGAAAAACAAGCCCGATTATACTAGAATTAAAACTCCTCGACAAAAGAAACGAGGAGTGGAAGAAGGGAATACGATTGCGTCCTTGCTTCTTCGCTTATAAATAGTGTCTTGTTCACGTGTTCGGTGTATATAACAAGTTAGAACACTGAAAAACTTGAAAATTGAAAATTTGAATCAAACCGCGGAAAATCCGGCAAAATCAGCTGAGGGCGAAAGTGCTCGGTGCAAATTCGAGTTCGGTGTTTTGAGCTGGTCGCTTCGGTATGAAGCGGTCGGCTCAACTTCCGATGTTTTGGCCTACAGGTGCGCTTCAGGGTTTTCGAGTTTTAGGCCTTTTATCTTACTCCAAAAAAATTTAAATTTTTACAGTAATTTGCTAAGACGTCTATCAAGTAGCCTATAAAATTTCAGATCAATCGGAGCTATGAAAGTCCCTCTACTTCCCTGCAAAGTTTGCAAAACAATTTTCGGACACAATACAAACAACCGAATGGTTAACCCATCAAAACAAAGCCAAAAATTTCCAAATTTTTACTGAAGACTCCTGACAGATCCTACTTGTTCCTGTAAAACTTTAGAGCAATTGGAGCTCTAAAACCTCTCCTTATTGGCTGGTGTTCCAGATATTAAGTGTTTGCAATACTGCAAAAACACACTGGAAATACTCTACTATTTAGGAAGTCAAAACAAATCAAAAACTCGTCAAATTTTTACTACAGACTCCTGACTTAGGATAGATACTCCTGTAAAAATTATAGAATTTTTAGAACTCCCTAAGTAACCTTACTCGTCTGTTTTTCAAGAACATACGGTGTGAAAACTGAAATGCAGCACTGTAAAGATCGTATTTTTTTCACAAGGTAAACCAACTTTGAAAAATCTGAAAATATTCCAGTAAATCAACAACACATTAAATATTATGTCTGAAAATTTTCAGAATTTTCGAAAATTTAGAAATACCTTCACCGCAGTGTTTTTCTCTGTGAATCTGCAGCCCCTATGCCTAAAAAAGCGGTGAACAGTTCCGAAAATTCAAGAAAAAAGAATGAAAAAATTAAAAGGGTGGGTGGGTAGAGAATGGGGATTGCCCTTGGATTCAAGCAATTGAATTCTTTTTCTTGAACGAGATTAAGATAGGCCGCCATTTGATAACCGTAAAAATAGTAGAATCCTAAATATTAATGTTAACAACACTAATACGTAATCCTACCGTTCTTACGTTTAAATCAATTCTTCTTACTCTCAAAACATAATCATACAATACAAGGAGTAAGGATTCATTCCACTCTTAACTGTCTAAACTTAAATTGAATTCAACTAATCAAATCAAAAGAAACAATGGTGAGAGTAATGATTTGATGTGAAATTTCTATACTATCATTATTCCCAACACAAGAACAATAATAAAAACATGTCATTATGGAATAAGTACTTAACTTTATAAATCTAATAGAACAATAAGAACAAGATATGATTGAATGAATAGCAACTATTTTATTTATCTAATGAATGATATTCAATGATTTAAATAACTAATATAAAACAAAGAATGAAACTAATTAATGGAATGAAAACTAAGTAATTAACTAATCTAGATCTATCTTTTTCTAAAACTCCATTAACATTAGCTTCCTAACCTAACTACCATTAACAAAGAGTCAAGCTTTTGTTTTTATACTTTCAGATCCAAAAATCGTGCATGGGCTTGGAGCCATGTTTTGGGCCGGAAAATCGGGCCCAAAACCCAATTTCTTTAGTCCAAAATGGGTTCTTCAGCTGCAGTTGGCTTCGACAGATATTTCATCCACTTTTGCTTCTCTGATTGGGTCAAGTCTTGGACCATTAGAAAGCTCTTTCCGAGCCGGTCATTTTGACATAAGATACTCCCAATTCCGAGGTCTAAGTCCAAAGATACGGCCGGAAGTTTACGAATTTGTGCACTATTTCGCCCGTGTTGACTTTTCAGCTTTTGACCGGGCTTTACAAAGGCTTTGTCTCCTTGAATCTTGGCCTTTATTCACAGAACTCTTTAGCAACCGACCTTTGCTCTTTTATCTCGCTAAAGTGGCACATTTCTACACATAATGGACTTTGAAGCCTGAAATACATAAAAACACATAATCAGTATTAACTCTTAATTATTACTCACATAATTGGTCTAAAAGTATGATGGTTAAGGGGTTAAAACTACAGTTTTGGACTCTTATCAGGAAGCGACTTTACTTCCTCACTCATATAGGTGCCTCTATCAGGAGTGTATTGCATCTTACACCCCACTGGAAAAACCAGCTATAGAAAACATTAAGAGTATTCACTCATCCTTGAAAAGATACAGAAGGTACTACTACATCATAGGGATGGGTACAGAGTTTTCACTCTAGGTGTAGTACCCCCACAAATCACACAGATAACTTGTTTCCCCATTGAACCTTGATCCTGGGATCTCCATTCACAAATGTTGGGTGTCAGTTATCGGTGATTTATATAAATAGGCTTAGTCTTTAATAGACTTTATCCTCATCCCCCTCGATGTACTAAAAACCAGCTCTCTAGCCAGGCCTTTAGTTAAAGGATTAGCTAAATTTTATTTTGACCTCACAAAGTCAATAGCTATGATCCCATCTCTTAACAACTGTCGCACAGTGTTATGTCTTCGACGAATATGTCGAGATTTCCCATTATAGGAAGTATTTTTGGCCCTCAAGATAGCAGCTTGGCTATCATAGTGAATAGAGACAGGTGGAACAGGTTTAGGCCAAAATGGGATATCCATAAAAAAATTCCTGATCCACTCTGCTTCCTCACTAGCTTTATCTAAAGCTATAAACTCAGATTCCATAGTGGAACGGGCAATGCAAGTTTGCTTAGAAGATTTCCAAGACACTGCACCCCCTGCCATAGTGAACACATAGCCACTAGTAGATTAGATTCTTGAGAATCAGCAATCCAATTGGCATCACTGTACCCCTCAAGCACAACTGGATATCTGCCATAATGAACACCATAATTTGAAGTATATTTCAAATATCTCAATACTCTAATAAGAGCATCCCAATGCTCATTGCTGGGATTAATGGTTTATCTGCTTAGTTTGCTTATAGCGTAAGCAATGTCTGGTCTAGTATAGTTCATAAGATACATGAGACTGCCTATAACTCTAGAAAACTCTAAAGGAGATACACCTGATCCAATATTTGTTGTCAAATGTATACTAGGATCATATGGTGTTCTGGCAGGTACATAGTCAAATTGATTAAATCTTTTAAGCATTTTCTCTACATAATGAGATTGAGTCAAAGTAATTCCATCAGAATTATACACAATCTTAATGCCTAGAATGACATCAGCAATACCCAAATCTTTCATGTCAAAATGCTTACTCAAAAAAGATTTAGTCTTATTGACGGTCTCTAAACTGGTTCCAATTATCAACATGTCATCCACATATAAACAGATAATTACACCATATTGTTTCTCAAATTTACAATAAATGCATTTATCTGCCTCATTAATATTAAAATCATTAGAGATTAGCACACTGTCAAATTTCTCATGCCACTGTTTCGGAGCTTGTTTGAGACCGTAAAGAGATTTCTTTAGTCTACAAACTTTTCTTTCAAGGCCTTCTAATACAAAACCTTCTGGCTGATCCATATATATCTCCTCTTGTAATTCACCATTTAGAAATGCCGTTTTAACATCCATTTGGTGAATTACGAGATTATGAGTAGAAGCAAAAGCTATTAACATTCTGATAGATGTGATCTTTGTCACAGGAGAGTAGGTATCAAAGAAATCAAACCCTTCTCTCTGTTTATAGCCTTTTGCTACTAATATCACTTTATATTTATCAATGGATCCATCTGCCTTAAGTTTCTTCCTAAATAACCATTTATTTCCAATAGTTTTACAACCAGGGGGCAGCTTAACCAGCTCCTAAGTGTTATTGGTTATAATGGACTCATATTCACTTCAATTTGGCCTCCCTCCAAAAAATAGCATCAGAAGATGACATGGCCTCTGAATAGGTATGAGGATCATCCTCTACCAAGAAGGTAAGGAAATCAGGTCCAAAAGAGGTGTTAGTCCTAGGTCTCTTGCTCCTCCTGAGTTCAATTTCATCTTCAACAGAAGAATCTTTTCGAACTCTAGGAGCAAGTCTTGAAGAACTTGGAGTCCCTCCAGATCTCTCAATAAATGGGAATTTATCCTTAAAAAGACAACATCCCTAGACTCAATAATGGTATTATCACCAACAAATTAATTTTTAGATTTGAAAACTAAAAACCTGTAGGCGCTGCTATTCTGTGCATACCCAATAAAGACACAATCTACAGGTTTAGGGCCAAGTTTAATCCTCTTGGGTGTTGGTATAGACACATTAGCCAAACACCCCCACACTTTAAAGAATTTATAAGACGGTGTCCTATTTTTCCACATCTCATATGGAGTTTTATCTGTGTCTTTAAAAGGTATCTTATTCAAAATATAACATGCCACTAGCAAAGCCTCCCCCATCGGTTCATAGAAGCCCCAGAGCTATTGATCATTGAATTGATCATATCTTTGAGAGTCCTATTTTTCCTCTCTGCTATCCCATTGGATTGGGGAGCATAAGGGGCAATGGTCTCATGTACAATACCATTATCTTCACAAAATGTATTGAAATGACAAGAATATTCACCTCCTCTATCATACCTAACTATTTTTATTTTCTTGTCTAACTGGTTCTCAACTTCAGTTTTAAAGGAAATAAATCTAGCTAAGCTATCATCCTTACTCTTAAGAAGATAAACATGGCAGAAACGTGAAGCATCATCAATGAATGTAACAAAATATTTATTACCTCCTCTAGTCATGTAACCTTTAAGATCACATAAGTTAGTGTGAATCAATGCCAACAACTCAGTGTTTCTTTCTACCTTTTTAAAAAGTTTTCTAGCATATTTAGATTCTATACATACTTCACATCTCTTATTTTCAAAAATAGTATTCTTGGATATGTTACCTAGATGCATCAGTTTTTTAATCGAAACATTATTAACGTGTCCAAGTCTACTATGCCACATATCAAAGGACTCAACCATATAAGAAGAAGTAGATGCTTTATTAAATTCAAAATCAGTTACATTGAGCTTAAACAAGCCTTCATCTAAATAACCTTTACCCACGAAGGTTCCCCCCTTAGTCAGAACAAATTTGTCTGACTCAAAGACAAGTTTGAGCTTTTTACTTAAAAGGGAACCAGAAACCAGATTTTTCCTAATATCAGGAACATAAAGAACATCCTTCAAATTAAGAACATTTCCAGAAGTGAACTTCAAATTAACAGTCCCTTTTCCTTCAACTCTAGAAGCGGATGAGTTACCCATGAACAGACTTTCTCCTTCTCCTAGAGGAGTGAAGGATGCAAATACACTTTTAGTGCCACAGTTGTGTTTGGTAGCCCCAATGTTTATCCACCAATCAGTCATGTTACTCACCAAGTTAACCTCAGTAACCACAGCAGAAAAGTTACCATCCTGAACTACATTTGTTTGTGCCTTGTCTTTCTTCCCATCATTTGGACCTTTTTTGAATTTACAGTCCGAGGCTATATGACCTCGTAATCCACACATATAGCAATGAATTTCAGGATTGTAAGGTTTCTTTTTGAAGTGAGGTTGGGACTTTTTATTTTTGTTCACATATGGTTTCTTTTTGGCTTGGAATTTAGATGATTTAAACTTATAAGAACTAGCAGCGTTACCTTCAACCAGGTTAGCCTTAGCCTACATTTCTGAAGTCTCCACATTGAGTTCAGCCTTCCTGTTATCCTCCTCAATCCAAAGGTTGACGATCAGATCTTCTAGGACCATCTTTTTTTTTTTATGTTTCAGACTATTTTTGTACTCCTTCCACGAAGAATGGAGTTTCTCAATGATAGAAGCAACCTGGAAACCTTTACAGATTTTATAGCCTTCCTGCATAATCTCATGAATAATGATTTGCAGCTCCTCCACTCGAGAAACAATAGATTTCCCATCTTCCATCTTGAATTCCATAAACTTTCCTACAAGAATTTTTTTCGAACCTGCATCTTCAGTAGCATACTTTTTATCAAATAAATTCCACAACTCTGTCGCAGTCGTACACACAGCATAGACATCATATAATTCAAGAGAAAGACAGTCAAGTAAAGCAATAAAAGATCATAAATTGCGATACTAAATAAAAGATCAGAAAGTAAAATTTTCGTCTTAAGATTGTGATATCTAGTAAAGCAAAACAGAAATAAGATCGTATTAGAAACTTATCACTGAGGATTTTGCTCGGCACAATTTCCTTAAGATGAAAAACACCGCCGGTAAGTTATTTGTAAACCTAAAGCGACGCCTCGAGGATCTAACAACAATGAAAGAGTCAGTCACAAATGACAAACTCTCTGGAGCTCTCAGTACTCCAGACATGGTTTTCTTTATTTTGGAAGAGAAAAAGAATCGGATCTTCTTTGAAACAGGAAAACGTTTTGTTTTATAGAAACTCGAAGTTGCAACTGAAGGCAAGAATCACGCTCGATCCTAGGGCAAGAAAGGCGTGATTTTGTTTTCTGGAAACAACTATTTTGAAACCAACCAAAAGAGAAAGAGATTTTTTGCACCCCCCCTGTGCGCGACGTATGTGGGCCACACACGCGCACTAAGGTTTTCTGGAGCTCCCACCTCTCGAGAGCCCCCAAACCAAGGTGGCCTTGTGTGCGCGCGAGCACCTCCTTATATCTCTCTACATTATCCTTCCATAAAGACACAAAACAATATAAACTTAAAAGACTTAAGTTTAGTAACCAATGTGGGACTAAAGGCCCCACATTAGAGAGTAGTAGAGACATAAAGTCATGGGTTCAAACCCATGAGGACACAATTTCATTCAAGATTCCAACACAAATAAGCTTGCTAAATTTTCATCTTTCAGGAATGCTTGAGAGAAACACCTTGGAGTGTTGCATTTCCTGTTCTAGTAGCAATTGTTATAAAATGGGTTAGATAAACGAATAAAGCAGAACGACAGAGGAAGAACGGACTGTCAAAGCATGTGAAAACATTGTCCTTAAGAAGAGATTCCGCCCCCTTAGATGGTGTAAAAGCTTCACAGGCGTCTCTATTCACATAATTCAATGACAGAAGTAGACTAAGATACACTTCAATAATCTAATATACTAGAATAACAACACAACTTTCTCTGGCGACCTAACATAATCTCTAACAACTGCTTGTTTCCAATTAATGTTTGTGTAGTGATCAAGAAAGATTGTCAAAAGATAATGACGATTTGAGATGAAAGAAAGCAAGATTTTTATTCATTAACAATGGAGGTTACACACTCCTCTTTCTCGCTCTGGCCGGTTTACAAGATTTTAGTGGGAAGAAGATAATGAATCTCTCTCTCCTGCTTTGGCCATTTTATAGGATTCTTTCTTCACCAAGCTCCAATCACTCCTTGACGCGTGTCCATCTTCTTCCTCTCATTTCCTTTATTCCCGTCTTTTCATGTAATATTTAACTCGAGAGATATCGACTCTTATGTGGATATCTCGATATTAATTGAAAAATATTGGCTGAAATATCAGTTGATGATATTTACCCCGGCATTTTGTACAAAGTTTTCAACCCGGCATTTTCATACGTATGGGTCAGGTGGTTATATCAATAGTTTGGAATTGATAATCTCACGCTTCAATATTCTATCCCAAAGCACAAAACTTGTAGGCTGAGTATGCAAAAGGTTTTAAAACTAGTTGGACAAATTGTATAAAACAAGTATTACTAAATGTCTTTGGGAATGGGGAATGAGTAAAAAAAACCGCTTCTCCTTCTTGCCTCTTTTGATTCCTTGCTACAAAATCAATCAAGGACTTGTGCGATGATGTGTTTAGGGCTCTTTATGTAAGTGACACTTTGAGATAATGATTTACAAGGCCGACCTGATGATTTGTACCTGTTTTCAATTATGTAAAGTCTTAAAGGCTCGAAGCTTAACACGTCCTATGTATTGCTACTTCGCTACAAAAAAGATCAATCTGGAACCATGACACGACTGCCTGCTAATTATCCGGATATTATGTTATCTTTAGCAAAAAAAATCCGGATATTCCCGTTTATGTAAAAATATCAAAATCCTGATACGAGATGAAAATCAAGGTCGAATATATCGGTAAATAAGGATATATTTTTGGGTTCCGTGTATTCGAGGCAGGCCCATAAAATCTGTTCAGTCTCGACTGAATTTCGTCAAAACCTACTAATCTCTACACTATATGATAGCCGGGTCTTTAGGAAGCACTTTTATCAACCGAATAGTATCTCTATTAGTAAAGTACACCATAATTAACCTGACCTTTTAAATTAGACCAACCTTTTATCTACCACTAAATACCCTTGATTAGATATTAAAATAAAATATTCAATGCCTTTAAAAAGGACTATTCTGTCATTTCAACTTTTATTTCCATTTATACCCTTAAGTTATAACACCATCACAAAGGAGTTTTGTGTAAATTCAGGTTGAAAACCAAATGCACGCACTATATGACTATATGAATTATGCGCCTATATTTATTAGTCATTAATTAAGACTTAAATTACCATAAATACACTAATCCTTTCCCTTTTCCTCTCCTCTCAATCTCTACATTATCCCATCTTTTTGCAAGCGGTAGGTAAAAAAAAAAATCATTATTATCTCTTGCCTCTTGAAATACTTGGGATCAATGACCTTCTCTTATTTGTCTCTTAAATTAAAAAATAACCTCTAATCACTTAACCTCCGGTCTCTTAACCTCAACAAACAATTCAGAAACTTAGCTACATAACTACGATAGTAAAGATTGGAAGCTTCAACTCTTGCCTCCAATTGCACGAATAACCTTGATGAACACCGATGTTGAGGACGTAGAGAAAACTACCCTCTGTGATGATGAATGAGTGCATTCGGTCAAGAAGTTGATGGATTCTTTCAACCCTTCACTCAAAATGGACAAAATGGTTACTTTGGTTAGCTCGACGGATATGAATATGAAGTGGAAGAAGAAGTTGCTCTTGAATCTCGGGTTATCAAGGATTTGGATCGAAGATAAGTCTATTGATGAGGATGATAGAGAGTTTCTTTTATTTAATGTACACGGTGACACCCTTGATTTGATTATTGACTATTGCGAGAAGCATGTTTCCGGTCGTAAAAAGTAAAATGTGCTTCTTCTTCTTCTTCTTCTAATGGTTTGAAGAGCTTAAGGAATGGGATGATGATTTCATTGATCTCGATCCGAATACTTTGGGTTCTCTCCTTAAGGCAAGTGTTTCTTTATTTTTAAGTCCTACATTAATGGATTTGTGAAGATAAAATATTTATTGCATATACATTTTCGAGACAAAATCAGATTGTAAAAGATTAGATCGAACATTTTTCAATGTACCAATCTAGACTTTCACTGCAGAGTTTACATGCCTCATATGTATTTGTTGGTTAGAATGTTTCTGCAATTCTACTCACTTATTATTTAATCATCACATGTTACATTTTGCATCCGTTATATTCTTTTTTGTGCGATTACGTGCATGATTTAAAAGTGGAGATTGCGGCTACCAATATAACATATTATGGCGATGATATATAGATTTGGTTAGGGTGTTGTCATATGTGTTCATCGAAAGTGATTGGCTTAACGTTATAGTCTTATAGACTACCCACTTTGATTATGTTTTGTAAGGGGTGCACAGCTTGGTTTGGGTTGGGTTCGGGACTAAATCGACGTCCAAACTGCCCCTATAACTGAACAGAACCGATACTGGCCTTCTGTCGTTTTCAGGGCTTTCAGGGGTGGAGGAGTGGGGCATGTAGTAGGTATGGACGTATGGTTGTTGTTAATTTGAGGAGGGAGGATGGACTGATTGGGGGGGGGGAGGGTGCATCGGGGACAGAAGTAACACTTCTCTGATGTTCCACCATGGTGTGGTGGTTCCTAGGGTTTTGCACTCTTTATGTTTTCGCTTTCAGCCCTTCTTTGGCTACTGTACTTTGTTTGTTTTCTACGTGCGTTTGCTTTTGTTTCTACCTTATTTCGACACGGGGGGATTGGATGTACTTATTTAAACCGACTTCCGAACTGCCCCTATAACCGAACCGACCCGAAACTGACCTTCTGTTGTTTTCAGGGCTTTCAGGGGTGGAGGAGTGGGCCATGTTGTTGGTATGGACGTATGGTTGTTGTGGATTTGAGGAGGAGGAGGGACTGAATGGGGTGCATCAGGACAAGAAATGACACTTTTCTGGTGTTCCACCATGGTGTGGTTGTTCCTAGGTTTTTGCACTCTTTATGTTTTCGCTTTCAGGCCTTCTTTGGCTACTGTACTCTGTTTGTTTTCTTCGTGCGTTTGCTTTTGTTCCTACCTTATTTTGACACGGGGGGATTGGTTGTACTTATTTTGGGTTTGGTCTTTCTTAGCTAATGGTCTTGGTGTTGATGTAGTGTCTACAATTATTCCACTTTACTGTCTCTTACTTATCAACAAAAAACTTTTGATTAATGTATCCAGTGTACAACGCTTTTATAAAAAACATATAAATTGTCCGTGGTATAAGAAGGATATTGCATAATTGGAATTGACATGACATGGTAAATTAGCAAATGATCTTGACTGTTTATGTGCTATGACAGCATGATGGGCATATATTCTTGATTGCCCTCAATTGCTTACGAACTTTAGAGTCGCATGTGTTTTTACTTACCCATATGATCACTTATCATTTATCGTGTATTTAATAAATTATGTCTTTTAATTGATAAATTTTCTCAATTTTGGAATCTCTGAGGGCTACTCGGTGAAGTTTAGCAAAGAGTTGCTACTGAGCCGGTAACACTTAAATTAGAATTGTGCATTCTTACGCAAAATGCTGGCGATATAATTTAGGCTTTATAAGTCTTAAGCCTTTTATCCAATTGAACTTTAACCATCTTTGTCTCCTCTGCTTAGGTCCGCAACTCTGAGAATCTACTAGATGGCTACAACTCCTCCCCAACTTTTGATGTTCATCGGCCGTAGCGTTTGAAAGATTTGGGAGTTCCTTGATTGATGGAAAATGATAAAAAAGTGCCGAAAAGGCGAGGCGTATACAAAGGAGCTTGAAGATGTAAGTAACCTATGGACTTTACTACATCGCTTATAATATGTTACTAACGGTCTAAAGACATTAGTATTGAATAAATACGTTTGGGAGAAACTTCCAAACTCATAGTTTACTTTTATTTTCTTTCCATTTTCCCTTTCTTCTTTAATTGCAAGTTAACTTGCGGTCATTGAAGAAGGATCGTGAAATATTAATCTGTTTCGACATTTTAAAAGTAAATCTTGAAGAGATTGCAAACTTTTAATTACCAAAATCATTGGTTCAAGACTTGGGCCGAATATTTCATGGTTTCTATCTATCGTTTCAGAAAAAAAAATGGTTCAAGATGGACTTCTCCACATGTTGTTCTGTTTTGCTTGCAAGCAAGCATTTCCAGGATTTTGTGATACTTGGTGTTCATTGCAGCCACTTTGACAAAATATTTGGACAAAAATGCATGCTCATCTTCTAAGTCATTCCAACCTGTTTTTTGTTTTTATTGTGTTTATGTAGCCTACATCAACATGTTATATAAACTCAAGCTATCTGTTCATGAAGTATTTTATATTTTATATTTATTATTGGTAACTTATTCACACAAGAAATAGCTGGATTTTGTAGTTTAACACTGTTGCAATACCAGATCTGATTTTATTCTTGCAGCTATGTAAAATGTAGAAAAAGAGACACGAGTAGGCCAAGGAGCTACTGCTTCGTGCTATTGTTAGCAACAATAATCTGTTGATGTTGAATCATCCCATATATGAGGAGAATATATCCTTCTATATATATACTTTTCATATATATGTACTTAAACAAATCATTTTTCGTAAGGTGTGAACTTGGTTTTCCTTGACGGAGACTCAAACATCCACATGGTCCGAGGTTTGCATTTCGCGATATCATCTCGGTGCTACAAAATTGATCGGCTGATATAACCTTTGAATTTGAAGGTACAATTCATGTTCATGCATTTTTTCATCCCATTTTTGTGCGAATTCGATGTGTCAAACTTATTGCTATTGCTAATTATACACACTTCTTTCATACGTAGGTCGAATTTTGTCCGTATCAAATTTTGTTTTGTGCGATACTTGAACTGGCAGAGGTTCTTTACAAGAAAGATTTGCTATAGAGAAGCACTGCATTTTAAGTGCTTCTGTTTTACACAGACGTTACTTAAAGGTTCGCCATTTGTCATTGATTTTATTAGGTTCACCTTTTGGTTGACTCTTGCTATACCTTTGTTAAGTTCCTTGGTTGTGGCATCAGCATTGACCAAAAGCACAGAACAATGTCATTTGGGCTTAATAAGATAAAGTCACTTAAACTTGAGTTTTCGTACCTGGTAGAAGTATTAAGATTAAATGTTTGAACATAATCAATCCCATTGGTAGAAGTATTAAGATTAAATGTTTGAACATAGCAATGCTATCATTAGGTTTTGGGTACTAATCCAATGGCCATCTTGGTGAAGTATTGAAATGCGATCGATTATTAGCATTATCAAGCAATGAGATAAGATTATGTATCTAGCAATGAGATCGATTATTAGTGTCTATAATGGACTACTACATGGATTGAAAAACTTCATGCATTTTTCTTTTATCAAATAATCAAAAAGAAGAAAAAGGAGATGGAAGGAGTACCTTGACCATTGATGGGTAGAAGCTAGCTCTGAGGGTGTAAGATACGACCCTCTAGAGGAGGTCTTTGATAGGGATAAAATTGTTGCCCGATTCCTGCTTTCTTTTGTTAAAAGATCGGTTTAGGACAACCTAAAATTATGTGGATTTGGAATCGATTTTTTGCAGGTGAAGTGGAGGCTACACTTCCGTGGTAGGTATGCTACTACAATTCAGCCCCTCTTGGCCTTTTGCCGGGTAAGTGACTATACCCGGTACTTACAAGTGACTATAGCCGTGTTACTTGCACCGGTGTCTCCAACTCTTCACTCAAATTCAAGCCAAGACGGGTTCTTTCATAATTGAGTAATAATCTTATGGTTTTACCTTCCATCGGATTTGGTCCTATTGCAGATGCGGGATTATCGAAAGGCTTTATCGACTTCGAGAGATATTTGTTCTTGATTATCTTTTCGTGAAATCCAAGGTCCGTGGTTTTGTGACTTTTGTCAATATATGTTCTTGAGGTATTTGAACAAACATCTTCAAGAAACTGATCTTTTTTTTTTGCCCCTTTCTTTGTTGTTGTTGTATTAGGATAGTTTAAAAAGATGAATACTTCGAAGAAAACAATTCAGCCTAATGGGACCCAAGAATCTGCAAGGTAATATTTTTGATCTTCTACTTGATGATGTGGGTGTGTTTTGGATTGAGCTGTAAAACTAAAACTAAACCCACAGTTCTGATTTGAATTTTTTTTTGTTTGGTTTGTGGTTGATTAATAAAGGTGGTGCAAGAGTGGGATTAAACCGGAGACTTTTTGAACGTGATTACGTAGAATTTCGGATCAACCATTGTCGAGAACCTCGAACTTATAAGCAGCTGTCTTTGTGTACATTCCTATGATGGGAGAGCTGCGTGGAGGTGCATGGGTTGTTGTGATGACAAGATCAATCCGCACCACATTGAGATGTATCTTTGAAAAGGACTGCGAAGGGAAATGTTCTTGAACCGAAGGAATGATCGAGATTAAATTCGGAAGAAGGAACTACTAGAGTGCATGGGCGGGCTTGATCAACATTTAATCAATTTGAAAGTAAGACTTGAGGATGCTATGCAAGAGCAGATCACGATCCCGCTTGAAGCGGCTCTTGCCAATATACACTCAGATTGCTACACGATTTGCGAGTTACATGATACTTCTCGGGATGGCCGCTAAAGGAGTAATCGGAGAAGTTGTTATTTGGAAAGATTCACGATCTTTCTTCTACAAAAGATTAAACCGGAGACGGAAGAGTCATTGGTCAAGATTGTTAGAAATGCAGTTGGTGATGAATTGTCTTATAGATCGTGAAGGACTTGATCAAGAAATGGTTCCTTGCGTCAAAATCCACGAAGTTGAAGATGATCGTGGTTAAATGATGCAGATTTTTTCACCGGAGGGATGATCCCGCAATTATGCGAGAATACTTGCGGAGGTGAGGGTCCAAAAGGTATTGCCGGTTGTCAAGTATTGGTGAATCCACTTTGGATTTACGAGCTCTACCTCAAAGTCTCGGTGCCCTTCTAAGCAAGGTAAAGAATGGCTAGCTTAGGTTTTGTGTTGTAGATCAAGATCTTTTTCTCATCTCTATGAACCATTACAATTATCTTACGGATTCTAATGCAGGTAGAGCCATCAAGCGGGACCAATTGATCGAGGAGCTCGGAAAGTACTTTCGGTGATAAGTTCCTATATCCTTTTAGCCAATGGTTTGTTTGGCTATTGACATAATAAGATATTCTGTAGAGTAAGCCCATTTTTCACAGAATTAGAAATCAGCCCATATGGTCAGGATCAAAATTATTTCCATGGGAACTTTAGCAATCCTAGAGGTACAATTGTTAATTCTAGATCAGCACCTTCTTACAATGAAATGTGGAAAAAACAGAATTACAGAGCACAAGAGAGGTATCAGTATCAAGAACGATACCACTTACAGACAGGAAAGTCGTCTTTGACAATCAAAGATGGTCCAACATACCAGCACTCTGTCACTTTGTTGCAGTGGTTCTTTAGTATTTTCATTGGGTTTTTAGGCATGCCAATTGCTGCTGCTGTCAAAATGATCCCCGTAGGATCAACATAAGCACTATTAGAGAACGGAAGTGCTTTTGATTTTTGTAAGAGGCCTTCCCTTGCATACCGGTTTACGGTGTCCGGGTTTTCAAGCAAGTAATGGTTCTCTAGGACTGAAAATGCATGCTTGGCAAAGAGGGTCGAAGAAGCGAATCGGTCGGTGAACTTTTTAATATCCAGCTTTTTGATTGAATTCATATGCCGTTCTCAACAGTTCTAACATAAAGAAGTGTAAAGATTCTTCGTCAACAACCTTTCTACTGGTAGTTCTGAGAACTATTTTCCCCTTCCTAATAGCATTATGGACTTATTGTGATGTGTTATTCTAGATTTCTGGTTTATTGTAATTATTATGGGTTTTGCAAATGGCTTAGAAGTGATTTTTATGTAAAAGTAAAACACTTGGAATATTTACAAAGGGCCACACGATCTCAATAGTTCTATGTTAGGGAAAGTACTACTTTAAAGTTTAAAGACCTGTTGTTTTGTGCCTTGGGATTATTCGAGGTGCACCATCAGCTGGCCTGGACACCTGGTGGGCAGAATAAACAAATAAGAGACCTGTTGTTTCCAAAATTTACATTCGTTCCCCGGAAATTGGTATCCTTTTTAACAGGAGTTCATTTTCTTTTTGCTCGGTAACATGAGGCAATTGAACAACACGAGTGGTCAGGGCTTGAAAGATTGATGTGCACAGCTGTGTCATAAAATTCCAAGGTAGAATTGAAAGGTTAACTGATAGTTTGATTACTTTGATACAGTACTCAATTGATCCACAAACTGTCAAAACATGTCAAGTTTGATACCCTTTTTAGTCGTTTTTTCTTTAAAGTTTGATATGCAATCAAACCTCCACATAAGCGTAAGCGCAATGGCTGAAGACAAAATCTATACAACCTTTCCAGGCCAGCTTAACCATTAACCCTTGAAAATTGATTACCTTGCTCCAAATTAACCTTGGTATTTGACAACTTAAGGTCGCTGGTTCAATCTTATTAATGTCCTCAATTCAAGTTATTTTGAACCTATATGGTTTCAAGTCTTATTTAAATTCGTCCTTTAACATGTTTTTATAGGACAAAATTTTAGAATATCTATTTCTATAGCTGATTCAATTTGACGCCAGAAGGCGTGCACATATGCTAGTATTTTTAATCTCTCTATTTTAAGATTTTAGAACCATCTCTTTTAATTATTCTAATCAATTCCCTCATTTTTAAACAATTTACAAATAACTCCCTCATTTTAGTGAAATTAGAATTAGTTTCATATTATTTAAAATAATTTAGAAAATCTCTTTCAACCCCTCCACTATATATGATAGCCGGTCTTTAGGAAGCACCCTTATCAACCGAATAGTGTATTTTTAATCTCTCTATTTTAAGATTTTAGAACTACTTACTTTAATTATTCTAATCAATTCCCTCCTTTTTAAACAATTTACAAAAAACTCCCTCACTTTAGTGAAATTAGAATTAGTTTCATATTATTTAAAATAATTTAGAAAATCTCCTTCAACCCTTCCAAATGTTTTTATATTATTTTTTAGATTAAAACTATAATTGAAAAAATCATATTATCCGAGAGATGTTAGAGTGACAGATTTAAAGACTTTAAAAAACACTGATGCCTAGCACAGTTTGCATACTTGTAATAATAAATAAGTAAGACAGAGTGTCCATTTAAAGACCGACGAAAGAGAGGTAATTTTATTATGAGTTAATAACAACAGATTATTAGCGATTAAAATAATAGAAAAATCTCTTAAATTAATATATATTTATTAATAGAATGGGCCACGTAGGGGTGTTCATGGGTCGGTTCTGGGTCGGTTCTTACCGGTTTCGGTTTTGGGTCTATTTTTAGCAGTTCCTATCGGGTTCGGTTCTTTCGGGTTTTTTCTTATATTTTGAAAACCCAGACCCAGACCCATTAATTAAGTTGGTTTCGGTTCCGGTTTCGGTTCCTTATCGGGTTATACATTTTTATTGCTAAAATTATTTTTTTTAGTTATATAACCGATATAAAAGTTGGTTTACGATGACTATAACACTTGTCATCGATATTTTTGTCCTCTCATAATAAGTAGTGGTCCTAAATTCAATAATAATATTTGAAAGTTATCTAAAAATTTTAAATACATTCTCATACATTATATGTATGTGTATATTTTAAATCGAACATATATATATTATACTATACGTAATGCGTCATATATAGAATAAATACCACATCTCTATTAGTAAAATACACCATAATTAACCTGGCCTTTTAAATTAGACCAGCCTTTTTTCTACCACCTAATACCCCTGATTAAATACAAAAAAATATTATTCAATGTCTTAAAAAAGGACTATTTCGTCATTTAATTTTTGATTTCTATTTATACCCTTCAATTACAACACACAGACAAAGGAGTTTTATGTAAATTCAGGGCAAAAACCCAAATCCACGCCTATATTGACATGTACGCGGTGTTACCTTGCCATTAATACCCACTTAAATACCATTAATACCCACTTAACTACCATTAATACTGAGTTCTTTCAACTTTCCCTCCTTTTTTCATGAACTCTTTCCAGTACTGGTTTTTGCTTTATGCTTCCAATTTCGGTTATTGTAACTAGATCTGGCAGTGAAGGTTATCAAACTTTCATTGAGTTCTGAAATTTTATGATTCTATATTGTATAGCTGACATATTTATGTTCCCTGTTTTTGCTCATCTGCCTGAAACAAGATACATCGGGCTTAATATCTTCTTGAAATCGGTAATTGTTTGTTAAGAAGCAGGATGTTTCTCCATATGAATGTCAAGGAAATTTGTAGTAAAGGTGGATGGATATTTCATGAAAACAGCTTAACCGATGGTTGGTAATCCTTTGTCATGTTTATTTTTTCAAGGAGAAGAAGTTGGAATGGGGCAAAGGTTTGGCTCAAAAGCGGGAAGCTGAAGCCAGGGAGCACGAATTAGAACTTGAGAGGGAGAGACCATTTGCCAGGACCAAGTAAGCTTACACCATCTTAATCATGGTCAATTTGCAGTCCTTCACCTTATCTTATGTAGGTAGCTAAGCCACGCATAAATCAGTTGGGAGAAATTAATGATATTTTTAGTATATGCTTATCAGCTTATGGTTTTTGAGTTAACATGCACCTCATCGTCATTTTTAGTAGGCTTTAGAGCGTTACTTAAATATATACGCGATAAAAATTGGGATGGTTCCTTAAGTCCGTACCTATCACGGGCATAAATACTATCCTAATTGTATGTAGACATTGACCACATAAATGATCTTTATTTAGAGATGATCCAGGAACTTGACAAAATGTTGAAGGAAAGGGTTAGATGGGGAGATCCAATGGCTCACTTGGTAAAGGTAATAAAATAAGTTTTTCTTTTAAGTAATAACAAGTTAGCAACACACCGGTAGTTTAAAAAAAACTGTGTGTCATCCATGTATACAAGATCTTGGCATATTGAAAGGTTATATACCTCAAGTTTTGGTATTTCACCATGTAGGATCTTGTTAGACGGCTTTGTAAAGTTCACTTTGGTTTTTTTCTATTGATGATTTAACATGGTTACCAATGTTCATGTTCTTTTTATCTTTTGCAGAGGAAGCATTCGACCTGATTTTGGAAGATTTGGCGACAATGAAAAGATGAAAGAATCTGGATTTATTATTCCTCAAAAGGTTCCTAATCATATTTGGATAGTAAGAAGAATAGATGCCGCACCAAAACCGTTATGGCATAAAACACGGGAGGCATTGGGATGGGGTTGATCATTAGCAATGGTGTGTTCCCATCTACCTTGAGTTTAGAGTCCGATTTATTTTAGTGATGAGTATATACACTTTCCTGTTAATCATTGTTGTGGTACATATAAAAGGAGTGGGAGCTTGATTATGTTTTGCATATTCTTTCTCTTACAAGTAAGAATATGATCGTCATATCTGAAGTTGTCTTTTTAGGTGTGATATATTTTCTTCTTTCTAGGGAAAGATTTGTCATGGTAATGTGCACATAAAGTTGCCATGGTTATGATCTATGGTGTAAATCGGAAGAATCATTAAATAATCCCGATAGATCTTTTTAAAGGGGTTCAAAAGATTCCAGTTGTCTATTATCTGCTTTAGGTTGTATTTTGAAATCTTTGAATCATAAGTATTTTCTGGTGATAATGTCTTTGAGTTTTTGTCTATAGGTCACTACCCCTATTCATTTAAGTAATTTCAAGAAATGAATACATGTGGACATGTGTTGTTGTGTGTATGTATTGTTGTGCAGCATATCTAAGTATCTCTACTGCCTTCTCTTAAAATTGTACTTTTATTTTGGTCTGTCTGACAAATGACTGGAAGAGAAAGCAATACCAAAAGCCGTACCCCCACTAAGTTTGAGTTTCTGGGGATACTTAGGACCTTAACCTATAGTTGTCGGGTGTGATATTATTCCAGAGAAAAATATCGACTGCCAGAAAGGAAGACTAAAATAGTGTTTTGAAAATAAATAAAAGACAAGGATATAAATTTGTAGCCTTAATATCTTGAATCATACCTTTTGCGGTTTCCTTTCGACTTTTTAGTAAAATCACATCTTAAAAGCCCTGTTGAATTCAAGATATTACGATGAGTATGATGCAATTCTATGAAATATGGCTCTGTATGGAGTTTTACATTTAGAGTTGCAATAATGAAGTAATATGTTCTTCGTCTTGGTGCATGATATGAAAAGGAATACTTCAAAAGAACAAACGAAAAACAACTCTTGAAGAGAAGCGTATCTTTGGTCGGTCTCCGATATGTAATTGAAGGATACCCAGTATCAAATTTTGCTTCCATTGTATGAAACAGTTGATTGACATATTTGTAGCTGGCGGCGCCTGCCTTGGTAAATTTCTCTGAAACTCCGTAGAAGCTACAGGTGTATACAAGTTGTTTCCTATAAGTTACATTAATGTGTATTGTCTTCTCTCAAGATTGTTGACTCTTATATATTTTTGTGCATAAGATAACCACCGACACTAAGTTACTGAAGCTTAGGGGAAAGGATGGGAAAGCACCAGTCCATACGTGTAGATAAAGAATACAACTAAGGCGAGCCTAGCTCTCCTATGAAGAAGCCCCTACTGAATTCAAGTAGCAGCACAATATTTGGCGATAGACATCATTCAGTGGGTAAGATCGTTTGTGTACTTTCACTATTGGCTATATTTGTGCTGTAATTGAGTCATGAGTTCTAACTAATATATAGCCGTTATCCAATATATGTGTTGTGTGGGTACTTCAAAATGGAAGTCGTACCCGTGTCGGACACTCCATATTTTAACTGGAAATGCCATGTCTCTGGAGTGTCTTTGCTGTGTCTCAGCCCATACCCGATTGCAACCACAGTCCAATATCAAATATTCATTTCACCAATTATTTTTAAAAGGCTGCTCATCGGCTTATTGTGCAATTTGGAGATATTAGATGCAAGTTCAAAGCGTAGATGAAATTGGGAGTAGGATGTAACCCGTGGCGACTCATCGGGCAGCTACTTTGGTCAGTCCTTTGTTTTGACATTATACTGGCTAAACGGTAGATAAAAATGCAATAGGTAAGTGTCTTTAACTTTGATAATTAATTTTTTGAACCACTTACACTGTACGAAAGTTCATTATTAAAGAGTTGCGTGTTTTGTGATTCAAATAGCTGTACAGATGGGTGATAATAAAGTCTTCAGAGAGTCATCCTGTAAAAGGAGTTTGAAGCCGATATTTCTCGTTATAGTTAGTGTATTTTATTTGTAAGGTTAGATAAGAGTTTGACCACCATAGGTTGTATTTTTTTTTATGGTAAGAGGTTGTATTCCATCTATAAGTTCCATTGCTAAGTTCTAATAGAATTTGTGTAACATGTCATAATGATTATAATACTTTTGCGTAAACAATTCGTGCTATCAGAGTTTCACTGACAAAGTATCCCAATTGATGTACAGTACAAACTATGCTATATTTCAGCTCAATTCATATTCAAATTTGAATTGCCCACATGGGTGTATCAAATTTGGCAAGCATGGTGTATTGGCTTATGTTGTTTTTTGTTCTTTGTCAGTACAGAGAGTCTAAGCTTCAATTTAGGTTGTTATTGATGTATTACATTTTGATTTGGCGAAGCAGTGGAAATAACTTAAAGGATCCTAATTATGCTACAGCTTGAGCTGTCTATATGTGGCATTGCCGTTATGACTGTCTGCATGTTTTTCCTATCAGTCTGTTAAGTGGTACTTTCTCATGATTTCAATTTACTTTTATGACTTCATCCAACTGAAATTTGTGCTGCACTATCGTGCTGATTTTTCAAGTACTTGCATGGGAAACTTTACGAGATACTTCTACGCTTTTGACTTCAACTGGCAGATGGTTGCCATTTCCAGGAAACACCATCTATAATGCACGCAAAATGACGCTAATAAATTTCTAAGATAGTTTGAGAGTTGAACTTGGCCCTGATGTTGAAGTTACAGTAGTGACTCATGGATTTATGTTAGTCCAAAATGGCCAAAGGAGGCACCTGTTTAGGGAAGATAGTAATCAATCAAAAAGTAAGTAATGAAATGTTTGATGTTTGTGTTGGTTATTTATGTATGACCATCATTTTTACATTTTTGATCTAGCTGGAGTATTATGGAAATACATGTTTTAAAGTGGTTACATCATTTCTAAACACAAGGTTTCATAATTATTCTTGCAACGATACCTTTACCCATTACATGTTCGATTGAATTCGTGCTGACAATCAAACACACCTTAAATGATTGATCCATTGGCTCAAATTTCTATTTTCTTGGTGTATTATATTGGTGCAGTAATGCAGCTCAAACAAGGGCAAACACTTAAGATTATGCATAAGGAAGTACGATAACTCCTAGAAGCCAAGGGGTTCATTTTCTTTCAAGCTTATATTCAATTGCAACAATGGATGGGAAGACTGCTGCTCACCTTCAACAAGCTATTTCTAAATATTCAAGAGAAGAGATACTTAAAATAATGTGTGTCCCCCCCCCCCCCCCCTTTTCATTTTTTTTTTCTTTTTTTACCTTGTGATGCAACATAAGCGCGTTACAGAACTTCCTCAACAATGGATGATTTATACTGACATTTGGTATTACAGAAATAGAGACCATACACATAAATGCTTTGTCTCATGAATGTTACAGTACTTATGCTTTGGTGTCACTCCATGAGACATTACATCCAAGTAGTTGTCACCCAATTGATTAATTTAATGCTCATGCATCATCAACATCAACTTAGTAGTTGACTCATTGACTTGATCAAATTGTTTCTTTCGAAATCTTGAGTTGATTTTTCAAATCATGTAATGTTTAAGAAACAAAAATAAATCAGTACGATGCAAATATTGTCTGCTAAAATAAAGTGACCAGGAAACTGAAATCATCCATTAGTCCATGCTAATTTTGATCTGATTTTCCAGTTCCTAAAAAATATTGGTATGATCCTTTTTTCGCTTAAAGCTGATTAGCAATTTTACAGGACTCAAAAGAAGATCCAGTGACCCCATTTCCGTCGAAAATAATTACATCATCACCCACTGAATGCAGGTTGGTCGATATCATTTATCGTGTAATTAATAAATTATGTCTTTTAATTGATAAATTTTCTCAATTTTGAAATCTACAGGGATACTCGGGCAAGTTTAGAAAGAGTTGCTACAAAGCGGGTAACACTTAAATTAGAAATGTGCATTCTTCTTCAAAATACTCTTTGTTATAATTTAGGCTTTATCGGCACGAAGCCTTTTATCCAATTGGACTTTAACCATCTTTGTCTCCTATGCTTAGGTCCGCAGCTCGAGAATCTGCTAGGTGGCTACAACTCCTCCCCAACTTTTCTTTGTTCATTGAGGCAAATGTTTTTAAAGAGCTCGAAGTTCCTTGATTGATGGAAAATGATAAAAATGTTAAAAAGGCCTAAAAAGCGTATATAAAGGAGCTTGAAGATGTAAGTAACCTATGGACTTTTACACTGGTTATAATATGTTACTAACGGTCTAATGACATCAAGTATTGAACAAATAAGGTTGGGAGAAACTTCCAAACTCATAGTTTACTTTTTCTTTTCTTTCCATTTTCCCTTTCTTCTTTAATTGCAAGTAAACTTGCAGTCATTGAGGAGAAGGATCCTATGAATGTATTTCCTTTTTGTGTATGCTATCGTTCTCACTTTTCATTTTTCCTTATTTGCATCGACGATACTTAAAATCAGAAGGACCACATGTAAGAAACTTCTGGGAACAAGTTCTAGGAACAATTGTATTCAATATCACAAATGTGTCACATAATTTTGCAGAGGCAACTGGTTGTATATGTTTAGCTTTGCATTAGCTTCTGAGTTTGCTGCTACTTGCTACAGGTTTAGAACTCTTTATCCTAGTCTAATATACATTTTCCTATTTTGAACGTACAATTACCAGGGTACAACGGTAAGCAACAAAAATGCATTTGCCAAGGATGCTAGAGTAGATTTGCACACGGATGGCTGAGGATCCTGATGTGTGTTGGTATTCAATCCTTAATCCATTTTTCTAGATATAGATTTGTCTTTAGCTTAATTCACCCGTTAAGTATTTCATGGTATTGAGATGGAAGAGTGGGAATGCTAACTTTTATTTATGAATGCATAGGAATTAGAATTTCATTCTGACCTTAGGATATTCATCTAATCCAAACCATTGCAATTGATTTGTTAAAAGGTTTCAATGGTATTCTTTAAGGTGATGTAGTACTGATAACATACCCAGAAAAAGCAGAATGAACTCAAATTACTATAAATTTATGAGAGGGCTGGGATTCAAATCTTTGTTGTTTAAATCTCTATAAATCGAGGGTCAAGGCTTAAGACACCTGGATAGACACCTCGACCATTTAGAATTAAAAACATGACTATTAAAATGCCTGCCGAACTAGCCACCAATTTAACCACTCTAAACTCTTCGTTTTCAATCTCCCACTTTCTGCCCCTCCATCTACCCCCACTCAAGTGGATTTCGGTTTTGCCAAGGAAGCTGAACAATTTCTGTATTTTGAGTGTGGTTGTTTCACTCATCTCCTTACTTTGCTCATTGACATTGTCAGCAGTGAACTTCACACTCTCAACAAGTACTAACTCGGTAACTTTGGTTGTCTCTTTTTGAAACTCTCAATGCTGTTCGTCGACCCACCCTGTGGTTATCTGAGGTATGCCTTATAATGCATATTTCTCATAAAAAAATACGTAGTAAAATGGATTACAAAGCAATAGGCAGGCTTGGTTAATTGTTTGTGCAGGATTATATTCCATAAAAGCGTGTATACTTTATTTTTTTTTGTTCATGTAATTTGAAACTCATTTCAAGTCTACAATGGTGTATTTGGATATCACAAGTTGTTTCAATAGCTAATGATTAGATTGTCTCATCCCTTGGTCATCCACGAAGGGATGCAAATGCATGATTTAGTAGAGGCATGTATATATCTGATTTTTTTAGAGTTTCATTGCCCTTACATTTTCAATTATTTTTGTTGAACGGAAAACAGTTCTACTTGAGTCGATATGAAGTAAAGAATATTATTTTTGATAGGTACGTAATTTACTGAGTTATTAGTTGCTTTTGGAGTCTAAATTCAGTGTTTCAGACCTATATGTAGTTGGAAATATAAAGCCCAAAAAATACTTCATGTAGTGTAGTTGTGACTATAACCAACGATGGTGGTCTATGACACGGCTGAAATCAACTGAAATCGACATGACCGTCACAAAATGAAGACAAGTAGGTGATGGTGCAATACTAATCTCACCAGTTTACGGCAAGTTATTTCTGATGTTCTATCTTAATGACACTATTAGGAACAAATTTTAGATTCCGGCCGTGGAAGAACAATATTTCATTTCCAAGTGAAGGAGTACCAAGGTATGCGTGATTCTTGGCGGTTTGTGAACTTAGAATTTCAGTTTAAGTAGGTAACTTATGCATTTCTTTTATATTGTTTGCATGGATAACTTTCTTTTTGGCTTATTATCTTAGACAATCTATTGGTTTGTATTCCCTTTCTATATGTCTACAAGGTATTGACATTTGATATACATCCTTTAATTATAACATACTAAAGTACTAAACTGCTGAATGGGCGATCTTCAGGTACAACTCATTTAAGGAAAATGGTCAAATCTTTGTGTGCAATTAGCGGAACAGTGTATTTTAGTTGGATGATTTTTTAACCTATTGTGCTCACACAATATTCACTCAAAACTTACTTGCATAAATGAAGGATTTGCCTTTCAATACTACTCTTGCTTGGTTGAATATCCTAATATCGTTCTTTGCCATGTTCATCTTAACAATTACAAAGTTTTTTATGTTATCTTTTCTGGAATTGTTGAGGTACTCCGTCTGTTGCATTTTTAATTTTTGTTTTTGTTGTAAGTGGATATTCTATTAATATTGCAAAACATCCTGATTCATAGCTCTCTTATTTTTGTATGTGATTTTACTTGCAGCCATACTTATATTCAGTGAAGAAGCTACTATTGATAAGTTGCTTAGCACTTCAAGACAATTGATAAGAATGTAGCAGTCAGCATGGACATGGAGCTTATATATAGAGATGAAAAGAGCGTGAACGAAATGGTTTATGATCATGCAACAACAAGCTTTCTTTAGGAACACCTCGGAAGAGAATACAATGGAAGTGCCAGGTTAGGATGCTAACCAACACATCACGGTGTCATGGTTATTTATCTCTTTGTAATTAACTCTTAAACCTGGTATGTGGTTGCCTGATGTTTGCAATCATTCTTTCATTTCAACTTCATGCTACCAAGAGGAAAAATAGATAATTCGAGGCCGATATGAAAGGTACAAAATAGGGTTCAGACTGTGAAACAACTACTAAAGTGTCTATGTTATGTACGCCAATAATTTACACGTATACAGGCCTGTACTTATCCAATTTTTTATGCCAAGAGTAGGTTTTAATTGCTTTATCTCTTCATTCCTTTTATTTGATCTCATTATTTTGCGTGTGTGCATATTTATGTATTTGAAGCCTTGAATATAAATTGCGTTTTCCTAAGACATATTTCTCTTTTGCTTTTGTGTGTAATCTGAGAAGGGCATCCTTGGGGCGGTACTTAGAAGCATTCAAAGTTATTAAAGATACACGAAAAGTGGCATCTAATACACCATCAACTGAGAAGAAAGAGGAGCTTGAGATACTTGAAACTCAAATAGCATCTATTGCCACTGATGCAACTGATGTGCATCCAGAGGCAGAGGCCAATGTTCAGAGGAATCCCAAATGTATTAGTGCCTGGAACTACTATTATTCGAAGTTAAGTTGAAGAGTGACTTGAAAAATCATTCTCTAAGTTTTTAATATAATGATCGTTCAGATCACACACATTTCAGGGCATCGGTTTACACGATCGCCAAAGATCGTAGCTGCAAGTCAATTATTCGGAAGCCTATAAACTATCGAGGCCTCTAAATCATTATGCTACCTCCTTAGTTTGGGATCCGGGGCCTATATGTTTAAATGATTTGTAGGTAATGAGTTCCTAAATGGGTTAATCTCTGAAGATTTTAATTGTCTATTTTCAGATTTCTCGGAAAGCCTCAAATCGTAATCTGATCTTCTTGAGTAGAATACTGCAGGTACTTTTTCAGATTAAGCGCGTGGATTAGATTTAATAAACTTTTTCAGATTAAGCATCTCTAAACTTTGTACACGTTCTGATGTTATTCTGCATTATTTTGTTCATCTTTTCTATTTGTTCTTGGTTCATGTGACCAAGTGCTATATGGCATTTTTTTTAGAGGTGATATGGGAATTGAGTTATAACAAAAAAAAAGGGAAGTTGCAATAAGGTGACCAACGAAGAAGATGATTTTGCGTCGACTATGTCTGACAGATTATATCCGTTTTGCTGCAGTCTGTCATGCATGGAGGTCCATTGCAGTAAAGCACATACACTACCTTCATGGACTCAATCGACTTCCTTGGTTAATGATCTCTCGCGATGAAACCACACAAACTGGAATGTTCTTAAGTCTCTCAGAAGGTACAATCTATAATCTTAAGCTGCCAAAGTTAGCAAGTCGGAGTATTCATTGTGGATCAGCCCAAGGCTATTTGAGATGGCACATCACAATGGTAACTTCCTGTTTGATCTTTTTTCTGGACGTCAGATCAGTCTTCCACCACAATTAAGAAAATTAACTGTACATAAGAACTCTACAGCAGTGATTTGGAGGAAAATAAAAAAGGCCCATTAGACGCGATTCAACAAGCAGTCACCATGAGGTTAGTACATAAGAACTCAAGACATAATGAAGAATCTTTCCGAAATCAATTTTTCGGGCGATAATATGGAGGTATCTCTTTAATCATCTCAAAACTATATATCCCCCTTTGTTGCCTTGATCCCCATCAATGTCTTCTTTTCGGTGAGTATTGTGGGAGATTTTACATAGGATGAAATTGAATCTTGCATTCTCGGATTATCCGGGGACAATTACCGCGAGGAGAAGTCCGAGCAAGTGCATGGATTCGATCCAATCATGTTTCGACCTTCACCATCGATCTTGATCTCAACAAGTAATCGACCTTCAGTCATCATCGACCTTCACCATCGATCCAATCATGATTCGATCCAATCATGTTTTCGACCTTCACCTTCACTCGAAGTTATATGAGGCTCGGATCCTTATCCAGCTATTGCTTCAATTGTCGTAGTTTTTTAGCACGCTTTGCGTTTTATGCGTTCGATTTATGTTGTTGCAGAGAATTTGATTGTGTTTTTTTTTAATGTAGGAGCAAGATGTGAAAGTTTCTGAACTAGAGTCTGAGAATAGAAAGATGAAGGTTGAACTAGAGGAGTTTAGGATTGAAGCTACTCATTTGAAGAATCAACAAGCGACTATACAGAGACTTGAAGACCGCAATCGCCAACTAGAACAACAGGTTAGCATAGTTTATATGTCCTATTCATGTTTTCATGAAAAATTATAATACAACTTGGTTTATTTATTATAGTCTTGCAAAAGATGAGTTTCCCACATGCTTCCTTGAAGTAAAATTTGTTTTGGCAACCCCCTATTTTGTTACCATTACAGACTCGGGTGGATGTTGCTTTAGGTTCCTTCTGATATCTGTCATTCCCAAGTGACGTGCTGAATTTGGGTTGGCACCCTGGCCATTTGACATAAAACTCTCATAGGGGCAAGTGGGGACAATAGTGACAAAGATAGGAGCTGGCTTTTTGCAATGTGGTATCATAGCCCCAAGGGACGGGTTCATCTAAAGGTGTGGGACTTTGATATTCGAGGTTATGCTTGGGAAGTGCCGGGTTAAGGAGGTGAGAGTTGAAGCTAGGTTTGTAGTTCTCGCCTTTAGGTTCACTCCTAGACATGGGGTTCTGATGGAGATCATTTTGCAAATCCTTAGAACCTAGGTGTTTTGTGGCAAATAGACTTTGTTGAAGTGTGATTGATCGAACCAAGCAACGAGGTCTTTTGATTTTCGCACACCTCTTATGGGGGTTAATTATGGAGACCGTAGCAGATAGTAGAAGGCGCGTTGTCGCATGTCTTGCTCCTTTATATAGGTTGCTCTTGTATCATGGTCTGAACTTCTCATGCTTTGGCATCTGTCAGTCGAAATTTATAGATTACAATAGTAATTGTTATTATGCTAATGATTATTGTTGTTTTTCTGATTTTTTTTTTTGAGATGAATTTAGATGGAGGAAAAAGTGAAAGAAATTGTAGAAATCAAGCAACGTGGCTTGGCATAAGAGAATCAGAAAACACTGGACGTCCTTAAAGAAAGGTATACACATTGTTGTTAAAGAAAATTTGACTCATGTTCTTGACTTTTGTTACTTTGTTTTGGTAAACATGGCTATGTGAAGCTCTCTCTCTCTCTCTCTCACTCTCTCTCCTTTCATTTTTTCAGTTGTTTTTTGTATGCTCATGGAATGTGTAACATGTTTTGTGTTCTTATGGAGGCAGGGAGCGACTGTTGCAGGATCAGTTACGGCAAGCTAAAGATAGTGTTTCAAATATGCAGGTTTGCATGAATTTGCCCAGAGCCAGTTATTTGACTTTCGTGCTCAATCAGGTATGTATATTGCCATTGTTTTAAGAATAGGTTTTGGCATTTTATTTATGTCACATGCAATGCTGATGTCTACTCTCTAAGCATTTTATATTTTTTATTCTCTCAGAGAAGCTTGCTTAATTATTTAAAAAGGTACTTATGAAAATGCGGTTATGTAACACATTCTCATTTGTCTCTTTCAGATGAGGATACAGCAGCAAAGCAATCAGAAGTTAATCTTCTTATGGATGAAGTTGAACGGGCTCAGTCACGACTACTTAGTCTTGAAAGGGAGAAGGTGAAAATTATGATAAATGGTATCATTTCAAATGTCCGTGATCATGAACCTTTAGTTTAGACATATATGTGCATCTTCCATCCGTTTTCTGCTATTCTTCAAGACTGTAGATTGTTCATTGTAAACAGTCTATTGCATCTATTGATAATCGTCTCTTCATTTCACTTGAAGAAAAGGAATCCACATGATGTCCTTTTGGGATCAACATTAATGGAAAAAAGAAACACCTTATTAAATTATTACATGATCTTGTGAAAACACCTTATTTTGCTTTGGACTTCCCCTCTTGGGGGACTTTTTTGCTCTCAATTAGAGCGACAAATGAAGAAAATGGAAACAAAAGGTGAGGTTTCATAAGTCAAATTCTACATATGAATTCAATCATCCTTACATTTTAGTTTGGTAGACCCGGTGGTGATAAATTGCATTGAATGTAAGATTAACATTGATCGTAGCTAATAAAAGGCGGTTTTGAGTGTTATCATGCTTTTCTTCTTCGTATTATGTTCCTCAGCTTGATGTTACTCTTTTTTGCATCAGTAATATGGATTTAACTACTATCCTGGAGAATTCATTGAGTGCGAAAGAGAAAATAATCTCCGACTTGAATATGGAACTTCACAATATGGAAACCACTTTGTCAAATGAATGGGAGGAACACATGAATGAGATGAAGAAGTTGAATGCATTAATCAGTCAAAAGGTATTTATTTTATTTCAATGAGACATGATTCAACAAAGAATTTAGCAATTTGAATGAGGAAAGGACGAAGTCGAATTACTTATGTTAATTCACATGCAGTTTTCAGATGCTATTTATTTGTTAATTTGCAGGAAACTTCTATTCAAGAGATCAAGAAAGAGCTTCAAGCAAGGCCAACTGAAAAACTAGCCCAAGACATTGGTTAAATATGAAAATTTAGTCTGTTATAAAGTACTAAACTGCTATGGTTAAATTCTTTGTTGAGGCACTTATACAAGCCCAATAACTTAAGGTCGATTATATAAGGATTGTGGAGGCTTAAAATGACACAAGCTATGAAAATTTCGCAGAAAACACTATGGTTAAATATGGAGCATCTTAACTCTCTTCTTAATAACTATGTTAACATTCTCTTCAATAAGTTTTGTGTATTGTTCATGTGCAGAGCACGTGCATTTTGCTAGTATACCATAATTGTTAGTTAGCATTGCACGTATTCGTTATCTAATATATATACATGTAATATATCAAGCACGTACACGTTCATGCATTAGTTAATATAGACAGTGCATAAGTTAATTCATAATATAACGACTATATTATAGGCGTGAGACACGTAAACATTATTATTAATATTTATAATACACATATTTAATGTAATATTATAAAAAATACATTTAATAACACACATTCACTATTATGCTAAATATTATATATATTTAGTATAATTTTACACCTAACAAATATAGACTATATATAATATTATATATAATAATAATGTTTAGGTTTGTTTTTATTTAGTGTAATATAATACTAAATTCTATATATCAAAATCAAACTAATCGGTTCCGGTTTCGGTTCGGGTACCCATCGGTTTTTTACTATTCGGTTCTAACGGTTTCGGTTCTTTATCGGGTCGGTTCTTGAAGACCCACTTTAAATGGGTCTAACATTTTAGGACCCAGACCCGCTATAAATGGTTTCGGTTCCAGTTCCGGTTCGGGTAATTGGGTACCCATGCACACCCTTAAGGCCACGTAGACACATTTGTTTAATGGTAAACATATATATCAGAAAGGGGGCGTCGGAAGCACTCTAAAAAACGAGCTGCTCGAAAAGGTACTGCAAATCAAATATGTTTCATACTTACTACTAGTTACTACCACTCTTTTTGTTTAACAGTTTTTTATATTCTTCTCATGCTATGCTGTGGTTGAAGAAGTAAGATTTTTTACCAGTGCTTGTAAATGTGGAATTAGTATGCAACCAAATACATGGAATATGATTGCTGCATCAAGTGTCTGGCGTCTCAAGTTGTTGATATGAGGAAGCAAGTTACCCTTGTGCACTTGAAGCCAACATGGATAAAAGTTAAATTGGAGTCCAAGGAGCTTTTTGTTGGGGATTATACCAATACCAATCGATTCCCCACTACACAGATAACTTGTATATGAACTCAATTCAACTCCGGACAAAATCTAAATATCAACTACAACCTATACTAACATGCCCAACTCGCTAAACAACTATTACCAACAGATAATAATGTAAAGCAGTAAAAGCAAATCACAACACAAAGATTTACCGTGGTTCGGCCAATGATGCCTACTTCCACAAGAGCCAGTTCTTTATAAAGTGGGAAGGAAGATTATAATCTCTCCTTTTCAGTCTCTCACCTTACTAGATCACTCTTATCTCTTTACTGGGGTTGTATCTGTAAAGGTTATCTCAATCTTGATAGTTTTCAAGATTGGGTTTTCTCTTTGTTTTAGTCTGGATTCCAATCCTTCTGACTTGTTAGGTTAGGTTTTTCAAAACCTTGATTTTGGTTTTTATCTCTAAAAACCAAATTTCATGATTCTTGAAATGGAAGCCCACAAATATTGGGCATGCTGGCGGCTTTACTTTGAATTGGTCGCGCCTAATATCTTGGAAGGCGGCTGGTGCGCTTCTTTATGGAGCTGTATCTTCGACATTTTCGATGCCGAATTCGCTCCGTTTCTCTCCAGCTCTGTTTTCTCTCCTCATGTGAGGGATAACTCCAACAATCTCCCCCTCCCGAACAGTGAGGGGGGCTTCCTCCATGCAATTTCCAAATCAACAGGAGGAGTGTGATGCCATTCCGGCAATAGCACAACAAACATCAAACTTACCTTTCGGTAAGACTTTGGTCATCATATCCGACCCGTTCTTGTCGGTATGGATCTTCTCGATACACAAATGCTTGTCTTCGAGTACTTCTCTAATCCAATGATAACGCACGTGTATGTGCTTGGATCTAGAATGAAAACTCGAATTTTTGCTCAAGTGGATGGCGCTCTGACTGTCACATAGAACTACAAACTGTTTCTGCTTTAGTCCTAGTTTGTCGAAGATCCTCTTAATCCATAGCATCTCTTTACAACACTCAGTGGCTGCAATATACTCGGTTTCTGTAGTGGAGAGGGCAACACACTTTTGCAACTTAGATTGCCAAGAAACCGCCCCCCGCAAAGTAACCCGGATAACCGGAGGTGGACTTCATCGAAGTCAACATCACCGCCATGTCTGCATCGGTGTAGCCTTCAAGTAAGGGCTTACTTCCACCAAAGCACAAACATGATTTGGAAGTGCCTTTGAGATATCTCAATATCCACTTAACACCTTCCCAATGCTCGACCCGATTCGGCAGAAATCGCTTACAACACCAACGGCGAAAAGCAATATCCGGTCTAGTACACACCATGGCATACATCAAAGCGCCCATCTGCGGATGCATAAGGAATCTTTTCCATCCGACTGCTCATGCTCACCCTTAGGACACATCTCTTTGGTCATGCGGGCCACCAAGCGGATAACTAAGCGGCTTCGCTTTTGATCCATGTTGAATCTCTTCAACACCTTTCAATATAGCTTTGAGAGAAAGCCACAACTTCCCACTCTTTCGTCACGGTGATCCATGATCCCAAGTATCTGTTTTGCTTGACCCAAATCCTTCATCTCAAAGGACTTACTCAAGTCTTTCTTTAGTTTGGATATCTTGTTGATGTTTAGGCCAACTATCAACATATCATCCACATACAGCAATAGCACTATGAAATCCCCATCTGGAAATCTCTGAACAAACGCACAATGATCGGAAGCAGATTTCTTGTATCCTTGCTTCACCATAAAGGAGTCAAACTTTATGTACCACTATCTCGGTGCTTGCTTCAACCCATACAAGCTCTTTATCAGCTTACATACTAGGTGCTCCTTGCCTTTGACCTCAAACCCCTCTGGCTGGTCCATGTAGACATCTTCTTCAAGGTCTCCATGAAGAAAAACTGTCTTAACATCTAGCTGCTCAACCTCTAGGTTCATACTTGCGGCCATACCCAATACCACCCGGATAGAAGTCATCTTCATTACAGGATAGAAAATCTCATCAAAGTCAATCCCTTTCCTTTGAACGAATCCTTTCACAACAAGGCGAGCTTTGTGCCTTGGGTGAGGATTGTTCTCCTCATGCTTGACTTTGTATATCCACTTATTCTTGAGAACTTTTCTCCCTGTGGGTTTCTCAACTAACTCATAAGTGTGATTCTTATGCAAAGAATCCATCTCGTCATGCATGGCCTTCAACCACTTTTCTTTATGCGTACCTTCAAGTGCCTCTTGATAGTACATAGGTTCTCCACCATCCGATAGTAGTACGATGCATTATGTGGTGGATACCTGGTTGAAGCTAGTCTCCCCCTGTCGGACCTCCTTGCCCCATCTGGCCGGTGCCTCGGGAGGATGCACTTCCGCTTGCTGCTCGGTGGTGGTTCATGCATCTCATCTTCATCTTCTATACCAATAGGTTCTATCCCATCATGAGCAATAGGATTCTCATCATGAGCTTCAAACTCATGGTTCTCTGCATTCTCAAATGCCTTACGCGCGTTCCACGGTGGGAACTTACGAATCAACAAGATCATTGGTGAAAGCCTGTAGTTTCTCACCCTCCTCAAAGTTTGCTATGGTTTGGTCTTCTAAGAACACAACATCCCTGTTTGGGTATGAATTCACCCAGACACACTATTGAATCTGCAAGGGGAGATGTTGTATAAATAATGAGACTGTGCCTTAATGGCTGCCTACGTATCCAGAATATGTATCCAGAATCAAGTCTCTAAAAAAACGTAGTTCTTTGTTAAGTGGAGAGTCCTATTTATAGAAACAGAAAATAAGAGTCCCGACAAAGACAAGGACTCTTTACTAGATAGGGCCCAGTTAATCGAACATGTGACCGCTCGAGGTGGTCGATCGGGCGGGCGTCCGATGTCTACTTCATACATGAGCCGTCCAAGTAGCTAACTAAAACTGTGAGCCGTCCAGGTGGCTAAGTGGACATATGAGCCATCAAGTGGCTAAGTGGACATGTGAGCGATCCAGGTAGCCGAGGATCGGTCACTTAGACTTACTATAAAGACTAAGTCCCTAATGAGTTCGTTAGCCAGGGTACGAATATGGACGTACGTACAATCCCGACTTTGGATTACCTTCTTGTTAATCGGATCATAGAGTTTGTAACCAAACTTTTCATCTCCATAACCCAGAAAAATGCCCGCTTGGCTTTGTCATCAAGCTTGGATCTCTCATCCTTTGGAATATGCACAAATGCCCCGCACCCAAATACCCTCAAGTATCCATAATCAATATCTCGCCGACCATACTCTCCGGATAATCACTATTCGGAGGCTTTTGCCGGGCGACGGGTTGATCACATGCACGGTTATGCGCATTGCTTCTACCCGGTAGCTTCTAGGTAGCTTAGAGTGAGATAGCATACATCTCATCCTCTCTACAATGGTGCGGTTCATTCTCTCTGCTATTCCATTACATTGCGGTGTCTTGGGAGCGGTGCGCTCATGGCCGAATCCCATGACTCGGCAATACTCTTCAAATGGCCCAATGTACTCGCCCCATTATCCGGCGAATACACTTCCAACAACTTCCCGGTCTCTCTTTCCACCATCTTTGTGGAATTTCTCAAACACGCCAAGTACTTCATCCTTGGTCTTGGACTATAGGCCCATATCTTTCTTGGACGCATCATCAATGAATGTCAAAAGTATTTAAGCTCCCCGGTGAGACTTCACTCTCATAGGACCACATAAGTCTGTGTGCACTAGTTCAAGGGCGGTTAATCCTTTTCGTGAGAGGGAATCTTTGGAAAGACACCCCGTGTTGCTTTCCTACCAAACGATGAGTACATGTACCTAAATGTGTACCTTTAATGTAACGCACGGCCTTTTGCTTAGCAAGAACTTCCATCCCTTTTTATGCCCATGTGACCACGGTCTCTTTGTGCCCCGATTTGGATGAAGCTTCTTCTTACGCGCATTAAATTCGCTTTACACAAACTAGCGTGTTTTGTAAAGAGAGCAAGTTTTCTTTCCTCTCGGCTACTACAATGGAACCTCTTTCGGTTTCCATACCCCATTACCAAACGAGTTTACAAAGCCATCGCCATCTAATTTCCCAGCCTGAAATTAGGCTTAACCGTATGTCGGGGGGACATGTCGTACATCCTCGAGTGTCAAGGTGTAGCCAACATTGGTTTCTATATGAACATCTCCAATGCCTATAATCTTCGAGACTCCATTGTTACCCATCCTTACTTCACCATATTCACCACATAATGTAGGTAGTGAAGAATCTCCGTCGCGATTGTGACGTGATAGGATGCTCCTCAGTATCTATCACCCGGCTCAGTATCGACATGAGGTACTAAGACAAAGACACACCACCAATCGACCTGATTCCCACTAGGGTCGTCGACTAGTGCGGTAGTATCTCGCTTTGTGTTTCCGTTCCTGCGCACCATGTCTTCATGTACCGCGGTTGTTCTTCTCATCCCTCTTGATTGTTCTCGCGACTCATATCGGAAGTGGCCTTTGGTGGCACAATAGTAACATTGCCTCTCGCCTTAGGAGTTCTAGCTTCACCCCTAGATTTATACGTCATCACCTCTAGAGCGAGATGGTTTTGTTTCGACCTCTCCCCCGTTTCTCGTGAAAGGATCTCCGAGTGAGAAGAGCTACTTCTTGCACTCCTTCTAGTCTCCTCATTCAACAAAGACGTGGTAGCCATCTCCATGGTAACAATTCCATCCTTGGTCGCCTGTGTAGAGAAACCGCTAATGTCTCCCAACTTTCGGTAGAGAGCCTAATAGAAACAAAGCCCCAATTTCGTCTCCCAAATTGATCTTCATCAAATGCATCGATTGATGATATTACGTACTTCATTAAGATGCTTTCGGACATTGAAGAACCTTCTTGGTTCTTCGTTAATCATAAACTTCTTAACGACTAGCACTTTGTTTCCACCCCGACTTCCTCTCATACGGGTCTTCGAGTTTCTTCCACGTGATCAAGGTGTAGTCTCTTAAGGACACATGGTGAAAGACAACGTCGTCAATCTTGTCGAATGTATCCAATCGCTTTCTGTCAAGCTTTTTCCACTTTCGGCCTCATCGATTTTACGGTTTTACTCTCTCATTCTCAATGGGAAGTGTCAAGTCCTTGTAGTATAGCAAGTCTTCCATCTTGGCTTTCCAGATGGTGTAGTTCTTCCTATTCAGACTCATCATGCAAGTGTTCACTGAATGGTCCATCTCTACAAGTTATTTAACCTCAAATCTTCTCTCAGGAATTTCGTCAAACACCTTCTAACCAAGATTCGGATAACACCCTAGGCTATTCTAACCAAGGCTCTGATACCACTTGTTGGGGATTATACCAATACCAATCGATTCCCCACTACACAGATAACTTATATATGAACTCAATTCAACTCCGGACAAAATCTAAATATCAACTACAACCTATACTAACATGCCCAACTCGCTAAACAACTATTAACAATAGATAATAATGTAAAAGCAAAGAAAAGCAAACCACAACACAAAGATTTACTGATTGGTTCGGCCAATGATGCCTACTTCCACAAGAGCCGGTTCTTTATAAAGTGGGAAGGAAGATTACAATCTCTCCTTTTCGGTCTCACCTTACTAGATCACTCTTTATCTCTTTCTGAGGGGTTGTATCTCGTAAAGGTTATCTCTCAATCTTGATAGTTTTCAAGATTGGGTTTCTCTTTGTTTTAGTACGGATTCCAATCCTTCCCGACTTGTTAGGTTAGGTTTTTCAAAACCTTGATTTTTGGTTTTATCTCCAAAACCAAATTTTTCGATTCTCAGAAGCAAAGCCCACAAATATTGGGCTGGCGGCAAGGCTTTTTTGAGCACGGGTCGCCCAATGTATCGAAGGTGGCTGGTGCGCTTCTTTATGGCTGGAATTCTAATGTATCTTGGAAAGGCTGGAAGCGCTTCTTTATGGCCTATGGCCTCGACATTTTGATGCCGAATTCGCTCCGTTTCTCTCCAGCTCTGTTTTCTCTCCTCATGTGAGGGATAACTCCAACACTTTTAGTGATTTGTGTGGGGAGATTGAAGATGTTAAGTTAGAAGATGCTGCTTTTGTATGGACAAGAGAATCAAGGTGAAGGTGAACGTGCGGAGGAATTTTATTCAAGGGGGTGATTTCGAACAAGGTTATATTGCAGAGTTTGTTCAGATGGATCACATTTGTGAATCTTGCTGCAGGATTCATGCCAATCCTGATCAGTGGGTCGCTGTTGTCCAAATTAGGCAACATGTTTCTCACAGGAAAACATTCTTCTATTTGGAACAGCTTATTCTTAAGCACAATGCAGCTGTTCAAGCCATAAGGATTAAGCAGATGAGTGAGGGTATTGATTTCTGCTTTGCTAGTGAGAGCCACGCCTTAAAGTTTCTGGACTTTGTGGGCAATGTCGTTCCAATAAAGAGCCGTAAAGACAAACAGCTGGTATCCCATGATCGAAAGACAAACAACTACAATTACAAGTGCACATTTTCTGTTAAAATCGTCCCTATTTGTCGTGAGGATCTTATCTGTCTACCCCATGAGGTTTCAGTTAGTCTGGGAAATCTGGGTCCTCTAGTACTGTGCACGAATGTGAGCAATAACATTATCTTATTGGACCCCTTGACTCTATTGGAGGGCTCCGTTTAAGCCAATGCTCTCTTGCAAGCAGTTTGTGAAATTCATAGTACTATTGAAGTCAATGTTGGTGGCTCAAAGTATGCTCTAGCTGATGTTGAAGTGGCACGCCTATCTGATTTCGGGAAAAATAACATAATATTCACTGTGAAAACACACATTGGCCATCTTCTGAATCCCGGTGATCAAGCTCTTGGTTATGACGTATATGGAGCGAATATTAATGACTTGGAATTCGGCAAGTATAAAAGACTTGACCTTCCTGGAGTAGTACTAATAAAGAAGAAACGTAATAGACGTGGAAAGCCTCGTAAGTGGAAGCTTAAATCCATGAACATGGAGGCGGAAGATTTGTGCAAAAAAATCGATAAGGAGAAGTTGGATACAGAGTATGAAGAGTTCTTGAAAGACTTGGAGGAAAACCCAGAGTTGAGGTTTAACATATCATTGTACCGTAATAAAGCGTACCAACCATCAGAGGTGGCATCTAATACTGAGCGGGTTGATGTGCCAATCTCATTAGAAGAGTTGCTTGCTGATCTGGGTATAAGTGATGAGGAGTAGTATAAAAGAGTGAAGTGGTGCCCCTTTCAGTTGGATGATGTGCTCCTTTGTTAAATAGGTATGGTTTTTACTGGAACTCTATTTTGCATCAAATGACTTAGCTGTGTGCGTTTTGAACGATCAGATGCTATAACTATATCTTGTTAAGTAAAGATGAATGCACTGGTAAACAGTAAAGATGAATGCACTGGTAAACACATTTGTTTTATTATTGCTCGAGAGGTTCTGTACAGTTCTTAGCTTTGTGTGTCCTAGCTATTGGTCATGCATTCTTTCTTTGCAATCTGCTTGATTTATTTTTTGCTCACAACTCAAACTTTCCGTGGAAATGATGTTCAACAAAATATATGACTGAGAAGGACGTGGTTGCAGTACCATGATTTCATTTTCTCGTAGCTGATTATCTAAGCGCTAGCAGTAGCATACTAGCATGTCATGTACTGAATTCATATCTTAGAGTTAGGAAGATTTCCTTAACGAGACAAGGGCTTGGAAGTTCTTTCCTGTGAACACTTTGTGGTAAAATATGTTCTGCCCTAAACATCTTATAAGCAAAAAAGATAAAATAACGAATGCTTAAGTATGAAGTTCGATCCCAGGAATCAACTCGAATCTCTTTTTGAAGTGCATTATGATCATCAAAGAGTTTGGTCATGTATAAATCTTGAACACTTGGATTATCCCAGAACCACACTGGATATAAGCCGTCGAGTTCTAGTCTGTATCGATTTCATGTTTTTCTGACAAGTTTTCATTGTAGTTTGACTACTTCTGAACTACTGTGTATACTCCTATTTTTTGACACTTGCACACACATGTACAACATTACCCAATACAGTGAATAATGCACACCACCGAATTCAGACAAGTTGAAAACATGAATTTTTCAATGAAGCTTGACACCTTCGACACGTTACTTCATGGTAGTTTTAGCCTTTTAGGTGAGCTAAGAAACTGAAATGTTTGTCAAAACTGAGCTTCCAGTCTTCCCTACGAAGTTCGTGTCCAGAGTTGGGGACTAATCTGGCTACTGTCGTGTGTATTGGCCTTTTTCTGAACATGTCACCTCAATGACCTCACAAGGGTTTGGTAGGTTTCTAAGTTTCTTGTACAACTAGCAGATAGGAGATAAGAAACGATTCCCAAGATCATAAATGATTTTTTTTTCATCAAGAAGATTTCCATCTACAGCTTACATGTTTGCAGATTCTTTTCATAAAATCTAACGCTGGTTTGAAGTGCACAATCTAAATGACTACAGAGTGCAGATAACCAATTATCACGATGATTAGCTTTGATGCTTACTTTTAAACAACCAAGCTAACTGCTTTTGTTCAAAGCTAATATTTAGGTGGCTTCATTGCGGCAAGATGATAATAAATTGGAGTCATATATATTCCTAAATCATCGAGTCTTAAGCCCCAACCAGTATTAACTGGGTTTCCTAGCTGCCGATTTATGATAATAAAATGAGGGCGACAGAAACCACCGTGATGCCTAAACTAACTTTTGTGGGAAGATGTCTTTTCTTCTTTTTTTGGCAGAAAATGTCTTTTCTACTAACGCAATATAGTAATCCAAGAACTTAAATGCTGAATTCAAGAATTCGTATATTTGCTCAATAGTACATGCTAAATTCCAGTGATTTTTAGTTGGGCTGATCTTGAACTAAACGTATAACAAGCAGTGGGTCCAATAATTCCAAAGAAACAGGAAGCTTAAACAATGTTCCACGTGGATTTTCCAAGGTGTTAAGGTTATTATTCACCTTCAATCTGTACAGGAACATAAATAATATCACAGTAATTCAGAACCAACGTTGAAAACTAGGCTGATTACATGCTTGACATCTGCTGTTTGCATAAAACGCAAACCTCCTGTTTCGCCACCTTTATATGTAACTGCAATTAAAAGGAAGCCCATTGCTTCATAGTTCATAGTTCACACTTCGCACACCTCCTGCTTCAATCTCTCTATTTCTCAGATCTCTTTCTCTGTCTCTCTTCCCTCCCTATCAAGATGGCTGGGACTGGAGTGTTTACAGAGGTCATCAATGGAGCTGTTTTGAAATACAGCTCAGAAGGCGATTGGAAGAAATTTTCTTCCAAAAATGCTTTTCAGGTCGTGAACCCAGCAAACAGGAAAATTTGCTACAAAGTTCAAGGTAATAAGCAGTCTTATCGCTTCACAATTCTGTAGTTTCTTAATACGTAGCTCAATGTTATTTAGAAGAAAAAGACGATCACTTGTGGCCATGACGTTCATAGAACAAAGTTAATAACCACAGGGTAAATACTGCATGCACACCCTCAGGCTACCTTATTACGCACAAGAAAATGTTTTATTTTCTTAATAAACACTGCACATTTTTTATTTTAAAGAAATTCTGGCATTGGATCAGCTTTATCAAAGGAAAAGGAAGACGATACTTCAAAGAGTTCTCAGAAAGGCCGGGTTGAGAGTCCATTATGGAAGAGAGCTCAACTTCAGAAAGTTCAGACTACCTTACAAGCAAACAAGGCACCTATTGCGGAGTTAGTCAAAGAAATAGCTAAACCATCTAATGGGGCAGCAAGAGAGGTAATATAGTTAGACATTCATGGACTTTGGTGGTTTTTTTTATGTGGACAATTATTTTAAATCCAATAAAATACGGATCTAATTTATTATTATTATTATTATTTTATTTTTTATTTCAAAGAACAAGTCTACCGTCTCTACACTATATCATCGCCCGGTTTTCAAGAACCCACTCTCTACGAGCAGGCAAATTGAAATCTCTATTTACTTAATTTATAAACACCTTCCTCACAAAAATTAGAAACCCCCACTTTATTAATAATTTAGAAAAACCCTAATTTCACTTAAATTATTTAATTATTCTCTTTCCCTGAATTTAGAACAAGCCTTTTTTTATTAAGAATTTAGAAAAAAAATTCCTAATGTCATTTGGGAAAAAAAAAACCTCGGTGTACCACGGTTTGCATAATTGTAAATTTCTAATACTGCCCCAGCCTATCGAAAAGAAACAGAAAGGAAAAAAAAACTTCAAAAACAAATTGGCCAACTATATCAGTATCAAGCAAACTAATCTTGGACTCTTGGTTTCCGTTCAGACAAATACACTGACTTATGACTTGGCTTTTCAAGATGGAGATCTTGTTGTTAAGATGATTGTCACTTCCAAAAAAGTCCAAACACTGTTCATGTTTGCTAAAGGACTAGGTTTCAGGGCATAATGATCTTCATGGTAATGAGATTATGAGACCTGCGCATTCTTTAAGGCTAACAAATGTTGCGCATCATCCAGAAAATGCGTGCAACATTGGTGCACGCCAACACCGAAATAATGGCGCCAACAGACTCTGACTTGGGCCCTGACACTGCGCCTCCTCACCATTCCTAATTGGGCCCTTACATGGCCTTCATTTAACACATGGCCCATTTATAACACAACTACGAAAGTTCATTGCATCACCTCTCTAATATTATTAAATTGTTTCTTCGTTCACTCAAAAACTCTTCAAAAGTTGGCTGGGACTGGAGTGTTTTCTGAAATCTACAATGGACATGTATACAAGTACTACTCACAAGGAGAGTGGAAGAACTCTTCTTCAGGAAAGTCTGTTGACATCGTCAACCCAACCACCAGAAAAAATCAGTACAAGGTTCAAGGTACAAAAAAATAGTGAAATAAGTTTGCATGTTCTGTGCATGTGTGTTTTTGATGAAGCATTTTGAATGAGTTATATGATATTTGCAGCATGCACACAAGATGAAGTTAATGAAGTACTTGAAAGTGCAAAGAGTGCTCAAAAAGTTTGGGCTAAGACTCCATTATGGAAAAGAGCTGAGATGCTTCATAAAGTAGCTGCTATTTTGAAAGAAAACAAGGACCCTATTGCCGAGTGTCTTGTGAAAGAAGTTGCAAAACCAGCTAAAGATGCAGTTACTGAGGTACGGTGTTGGTTGTGCACAGTTTCATTAGTTTTCGAGTGATGGCTGATTATGTTGAATTCTGTTAATTTGAGTAATGGATATAATTGTGAGATGAAAAAAATGAAAATTCTTGCTCATTTTGAGTGAAGGCCGGGTTTTTACAGTTTGATCAGTTTTAGTGTTGGTATGCAGAGTATGTTCAATTTGAGCGATGGTTATATAAAATGATAAAATTGAGTAATGAATTAGAAAATTTGTTCATTTTGACTGAAGGGTGTGTTTAATATGATCATGTAGATATGGACTAAAGAGTGATGGTTTGAATATGATCAATTTGGAGATGGTTATGTACTTGATACCATTTTTCTTCTTTTCAATGTGCGCCTGGATGTGTGTATGTGTGTTTGTGAGCTAAAAATATCAGTTGAGTAGAGCATGTTCTGAAACCCACTTGCATTGTCATTTAATGAAGGTTGTGAGGTCTGGAGATCTTTTGTCCTACACTGCCGAAGAAGGGGTTAGGGTACTGGCAGAGGGAACATTCCTTACATCTGACAGCTTTCCTGGGAACGAAAGGAGCAAGTACTGCATGGTTTCGAAGGTAATTTCTTCATATGTTTTGATGTTCACCCAACATTAAATCTCTTGCATAGCCGCTTCCAAAGTGCTCTATCTTGTTTTTGACTCCCTTCAGGATAATTCTGATGTTGTTTTGGTTTTTTATTGCAAGGTTTTGATTTTCTTTTCGCCTTGCAAAATATTGATCGATTATGTTCATTCATATATATATATATATTGCTATCGCTACCTTCTAATGGAAATTACCTTCATAATCATATTGATGTTTAGTATATGTATTATAAGCTAGATTTCAAATCGTTTCACTAGTCTTTTCTTAATGGTACTCCACAACCCAGTTTATGAAAATGAGTAGTCTTGCAATTTAAGGGTCGGGATAAAAGGTAGATAACAAAAATAGTTTCTACACACTGTAGTTTTTATTCTTAGAATAATTAATTGATCTTTAATTAAACGGCAGATTCCACTCGGGGTTGTTTTGGCAATCCCACCCTTCAATTATCCTGTCAACCTAGCTGTCTCTAAAATGGGCCCTGCACTGATAGCCGGAAATGCACTTGTGCTCAAGCCTCCAACTCAGGTATTTTACGTTCTTGTAGCTCACTTTCCAATTCATTTTACACAATACATAAAATAGTGGAAAGTCATGCATGAATTCAGATGTACTTTGTTCCATGCTATCAATGAAAACATATGTACATACTCCCAGACTATCCTAGTAAAATGGACAAAATTGCTTATCATTTATGGACAATGATCATCAACTTGATGGCTTTGTTTAATTTAGACTACTGGAGGATCAAAATTCTTTTACCTGTCTTCTAGCAGTTGGTATTATATTAGGATATAATGCCCATAAACTCTCCTTATACATGCAGGGTGCTATAGCTGCGCTGCACATGGTGCATTGCTTTCATTTGGCTGGTTTTCCGAAAGGCCTTATTAGTTGTATTACTGGGAAAGGTTCCGAGATTGGTGATTTTCTCACAACGCATCCTGCAGTCAACTGTATAAGGTAAAATCCAGACGATTTGTAATAGTCCATAAGCTTTTCTTTCCTTCATTACATAAAAACTGCTTTTGCATAGCACAGCTTCACCGGTGGAGACACTGGAATTGAAATATCAAAGAAAGCAGGCATGATTCCACTTCAAATGGAACTTGGAGGAAAGGATGCTTGTATTGTACTTGAAGATGCCGATTTGGATTTGGTTGCATCCAATATTGTCAAAGGAGGCTTCTCCTATAGGTAATTTATCTCCTCCCTTGCACTCAGTTGATGAATATAGGATGACAATTTGTTTTTTATACTTGCAGTGGTCAGAGATGCACAGCCGTAAAAGTTGTCCTAGTGATGGAATCCGTAGCTGATGCTCTTGTAAAAAAAGTAAATGCCATGGTGTCCAAGTTGAAAGTTGGAAATCCTGAAGATGACTGTGATATCACCCCAGTTGTGTCAGAAACATCAGCTAACTTTATTGAGGAATTGACTATGGATGCCAAGCAGAAAGGAGCAACGTTATGCCAAGAGTACAAGAGAGAGGGAAATCTCATCTGGCCTTTGTTGCTAGACAATGTTAAACCTGATATGAGGATTGCATGGGAGGAGCCTTTTGGGCCTGTGTTGCCAGTCATCAGGATCAAATCTGCTGAAGAAGGAATTCGTCATTGCAATGGTAGCATTTATGGACTTCAGGTAAGACTTTGTCAGATGGTCAGAAAATCGCATTTCTGATGGTTTTGAGGGGGCACCCCTAATTTCACCATAGTTGTGTGTGTGTGTGTTTGGTTTGGGAGGGAGGGCATGTCTAAAAGGGCCTAAATAATAAAGTACATAATCTGTAACATTTAATAGGAAGGTCAGAAAATCGTATTTCCTCTATTCTGAGCTGATTAAAAAACATGCAGGGCTGTGTTTTTACAAGAGATATCAATAAAGCTATCTTAATCAGTGATGCGATGGAGACCGGAACAGTTCAGATCAACTCTGCACCCGCTCGTGGGCCAGATCATTTTCCTTTCCAGGTACACTTGATCATCCCCAAGAGCTACTATTATTTTTAGAAATTTTTTATATCCTGAACTTTCGCGTTTAAGCGGGAACTAGTAAACATCAGTGTTTATGACAGGGTTTGAGGGACAGTGGCATTGGGTCACAAGGAATCACCAACACAATTAGCATGATGACTAAGAACAAGAGCATTGTTGTCAACTTGCCTGCCCCTTCATATACCATGGGTTAAATCTTTTCGAAGAAAAGTAGCAGGGCTCAAACGCAATGGAAGGTGGGTCTGTCAACCACCCAGAGAAAAGAATGTTATTTAAGTATAAAAGTTCAGAATACTGGAAACAAGTAGAAAGAGAGGAAGGAAGGATTGTTCCTGAAATGGTAGAGAGACTTTGTTTCCATAGAGTTTGTCGTAACTCTCAAAGTGAAGTAATAGTTTTGTGACTAGTTTTATTTACAATTTCAGTAATATATAAAACTCCTATTCCCTTAATAATCCATCTGGAGAGTTTCTAGATATCATGAAGCAAAATGTTTGCAGGACAATGTTTCATTACGAAAGAGTTTTGAGGACATTGGTATGTCTCTAGGTAGGTCGTCCGCAACTCATTATGGAAACACGAGACTAATTCATATAAACATTTGCTGCACTCACTGTAAGTACCCTCCGTTCTCAAATATATCACTACAACACTCGTGTCCACACACCAGGTTATATCTTCACAGCTTGTATATTACCAGGTCGTACCACGCCACCAAGACTCAGGTCATCCCAAACTCAGGTCGTCTCAAATATCAAACACATCCACATATGGAAGCAAATGATCTACCGCGATCCTAAAACTCAGTCATCGCACCAATGAAGGAGACATTTACTTTGTAATAACATAAGTAATGACGAATCATCAAGATAGCACAAAATATGAATCTACACTTGATAATGACCTGGAGCAAATAAGGAAGGTCAGCTCAAACATTTATAAGTAGAGAGAGATGAACTACGTAAGACTTATTCAAGTTCACCCAAAAAACTTGATACGTAGGCAACTCTTATCCCAAGAAAGAGTGCATCCATTCCCTATCAACCTCAACATCAGGTTGTAGATACAAATATACACCTTTATATTGGCGTCGTCTGCTGGTTCGTTTCTTTGAGAAAAACACCCACACTATTTTCTCAAGCCCACGAAACTAGTTAGAAAACCACCATGGAAGAACAACTAAAAACTCTAGTAGATCAAGTAAAGTTTCTCCACGAGTCATTTACCACGCTCCAGCAAAAGAACCAAGCTATGCGCGAGCAAACCACCTCCAACACCAACAACCTGGCTCTAGATGCAATTGAAAACAACGCAGTCACAGCCCTCACTACAACCACCAATCAACAATTAGAGGACTTCGCCCAGCGGTTGGAGTAGTCAAGCGAAAAAGCCAGCGCAACTCAGATCATTCAAAAGATGCTCCAGTCATACAAAGCGTCACCATTCACCCACGAAGTCGGGGACAAACTTGCCTCCCAGCGATTTTATCCGACCAAAGTTCTGTTATGCGACGAAAAAGCTTGTGTCCGAGCCAAAGACATAGCTTCGTTTCAGCCAAATCCACGGGCTTCTACAACGCTCGGACTTTGATTACCTCAAATGCAAACTCTTTCCAGCTAGCTTGAAGGACGCAGCTTTAGACTGGATCTACACGCTAACTCCTGATTCAATCCACAACTTCGACAAGCTAGCCGAGACATTCGCAACAGAGTTCATCCACAACAGGAAGAAACAAGCCGACCTAAATTCCTTATTCCAGGTGAAGCAGGCACATGGCGAGACTATTCGCGCTTTCCTAGGACATTTCAAAAATGAACTCCTATCAATAGAGTCAGGCCTCAAGGACAGCTTTGCAACCTCTACATTCACCAACGCCCTCCTAGACAACTCCGAATTAGCAGGGTCTCTCATGCGCAACAAGCCAGAATGCCTAGACGACCTGTACCACAGAGTCGACAAGCATATGAATTACAAAGAATAGATGACCCAGCGCAAAGGCAAAGAAGTCATCGCAGTCAGCGACAAACATTGACCCAAAGAAAGCAACCAGTACTCAGGTAACAATAAGGGCACCAACTCCCACAAGCCATCGTACACCAAAAGAGAATTCTCCAACTTCTCCGGGCCTTAAAGCCATATATCCGAAGAAGATATATATACAGCACCTTACTTCAAACCAAACATCAACAAGGTGATCGCAATATCAGGACGTCCATACTGCCACTTCCACAAACTCCACTACCATGACACCGATAAATGTTGGAGTCTCAAGCACTACCTCCAAGACTTAGTCAAAAAGGGAAAACTGAAAGAGTTCCTGCCAGAAAGCGACCTCAGGCATAAATTGAATGCCAACCCTTGGCGAGGCGAGTCGTAGTCATGAGCGACACCTTTCGCAGAAAAGAGTAGAAGCGAAACGACGACGATCTAAATCTCCAAGTCGGTTGAGGTACAACAGAAGACAACACTCCTCCGATCACGACGAGGAAAAGGTAATCCACATGATTACAGACACCTCCAGCAATGAAACCTCCAGTCGTGAAAAGCGCAAGCGCGTAGGAGCATTGCAAGAAATCTACCACCTATCCCACAAAGTTGAAGTGATCACTCCTTGCCAACGCTCAATATACGACCTCAATATCATTCACCGAGGAAGATCTCGACAAAGTGTGCCTACCTCATAATGATGCTCCGGTAGTTCATGTCAAAATCAACGAAATAACAGTCAAGCGGGTCCTAATCGATCCAGGCAGCTCCTGCGACATCCTCTTCTACCAAACATACAAGGATATGCACCTGCCAGACTCAGTGATGATAGAGTCAAATGCACCACTCTACGGGTTCAATGAAGACCGCACAGATGCCATTGGAGACCAGTCTCTATTGGAGAAAAAGATGACATGGTCAAGACCTCAACACGTTTCAATGTGATTGATGTCAAGTCGTCATACACTGCCATCTTAGGATGCAAGTGGATTCATAAGATCCAAGCAATTCCATCAACCTTAGACCAAGTCATGCGGTTCCCGGACCCCGAGGCATCATAGAGCTCATAAGCAACCAACTAGAAGCTCATCGATGCAATCAAGTAAGCGCAACAACCAAGGCCAAAACTCAGGTCGTCCAGTCGAAAGACATCCCAAAACTGCAAGATCATCAAGCTTCTAGCCCTCCAACATCCATAATAGACATGTTCAAGGAAAAACAAGCACAAGTCAAATCTGGAGAGAAAGTCAATTTGGGCACAAATGATTACCCAAAATTTGTTTATGTAGGGACTGATTTAGACCCCAAGCTCAAGGAACAACTTGTCAACTTTCTATCTCTCAATAAAGATGTTTTTGTTTGGTCGTATATCGATATGCCAGGAATCGACCCTTAGGTCGATTGCCACAAATTAAATGTAGATCCAACTATAAAGTCAATCAAACAACGACCTAGGAAACTAGCACTCAAATTTCAAAAAGCTATCAATGAAGAGATATAAAAGCTCAAAAAAGTTGGATTCATTAGAGAGGTCAAGTACCCGACCTAGTTAGCTAACATCGTAGCCATTCCTAAGAAAAATGGTCAGGTACGACTCTGCATAAACTTCACCAACGTCAACAAGTATTGCCAAAAGGACAGCTTCCCCCTACCCAGGATTGACATACTGGTAGATCAAACTTGCGGTCATGAACTTTTATCATTTATGGACGCATATAGCGGATACAATCAGATACCACTTGCAAAAGAAGACCAGGAAAAAACGTCCTTCATAACCGAACAAGGAACGTTCTGCTACAACGTCTTATTGTTTGGCTTGAAGAACGCCGGTGCGACCTACCAGAGACTTGTCACAAAAATGTTCAAAGACTTGCTGGGCGACACTATGAAAATCTACATAGATGACATGGTAGTCAAAAGTGCAAAGGCTGGCGATCACATTTCTTACGTGCAAAAAGCCTTTGAAAGATTGAGCCAAAACAAGATGAAGCTCAACCCAGCAAAATGTGTATTTGGTGTAGCCTCAAAGAAATTCTTAGGATACTTTGTTTCACAAAGATGCATTGAAGCAAACCTAGAACAAATACGAGCTCTCCTTGAAATGTCATAACCAACTTCCAAACAACAAATTCACAAGCTATCTAGCATGGTGTTAGCCCTCAACAGATTCATCTCACGTGCATCTGACAAATGCAGACCGTTCCTGCAAATACTAAAGAAGGGCGCAACATTCACATGGACAGACAACTGCCACAAAACTTTCAACGACCTGAAAGCTTACCTATCAATTCCGCCCTTCCTGTCTAAACCAAATGAAGGAGAAACACTAGGGCTTTACCTTGTGTTACCGATTTTGCCATCAGCTCGGTCCTCTTTCGCGAAAGCGAGGGAATCGAAAAACCAGTCTATTTCACCAGCAAGACATTGGCAGATTCGGAAAAGCATTACTCTCCAATTGAGAAAACAATGTTATCAATGTTATCTTTATTATCCCTAGCCCGCCCTAAACATTTAAAGCCCTTCAAATATTAGATTAAATTACCCCTACCTAAAAGATTAGGGTCAAAAATCGCCGACTATCTTCCGGGCTCACACGGTAAACTATCACCCTAAACATTTAGGCCCGACCTAAAAATCGAATCAAGAACTCGGCGGTCCAAGTCTAAATCTCAAGCCGACCACGACCACAGGTTCTTTAGGGGCTTTAGAGATTGGGGCTTTGGTAGGGCTTTAGGGTAGGCCTATATATTTTTTTTTTTTACTACATCGGTTTTAAAACTCATTTATATTACAAAATGTACAATAATCTACAAACTCAAAGTCCAACCAATCTAGTAATAATCCCGTATAAGTCCAAAAATTTTAAATGCACATCCACAATCTAATGAACTCAGGAACATCGAGAGTTCAAAATTTGTTCTTCCTTGTACTCAAACCTCACTAAAATTACATTTAACATTGAAATACATAGACAAATAATTATATTATCATTTTAAAGGAAAAGTAATAGATATAACGAAGAAACATAATAGTTTTGGTTAAAGGGTCATGGAAGTTGTTAAACTATTTGTAATATCATAAATTATTTCTATAATAGATTCAAACAAATATAATATTACCTTTCTTCTAATTTAAAAGTGATTCAAGCTTTGTATATGGAAATGAAAATATTGGCTTTTGAACAAGTGATGGAGAAAGGTTTGAGATTACAAATGTCATTTTTTTCGACAAAGGTTGTTTTGGTTTCTATGTTACAAATGTCGCTTCGTATTTTGCTTTAATGGTGTGAAAGGAAACTTTTAGTTTTAGACTTGACTTGGATGTGAATAAAAATATAATTTATAAGAAATAAGTGAGAAAAGAAATTGAGAATAATAAGTTATGGACTTTGACTTGATGATCAAAGGAATAAAGTCTTATTTTTATTAGGCTAGTGCTTATTGTTCTTTCATGGTCGCTAAGTTGACAAGTTTTGTTATATAAGACAAGTTATTATCTTGGGTGTAAGTGATAAATTACAAAGGACAATGTTATTTTAATTGAAAATATTTAACAAAGAGTTGGACAATTATGGTATGTGTATTTATAGTGAAAGTGTGAAACGGGGGGGCGGTTAGGGCTGGTGGTTAGAACTTAACGGGTTAGGGTCGAGGGCTAATGAAATTTATTAAATTCGGCCTATGTTTTAGAAGAAAGAAGGCATTAGGGCGGGCCGGCCCGCCCTAAACTCTGTGGAGGGCTTTAGTTGTGAGGGCTTTATTCGGGTCGGTCGAGGGGCGGGTTAGGGTCGTTAGGGCCAAACATCAGCATCAAAGATCAAGGTCTTAACAGATGTACCTATCAAGCAGGTCTTGAATTCCACCAACAAAACATCCCACATGGCTAAATGGGCTGAAGAACTCGGAGAACATCACATCAAATTTTTTCCTATAATGGTTCTGGAGCTTCGACTAGCGACTTCCCGTCGAAGATATCAACTGGGAACCCGAGTCTATTACTTCATTCCATCAACCAACCACCCCAGACACATGACACCTCTACGTAGATGGAGCTTGCAACAACAATGGTAGTAGACTGGGGGCTCTGTTAACTTCATCAGAAGGAACCCAGCTATAACAGTCAATCAAGATCGATTTCGCAACATCCAACAACGAAGCAAAATATGAAGTGTTAATCACAGGTTTCCGCATGGCACAACAATTACAAGTCCGAAAACTCAAAGCTTACAGTGACTCCCAACTAATCGTCAAACAGATCACCAAAAAGTGTGACAAATGGAGCAAACTTAGCCAAGTACGCTCAAGTCGTCAATGATATCATCAGCTCATTCACAACATTCTCCTTGGAACACATTCCCCGAGAGGATAACAAACATGCAGACAACCTGGCTTTCTTAGCATCAAAAACCCAAGATGCATGTCCCAACTAGGGCAGGGATCGGGTCGGGGTCGGGTCGGATATGGCTATATCCGAATCCAAATCCGAATAGTTTCATAATATCCAAACCCAAACCTGATTATATCTGACTAACCCGATCGGATAACACTAAAAATTCAAAAAAAGCCTAAAAAATATATCTGAACCCGAATCCGAATCCGAATCCGATGACCCGAATTCAAACCCGACCCAAATAAATAAACGAATATAAAAATCGACCCGAATCCGAATTATTCGGGTTTGGGTCGGGTCGGATTTGGGTCAAACCCGACCCGATTTCCTGCCCTAGTCCCAACACAGTTTACATTGACATCCTAGAGAGGCGCCTACCAACAAGAAAGTGTCAACAGCCTCACAGACTTTCAGCCCTCATCCGAAGAAAAGATCACTCAATCTTGGATAGGCCCATTTCTGAAATTTATCTTACATGGCGAGCTCTCAGCAGAAGCAATGAATGCTTGTGTCATACAATTTCGAGCTCCTAGATACACCGTGATCAACAGATGATTGTTCCGTAAATCCACAGGAGGACCCCACCTAAGGTGCATAACTCCACGCGAAAGCCAACTCATTTTCAACGAAATTCACAAACACGAATGTGGCAACCATGCAGGAGCAAGATCTCTGGCTCATAAAGCAATTGCCTAAGGGTATTATTGGCTAGGCATGTACATCGAGGCAAAGAAGTATGTTCTCAAATGGCACCAATGTCAAACATTTGGCCACAACCACCTAAGTCCAGCATGGGAGTTGAACAACATAGCCAACCCGTGGCCTTTCCATATGTGGGGGATGGATATCATGGGACCATTTATCCCATAAAAGAAAACATGACTCAAATACGTCCTTGCAGCCATAGATTACTTCACCAAATGGGTTGAAGTAATCCCGCTTGTTAAAGTCAAGGAAGTTCACGTCATCAATTTCATATGAACCAATATCATCACAAGATTTGGTCTACCCCACACCCTCATCATGGACAACAGAACCCAATTTGTCGGCACACAAGTTAAGTTATTCTTACAAAAGTGGCGCATCACTTAAGCATTTTCTACACCTTGATATACACAAAGCAATGACCAAGCAGAGGCCACAAACAAATCCATCAAAGAGAATCTCCAAAAGAAGTTGGAGAGCAAGAAAAGTCAATGGCCAGAACAACTCGAGAACATCTTATGGGCATACAGAACAACAGCCTGAGCCAGTACCAACGAGTCTCCTTTCACATTTTGCTTCGGAACAAAAGTAGTAATATCATCAGAACTTACAATCACAACTACACATTCTGACATCGTCGAATCAGGAGAAAACAACAACATCTTATCCGAAGAAGTCGACCTCCTAGAAGAGCGAAGGGAAATTGCTACAATATCCCTAGCTCGGTACCACCAAACCATCCAACGAGCTTACAACAAGAATGTCATCCTAAGATCTTTCCAAGCTGGTGACCTAGTCCTCAAAAAGACCTTAGCACCAGCCAAGCTTGACCCAACGTGGGAAGGACCATACATAGTGCATAGAGTCATTGGAAATGGAGCTTACTGGATTAAAACTCAGCTGATGTGCTTCCCTGACCTTGGAATACAGCTCTACTCAAGCGTTTTTACCAATAATTTTTTCTCCAGATGTACCAATCAATATGAATAAAATTTCATCAGCATTTCGCGTATAAGTGTTCTTCTTGCATTACATGAGTACCACACATCTTGCACTCACTGCCCGATCTAGGATATCAAAGTAACCGACCTAGCACCAATGCCATGGTTAAGCACGACTCAACTATAATTACCACACAAAAGTTAATTATCAATCAAATTCAATCCACGGTCCCCCAAAAGGACCACAAATCAACTTAGCACCAACGTCCAGGGTTAAGAACGATTCAACTATAATTGCCACGCAAAGGCTAATTATCAGTCAAATACAATCCAAGGTACCCCCAAAGGGACCACAAGTCAACTTAAGGCCTTTAAAAAGGTTAAGTTTGACTCAACTATAATTACCACTCAAAGGCTAATTATCAGTCAACAATCAATAAAAAGTTCCCCTAAAAGGAACCACTCAATCAATACACACACCTAAGGACACGAAGAAACCTAGGTGCTAACTACGCGCATCTATCAGGTCGTACACAAGCACTTACGATCTACAAGCATCAAATGATCTACCAAAGTACGACAAGTCATCGAGTCTACTATGCAACACAGGTCGTCAAATAACAAAACAAAAAGCAAGAGAAGCAATCACACTTATACAAAATTCACAAACAATCTCATTTCAAAATAAGTAAGTAATTTAAATATTTTTACTTACTACAAATTCCGTTAGATACTAGAGGCCCCCAGGTTATCTTGGAAAAACGACCTCAGCATCCCCATCAAAAATAGAAGTTGTCAGTATCAACAACAAAAGAAAATATAGTTCAAAAACTTCATCCATCATCAATCAAATTACAAGAAGAACACAATCAGTTGACACGAGGCAGATTCTCCACATTCAAAGGATCCAGTTGGCAACCCTCTTCACCAATAGAGCCACTAGCTGGATCACCACTTACATTAAACACTTCAGTGGCAGTATCTTCAGTGGGTTAAGCAGCTGGAGCAGCACCCAGGTCGGTTGGTAGATCAGATTGTCTACTAGCATCTGGCGATTTCTCTACGATTCTCATTGCGGCCCCACTTTCAACAGACCTTTTGAGGGTTTTGTACTTACATTCTAGTTCTGTGTAATCATCCACTAGAACGTAGACATCACCACTCTCTACTAGATCGACTAGGTTGTTATATTTATTCTGAGCTCGTTCAGCAATGACCTGCGATTGTTTGCTATCAGCAATCCAATGCGCTACCTCCACCCTCAAAGCATCAAGAGATGGCTGCAATAAGGCCACCTTCCCAGCCAAATCCCCAGCCTGAGCCCTCAGCAAGTTCAACCTCTTGCATAGCCAACAACTTGTCATAAGCTTCCTTGGAAACCTCCAGCTCTTTCTTGTACATGTCAGAGATAGTTGCCATCTATTTCAACTTCATATACATAGCCAGAACCTGACAAACCAACAAAATAAGTCAAAAAGCAATAACTCAAAGCACAAAACAAAAACTCATATCGAAAAGACACTTACAAAACAGATCGAGCGATCCATGTCTTTCATATTCGCCTCCAGATCCTTCCCAGTCTCCAGCTGATGCCTATCTCCATTTAAGGCAATACTCTCCAGCAACCCATTCGCAACCAGTGAAGACTTGAAACTACAGTCCCTATTCTTCACCAGCCGCATCAACCCATTCACTGGGTCGTAGTAGGTGACCGTTCTATCTAGAACGTCAGACTCACTAGCCTTATCACCTTGGCCCGCACTCCCAGACCCTTTGTATTTTTAGGCAGTTGCCTCAGTATCACTAGCCTTCTTCTTGCCCCTAGTATCAGCCACCCCAACATCCACCTCCAGCTCTTTCAGGCTCATCCTCTTTAAAGGAGCCCGACCTGATGAAGTACGACCTTCCACCATAACAGGTCGTTCCTCAAACTCAGTTCGGGTCCTCTTAGCCCCCTCAGGCTCGCCGACCTCAGCTCGCCTCTTCAACTAAAGCCTACGAAAGGGAGCGGGAGCATCACCAACTACCCCAGCACTACCACCTCCACAACCCCCTATCACTCTCACCTCCCTCCCTAGCTCATCTGGACACATCACGACTCCCAGCAACAGCACCACCTTTTGAACTCCTCCCCCTAGCATTTGACCCTTTATCTCTCTCCATTTCAGTAGCTGAATTCGAATCAGAGTCAACACAAATCAGCTAACGAGCCCTCTTCTTCTGCTCAGCATTCTTCAAGTTTATCTTCGCACCACCTCGTCTTTTGAAGTAATGTGCAACTTCCTCCAACGAGGACGCTTTTTCTTCCCAACTTAGCCTCGCAAACTCTTCAATAGCCCCTGTAGAAGTATGACCATGAATTACGACCTCTGCAAAACAAACAAATGTTAGAACGTAATCATATCAACTCGTAACCAAAACAAACGACCTACACAAATAAACAACCTACACAAGTAAACTACCTACACACAGATAACGACCTACCATCAGTCCTCACACAACGATTGTTCAAAACACATCCAGGAGGACAATAACTCCACACAATCAACAGAGGTCTGCGTGTCACCATTCCTCCTTACTCACACCAACAATTACCGATGATTTACCTCTCATCACTTGTAAACCAAAGTTCAAAGCAGAAGATATTTTTACAGTAAAATGTTCTAGCACGTCAGACAAACAAATATTGTAACCCTTCTGTCTCAACAGATCCAGAACATGAAACACCCTCCAACTATTACCTACAAATTGCAAAGGTGCATTCCCACAAAAGTTCAGAACGTCCAAGGTCAGACGTGAGAACGACAACCTCAACCCCGCCTTCAGTTAGCCATACATAATTACAACATCACCATCTCGAGGAACATTGTTTGAACCAAAAACGTTCGTCTCACTACTCAGGTCGTATATCGTCAGATCGGGACTTTCAATCCCAAACTCCCTTCTCAAATCCCCAAAATTATCAAACACCGACCTAGATACCACCTCTTCAGTCATCGTCTCCAATGAGGAAGACGATGACGCCTCATCTTCACTACTAACCCCTAACGACACCACTGTCACCACTCCTTTCCATTTCCCTCAATTCAACCATCCCTACCTCACCACTAATGCTTTCAAAAGTAATAGACATCGAATTCTTCTTCAAACAAAATCAAAATCATAGACAAGAAAAGAAAGACAAAATCACGCACCTGTTTTGGAGAAGAAGAATAAGAAGATGGCTAGTTTAAGTTTTTTCTTTCTTCACAACTGATGGCAACTGAAAAGTTTTGGCAAACGAACCAACTAATAACTGCACAAAACCCAAAAGAAAAGTTAGTGTATCTAAAAACCCAAAATCATTACATATACTGACCACGCCAACAAAAACGGCGTGACTTGGGCCTACGAATAAGAAATCCCTTTTTCTCGCATAATTTCCAAAAAATTTGATTTTCAAAAGCACACCAGCTATGCGACATGTGTTCATTGTTTAAACTTTATTCTTTTCAAACTATCTCATCTTAACGAGTCAAACAGCATATAAATAATAAATGGGATGTGTAAGTACCCTCCATTCTCAAACATATCACTACAAAGACTGCGTGTCCACACACGGTCATTATCTTCACAACTTCGTACATCACCAGTCGTATTACCCATCATCAAGACTCAGGTCGTCCCAAACTCAGTCGTCTCAAATATCAAACACAGCTATATATGGAAGCAAATGATCTACCGCGATCTTGAAGCTCAGTCAACACACCAATGAAGGAGACATTTACTTTGTAAAAATAAAAGTAATGACAAATCATCAAGATAGCACAAAATATGGATCTACACTTGATAATGGTCTGAAGCAAATAAGGAAGGTCAGCTCAAACATCTATAAGTAAAGAGAGATGAACTACATAAGGCTTGATTTAAGTTCACCCAAAAAACTTGATGCGTAAGCAACTCTTATCCCAAGAAAGAGTGTAACCATTCCCTATCAACCTCAACAATAGGTCGTAGATACAAATTCACACCTCTACACTCACCAAATTTCAAAAGCTCGGTTAAAATTCCATCCATGCATGACATGACTTGTAAATGCTTACAAGCTAGTAACATAAGATTTACATGAAGATGTTGTAACTCCTTAAAGATATATGTTAACTAATCATTCAAAATATGTTCTAAATATCAAGCATAGGATCTTAATCCGACAAATCATGTAGTGTCGAGATATTAAAATTCAAAACGCATTTAAGGCGCAACAAGAGGCGAGCCTAAAGAAACGTATGTAGCAACATGTAGACATTTCTCTCTAATAACCATTGCAATGAATATCTTTCGCCACTCTCTCTTCCAAGTTTAAAACCAAGAAGAAAAACGAGGGGGAAAAAAAAGAATGACTAGATTCTTAGAAACGTTCCACTTGAGTTTTGACTTATGGCGGTCTCCTTCATATAAGTAAAGAAGTTAAGTGTTACACTCTTGTTTTTTGTCAGATGCGCTATTTTGATTCTCATTGATACTGTTACTGCCAATCAAATCAAATGCAATTTAAACATTCTCTTGATCTACTACTTAATAGTCTAAGTACCTCTTAGATTTTTAATGGGCAAATGCAATATGATACTTCGAACTGGTATACTTCAGAAGGCACAATACAGCTCCAAATTAAAAATGGATGTAAAGTACTTGTCCAATATGGAAATTGCTAGAAAAATGGATTTGCACAAATCCATTGAGATATGAATGAGTAATTTGTCTCCCAAGTTACCCCACTTGAGATGAAATGGGTTTCTCTTGAAACACTACGTAAAGTGAGAAAAACATTTTCGAAAGGGTGCCTTTGGTTAGCTTGATGCATTATCTTTGAAAAAGGTGCGACCTTTCAAAATGTGCAATGGTTCGAAACAGTGCATCATGCCGGAAAGGTGTGACATTTCGAAATAGGCACTGGTTCGAAATAGTGTTTTATGCTGAAATTGTGTGTCCTTTTGAAACATGTGACTTTTCAAAGAGTTTCTTACTTTTTCCCAAGAGTCACTATGTTGTTTCGAAGAGGCACCACTCACCTATAAATAGTGGATGAATTTGGAAAGAAAGACACACCAGATCACACAGAGTTCTGATCTTTCTCTTCTCCCTCTGTTCTTAGTCAAATACTATGTTATGTTCGTTGATTCTATAGAATTGAAGTGCTAGCTTTCTATAGAAGGAAATCCGTTCTATCTTGAGAGACAGTTTTCCATCAACCTTCAAACACCATGAGGGGGAAAATCTGTCTTAAGGACATAGTGGTTCTACACTAGGCTCGGATTTAACAAAGAAGTACAAGACACTTAGAAGACAAATGGTTTGTATTGTTTGGTGATTGGTAAAGAGTAAGTACATTTAAGTTGTATATTCCTAACAACTTAAGACATATTCTTATTTGGTAAATTAAGTTCATTCGTTGAACTAAAGGGTTGTTTATGATATATTTGTTATATCAATTTGATTTTCTTGTTTACTTAACAATAAGTATAGTTTTGGAATAAGTTTCCTAACAACTTAAGACAAATTTATTTTCCTTCTTCTTCTTTATCGAACATAATTTGTTTCTATTTTGTTTTTTGTTTTGGTTTAAAGGAATAACAAAGTGTAGTTGTATTTCAGAATATGGCAACACCATCAGTTACTCCTGCTGTTACTGTTCCTACTGTTGTTCCCCATTATGTTTCTCATGGGGAGAAGCCTGAAAAGTTCAATGAAACTGATTTCAAGCGTTGGCAACAGAAGATGCTCTTCTATCTAACCACCTTTAACTTGGCAAGGTTTTTGTGGGATAATGCTCTTGAAGCCCTGATGAAATCGACAAGGTGAAGGTTTTGGCCAAGGATGTTTGGTTTCATGCTGATTTTTTGTGTAGAAATTATGTCCTTAGCGGGTTGGCTGACTCATTATACAATGTGTATAGTGTGCTCAAGACTACTAAGGAACTTTAAGATTCGTTGAAAAGAAATACAAGAGTGAAGATGCTGTCATGAAGAAATTCATAGTTGGCAGATTTCTTGATTTCAAAATGACGGATAATAAGACCGTCATAAGCCAAGTCCAAGAACTTCAAGTAATCTTCCATGATGTCATTGCTAAAGGAATGACCCTAGGAGAATTTTTCCAAGTGGCTGCTATGATTGAGAAATTACCACTATCTTGAAAGGATTTTAAGAACTATTTTAAGTATAAACACAAATATATAAATATTGAAGAGCTGATTGTCCGTCTAAGGATAAAGCAAGATAACCATCTATCTGAGAAGAAGGGTAAGGATCCCATGGTGGCAAAGGCCAATATTGTGGAAGGATCAAGTGACAAGAGAAAGAGGAAACGCCAAGATAAAGCTCAAGGCGAAAAGAATAGTATGCCTACTAAGTTCAAGGGCAAGTGCTACAACTATGGGAAGGCTAGACATAAGGCAAGTGAATGTCCCAAGCCAAAGAAGTACAAGAAGCAAAAGACTGAAGCAAATGTGATAATGGACACGCTTTCTAACAATATTAATGACATGAACCTATCTGTTGTGGTTTCTGAATGTCTCATGATTGGAAATAAAATGGAATGGTGGGTGGATACTGGTGCTACTAGCTCGCCACATATGCTCCAACAAGTCGATGTTCACCACTTATCATGCTGTGGAAAAGGAAGAACAACTCTTTATGGGAAACTCTTCTACGTCCAAGGTTGAGGGCAAAGGAAAGGTGGTGATGAGGTTGATTTCTGGGATGGAACTAACTCTGAATGAGGTGCTCTATGTGCCTGATATTCGCAAGAACTTGGTTTTTGGGTCGCTGTTGAGCAAGAATGACTTTACGTTAGTCTTTGTTTCTGATAAATTTGTACTAACTAAGAATAATGTATTCGTGGGTAAAGGATATCTTCAGGATGGGCTCTTTAGGATGTCTTGTTTTACTATTGTGCCAAAGAGCGCCAATAAAGTTGAATTTTCTGTTTACTTGATTGAGTCTTCACATGTATGGCATGGTAGATTAGGACATGTTAATTATGATACTTTGTGTAGATTAATTAATTTGGACTATATACCAAAGATAAAAATAGACCCATACCATAAATGTGAAACTTGTGTAGAATCCAAGTTGACCAGATCATCCTTTCATTCCATTGAAAGAAGTACTGAACCTCTAGACTTAATACACACAGATATATGTGATCTTAAGTACGTGCAAACTAGAGGTGGTAAAAAGTATTTCATTACTTTTATTGACGATAGCACTAGATATAGTTATGTTTACTTGTTGAGAAGTAAAGATGAGGCAATTGAAGTATTCAAACACTATAAAAATGAAGTTGAAAATCAACTAAACAAAAATATTAAGGCTATAGGGAGTGATAGAGGAGATGAATATGAATCACCTTTTGAAGGTTTCTGTTCTGAACATAGAATCATTCATCAAACTACGACTCCTTATTCACTTCAATCAAACGGTATTGCAGAACACAAAAACCGAACTCTAAAAGAGATGATGAATGTTACGTTGTTAAGTTCTGGTTCACCCCAGAATTTGTAGGGGGAAGTTTTGTTTTCCGCCAATTACATTCTCAACAAGATTCTTAACAAGAAGACGCTTAAAACACCATACGAATTGTGGAAAGGTCATCAGACTTTCTACGAATTCTTAAAAGTGTGGGGGTGTCTTGCTAAAGTGGAAAGTCCCTAAACCTAAGAAGGTGAAGATAGGACCCAAGACTATTAATTGTGTATTCATTGGATATGCAAACAATAGTAGTGCATATCGTTTCCTAGTTCATAAATTAGAGATTCAAGATATACATGTTAATACGATTATTGAGTCAAGGAATGCTTCATTCTTTGAAAATACGTTTCCATATAACATGTGTATATAGCCAAGTTCAACAAAGAGAACTTTAGATGCTACAACTAGTAACCATCCTATATAAAGCGAAATTGAGGAGGAACCTAGACGTAGCAAAAGATCAAGGATGTCAGCGTCTTTTGGACATGATTTTCTAACATACTTGTTGGAAAATAATCTTCAAACGTTCAAGAAGGCAATGTCATCTTTAGAAGCTACTTATTGGAAATAAGCAATAAATAGCAAGATTGAATCCATAATGCAAAATCATGCATGGGAATTGGTAGATTTACCACCAGGTTCCAAGACTTTGGGATATAATTGGATATTCACAAAGAAATTTAAGATTGATGGATCAATCGACAAGTATAAAGCTAGACTTGTGGTCAAAGGCTTTAGACAAACAGAATGATTGGATTATTTTGACACTTATTCTTCAGTTACAAGAATAACTTCCATAAGGATGCTAATAGCAATAACATCAATATATGGATTTGAGATACATCAAAAGGATGTAAAGACGACATTTTTGAATGGTGAGTTAGATGAAGAAATATATATACATGGAACAACCCGAATGGTTTATTGCTCCTAGACAATAAAGAAAAGTTTGCAAGCTTGTTAAATCCTTATATGGATTAAAGTAAGCACCTAAGCAATGGCATGAGAAATTTGACAATGCAATGTTGTCAAATGATTTCAAAATAAACGAGTGTGACAAGTGTGTTTATGTCAAAAGCATTCACAAGGGATGTGTCATTGTTTGTCTCTATGTAGACAATATGTTAATTTTGGGTAGTAATATGGATGTCATAAAATCTACCAAACAAATGTTGTCTAGTAAGTTTGACATAAAAGATTTAGGTGTCGCTGATGTTATCCTAGGAATTAAGATTTCTAGAACAGAGGATGGACTTGTTCTATCACAATCTCATTAGGGCATCTCCATGGGGGTGTAAAATTACACCTCCACCTAGGCTCCACGTAGGTGCCATTAGGATTTTACACCTCTAATTGTATAGTATTGTATAGCTCATAAATATTCACACTCTATACTCTCCAATGGAAGAGTGTAAAAAAAATAGATTTTAAACTCGGACGTCACTCCAAGTGACGTCCCTCTTTAATTTAAATTGGGACGTCACTTGGAGTGACGTCCGAGTTAAAAAATAAAGCTTCAAACGTGTGTTGAAGTGACTTCCGAGTTTTTAAGTTAAACAGACGTTATTTTAAGTGACGTCTGGGCTTTTTATTAACTAATAGCGAGAGGGGGAATTCCCCACCCTCTCTATTAGCTAATACACTATTACCTACGGTTTAGCACCTCCATTGGAGAGAGTTTTTTTTATATTTGGGGTGTAAAATTTCCACTCTATACGGTTTACACCCCCCATTGGAGATGCCCTTACATTGAGACGATTCTTGAAAAGTTCAAGAAATATAACATCATACCAAAAAGGTCACCAGTTGACATAAATCTTCAGTTAGCCAAAAATGCTAGAGATAGCATATCTCAACTAGAGCACTCTCGTATACTTGGTAGTTTAATGTATGTCATGAACTGTATAAGGCCTGACATAGCATACTCTGTGAGCAAGCTAAGTCGATATACGAGTAATCCTGGCAGAGATTATTGAACTGCCATACTGAGAGTTTTGGGATACTTAAAGTATACTCATAATTTTGGTATGTACTATACAAGATATCCAACCGTTCCAGAAGGATACTGCGAGGTTAATTAGATATCTGACACTAAAGACTCAAAGTCCACAAGTGGATATGTCTTTACACTTGGAGGTGCAACTGTTTCTTGGAAATCCTCAAAACAAACGTGCATAGCGAGGTCCACTATATAATAAGAATTCATAGCATTGGACAAGGCTAGAGAAGAAGTAGAGTGACTTCAAAATTTCTTAAAGGATATTCCAAATTGGGCTAAACCTGTGCCAGCAGTGTGTATACACTGTGACATCCAATCTGCTATTGGTAGAGCACAGAGTAGCATGTATAACGGGAAGTCTTGACAAATACGTCGTAGACATAACACCGTTAGACAATTGCTCTCAAATAGAGTTATCTCAATCGACTATGTAAGGTTAAAAGATAACATTGCGTACAAAAGGTTTAACAAGAGAGCAAGTGGAAAGATTATCAAGGGAAATGGGTTTAAAGCCTTTAAGATAATCAATCAAGAGTCCTCATAATGGAAAAACCAACCTAGTTGACTGGAGATCCCAATATCTAGGTTCAAAAGGACAACTGAATTATGTCTATGACTCAGTTAGCACTGGAGAGTAATAATATACTCTAACCCATTCCTATATAAGACAATGCATATCTGCCGCAAGACCCATGATAAGTCAAGCTTTTAATGATTTACTATATTTTGGAAAGTTATATTATCCAAATGGAGTATTGCAGGATACTCCTTATAGAAATCACCTATGCGAATGTGAAGTGGGGCCGCTTCTATGAGAATTTTAAGGCAAATGTCTCAAAAGCACTCTCTGAAACCAAGAAGGGTTCAAAGCTAAAATGAACAAAACATGAGAACCAACAGTATTCGAGAAGGTATTGCGTGAAGATGATATTGTCTAGGTTTATACAAACGGCTAACAGTTCAAGGACATTAATTGAAGTCTACTAATCGTTCAATTAAATCCGATCGTCTTTCACTAAGGCAAGTTCAAGGCCTCCCATGCTACTTGACATGATGCAATATCTTTTCATTTGTAAAAAAAACAGAAATCCGATGTTTATGATAGAAGAAGCCAAATTTTCATTCATGTGGGGGATTGTTAGAAAAATGGATTTGCACAAATCCATTGAGATATGAATGAGTAATTTGTCTCCCAAGTTACCCCACTTGAGATGAAATGGGTTTATCTTGAAACAGTACATAAAGTGAGAAAAACTTTTTCGAAAAAGTGCACTGGTTCGAAACAGTACATTATGCCGAAAATGTACGACTTTTCGAAATGTGCACTAGTTCAAAACAGTGCATCATGCCGAAAAGGTGTGACATTTCGAAATAAGCATTGGTTCGAAACAGTGCTTTATGTCGAAATGGTGTGTCCTTTTGAAACATGTGATTTTTCAAAGAATTACTTACTTTTTCTCAATAGTCACTGTGTTGTTTCGAAAAGACATCACTCACCTATAAATAGTGGATGAATTTGGATAGAAAGACACACCATATCACACAGAGTTCCGATCTTTCTCTTCTCCATCTATTCTTAGTCAAATACTATGTTGTGTTCGCTGATTCTATAGAATTGAAGTGCTAGCTTTCTATAAAAAGAAATATGTTCTATCTTGAGAGACAGTTTCCCATCAATCTTCAAGCACCGTGAGGAGAAAAATCTGTCTTAAGGACATAGTGGTTCTACACTAGACCCGGATTTAACAAAGAAGTACAAAACACTTATAAGACAAAAGGTTTGTATTGTTTGGTGATTGATAAAAATAAGCACATTTAAGTTGTATATTCCTAACAACTTAAGACAGATTCTTATTTGGTAAATTAAGTTCATTCTTTGAACTAAAGATTTGTTCACAATATATTTGTTATATCAATTTGATTTTTTTATTTACTTAACAATAATTATATTTTTTTTTAATAAGTTTCCTGACAGCAATAACCACCAAGATCATTCATGATGCCAGTGGTTCCAACTACAATGCATAATCTGGCTAAGCCTATAATTTGCAGTCTCGCGCAAACGCCAATAATAATAGAGATGTGGATCGGATGCCATCCCATATATACATTGTCTATTACGAGAAGGTGATAGGCCAGTGAGCAGAGAAACAAATGATAATAATAGACCCTGCTGAATGCTTGAACTACACTCATTGTCAACTATACCATGGTCCGGAATTTAAACTACCTTATCATGAGATTTCCATTGGACTGGTCTAGTTTGGCTCTTATATTTCGTTGGTTGTAATATGACTTCAGAACCAATGGCGTTATTAAGACCATAACTTTCTCTTTATGAAAAGCTAATGAACAACAATTTTATAGAAATGGACATTCTCCTTCAAATCATCCATTATGAGCATTTCGTTCTAGATCGAGCAACGAGATTTTTAGCACACAGCAACACTTAAGTGGGACATTAATCCCGAAAATTTGGAATCGGTCCACAGTGTAAGGAGGCTAGCTGGCTATTAGGCTAGTCAATTAGGCATCCACATATCTCAGCCTCGTCAGCCTTCCCTAATAACCTGGGTATCCGCCTGTCCGGGCTCGATCATCAGACCTCTATCGAGGTGTGGTGTCATGCATAAAGTCCAAACAGGCCAAGGCCAACAATGCTAGGCTGATGAGTCTAAAGGGGCTTCCCCTTTAAAGAGAAGCAGACAATCCACCCTGCTCCTCAATTTTTTCCATTAACAAGGCGACAAACTTAACTAATGATTTATAAGTTCGACCAACGAAAGGGATATGATCAGAAGTGTTTATGTAACTGGATCGCTTCAAGGCTGATATGATGCTCGCTTATTAACAAAGTTTTAATAGCCCAGATCAATAAATAAAGTGGTAGGGGGACCAGGGCATGGGGAAATAATGAACTGACTATTGAGTGAGATGGATCATCTAAGTATATTCCAAAGGCATGGTCATCTTTCAACAGTTTTACCTTGTGGTTCTGCAAAGAGATAACGGAAAGTGTGGTACCTAAGAATGATGGATCCACCATTTCCCCCCTCCCCACCTCCTCCTCATGGTCAGAACTCAGAAAACATGAGTCGCTTGCACAAACTTTAGTTACTTCAGCTACCACATCTATCCAAAAGATGGGTTGGGTTCTTGAGATAGAATTTGATCTCACATTCCTAAAAGGTGACAAGATTGAATAGAAGGACCTGCTTAGTCCTTACTCCATACTGTAGCTAAATTGCATATGTAAATCGTATCGCAAATTTACACCACATTTTCTTGACAAATGACATTCATATGAAAAGAAAAACACACACACACATGCATATGATAGTACTCCTGTTTAAGTAAATCGAAAAATATTGTTATTTATTTTCCATCCGTTGCAACTATATATCTCCTTTGGTCTATTTTCATTTTAAGTCGAAATCAACTGAAATTTTAACGTTACCCTCTTTAAAAAATTTGTCGTCAATAATTTTTAAATAAGTAGATGAATATAGGCTTTGACCTGAAGATTATTTTAAACATAAATCAAGGGGTTGTTTACTTTATGGTTTATGCAAAACAGGAGGTAACTTAGAAATTCCCCTGGAACTAAGGGTATCTCAAAGAATATCCTAAAAATATGGCTATCTCCTATTGTGGGCTAAACTGACACTATCAAACTTGGGCTTGATTCGATTGATGGTATTTAAAAGTCAAGTACATGTCCAACAAGCTGTGGGCCCCAAATTCATCGAGTGGAAGCTTTGGAGTTTGGATGACTCCACCTGTAAACTTTTGTCACACCGCAATTAAACAGTTACAACGACTCTGGTACATAACATCAGCAATAACTAAAGGTCCTTTAATGGGCACCATCAAATTGGATGTGCAACTCCAAAAAATATATATATATATTACAAATTTATCATATTACAAGTTTGCCATTAAAATCTAGGCCCAACAACTAATTTAACCGGTATCACTATAATGAAATTCTCGAGTCGTTTGAGTGTATAGTCAAACGGTCTCATCATGTTGTTTGAGACAAAACTTTTGGTTTTTAGCTAGACGATATGGCGGGGTAGTTTGGGCAATCTTCAGGACAACATGGCGAGGTCGTTTGGGGACTTTCTTGGGCGACATGGCGAGATCGTTTGGACTTAAAAAATTCGGTTTGTTTGTCACGATGTTTATTTTAAAAATCAACTTCCACTTAATTAACTCAAACTCGAAACGACTTCATCAAGCTTGGGCAAACTCGAACTCAAGTTTAATCAACCCAATCTTCTACCCAAACTCCAAAAAAATATCAAGTTTGAAATTATCAACTTTAATCAACCCAATCTTATACCCCAATCAAGTTTAATCAACCAAATCTTCCACCCAATCAAATTTAATCAACTTAATCAAGTTTAATCAACCCAATCTTTCACCAAATCAAATTTAATCAACTTAATCACCAAGTTTGAGTATATATTCAAACGGGACACGACTCGAATTGGGTGAAGTCGACAACTTTAATTCCTATTGTTGATTCACAACTCAACACTCGAAGTATGAACACGACAAAAAACTCGAAGTTTTTTTTTTTTTTTTTTTTTTGGGGGGGCCTCTGAGCGAGAGATTATACCAGCTAAAAAAGTTTGAAAAAAATGGTAGCCGATCGATATACGTTGAGGGGGGTATTGGGCTATTATTGTTGGACTTAGTTGTCGGACTTGGGCCGGAGGCTGCCTAATGCAATTTGATAAATGCCCGATTAAATCACCTAACTAAATCTGGTCTTTGGACATCGTTGTTGAAAATGGATCACCTGGTGCATAACTAGCTTCAGATTTAGCTGCCACCCCTCTTATATAGGGTTTTTTTTTTATCACTTTCACTCAATTTAGTGAGCATGACAAAAATTATCCCAAATATCAGCCATATGGATTGGAAAATTAGTGGTCCAATACCAACATATACAAACCTGTCATTTTTATGATTTTTTATGATTATTGCGACATTTGCAACATTATTTTGTATTACGTTTTTTGGTTGCTTGTTTTTATTTGATTTGTTTTTTGAAGAAATTGGTCCCAAAACCCAATTTCTAGTGCAAATCAACCAGTTTTTTTTTTAAATCACTCACAAGGACAATTTTCGGGTTAAAATAACTTGTAAGGACAAATAGTCCGGATTTGAAATAAATATTTTATGGTTTTATCTTTTCTGTCGTTTTGTTATGATCAATGAGTGTTCATACCATATGGGTGTTAATGTATGAACAGGGATTGTTCATAACCAAATAGGTAAACGTACCTCATATAATATATTGATGTATGAACAATGATTGTTCATAACTCATGTTAAGATATAAATACTACACTGACACCAAAAAAAATGACACACTCAATACACATTGACGTGGCATGTTGCAACATCAATATTGTAGTGGTGAAAATATGAGCCAAAAATCTATTTTCTCTCTCAAAACACTTATTCTATTTGCAATGTCATTTTTACATTATCGTCTTTTCTTCATAACAAACCATTCATTTCATTGATTTTTCATAGTGCAACATTGATGTTGCAATAGTTTTCATGATGCAACATTGACGTTGCAATTGTATTTCTAAGTGCAACATTTATATTGTAGTGGTTTTCATGGTGCCACATTGATGTTGCAGTGGTATATCTCGAGACAACATTGATGTTGTAGTGGTTTTCATAGTGTAACATTGATGTTGCAGTATTATTTATTGGTGTAATATTGATATTGCAGTGGTAGTTTTTTATCGTGCAACATTGATGTTGCAGTGCCACGTCACTGTGTCGGTCAAATGTGTCAGTTTTCTGTGTCAGTGTAAAATTATTGCAATGATTATTCATACTCCAATACATGTTATTGGTGATCATACATTATGTTGATGTTTGAACAGTGATTGTTCATATCTCTACACATAGAGGTATAAACAATCACTGTTCATACTCCAATAGGTGTTATTATTGATCATATATTATGTTGAGGTATGAACAACAATTATGTTGTAGTGCCACGTCACTGTGTCGGTTAAATGTGTCAGTTTTATGTGTCAGTGTAAAATTATTGCAATGATTATTCATACTCCAATACGTGTTATTACCTACCGATCATACATTATGTTGATTTTGAACAGTGATTGTTCATATCTCTACACATAGAGGTATAAACAATCACTGTTCAGACTCCAATAGGTATTATTACTAATCATATATTATGTTGAGGTATGAACAACGATTGTTCATACTCCAAATAGATATGAGCGATGATTGTTTATATGAACAGTGATTGTTCATAGCTCATGTTGAGGTGTGAACAATAATTGTTCATACCCTAAATATATATTCATACTATATACATTAGGTCGTTTTGGTTGGGTCGGGCTATTTATTACCTGACTTTTCATCTACCTGAGCCCGACTCATTTCCCATACGATATTTTCTAACATTTCATTTGCTGAGGCGGTACTACGAGAGATGATTTGACACAAACAAAATCGATATTTAAGAGGTTTCGTTCTGTCGTATCAGAGATATCGACATTGATATTCCAGTGTGTTGCGCAATCTTCTGAAATTTGGTAACGTTTCATATGAAATATTCATTTTTTCATCCCAAAAATTTCAACATTTTCGAGAGTTTTGAACTTCATGTCAAGTAACTGCTAACTGCTAACCCAAGTGGTGATGCTATATTAGGGGTGGGAATTTGGCCCTAACGACTCTAACCTGGCCCTGACCGACCCGACCCTAAGCCCTATAAAGCCCTCACAACTAAAGCCCTCACAAAGTTTAGGGCCGGCCCGGCCCGGCCCTAATGCCTTCTAGGGCTAAGATTCTAAAACATAGGCCCAACCCTAATTCAAATTCATTTAGCGGACCCTAACCAAGCCCTAACCGACCCTCGTTTCACACTTTCACTATAAATACACATACTATAATTGTCCAACTCTTTGTTAAATATTTTCAATTAAAATAACATTGTCTTTGTAATTTATCACTTACACCCAAGTGGTACTTCCAATAAACTTGTCTTATATAACAAAAACTTGTCAACTTAATGTACCCACGTGAATAACAATGAACTACAAATTTAATAAAAATAAGACTTTATTCCTTTGATCATCAAGTCAAAGTCCATAACTTATTATTCTCAATTTCTTTTTCTCACTTATTTCTTATAAATTATATTTTTATTCACATCCAAGCCAAGTCTAAAACTAAAGATTTCCTTCCACACCATTAAAGCAAAATACGAGCGGACATTTGTAACATAGAAACCAAAACAACCTTTGTCGGAAAAATGACATTTGTAATCTCAAACCTTTCTCCATCACTTGTTCAAAAGCCAATATTTTCATTTCCATATACAAAGCTTGAATCACTTTTAAATTAGAAGAAAGGTAATATTATATTTGTTTGAATCTATTATAGAAATAATTTATGATATTACAAATAGTTTAACAACTTCCATGACCTCTTTAACCAAAACTATTATGTTTTATTCTTTATATCTATTACTTCTTTCTTTAAAATGATAATATAATTATTTGTCTATGTATTTCAATTTAAAATGTAATTTTAGTGAGGTTTGAGTCTGAGGAAGAACAAATTCGAACTCTCGATGTCTTGATTCATTAGATTGTGGATGTGCATTTTAAATTTTGGACTTATACGGGATTATTCTTAGATTGGTTGGACTTTGAGTTTATAGATTATGTACACATTTTTGTAATATAAATGAGTTTTAAAATTGATGTAGTAAAAAAAGAAAATATATAGGCTAGGCCCTAAAGCCTTTAAAGAAGGCTTAGGGTAGGAGTAGCGGCTCGAGGTTTAGACTTGTGACCGGCCGACCTATGCCGACTTTTAGGGCGGGCCGATCCGGCCCTAATATTTGAAGGGCTTTAAATATTTAGGGTCGGGCTAGCCCGACCCGGCCCATTGCCCACCCCTATGCTATATGGTAATATAAACCCAAGAAATTGGGCCCAATTTCAGTTCAAAACAACTGTAGAGGATAGTGTTTTGTGATAATGACTCACAAAACCATTTTCATCAATGAAATAACCCACGGACCCAATTTATTGATTTTAATAACCCTCAAAGATAAAATAAGTTTACCCGGTTTATTTTATATTTCTTAAATACCACTTTTACCCTTTCTTGTTAATAAGCAAAATTATGAGTGAGAAAACCCAAAACCCCTTTCTTCTCCAACTGACCTGACTTTTTGATTCATGACGCACCTCATCAAACTACAAATTGAATTATTTCCCTGTTTTAATTAAACAAAATTACGAAAGAAAAAACCTAAAACCCCTTCCCTGTTTTAATCAAACGAAATTACGAGATAAAAAACTTAAAACTAAAGTCGAGAAATAGACGAAGTTGTGCGAAACTTCAGTTATTTTAAAGAAGTTGAACAAAGATGGCAACCATTATCCAAAAAATCAAAGACATTGAAGATGAAGTATCACACCATTATCATTTTATTTTATTTATTTATTTTTAATTAAACCCTGGTGGATCTTTAGCTCAAATGAGTGAACACTTTGGAGATATCCAAAGGTGATGGTGGTTCGATTCCGCCAAGATCCTCTAAAATTTTAATGTTAATCAAACAATGATTGTTCATTTTTACTGTTGAACACGTATTGTTCATACCTACTTTAAGTATGAACACATATTGTTCATATCTGTTTTGGGTATAAACATTTATTGTTCATATATGCTTTGGGCTCATGTTTTTTTGTTAGTATAAACACGTATTTTTCATATCTGTTTTGGGTATAAACAATCAATGTTCATATATGTTTTGGGTATGAATATTTATTGTTCATATATGTTTTGAGTATGAATAATCAATGTTCATATCTGTTTTTGGTTCATGTTTTTTTTAAGTATGTATGAACAATCAATGTTCATATATGTTTTGGGTATAAACATTCATTGTTCATATATGTTTTGGGTATGAACAATCAATGTTCATGTCTGTTTTGGGTATGGACATTTATTGTTCATATATGTTTTAGGTATGAACAATCAATGTTTATATTTGTTTTGGGTTCATTTTTTTTTGGGTATGAACACGAATTGTTCATATTTAAATAAGGTATGAACAATCAATGTTCATATCTGTTTTGGGTGTGAACATTTATTATTCATATCTGTTTTGTTCATATCTATTGTTCATAGCTAATGTTCATAATTTGGGGTATGAACAATTATTGTTCATATCTGTTTTGGGTTCATGTTTTCATAGCCACAATTAATGTTCATAGCTGATGTTCAGCATGGGTAGGTGACAATCAATGTTCATACCTATTGTGGGTATGAACAATCAATGTTCATAACCGGATTGTTTCAGTTGGGACAGACCATTTATTTTTTTTCTTTAGAGATATACTTGATATTTCATTTATCCTTTTCTTATTTCGTGCCAAGGGTAAACTTGAACTTTCATCGTTGTGAGAGTGATTACAAAAATAACTGTCCTCTAGAGTTCCTCATTCTGCCGATTTGTCCTCTAGAGTCACTCGGGGAATATAAACCAGGCAAGTTGAGTATGAAAATGAGAGCAATCTTAAATGGAAAAACATTCAGCTGATTTGGCACATTGAGAACCACCTAACAGACAATGCAGAGTTTAGTAGTATAGTTTCCACACCCACACACTGAAGAAGTGTGGCTTACCTCCCTCGTATATAAGTTTCACCAAACCACCCCAACCTTCCCCAAGTCCCAGCCATTTTCTTCACTTCTTATCTTTTTCTTCTTCTTGGTTCTTCCTGTTCTTGTGTGTTGTGTGTTAGTGTCTTGGAACTTTTAGAGAAAAATGGCAGGGACAGGAGCGTTTGCAGATATATTTGAGGAAGGAATATACAAATATTACTCAGAAGGAGAGTGGAAGAAATCTTCCTCTGGGAAGTCTGTTGCTATAGTCAACCCCACCACCAGAAAAACCCACTACAAGGTTCAAGGTACTAAAATAAACCAACACCTCTCTCTAAGCTTTCATGAATCCTGCTTAAGCAGTCTATTTCTCAGAACTACTTAAATGGTACTTTTGTTTTCTGGCATGGTTGAGTTTATTCAGTTAATTTCTGGCTTTACCTCATGTTGGTAGCAAGTAACAAGTTCATATAAAATACAGTTACTTTGGAGTAGTGACAATAGTTAAGGACCAATTTGTTTTCTAGATGAGATTATTCACTTGAGCACTGGACTAATTAAGATCATTGTCATGGTAAAGACGTCAAGTTGTAATTATTAGTAATCATATGTCGTATTTTTGTATTTATTCTTACTTGGGAAACTTAACTAATTCAGGGTACATTTGAGATATAAAGCTAATAATTACAAAATTTGCGGGTAAGGGTAAGACTGAGGTGGCCTGGATTGTGTTCGAGAAAGGAAGGCGCCGCCAAGGCATTAATGCCGAAAGGAATGGGTCACCTCTAGTATAATACATGCTATAGCTTGTGCAAATTAAGAAAGAATGCATCTCAAACCATTATAATTAAACTCAGTACATGCTTTATATACATAATAATGTCTAGAGTAACTTGTAAGAAGAACAGCTATATTACATATTTTCACTGATACCCCAATGAAAGGAAATTTCATTCCCTAATTTGGTAAAGTTCGAAGAATTTTAATTAAAATGCAGAATCTTGCATTTGTATTGGTAAGTAACTGAAATATGGTTTTGGAGCAGCCTGTACACAAGAGGAGGTTAACAAAGTCATGGATACTGCAAAAATTGCTCAGAAAGCTTGGGCCAAGACTCCGTTATGGAAGAGAGCTGAGCTTCTTCACAAAGCAGCTGCTATCTTGAAAGAGCACAAGGCCCCTATTGCCGAGTGCCTTGTGAAGGAGATAGCAAAACCAGCTAAGGATGCAGTTACTGAGGTAATTATCTAATGAGTCGCGGTTGTTTAATTTGATCAACTTGGATAGTGTCTGTGTGCAATTCAGTTCAATTTGTGCTTCCTTGAAGGTTGTGAGGTCAGGAGATTTGATATCCTACTGTGCCGAAGAAGGGGTTAGGCTACTTGGACAGGGTACATTGCTTACATCTGATAGTTTTCCTGGGAACGAAAGGAGCAAATACTGCCTTGTATCCAAGGTAAAATATTATACTTCCCATCAGGATGACTGGTCTCGGTTGAGGATACACGTATACCTGAAAGTTGAGTTGCATAACTTGCATATACTTTGTTTGTGCCAATCTAGAAAAGAACATATAGGTTTGTTAAACCAATTTTGTGATTGTTATGTGCATCGGTAAGGCTGGCACTTGTTGTCATCAAACAACTTTTCAACTAGGTATAGCCAGAAAAAGTTGAAGTCTAAACCTATCTAATTGTGTTATGGGAACAAACGAATGGGCACAAATGAAAAATGGTTATCAGGGGTGAAATAGTTAGATTGTGATTCAATCCAACTTTTGGCTGACACGATGGGAAGATAAGGCGGGTTGTACACACAACTAAACAGAGCCCGTCCACATGAAAATATGGCGGGTCTGTCTTTACTTTGAAAGAGAAAATATGACAAGAAATCTTTAATTTTCTTATGCATCATTAACAATATTATCGGTCGATTGTGTCAAACAGCCTTTCCATGTCAAAATGCGTACTGCAGATTTTGTGAAGTGATTTTGTTAAATTGTACTGCAGATTCCACTTGGTGTCATTTTGGCAATCCCACCTTTCAACTATCCTGTCAACCTAGCTGTTTCAAAAATTGCTCCTGCATTGATTGCTGGAAATTCCCTTGTGCTCAAGCCTCCAACCCAGGTATGTTACTGGTTATGTATGCTTAATTGTTCTTACTTTCTAATGCAAATAGTATTTATATTATTATGAAGTATTCCATCACTACAAACACGCATGCATGCACACATTTGAACTAACTTGCTGCACATCACAATCAATGATCCTTCAAACATTTAGTATTATTATGTGATGCATGACTGCAGCCAAACTCTCATATGTCCACAGGGTGCCGTAGCTGCTCTTCACATGGTGCATTGCTTTCACTTGGCTGGTTTTCCTAAAGGTCTTATTAGTTGCATTACTGGTAAAGGTTCTGAGATTGGTGATTTCCTCACTATGCATCCTGGAGTCAATTGTATAAGGTGATAAAATTCTCAATCAGATTAACCTAACATCCCCCCCCCCAAGCGCCCAGTAAATGTGTTATCTGCGAACTAGTCACCGTATCTAAGTATCTTGCTTCATGAACACTTTATTATTTTTCACAGTTTCACCGGTGGAGATACTGGAGTTGCAATCTCAAAGAAGGCTGGCATGGTCCCTCTTCAGATGGAACTTGGGGGAAAAGATGCATGCATTGTGCTTGAAGACGCTGATTTAGATTTGGTTGCTTCCAACATTATCAAAGGAGGCTTCTCTTACAGGTAAGCAAAAATAAACTCTTTGCTCGAAATGTTCATGATCCTTGCACTTTCCATTGATGTACGTACTGACTATTTTGGTCTCCGTATAAAGTGGTCAGAGATGCACTGCCGTAAAAGTTGTCCTAGTGATGGAATCAGTAGCCGACACTCTTGTCGAGAAAGTAAATGCCAAAGTAGCCAAGTTAAAAGTTGGGCCTCCTGAAGATGACTGTGATATCACTCCAGTAGTGTCAGAATCATCAGCAAATTTCATTGAGGGGTTAGTAACGGATGCCAAGCAGAAAGGAGCAACATTTTGCCAGGAGTACAAGAGGGAGGGAAATCTTATCTGGCCGTTGTTGCTGGACAATGTTCGACCTGATATGAGGATCGCATGGGAGGAACCTTTTGGTCCTGTGTTGCCAGTCGTCAGGATCAACTCTGTTGAAGAAGGAATTCATCATTGCAATGCTAGCAATTTCGGTCTCCAGGTATAAAAATGATCTAGGTCACCACTACTTCACGATACATAATCATCTTACATGCTCATATCTAATGTTCATACATTCTACAAAGGCAAACAAATAACTTTCCGTAACGGCACAGCAACTATAAAAGTGGTGGTTCTGTCCTTATGTAAATTCACAGAGCTAAATAGAAACGGAAGTATCAGTGCATCACTTGTCTAGGATAGAAGTAATTTCATGACTGCATATTCGTGATAAATAATGTCAAATAGGTAGAAACTGACACAAAACTTAAAGAAATTCTCACACAACCTGAGATAAACAAAATATCATGCAGGGTTGCATCTTCACAAGAGATATCAACAAAGCAATGCTGATCAGTGATGCAATGGAGACTGGAACAGTACAGATTAATTCAGCACCGGCTCGTGGGCCAGATCATTTTCCTTTTCAGGTAATTAATATTAAAATACTGCAATTCATATTTCAAATTCTCGTATCACAAAACCTATATTTAAGCATCTGGGAATCAAGATGAAAGGTAATCAAACAAATATTTGTCTGTGGCAGGGCCTGAGGGACAGCGGAATTGGGTCACAAGGAGTCACTAACAGTATTAACATGATGACCAAGATCAAGAGCACTGTGATCAACTTGCCTACACCTTCATATACAATGGGTTAATAGGTTAACTAAGAAATTCCCTCTTATATAGTTAGTAATACTTGATAAGGAGGAACTTTTGCTATTTCTTTTTTCTTTTTTCTGCTATATGTATCTGTTCTTTAGATTTTTACCTCCCTTTCCTTGGGGATTCATCAGTAGTATCGTCAGGCTACTAACTATTCTCTTTGCAATTTGCTCTTTCTTACGTTCTCTCCTTTTCCGGACTTGGTATGTTTTAATTATATATACAGTTAATGCTGTCAGGCATTCTGAATTGGTGATGCTAGCTCTTCTCATTCAGGGATGATATTCACATTCAGAATGAGAAGCTAACACCATACCGCTTTTTATTATCCTTATATTCCAGAAGATCTAACATAACTAACTGAAGGGTTTCCAAGTTGGAAAAGATAATTTATGATACTGTAATTAATATGTTATCGATGGACCGAAGTAAGTAATTTCCCGAAGATTTAAGTACCTTCTGCATGACAAGAAAAACTGAGCTATGCTGTATACATTGAATATGAAATCAGTGATTTTGCAATGTAGCAAAATTTGTTGCATCAAAGTTCTGAAGAATAGTCATCCAGTCCCCCTACCCTTTTTTGTGAAAAAGGATAATAGGGTTGGCCATTGGGAAGATACCGTTACCGGACTGCATTAAAATCCGGTCTATACCATCCTTCCTCTTACATCATTGCTTACTATCTAGAGGAGGTATATTAGAACTAGAGGAGGTATATTAGAATTAGAGGTATATAAGTATATAACAAACTATCACAATGTTCATATACAGAGTTCGCTAGGCTAGCCAGATATTCTGCAGCACTATTACCTTCTCTATATACATGAGTACATGACTGCAGACTAGATATTATATGCGCGCTCCTTGCTGCTTCAGTACAGGTGTTTCACTAGTGATGGTTGCAAGGATGTCTCTACAATACCATGGTGCCCTCTCCTGGCCTTTTAGAATTTGGACTGCCGTTAGAGAGTATGAGCATACCAGCACCTTGTTAAAATTATTCTGCACACATAACTTCAGTCCTATCTAAATGGCCTTGATCTCCTAGTACAAGACTGACCTCTTTTGTCCACCTCCTGTGTAGATAGTTCTTTCTGTTCCTTCTTGTTCTATGACAGTCCCCTGCTTCCTTGAGCAGTAAAACAACATAAAACTGAGCCTTCGCCATCTCTGGTCACACCACCATATCCAGCTTGCTCTAACCTTGCCAAGGATAAAAAGGAAATATATACATACTATGCACCACTTGTACGTGGTCGCTCAAGAAATAAGATATCGCATCCTTGCACTGCTTCGTATCACATTAGGTTAGCTGGGATTCCTTAGGTGAAATTATTATGCAGTCGAGTATTGTGCTTTGATCCCGCTGTTTTGGTTAGTGCATTACTAGGCATCACAATTCGTCATCCTTTAATGTACCTCATGTGCACTGGTTTGGTTCTGGAGTTCTTGGTGAGCAAAACTCTTGTTAGGGCCGGGGTAGCAGCTTGGGTTTGTACTTGAGAGCTAGAGTTTAGCCCAAAGCTTATTTATCCATGTCAAATTTTATAGGGCCTGAATTTGCATGCACTTCAGTAAAAAACTAAAAAATATTGAATTTCCGTAGTCACGGGTGTTAATGAATATATATCGTGTAAATGTCAATTTTACACTTTAATATTTTTTTACCATGGCTTACTAAGACTATGGTTTTGAAACTGGATTTATGTGATTCGGGAACCTGTAGAGAGAACATACTTTTATGGACCCAATGCAAGACAGTGTCCCTATTTAACATCAAACTCGAATGTTAAAACCCAATAAGATGGTCGCCCGGCCCTGAGGTGAGTACGTGACTTGCATTTGGATGAGTTTTTGGTGCTGATGTGTAGATGACTCACCTTGCATTGGGAATATTTTTACGAGGACTAATCTATGTTTATAAACATTTTGGAATCTAAAGTGATTTTGGAAATTCTTTAATTTTAGAGCAATAATTTAAAAATATTTTGGAATCTAAAGTTGATTTTGGAAATTAAGCTTTTCCGAATTTTAAGATGCACATTTTAGGACACGATAATAATGATTTGTCCTCAAATGTTTATTTTCTTTTCCAGCTAAGGAAATTCATTTATTAGAAATCAAAACAAATGGAAAGGCTTTACTCTTTTCATAATCTAGACCCATTAATTGACCCTTAAATGTATGTAGGGAAAGTGTATCACGCATCCAAGATAGATACAATGTTAACAAAACGAATTTTCCCTCAGTGTTTCCCTCCGTTACAGAGTGCTCTGCAAATTTTATGAACTATGTTGCTCAATTGAGCACTATAAAGTTTTGTTGAGGACAAAAAAGGACGAAAAGGGACTGAAACTGCAAAACACAATTCTGAGCTCAAAAATGAATGGTAAGAAGCCCAAACAGAAAGCAAATTAACTAAGTTTCTATAAAACCAATAATTATTACCAAAAAATAAGTAAATGAAAAGAAATACAAGGAAAAAGAATCTTCCTAAAACGTTTCCAATTTTGTTTCAAATGCAATATTCACTTCTGACACAACCGCATATTTCACATGATTACAACAAGGCAAACTGAAAATATTTCAAAATTTATTTCGCCTATTAATTTCCATTGTTGTGCACCACAAGTCAATTAGTCTATGCATGGCAATATTAAGAAAGGGTATTTCTGTACTTTCAAATACTTCTTGAACCCTATAAAACCCCCTACCACCACCCTATTCATCTCACTACAACAACAAAATCCCATTTCTTCTTGTGTTCATCATTTCTTTCCTTAACTGTTCTTGTCAGTCAATCCTAGTTTCAAAAATGGAACAAGGCATGAGTGTGGTTACTCAACTTAGTAGAGTTGGAAATCACCAACCTCATTCTTCTTCATCTTCATGTTCATGTTCTTCCAATGGTTCTGTTGAAGTACTTGATCAAACTACTTTTGAAGTAAGATGTTTAATTTTAATGAATGTATGTGTTTGTTCTTTCTTTGGTTTGTGTTCAAATCTTTTGTTGTATTGTGCGTTAGCTTCTTCATATTTTGTATGTGTTTCTAGTCTTCTTTTGTTGGAGATATAGATGATGTTTGAACCTAAATTTAATATTGGACTAACCTACATTATTTGACCATTTTGGTGATGTTTTTTTATGGACAGGCCATGGATCTATATATCACTCACATTTTGTTGGTACAAATAGTGTTTTTGTGTGTATTCGTAAAATTGATTTTGATTTTGATGGATTTATTTGATTTATTTCGTGACTTCATATTGATCATAAAATCAACCAAAGTACATAATAAAAATTCGTGATTCAGTCTTTTTAAAAGGATTATATTTTATTTAATTTTTTTGGTAAAGTAAAAATCAATATATAGGTTTTACCGGCCGGTTCAATTCTCATTTCTATAACAAAATCAATACATACAAAATTGGTGGAAAAAATATATATGATTGAGGAAGTTAAGACAAGCTAGGTATAAATCATAAGTTCAATAATTCAATCCGATCTTTGTTGTTTCAGTCTCTAATCCTCATGTTGGTCTAATGTGACATGACGCCGTGACTTAGATCTATCATCTATCTATAAGTATTTCACACCTCATTAATTTTATTTATTTATTTATTTACCAAGTTATCACATCAAATTTACAATGGTTTTCATCCAAAATATCACATCAGATCGATCGAAAATTGGTTTCTAATTCAAAGAACTTGATTGCATCAGGCTAACGTGAGGGGGATAGATGAATACTCTCGCAAGATAGTGACTGATGATGACCCTGAAGATGACCTAGTTGAGCCAATTGCTGCGAAAGAGGTAAAATCCACTGTGAAAAAGCCCTGTTACAAGGCTATACAGATATTTCGTGACTTCATATTGATCATAAAATCAACCAAAGTACGTAATAAAAATTCGTGATTCAGTATTTTTAAAAGGCTTATATTTTATTTAATTTTTTTGGGTAAAAATCAATATATGGGTTTTACCGGCCGGTTCTCATTTCTATAACAAAATCAATACATACAAAATTGGTGGAAAAAATATATATGATTGAGGAAGCTAAGACAAGCTAGGTATAAATCATAAGTTCAATAATTCAATCTAATCTTTGTTGTTTCAGTCTCTAATCCTCATGTTGGTCTAATGTGACATGACGCTGTGACTTAGATCTATCATCTATCTATATGTATTTCACACCTCATTATTATTATTATTTTTAAATTTATTTACCAAGTTATCACATCAGATTTACAATGGTTTTCGTCCAAAATATCACATCAGATCGATCGAAAATTGGTTTCTAATTCAAAGAACTTGATTGTATCAGGCTAACGTGAGGAGGATAGATGAATACTCTCGCAAGATAGTGACTAATGATGACTCTGAAGATGACCTAGCTGAGCCAACTGCCGCGAAAGAGGTAAAATCCACTGTGAAAAAGCCCCGTTACAAGGCTATATAGATATTTCGTGACTTCATATTGATCATAAAATCAACCAAAGTACGTAATAAAAATTCATGATTCAATATTTTTAAAAGGCTTATATTTTATTTAATTTTTTTGGGTAAAAATCAATATATGGGTTTTACCGGCCGGTTCTCATTTCTATAACAAAATCAATACATACAAAATTGGTGGAAAAAATATATATGATTGAGGAAGCTAAGACAAGCTAGGTATAAATCATAAGTTCAATAATTCAATCTGATCTTTGTTGTTTCAGTCTCTAATCCTCATGTTGGTCTAATGTGACATGACGCTGTGACTTAGATCTATTATCTATCTATATGTATTGCACACCTCATTATTTTTTATTTTTTTAATTTATTTACCAAGTTATCACATCAGATTTACAATGGTTTTCGTCCAAAATATCACATCAGATCGATCGAAAATTGGTTTCTAATTCAAAGAACTTGATTGCATCAGGCTAACGTGAGGGGGATAGATGAATACTCTCGCAAGATAGTGACTAATGATGACTCTGAAGATGACCTAGCTGAGCCAACTGCCGCGAAAGAGGTAAAATCCACTGTGAAAAAGCCCCGTTACAAGGCTATACAGATATTTCGTGACTTCATATTGATCATAAAATCAACCAAAGTACGTAATAAAAATTCATGATTCAGTATTTTTAAAAGGCTTATATTTTATTTAATTTTTTTGGGTAAAAATCAATATATGGGTTTTACCGGCCGGTTCTCATTTCTATAACAAAATCAATACATACAAAATTGGTGGAAAAAATATATATGATTGAGGAAGCTAAGACAAGCTAGGTATAAATCATAAGTTTAATAATTCAATCTGATCTTTGTTGTTTCAGTCTCTAATCCTCGTGTTGGTCTAATGTGACATGACGCTGTGACTTAGATCTATCATCTATCTATATGTATTTCACACCTCATTATTTTTTATTTTTTTAATTTATTTACCAAGTTATCACATCAGATTTACAATGGTTTTCGTCCAAAATATCACATCAGATCGATCGAAAATTGGTTTCTAATTCAAAGAACTTGATTGCATCAGGCTAACGTGAGGAGAATAGATGAATACTCTCGCAAGATAGTGACTAATGATGACTCTGAAGATGACCTAGCTGAGCCAACTGCCGCGAAAGAGGTAAAATCCACTGCGAAAAAGCCCCGTTATAAGGCTATACAGATAGCAAGAGCGAGAGATCCTCGCGCGCTCCCGCAGTTTGCTCGTGAACCTCGTCCTAGAAAGCAACGAGCGAAAAAAGAGAAAAATGAAAGCAACAAAAATGTGACTGCAGCTCGTTCCCTTCCAAAGAGCAACCAAAATACTGAGACTCAAGTCCGCCGACAGCCCTATAAAGCGATTCAAATCGCTAGGGCATTAGCTGTTCCGCCATTTAGCTCTTCATCGGACTCCGAAGAAGAGAAACCTAAAAGAGGGCGTCCAAGGAAAAGTGCTCGGAAGAAATAATTTGTGCAACCTTGAAGGGCCGGGATGAATTAATTAGTACTTATTTGGTCATGTTTTAGTTCAAATCTTTCTTATGTTGTGGTTTAAACTTCGTATCATTCTTAGTTTTTCAATATATGTTTTGTTTCAAATCTTCGATCCATATTATGTCTTATTGAAATATTTGTTTTTCTTTGAGAGTTGTTCTTTCATTTCACTGCTACGTGATTGGGGTTAGTTGAAGCACAAACATACAAATCAAGACACACCATTTTTTTTAAGTAGAGGAGATGAGTTTGACTGACTCACACCACATGGCTGCCACATAGCCAAATCTTCACTGTACAAACTTGACCTCACCAACACTAATTATATTGTAACTGCTAATAACCGAATTTTGGCTTGGTCCATTAATTGTGTATTTTCAAAACGTTGCATCTTTTCTAAAAGGTGCACTTCGATCTTCAAAAGGGTGTATTACATACCTACTATATATAAATATATAAAACTCGTCCGATTCATGTATTGTTAAAATAATTTTATGGAAATCTTTTATTTGCATTCACTTTTCATGTACTTTTACACATTTTTACCTTTGTTCGAGTACAATACAAAACAATAATTGTATTTGTTGGTTGTTTTTTTTTTTTATTTATTTATTTATTTTGTTCTACATTCTTAAGATTGAAATCCATTATATCTTGCTAGGGAAGGGTATCATCATATATAATCTAAGAAGCAAAGAATCAGTTAGTGGATTTTGTGCCCCCAGCACACCGACCTATTTAAACTTTAAACTAAGGCGGCACGAGAAATCTATGCATGACTCGTGCATAAATTAATAGTTCGACCAGATGGACTTGGGTTGTCATCAAAAATATATAAGTAATTAATTGTGATATATATAATAATTCCACGCGTTGGTGGTAGAGTCGATCTATAAGTGAAAGAGATCAATGAGGATATTGTAGTTGAACGAACAATGGTGGTGTTCCTCATTCTTTTAATTTGGGGAAGTCAGTGGCATGGTTGCTGACTCTAGCTCTCTATGCTAAAAACCCTAAGTATTACTTTGTGCTCTCGTCTCTTTTAATGGGAGAATATCATTTTCAGTAATCCTTAAGAGTGATAGAGATCATTTTATTTTGTGCGAGGAAGAAATCTTCGTGGTCTATATATATATCTCTTGTTTGATAAGTCTTTTCATATATTATTCAATATAATTTAAATCAATTACTCTGTGTTACATCTTATTTTCTCTGCACCCAAGGTTAAGTATAATTATATAAGCCTAAAACTAACCTTTTTTTTTTTTTTTTTTTTTTTTTTTAATTGAGCTTCAATCACTTTACATGTATATATGATCACACTTAGTAAGGAGAAAGAAAACAACTACAAGAAGAAGGAAAAAAAAAATATTGTGAACAAATATAGTTTTTTCATAAAGAATGACATCATATAATTTAAAAAAAAAATAACAACAACCTAAAACTAGTTTTCATCTACAAAATATTTCGGGGCCGTTTGGCAACGATTATGGTAATCTATTTTATGACATATAATCTATTATGAGTCCTATAATTGTTTTTAGACTTAAAAAAAATTGTTTGGTAAAAATTATTAGAAATCATTATCTCATTATCAAAATGAGACAATTCATAAAAACTCAAAAAATATATAAATAAATAAATAATATAAAATATATATATATATATATATATATATATATATATATATATATATATATATATATATATATATATATATATATATATATATATATATAACTTAAACAATGAGAAACAAAATATATGGAGCTTTATTTCCTCTATAAACAAGTTACCATATTTTGATTCTTTTTTATTTCCAGCAATTTATGTTTCCATTTTTGGTTTAGTCATAAAATGAAAAATTGATTTGTATTTGATTGTTTGGTATCCTTTTTATTCCATAAAGGATTATCTCATAAATATTTACATTGTAATTGATTTTAAAAACATCATTTTTCTACTAATAATGGTTGCCAAATCTATGATCGATAGTTGATTTTTCAGAAACAAAAGCGTAACCAACGCACCTTGGTGTTACACATTATAACTAAATTAGTAAAAAGGCAACCAATTGAATGTTGTTCATTTCCCTTAATTTTGGGGCCAATCTATTCCATCATACACCAGATTCCCATTACCGGCTAAGATATATATATATATATATATATATATATATATATAATATATATATATATATATATATATATATATATATATATATATATATAAGATAGAATGTACAACAATTAATTGTCCTGGTTGTCAAGAAGGTTGCTCAATCAACTTTTTATTTTACCAATGTAGCAACTAAGTTATATTTTGGGTTAATTTGTCTAACCCCCTCACATTTGTCACCAATTTATAATAAACCCCCCACATTTGTAAACATCACGATTTCCTCCCGCGCCTTCTGACTTCCATCCCAGTTCCGTTGGTATTTCACATAATACCAAAAGTACCCCTCAATGATGTACATGATTGCCCTTATTTATAATAAACCCCCCACATTTGTAAACATCACAATTGAAAATTTAATTCATCACTTCAATATTTCAAAATTAATATTTCGTTTAAATATTAATAATTTAATATTAAATTATCGAAGTCACTATAATAATAATTTAATTCCACATTCCAACAGATCTACTAAAGGTTGAAGACGATAAACTAAATGTTGAAGATGATGAGTTGTTGACAACAAACCAGATCCACTAAAAATTACAATAAACTTTCACTCAGATGATGGGTTGAAAGTTTGGACAAACTAACTCTAACAACTAATGCTCTTGACAATAAACTAAAGGTTGAAGACGATGGGTTGTTGACAACAAACGATGGGTTGAAGACGATAAAAAAGTATGTTACTTTTTACATAAGCCAGATCTACTAAAAGTTGAAGACGATGGGGTTGTTGACAACAAAAAGTTTGATCCAGTGCAACTCAGGTTTATATAAACTAGATATAAAAACACTTCTACAAGCATGGGCCATTTGTGTTGTGTAACATGGACCATTGATGGGTACTTTTGGTATTAAGTGAAATACTAACAGAATTGGGATTGAAGTTAAACGACGCAGGGGAGGGGGGCGGGGTTTATTATAAACTGGCCTGGTGACAAATGTGGGGGGTCTGGACAAATTAACTCTTACATTTTCAACAAAAAAAAAAAAAAAAATCATTGTAGCAAATAACCCAAATCTTAGATGATGGAAAACACACTTTAAACAACAAAAAACCAATTCAAACAAATTACTATAATATAAAAAACAAGCTAGAGCATTAAAACTAATAACAAAACAATAACATCTAATGAAGACCGACCATGCTTGTCTAGAACGTTACCATTTAAACAAAACCTTTAAGATTTTCAAAATAAAGAAGCAAAAAACAATAGTTTAAATACGATAAAAACATTTCAATGTTATTAAAAAAACAACATGTAAAAACTTATTTATTATCTATTGTAGAAACCTACAAAATTTGGAAATGAAGTAGTGAAATGCAGTTTCTCTAATTATATATAGCACTTCCCATGCTTCTAAAACATACAAGAATATGAAAGAAGAAGACTAAAGCCTATATATAATTAGATAGCATTATTTTGTGCATAGAGTAAATCTTCTTGGTCTATATATTTCTTGTTTGATAAGTCTGTTTATATATTTTATATAATTGAAATCAATTATTATTTGGTGTTACATTTTTTTTATTATTTGCAAGTTTGTTTTACATGAGATCAATAACTCTTTAATGCTGGCGGGGTTCGAGCCCCAGACCTCTGGTATCATCACCCAAATGTTTTACTGACTTTGCTAGTCGGCACATGCAAATTACATATTATTTTCTCTACACCCAAGGTTAATTATAATTGTACAAGCCTATCTATAACCAACCTATTTTTATCATTAAGCTTCAATCACTTTACATGCATATATATACACCTTTGCAAATAACAAAACCAAGCTAGGAGAGTTTCCACTGGTACGTGAAGGAGCCAAATGACATTTTTATATTTATCGTACCTATTGTGAAATGAAGCATATATATGATTATCTATATTGTTATTGTCTTGTCTAGCTTGATAGTTAGAATGAGATCACACACGTTTAAAATACACGTATGGTTGAGGCTTGTGGAGCAAGCTTCACCCTAGAAACCAATATTTTTAAAATAAGATCACTTAGCTTATTCATATGTTTTTAAATAATTTAAATTTGTCAATATTAAAAATGATGCACGAGATCAAGCAATTCACTTATGTTTTGGTTTCAATTCGTGTTGTTTATGCATGGTTTCCACGAACAAGACACGTAATAGAGCACCACTGCCTAAAGAGCTAGGGTTTTCCGATCCCTTTTAATCATTCATAGTTAATTAATTAACAAAAACACATACAAACTAACTATGCATGTAATGATTAATGTTCAACGTGAACCACAATCATTGATTGATCGACTGGTTTGGTTGACAAAAATTCGACTCAGTACATATATGACACGCTGTATATTTTACAAAATAAATATATCTTCTAGATTTTTCAAGTTTTAAGTGCGTCTTTGCATGGAGAACATTTATCTATTGCCAAAACCTAATAAAAAAAACTCGAACATTTAATTTTTACCAAAATTAAATCAAAAGAATTTACGAGTTAATACCCGAGTGATGTCAATTAAGCCACCATTTCCATACATGTTAAATCAATTTTGAGAATTTTCAAACTAACGACCTAAAACAGAAATAACTACCAATAACTAACTTTAATGAAAACCTCGATCAAATATTATTCAAAAATTAAATGTAAATAATTAGCAAACTTGAACGAAAAAAACTACCGTAACAAACTTTAAACGGAATACACAAAACGTGGTGAACTTACTTCGCGCCAACTCAAAAAGACAAACTAAACTTCATTAAATCACACAGCTATCCAAACCCTAATCCACCCAAAAATCGACTCAAATGGGACACAAACCAAATTTTGAGTTCTCTACTCAAAACGCATAAAATTTACAAAACCCCAATGACTAAATCCACAAATCTCAAAACTTCATGTGTTTCGTAAAATAAATAAATTGAGAGTCCTAACTAGCTAGCCAACAAAGACAGACAGAGAGAGAGAAAACGGGTCGGATCAAATCAGGAAACAAAAACCCAAAGAGAAAATAAAATCTGGGATACCAAAAATAACCCACGCCGAACCATAAAAAGAAAAAAAAAACCGGATTTAAAACCACTCGTTTCACTAAAATCCATAAACCCGACTCGATTCCGCCCCGTTCCTCCTTTTAAATCCCTCCCCCTGAACTCTGTTATCATTTTTTTAACCCTCTCAAAATAACAAAACAAACAAAAAAAAATTACAAAAAAAAAAAAAAAACAGGAGAGAGAAAAGAATAAAATACAAAAACAAAAAGACCCCGTTTTCTTCCACAAGCAAAAAAGAGGTAAAAGCAAACAGAACCCTAGATTTTGATATTGCTGTTTATTGTTACTGTTACTAACCCTAGGTGTTATTTATTTTTAACGTTTGTGATGATTTCTAGGGTTTGAAGATCTGGATTGTTGTTAGAAATGGGTGAGAAAGAGTTAGAAAACCAGCTTATGGAAGCTGGAACTAAACTATTGGAACCACCTTCTTCTGTTGAGGAGCTTTTGTCTTTACTTGATGTAAGACTTACATTTGTTTTGTGTTGTTATGTACATGCATCTCTACTAACTGTGTTTTTGTTGATTTGTGGTTTTGGTATTAGTGAAATGACAAAATTGAGGCCAAGTCAGTTTATAAGAAGATATAAGCTTGTGTTTGTGTTAATGTTTTTAAAATAAGATGTGAAATGGAAAGATTTTAAATTTTGGTGAAAATTGTATTTAGGGTTTTAGATTTTTTTTTTATTAAGGCGGAATTTAGGGGTTTCGGGTACTGGCTTAATATTGGTAGAAATGATTAGAAATCAGTTTTTAGGTGGATTTTCTGGAGTCTCAAATACAGGCTGAATACCTGGATTGTGGTGCTGTTTTCCTTTTGCTTGTAGGAATTGGGATAATATGCAGATTTGATATATTGTAAGATGTTGTTGTATGAGTGAAACGTGAAATTAGAGGATTTTTTTGTTTTGATTTTGTGATTAGGATTTTAGGTTCTGATTGATTTGCTTAGAGTCACTGTGATGTCTGGGTTTGACACATTAACACAGGTGCGCCGCCCTTTTTGATGAGTCTGATCACCATATATGCGTACTAATGTTTGAAACTAGTTGTTTGTTTCTTCAGTAAATTGACTGAATTTAATGTAATTGTGAACCATTGTATATAAACAGTGGTTCACTCTTTACAAGTGGTAGCAGTTGTTAAGATATTGTGATAATGTGTATATGATAACTTTAGTTGGTTTTTTTTTATGTTGGTGATTGTGTTCTGTTACATGTCTCTATTTGTCTGATATCATGAAATATAAGTCTTAACTATGAAATCACTGGTTTGGTACCGGCGTCCTATGTCACACAAGGGAAAAAAGAATCTTTTCATTCCTTCACACCGTGTCCTTAATTTCGGGCATTTTTAAACTGATATGTTTATGTGCAAGGGTAGTTCAATTGTGTTTTGCAAGGTTACATATAGTCAAGAGTCAACCCTGATGTCCGAACTTCTGATAATAAATAGACCTGTTGGTAACTTGGACTGGTTTTATCCATTGTTTCCATATTGGAATATTGTTTTCTCTTCAGCTTCATGTTAAGTTAAATGTCACTTAAAATATGACTTCTGTTACTTGGTACTGGTGTGCAAAACTATTGTCATGGACTGTCGATTGTTTGTTAAATGTTTTGATCTCACTTTTTGTACATTTTATCGTGTTATTTGTTTTCCCATATTATTCAAATTTATATGTTGGAGATTGCAAGTGTTCTTCTGTCGTGGTTGTAACTGTAAAAGTGTAAAGCTTACATGCTTTTAATTCTATAGGACATCAAAATCCAATATTAATACAAGATTATATAATATTGAAATTTGTCTCCAAGTACTGCTTTTACTGTCACATACGGGAGAGGTTTTCAGTGTTTGCAAGGAGAGAATATTCTCATCTATTAGCTGCTATAATTTTTAGCCTTTGCTTCAATTGATCCTCCGTTTGTCTTTGCTCATATTCTAATTTGAATTCTTTCTCTCTTTTAGCAAGTAGAGTTTTGTTTGGCACGGGTGGAGCAATCACCTTCAAAGTCCATGGATAGTGCACTTAAACCCTCATTGAAAGCATTGGTTGCTAGTGATCTTTTGAGGCATGCAGATTCAGATGTCAAAGTTTCTATAGCATCTTGTGTAAGTGAAGTCACAAGAATATCAGCTCCTGAAGCTCCATATACTGATGATGAGATGAAGGTACTAATAATATTAGTAATGCTATTCTCATCTTAGCGGTAGTAACTATGATTGTTTGTTTGGAGGTCTTACTCCGTATGATAACTTTTTGTTTTTGGTTTTTCATTCTCCCCCGACTGGTTATTCATATAGTTACATATTCTTTATGCAGCAAATTTTTCAGCTGATTGTAGGATCATTTGAGAAATTGTATGACACCTTTAGTCGATCATATGCTAAGAGGGTTTCGATCCTTGAAACTGTGGCAAAAGTTCGATCATGTGTTGTAATGCTGGACCTAGAATGCGATGGACTGATCCTTGAGATGTTTCAACACTTTCTGAAAGTGATAAGGTAAGGACCCTGTATAGCAATCTGTGGTTCAGTTTTGTATATCGTGTTTGCCGAGTACAATAGCATGCTTGTTGTTATTCATTTTTTCAAATGCTTTACTGACATGTAAATGTTCATTCTTTGGAACTGTAGACTGGTCCGACGTTCTAGAATTTCTGTTGTTTTTTATTATTGTTTTTCACTGGTGTTGTAATTTCAAAGTCCTGATTATGAGTATATATTCTGTGCTTGCTCAGTAGGGTCATCAGTTCTTAGTATTTGTTGACAAGTGTATTATGAGTATGGAAACCCTTGACCCTTGAATGCAATATACTCCATATCCTGCTTCGATTCACAAACATGTTTGTTATTGCACTTCATCGAGTAGTTATATTTTAATGTCAGCAAGTGCTGATTTTTCTATTATTTGCATACTCTTGTGTGGGCTTCCATTAATCAAGGTTATGGTAAATTGGTTGTGATTTTTTTTGTTTTTTTTTCCAAGATTTAATTTCACCAGAATTTCTCAAGAGGGAGTTGCTTTATTATTTCGTTAATGCTTTCTGTCTTTCTTTTTTGTTCCACGCTCGGTGAGGAATTTTCAGTTCTTGTTTGCATTCATTCATTTAATTTTTGCTTACTAACGAGGAAAATCATCTCTACTTATTTTCAGGGACGATCACCCAGAAAATGTCTTTTCGTCCATGGAAACAATTATGACCCTTGTTTTGGAAGAAAGTGAAGAAATTCCGCCGGAGCTTCTTTATCCCCTCTTAACTAGTGTGAAGAAGGAAAACCAGGTAATTTGTGATGGAGACTGTTTGATGTTGCAAGTCATAATGTTTCATCGCAAATGTTGGTTGGTTAATCACTCTAGATAATCCACATAACCCATTTCTTTTGGCATGCCAGCGAATAATTTCAAAGGAAATGTTGCTCTTGCATTTTGTTTTTTCACTTAGTATGCATCATATAAGTTTTGATGCTCGTTCCCTTCATATTCTTTTTAAATTGTTTAAAATGCAATTTTCTTTTTCTGTCACAGGACATTCTGCCCATTGCAAGGAAGTTGGGGGAAAAAGTACTTGAGAAGTGTAGTACTAAACTAAAGCCATACCTGGTCCAAGCAGTAAAATCTATGGGTATGTCACCGGATGAGTACTCCAGAATTGTTGGTACTATATGCCAAGAGTCATCTGATACGACAGAGCACAATGATGACAGTGTGTCTGGAGAACATCCGGTATGCCTTATTTCTCTACCCAAGCCCTCTAAACCTAATGTTTTATACAGTTTATATCTATACTTTGGGTATGATATATCCATTTCATGTACATAGTTGGATCTACTTATTTGTCTCCTTGGTTTATTGTCTGTCTGCATTTAGATTTCAATTTTGACACTTTAAAGAAGTAGTCTATTTAGCTGGTTTTACTCCTAAGAATGTCTTTTTTTATTGGATGTAATAATTTAGCAGAAATATAATGAATGCAGTATTTGGATTAATAAAGCTCTTGATAAAGTAGCTATGACTCTTGGTATATGGAGCTTAAGTATAACAACCTTTGTAGACAATACTCTTTTAACACTTTTGAGCTGACTCTATTGATAAATGTGCACACTATTTCCATATGGGCAAATCCTCTTGTGGCATATGGGCACTTTCATTGGTACATCCAATTTCCCATTTCTGATGCTTTTCTCCAGAAGACCAGAACTCATATTCTTTTGGCCGAATGGGTTTCAAATATCTACGCTAGTTATTGTTAATGCATATTGTTTTCCATACTAGGTGCAGCACTTCAAATGTACTGTTTTACGCAAATGTAATATATTTTTAGAAATTTTGTCTGAGGCAAGGCGCTAGGTCTCTAAAGTAGTGCCTTGCGTCGCCTTGGCATTGGAATTCACAAATGTTTCTGCCTTGGTTGCCTTGGTACTGGCTTAGGGACTGGCTTGGTACCACCGTTGACAAAATGGGTTATGTATGAACCTCGTGGTCTGTTTCAATAATGTTACATTTTCTTAACTCTCCTTGCAAACTCGTGGATTATGTGTCCGTTTCCTATTCAATAGTGTATGCTTAGTTAGTGATACTGAGATTTTATAGGTACCTAGTGTGAGCATGTCGTGGATAAGATATTCTACTTGATCTAATTCTAGTGGGTCTGTTATTTTATTGGTCCCTGATTCTTTCAATTGACCTTCAGAGGGCACCCATCTTACTTAATTTTGTACCTCATATAAACTGCTATGTTGTTATTTATTATTGATTTTAAACTGCTATTTTTGTGGAAAAATATTCTGTTCCCTGTGATGACTAGCACATTTTTTTGTACTTATTCCCATCTGTCTTAGACATGATATGACTGGTGAAGTAGTACTGTTTGATATTTCTAACTCAATGCTTTGGCGTGCTTCAGGCGGCTGAGAGAAGTTTGCCAAAGAAAACTGCTGCTGATAAGGCACCGCAGGTACTTATTTTTATTGAAAAGTATATTTTTTTGGAACCACACTATACATCTTTTGATCAGATATATCGAATCACAAATTTCTGTGATCTGTCGGTCAGGGTACTGAAGATCTGGAGAGAGATGTTGCTGTTCCTAGTGTAGGCGATGCAGTTTCAGAAAAATCTGTGAAGTTCATGACAAGCAATGGTGATGCTGAGATGCATGATGCATCTGTTCTTGATAGTGATTCTCCCAAGAAAGGGGAAGAGGTTTCTCAGTCTACTCCTCAGGTTACTGAAGTTGACCTGGATAATTTGGATGCCAAGGCAGAAAATAAGCCAGATCCAGTAATAGAGAAAAGGGGTAGAAAGCCTAATTCTTCAAATCAAATATCGGGAGCCTCTGGCAATTCGAATATTGACAATGATAAAGAAACTGTTGACCTTCCTGATCAGGGAAAGACTGACAGCAAGGAAGATAATTTACTTTCTGAAGACCATTCTATAAGCAAGTCAGCTTTGCCTTCAGAATCTGAAAAGGAAGGTGTTGCACAGGTTCCATCACTGAATGCATCTTGTGATGGACCAATAAAGGTTGCTTCTCCATCCCCAAGTCAGAATACTCCCGATGTAAGTCTTCGAAAAAGGGGTCGACCAAGAAAGGGAAACACCAATGAAGACACAGGTCATACCTCCCCGACAGTAGCAAAGGAAGCTTTATCGAGTGAACCAGTTGAGTCTGATACCCTGTCAAAAAGGGGTGCTGAAGGAGATAATTTAACACAAGAAAAAGGAAATAGACGTTCGGGTAAGAAAGGACAATCGGATAATGAGAACGAGGACAATACTGTCTCAAAAAAGAGTTCTGATTCGAGTAGTGATTCCGAGACAAAGCCGTTAAGGAAGATGGGTAAGAAGGTAGATAGGGGCAGCAATGCTGATGAATCATCAGCTAAAACACAGGATAAATCAAAGAAGGGTAGGAAGAAAAGTATTCCTGAAAAGGATTTAGCTGGACAATCAAGCAACAAGGTATCATTTAGATTTTGTCAGTCCATATAGACTCAAATTCTGCTATATATATATATATATGTGGGGACAATATATTTGATACTTTCTTGTTCTTGTTTTGTTTTTTATTAGAAAATGGTATCCTCACAGAAATCCGCAGAAAAATCAGCAAGTAAGAATCAAATGCTTTTGGAGGAAACCCCTAAAACAAAGTCCAAGAGAAAGCGTACTCCCAAGCTGGAGGTATGCTCTCTTAATTTCATAAAAAGGCTGTTTTTCTTTGTCAAGTATAATCTCAATACGAGTTTTTTTTTTTTCTTGTAATTTGGTTTCTCTAAAAAACATTTCATGTGTTTGTTATTGTTGGTTACAAATTTTATGGAAGAACCTTAATTTGTAGTTTTTATTATTATTTCTTTTCATGGAGTTCTGGTAGGAACTCGATGTTTCATTCTTCTTCCTCTGAAGGTTAATTTTCTTAAAAAAATGTGAATAACTGTAAAATATAGATAGATGGCATCAATTTTTCCCTACCGCAGTGTTACAAACTCTGGATTAGAATGCATGGTATAGAAACTCAACTCAACTTTTGCCAACCCTGAAACTCCATCGTAATATGTTTAAAGTTTTAACATGGTCTAATTATATTAAAGATATATTTACCTGCATATAGTGTCGGCTGTCACATGTTTATCAATGATGAATAGATTTCGTTTTCTTCAGACTTGACAATGTATACACCGTACCACTGCCACCTATCCTCGTCGCCGATGGCATTGGAATGACTACTAACTTGTTCTTATTTTTTAAAATGTGACAAACACTTTCTGTGGGCAAGTAACCTGTTACAGTATTTGCACTATGTGATAATGTTGGCCTTTAAGGTCGTAGCTTGTTGCTGGTACTTCACCACGTTGGTTTTTTCCTGGAAATGAATTAAAGTAAATTCCCTTTTTGCGTGAAAGCTCAACCTTTTATTTATAAATGTTTTGATATTGTGAGTCAGTCTAGGTCTTTTTTTTGTAGTTGGATTTTTTTTTGGGTGTGACATTATTGTAACCATTGTGGACATTTATTTTCTATGTACTTGCTGATCATCCATATGAGTATTTCTGGGTGTAATTTCCTAATTATGTCAATAAATACCTTTTATCTATTAAAAACTAGAATAATAATAATAATAATAATAATAATAATAAAAAAAAACAGGTTTCAGTCAGAACTCAGAAATGAATCATTTTATCCTTTGGTAAATCACAAGCTACAGTGTCCATAATTGACCATTAGTCCTTTACTTATTTTTCAATTATGGGGTATGTTTTTCCAATTAGTCAGTAGTGAAACATTTTATCCTTTGGTTAATCACAAAGCTATAATTTTAATTATTGCTCTTTTCTTTCAGGCATCTGAAAAGCCTACTGATGAAGATAATGGTGAGAACCTGGTTGGATCCAAGATAAAGGTTTGGTGGCCAGATGATGATATGTAAGTGCATGCTATGTTTGGATGCATAATGATTTTGCATGTAGTTGCTGATGGTTAAGCTAGTTTGTATGTTTTGTAACCTGCGTTATTGATGGATATTATGTTGATCTGCAGGTTCTATGATGGTGTTGTTGAATCATTTGATCCTGTTGAAAATAAGCACAAGGTATCATATTTTTGTGTCCTCTCCTTTATACAGGATTTCTCTTAAACGGACATGTCCGTTGATGGACATGTTCGTCGAAAGCTTATATAGTGTCTTCATAAGCTTATACATTGGGACGACACTGTATAAGCTTATGAAGACACTATATAAGCTTCCGACGGACATGTCCGTTTAAGGGAAAGCCTGCTCCTTTATATATCCTGATACCATCTGTATTTATCTTGTTTTTTAATTGTAAGTTTAAATGTCTCTTTGGTTCTTCTAGGTTTCATATGTTGATGGAGATGAAGAGATATTGGTTCTTAAAGACGAGCTTTGGGAGTTTGTTGAAGATGACACTTCACCTGATGGGGTGGGTGGACTTAGTTTGCATGTTTTGTGGGTTTATTTAATTGATTTCATTTTTGAATTTGACTGGTTCCTGATATACTGCTGTTGTTACTGATACATCTTGCTAACAGGAAGAAACAGCAGATTTTTCAAATCCTGATACTTCTTCTAAGATGTAAGTACGAATGGTAGCTGAGATTAGGAAATTCTAAACCCTTCCATGTTTTTTTTTGTTTTTGTTTTGTTTTATATTATATTATATTATCTTTCTCCCCGCTCGCTTTATGGTTTCGTTCTGACCCATCGTTTATCAGGCCTCAGAAAAAGAAAGCGAAAACAACGTCAGGGTCTGGAAGCAAGCAGGCGAAAGTAGCTGTGTCACTGAAAAAGTGAGTAGATGAAACTGCATTTTCAATATACCCAAATATAGTGTTTGTCAGTGTTTTGAGATTCGACTTTTTGAACTTGGTTGCTAGGGGGAAAGAAACTTCAACAAGCAAAACCAAAGGTGAAGTGACCAAATCTACGCCCAAGTCTAAGAACGAGGGGAAACTTGGCAACAAAGCTGTTGAAGAGACTCCTAAAGCTTCCAGTAAGGCGAAGGGCAGTATTGGCAAGTCTAAAGGTAGTACACCAAAGACTGGCTCCAAGTCCAAGGATGATACACCAAAAACTGGCACCAAGTCCAAGAATGATACACCGAAAACTGGCACAAAGTCCAAGGATGTTACTCCGAAAGTTGGTGCCAAGGATAGTACCTCAAAGAAGACCAAGTCAAAGGATGATACCCCAACGTCAGGAAGTAAATCTGAGGATGGTCCACCCAAGACGAGGACAAAATCCAAGAAAGTGACCCCCAAAACGGGTAGCAAGTCCAGAGCTAATGGCTCTTCTGCCAAGGGGAAAGCTGGTACGTCAAAAGGTCAAGAAAGTGATGAGAGTGATGACTCGGGCAAAGGAAAATTATTGGAATCGGCTAAGGTCCAGGAGACTCAGTCAAAGAGTGGAAAAAAACGGAGAAGGGGGTGATGATTTCTCTGCTTTGACCTGATTCTCTTACCCAGTTACCCTGTTGGGAAGCTGTGTTGTCTGCTGTGCACTCTGGTAAATATAATCTTATATGGGCTGTCTTTCAGTCTAGGAGGTCTACACTTGCTTGTTGCGGCTCAAGCTTTCTTTAGTTCACCGAGGGCCATGTATCTGGGCTCTTGTTGTATTTGCCCTAGTTCCAGAAGCCGTGGCTAGCAATGGTGACTCTACAGTTTGGGTTAGGATTGTGGGTATTTAATTTTATATTTTGTCTCTAGTTTTCCATCTGCCAGATGAACATCTCTGTAGGGCAGTAGTAGGTTGTACTTTCCTTTTGTTAGGCCATAGTCACAGATAGTTTGATAGGTTGAGCAACTGGGCTTTGTGGGTTCCCTTGCAGTTCTTGGGATCTTAAAACAATGGGGGTTGTGGATTTATTGTAGCTTAGTTTGCATCTCCCTTATTGGAAAGGAAACTTTTGTTATGAACCTTCTTTGTTACTTGGTCTTTGAATATTTGCTAATTTGCATTTGTAGTTGCTGTAAAACTGATGTTCATTGGTGCTGAAACTTTAAATATATGTAATATTGGTTGTTCACAAACTACCTTTGGCACTGAGCATGTAAGTGTGACTGTTGTATACTTGTATAGAGTCAATTGTGTTTCTACGAAGGTCTTACTCCGCCCAAGTTTAATATCTGTTCTCGGCTTGAGCGCTGGACAGTGGAGCTAATGAGGTCAAACTCATCACTCATGGGATCCAATTATAAACAGAATGCTTTCAGTATTGAACTTTCCATCAATCTCAAAATCAAAATCAAGATAATTAGATGATGCATGTCAAACAAGGCTAGACTTGAAAACTGTCTACCCCATTCACACTTGGCAGGACTTGGCATGGACTTTTACAAAAGGGTAGAGCAAGTTAGATTACATTAGAAACTAAAGGGATAGAAAGTGCAAGAAATTGGGCTTAACACCCAATTTTGGAGAAAATGAAGTCTAAAGAACACGGTTTTTGGTGAGTAACTCACAAAGACAAATTCTAACAATTAGTAACTCACGAACCCACGATTTCAAATTTAGTAACCCTCAAAGACAAAATAAGTTGGCCCGACCATTTTACTTTTTTTAAATGACAGTTATACCTTTTCGTGAAAATAACCCTCAAGGACAAATGACCCAGATTTAAAATAAATATTTTCCAATTTTACCTTTTCTGTCATTTTACTATGAACAATGAGTGTTCATACCTTCTGTTGGTGTATGAATAATGATTGTTCATATCCAAATAGGTGAATGTACCTTATACAATATATTGATGTATAAACATTGAATGTTCATAGTAAAAGGACTATGAACATTCAATGTTCATACCCAAAGACTATGAACATTGAATATTCATACCCAAAAGACCAAGGACTATGAACATCGGATGTTCATACCCAAAATATTATGAACATTGAATGTTCATACCCAATCAATGTTCATACCTAAAAGACTATGAACATTGAATGTTTATACCCAATCAATATTCATACCCAAGGACTGTGAACATTGAATGTTCATATCCAATCAATATTCATACCCAAGGACTGTGAACATTGAATGTTCATACGCAAAGAACTATGAACATTCAATGTTCATACTAAATACACTAGGTCGTTTCGTCTGGGCCGGGCTGTTAATTATTTCGCGTCAGGGGTATACTTGACATTTCATTTACCCGATCCGTTTTTTATTTCGCGTCAAGGATATACTTGAACTTTCATCTACCCGGTCTTTGAGAGTTACAAAAATAAAAAGTGTCTTAAGAGTTACTTTTTCGGCATTTTTGTCCATGAGAGTCACTCCCTGAATATCTATAGTTATCTTTATAAATTGCGATATTAACTTAACCTTGGTTATATTAACCTCTGTTTGGTGAAGCAGTGGAGATGTTTTGGGTGTCTTGCTAAAATTTCACCAGAACTTGAACTTTGGAAGTTTCGTTGTTTTTATATACTTCCTGTGGTAATTTTCGCTCTATAATTGAATTCTTGACCTAACTATCTTTAAAAACTTAATTAATTCTGTATTGCAAGGCTTTCCACATTTGAAGATTGTTTGAGTGGTTCGTGATGAGCCCAGAAATCATGGCTTTCTACTAGCTTATCATTCCATGGATATATTTTAGTAGATGATGAGGTAGGCATTACCTAGTTTCTCTGGCCAATGGACATGAAAGCTACATAGAAGTATAGAACAATATATTTTAATGAAGCATCACAATTCTGCTCAACTTGATTATTTAGTTGATTAGTTTAAATCTAATAATAGTTTTTTTTTCAAGGTAAAAATACCTTTCATTTCATACAAAAGTATAATAAGATAGCTGCAATTTTGCACTGGTAGGTATGCAAGAACATTGTCCCTCAACATTGATTTCCCTTGTGACGAACCAGCCAGCCACGATCAAGAACCATCTAACGGCCGTTGGTACGTCTAAAGACACAATTTTGTATGGTACAGGTTGAAAAAGTTTAGCAGAACCTTTCCTTTTTCTTAATGAAAACATATATAGTTCGCCCAAGTGTCATCTTTTTGTTCAAAGTTTATGTTTACCACTTAACCATATTTCTATTTAATACACACCAAATTATATTTCTCCCCCTAGCTTATTATACTCTTGTTCCTAGACAATGCATCTCATACTTTGTAAATTAAAAATTGTTTTTGAGTTGACTATACAATAGAAATCTTGGTCACGATAGTGTGGTAACTTTTAATGAAAATTAACAAGATTTTTTTATAACAAAATGAATAGTAAGAACTAAAAAGCGTCTTCAAACTTTCCAGAATTCAAAAAGAAGCTTGTTAGAAAAAGAATGTAGGAGAAGAAAGAAGTTGCAGAACTATCAACTTAAGCTTCCACATCAACTGAAGTATGTTTTAGTTTTCAGTCATTACGTTAGAAATGCGCGCATTTAGGCACAAAAATAATTTACTGCAAAAGCATATGGAAGATAAAATAAATTCTACCTTCGACTCGATCAATTACATATACCTAGACTAAGAATCAAGAATTCTATTATGCGGGTAATTGAATCTATCTACACCATTTTCATTCAGGGAAAAACAGTTTATAAATTTACAGCTAAGCAAAATAAAGAATCAGAACTTCAAAGATTAACCCAGTTCAAAGTCCACGAGAACTAAAATGCATCAGTTCATGCACTTGCAAAGGCAATTTTTATTAAGTATTGTCAATTGACTTCAGCGAAAGGCGATATCAGAAATATGTTAATAAGCATGCATGTACTGCGAAATCTTGGAAAAAGAAATCATATGTTAATAATCTTGGCTATAAATAGAATCAAATAACAAGAAGATTTTGTAAGATATCACTTCAATTTGCTACTTCTCGACACGATAAATGGCACTTGCAGAAGGCACACAATTAATTCATTGTGAACAAGTTCATTGAATGAAAAGAATGTACACTACGTCAGGATTCTTGAGTTAAAGAAATTGAGTTTGAATCTCCAAAATCCAATAGATATCCAAGATAATATACTCAAATTCTCAGGGAAAAAAAGGTACCCTCAGCTCAATGTGAGAGGTTTGTGATGTCTAATTTTTACTTAGCATTTTTTAGTCTAAGCTGGGTAATCGTTAGATGGGGTCACATTTGGACTGTTCATGTGTTGATTGACCCTTAGCACCTACATCTAGGATTAACTACTTGGCATCTTTGGTAATTGGTACAGTGTCGCATCCACATGAGAGGATCGAGTAATGTACGTACATTTGAATGTTAATTTATGTTCCAGGCTTGGTTAAGTTATCCTTTATTAATCACTACATGCTTGGTAACTATGGTAATGTATGAGTATCTTAGCCTTCATCTGTTGAGTCACGCACTGAAATTCATTTCAGAATCGTGTTTCAACTTTCAAGCATATTTAACTTAATGAATTAGTCATTATTTCGCAATTTTCAAATTAGTCAGGTAGTCAATCTCCATTGGTTAAAAGGGAAGTCCAAATACTTTTGTTTAAAATATGACAAACAAAGTGTTTATGCTTCTTACTTATACGGTTATACTATCTATCTGAATTTTCTTTAGCATATGTACGTGATTAATGAGTGACGATTTGATTATTTCTAAGGGCACCTGAGGGAAGTGTGGATATGTGGATAGATGTGATTGACACAAGGACAGATACCTACATTTTTGCTTGTGACATCAAGCTTTTATCAAAGCATTATGCTTTTGTCAAAGCAATTTTAATCTAGAGTTCTAGACAGAAACCCTTTATAGGGTCATTTCTAACTATATCTCGAGTCTTGGCTACCTTGTTAGAACTTAGAATAGCTAGATTATTGGTTGAAAGAATCAACCATGGTGAACAAGAATCCATATGCTTTACCAAAAAAAGAACAAGAATCAATATTTATACTTGTCAATGTAATACAAGGGGACACTCAGGACTTCAATCTTTCTAATGAGGAAACTTTAGGCATTTATAGCAGTTATTAAAGATCAAAAGTAATGCAAATAATCAACTTTAAGCACACTCTTGAATAGATGGGATTGACTGATCCCGGGTCCGCGCAAAATCATACGGATGCTTTGAAGACTGTTTGAAGAGACCTACACGCATCCACCATTTTTATTGGTTTTTGCTAGCTAGCTGCGAATGATGTACAATTACAAGGTGCAGAAAAGAAGAGTTACAAGAGTGAAAGCCAAAATGTTTGCGTTAGAGATGCATCACTGTGAACAGACAACAACCCTATACGTATCCACCACGTGATAGAGCCTTCTTCAGATACGCACCACCCCATGTTGAGATACATGTGGTATATCTCCATGTCAAGTGTAAATATCGCCCTGGTGATGTGACCTACCCCGTTTCAAAGTACCTCTTGTCTTACTATGTTTTTCTTTCAAACTTGAATCGACTCAGCTTTATAAGTAACTTTTGTGCTTAGAAAGATGGAAATATATATTGAAGTTAATTTGGTCTCAGATCAGACCAGATATGATCCCTCTCTCAATTTTAGCTACAATATTGATGGAATAATCCGAGTCCTGAAATTACCAGTGGGTCACAGACACAGTCAATCACCTCGGGTGAATGGCTCTCAGTTGAGAGGATTCAGTGTTGGGGATTACACCAATACCAATCGGTTCCCCCACTACACAGATAACTTGTATGAACACACTTCAACTCCAGATAAATCTCAAATATCACAAACTACCTATACTAACATGCCCAACTCGCTAAACAACTATCAACAACAAATAATAATGTAAAGCAGTTAAACAACAAACCACAAGACAAAGATTTACCGTGGTTCGGCCAATGATGCCTACTTCCACAAGAGCCAGTTCTTAATAAAATGGGAAGGAAGATTACAATCTCTCCTTTTACCTCTCACCTTACTAGATCACTCTTATCTCTTTTAGTGGTTGTATCTCCAGAAGGTTATCTCTTTTGTTTTGTCCGATTCCAATCCTTCCGACTTGTTTTGGTTCGTTAGCTTAGGTTTTCCAAAACCTTGATTTTTGGTTTTATCTCCAAAACCAAATTCGGATATCGTGAAGCAAGCCCACGGTAAAATAGAGCGGCGCGCTGGCCTCTGGAGCGAAGTCGCTACCAAGACTGAAGCCGAAGCTGGCGCTTCACTTTGAGCTGGTCGCCTCTATGTTATCGAACTCGAAGGCCGAAGTCGCGCTTCTCGCTTTATCGCGGCGCTGGCGCTCGACTTCAGGCGATGTCGAATTGTCCCGCTTCTCGCCCAAATTCCGCTTTCCTCATGTGAGGGATAACTCCAATCTCTCCTAACAAATGGGGGCTACCTCCATGCAATTGCCAAATCAACAGAGGAGTGTCGCCATTCGCAATAGACAACAAACATCAAACTTACCTTTCGGTAATACTTTGGTCATCATATCCCGACCCGTTCTTGTCGGATGGATCTTCTCGATACACAAATGCTTGTCTTCGAAAGTACTTCTCTAATCCAATGATAACGCACGTGTATGTGCTTGGATCTAGAATGAAAACTCGGATTCTTGCTCAAGTGGATGGCGCCCGACCGTCACATGTAACTACAAACCGTTTCTCGCTTTTAGCCCTAGTTCGTCGAAGAACCTCTTCATCCATAGCAACTCTTTGCAACACTCGGGTCGCAATATACCCGGCCAGAAGGGAGAGGGCAACACACTTTGCAACTTAGATTGCCAAGAAACCGCCCCCCGCAAAAGTAACTAGATAACGGGAGGTGGACTTCATCGAAGTCAACATCACCGCCATGTCCGTCAGATCGCTGTAGCCTTCAAGTAAGGGCTTACTTCCACCAAAGCACAAACATGATTTGAAGTGCCTTCGAGATATCTCAATATCCACTTAACACCTTCCCAATGCTCTTTACCCGGATTTGATGTAAATCGCTTTTACCACCCCAACGGGCGAAAAGCAATGTCCGGCCTAGTACACACCATGGCATACATCAAACCCCATCGCGGATGCATAAGGAATCTTTTCCATCCGACTCGCTCATGCTCACCCTTAGGACACATCTCTTTGGTCATGCGAACCGCCACCAAGCGGATTAACCGACCGGCTTCGCTTTGATCCATGTTGAATCTCTTCAACACCTTCTCAATGTAGCTTTCGGAGAAAGCCACAACTTCCCACTCTTTTTCATCACGAGTGATCCGTGATCAAGTATCGCTTTGCTTGACCCAAATCCTTCATCTCAAAGGACTTACTCAAGTCTTTCTTCAATTTTGATATCTTGTTGATGTTTGGGCCAACTATCAACATATCATCCACAAAGAATAAGACTATGAAATCCCCATCCGAAATCTCAACAAACGCGACAATGATCGGAAGCGGACTTTGTATCCTTGCTTCACCATAAAGGAATCAAACTTTATGTACCAATCGCCTCGGTGCTTGTTTCAACCCATACAAGCTCTTTATCACCTTGCATACTAGGTGCTCCTTGCCTTTGACCTCAAACCCCCGGCCGGGTCCATGTAGACATCTTCTTCAAGGTCTCCATGAAGAAAAGTCGCCTTAACATCTAGTCGCTTCAACCTCTAGGTTCATACTTGCGGCCATACCCAATACCACCCCGGATAGAAGTCATCTTCACTACAGAGAGAAAATCTCATCAAAGTCAATCCCTTTCCTTTGACCGGAATCCCTTCACAACAAGGCGAAGCTTTGTGCCTTGGGTGAGGATTGTTCTCCCTCATGCTTGACTTTGTATATCCACTTATTCTTGAGAACTTTTCTCCCCGTGGGTTTCTCAACTAACTCATAAGTGTGATTCTTATGCAAAGAATCCATCTCGCCATGCATGGCCTTCAACCACTTTTCTTTGTCTCAGACCTTCAAGTGCCTCTTGATAGTACATAGGTTCTCCACCATCCGATAGTAGCACGCACGTGATGTGGTGGATACCGGGTTGAAGCTTAGTCTCTCTCGCCGGACCTCCTTGCCCCATCCGGCCGGTGCCTCGTGAGGATACACTTTCGCTTGTTCTCGTGGTGGTTCATGCATCTCATCGCAGATCTTCTATACCAATAGGTTCTATCCCATCATGAGCAATAGATTCTCATCATGAGCTTCAAACTCATGGTTCTCGTGATTCTCAATGCCTTCTCGCGACGCTCCACGGTAGGAACTTCGGGTTCTCAATCAACAAGATCATTGGTGAAAGCCTCGTAGCTTTCACCCTCCCTCAAAGTCCGCTATGGTTTGGTCTTCTAAGAACACAACATCTCGACTTCGATTACCTTCTTGTTAATCGGATCATGAGTTTGTAACCAAACTTTTCATCTCCATAACCCGAAAAATGCATCGCTTTGGCTTTGTCATCAAGTTTGAATCTCTCATCCTTCGAATATGCACAAATGCCCCGCACCCAAATACCCTCAAGTATCCATAATCAACATCTCGCACCGACCATACTCTCCTCGATAATCACTATTCGTAGGCTTTGCGGGTGACAGTTGATCACATGCACGGCCAGACGATTGCTTCTACCCAAGAGTTTCTAGGTAGCTTAGAGTGAGATAGCATGCATCTTATCCTCTCTACAATGGTACGGTTCATTCTCTCGCTATTCCATTCTCGTCATGTGTCTTGGGGAACGGTCCGCCATGACTTAATCCCATGACTCGCAATACTCTTCAAATGGCCCAATGTACTCACCCCCATTATCCGAGCGAATACACTTCAACAACTTCCCAGCTCTCTTTCCACCATGTTGTGGAATTTTCAAACACGCCAAGTACTTCATCCTGGTCTTCGTGACTATAGGCCCATATCTTTTTTTTGACGATCATCAATGAATGTCAAGAAGTACGCTCCCCCGGTGGGACTTCACTCATAGGACCACATAAGTCTCCAGGCACTAGTTCAAGGACGTTGTCCTTTTCGTGGAGACGGAATCTTTGGAAAGACACCCCGCGGTTGCTTTCCTACCAAACAATGAGTACATGTATTTAAATGTGTACCTTTAATGTCCGGCATGGCCTTTTGCTTAGCAAGAACTTCCATCCCTTTTTTATGCCCATGTGACACGGTCCTCTTGTGCCACGATTCAGATGAAGCTTCTTCTTCTCACAGATTCGCTTTCGCTTTTACACAAACTAGCCCGTGGTTTTGTAAAGAGAGCAAGTTTTTTTTTCCTCCGCCGCTACAATGGAACCTCCTTCCGGTTTCCATACCCCGCTACCAAACGAAGTTTACAAAGCCATCATCATCTAATTTCCCAAAACCAAATTAGGCTTAACCGTATGTCGGGGGGACATGTCTTACATCCTCGAGTGTCAAGGTGTAGCCGACATTGGTTTCTACATGAACATCTCCAATGCCTATAATCTTCGAGACGCCATCGTTATCCATCCTCACTTCACCATATTCACCACAAACCGTAGGTAGTGAAGAATCCCTCAGGCGGTGTGACGGATAGGATGCTCCTCAGATCTATCACCCACTCAGATCCCGACACATGAGGTACTAAGACAAAGACACACCACAACCGACACAATTCCCACTAGGTCGCCGACTAGTGCGGTAGTATATCTCCGCCGTGTTTCCGCTTTCTCGCACCATGTCTTCATGTACACGCTTATTCTTCTCATCCCTCTTCAATTGTTCTCGCAGACTCATATCGAAGTGGCCTTTGGTGGCACAATAGTAACATTGCCTCTCCGCCTTGGGGAGTTCTAGCTTCACCCCTAGATTTATTTTCGCCATCACCTCTAGAACGAGATGGTTTTTCGCTTCGACCTCTCCCCGTTTTCTCGCGTGAAAAGACCTCCGAAGTTAGAAGAGTCGCTTCTTGCACTCCTTCTAGTCTCCTCATTCAACAAAGACGTGGTAGCCATCTCCATGGTAACAATTCCATCCTCGGGCGCTCCATGTAGAGAAACCGCTAATGTCTCCCAACTTTCGGTAGAGAGCCTAATAGAAACAAAGCCTCAACTTCGCCTCCCAAATTGATCTTCATCAAATGCATCCGATTGATGATATTCTCAGACTTCATTAAGATGCTCGCATATTGAAGAACCTTCTTGGTACTTCGCGTGGTCCGCAAAACTTTAACGACTAGCACTTTGTTTCCACCCGACTTCCTCTCATAAAGGTCTTCGAAGTTTCTTCCATGATCAAGGTCAGTAGTCTCTTGGGCCACATGGTGAAAGACACCGCCGCCTATCCATTGTCGAATGTACCCAATAGCTTTTCGTCAAGCTTTTTCCATTCAAATTTCATCGGCCTTTTCTCGGTTTTACTCCCCTCATTCTCAATGGAAGTGCCAAGTCCTCGGTAAAGAAGCAAGTCTTCCATCTCGCTTTCCAGATGGTGTAGTTCTTCCTATTCGACTCATCATACGAAAGTGTTCACGGAATGGTCCATCTCTACAAGTTATTTAACCTCAAATCTTCTCTCGTGAATTTTGGCCAAACACCTTTCCTCGACAAAGATTCGATAACACCCTAGGCTATTCTAACCAAGGCTCGATACCACTTGTTGGGGATTACACCAATACCAATCGGTTCCCCACTACACGATAACTTGTATGAACACACTTCAACTCCAGATAAATCTCAAATATCACAAACTACCTATACTAACATGCCCAACTCGCTAAACAACTATCAACAACAAATAATAATGTAAAGCAGTTAAACAACAAACCACAAGACAAAGATTTACCGTGGTTCGGCCAATGATGCCTACTTCCACAAGAGCCAGTTCTTAATAAAATGGGAAGGAAGATTACAATCTCTCCTTACGCCTCTCACCTTACTAGATCACTCTTATCTCTTTACAGGGTTGTATCTCTGTAAAGGTTATCTCTCTTTTGTTTTAGTCTGGATTCCAATCCTTCTGACTTGTTTGGTTCTGTTAGGTTAGGTTTTCCAAAACCTTGATTTTTGGTTTTATCTCCAAAACCAAATTCGCGGATATCTGAAAGCAAGCCCAAAAAATAAACTAGACGAGCGCGGCCGCTCTGGCGAAGTCGCTACCGAAGACTGGAAGCTGAAGCGGGCTGGCCACTTTGAGCTGGTCGCCTTCTATGTTATTGGAACTCGAAGCGAAGTCGCTTCTATCAGAAAGGCGCTGGCGCTGGCTTGCTTTCTTGCGATGCCGAATTGTCCCGCTTTCGTCGTCTCAGCCTCCGGTTTTCTCTCCTCATGTGAGGGATAACTCCAACATTCAGCACTTGACCAATCCTTAGATTGTCTTTTTTAAAGCAATCTTTTCCCCTATCTGAAGAAGCTAGCATTACTTCCTCGTGTAATCATGTTGGGCCAATTAAGTCTCATTTTGCATTAGAGAGCATGTGTGGTCTGAGAATTTGAGCACTTTTTTTTACATTGAATTGCTTCATATTCCAAACTTCTACACGTATCAAGCTCATAATACATGATTTGATCTTTGTGTCTCATGCATATGCCTTAAAGTCTTGAATCAAATTAACAAAGGGAAAGATTATGTGTACGTATTAGCTAGTGTTACAGTATTATTAATAAAATTTGAAAACGCAAATTAAATTAACTTTATAATCCACGAGAGGTATAAATAATCAAATTTATATAGAATATGCCTAAAGGGACATATTCTATAAAGCTAGAGAAAATCAATAATATTTCATATATGGATTCATGACAATGAACAATAAGCTGACAATAGATGCACTGTTTGTAAATGTCTAAATTTACATCAAAGTTAAGACTTAGTTCTTAAGTTATGATAATAAAAAGGGAATGATTTTGTTTGGTGTTAATGGCTGATCTTCATGTGGATGAAGATGCATACGTATCTAGTCTGTATCTAGAATCAAGCCACACATAGTTTTAATGGATGGCTTTTATAGATATTAGGAATGTGCATCGGATGCGCCACATGTGCTGATGAGTACAAATGTGCGGTCGGGATGAATGACATATGTCTATGAGAGGCACACAGGTAGTAATTGTAAGCGTTTAGGTTTATTTGAGTTGGTATAGAGTCTAATGATGGTGTTTTCCATAATGATGGTGGATAGCTGTAATGACACATGTATTACCGCGGAAAAATAGATTAAGGATAAAATTAGTAATGATGACAGTAGCATGTGATGATGTCACGAGATGGGTTCGAGTGGCGAGTCACTGAGCTGTTGAGTATGCGAGTCTTCTAATATAGTGAATACTTGGAATTGCTTGAGAGTGTGATGGGCACTCGTGTGTCTGGAGTCACGCTATGTTAGGGGAGTCGTTGTATGTGAGTCTCGTACACCTCGCCTGACTGGGGATGTCCCTTACACTCTATACAAAAGATTGTTCAATGATTAAGATCAATGATGCCGTATGTGAAAATGACTACACGAAGAAGGATAGATTAGCGCTTTACTACTTCGTTCAAGATATGTGGCCAATGGTTCTAATACATAGCTGATCGAAATAATAAACTTCGATTTGAACAACAAAATTGATTCAATAGACTCTTCAAATACACACACACACAATTCCATTTGAAGAACTTGATTGTAGTACTGTACTACAAATTCACCAGATGCTCTCCGTGTTTAATCCAATGGTTTCGTTTATGATCGATGGAATATCATGTCAAGCTTTTGCTTTTGTTATTTTGCTTTTCTTCCCTTAGTATATGGACCCTGGTGATGAAGATTCCTCAATGACCTCAATTTCGTCTCTTTGCATACTAGCCCTTTGAGATAACCTTCCATGACTAGATCGAGTTTAGGGCTTAGCTTGAATCCAAATCTCTCAAACATTATATTCCTCAGATCAACTTTCTCTTCAAAAGTTTGACATGAGCTCAATGTACATGTGTTTTCCATGAACTTATGCTGCCCTCTGTTTTTTTTTCTTCTATAATAGACCTTATGTTGCCTTAGGGCCTGCTTGATAACCCCAAATGTTATTTTCTCACTTAAAAGTGTATTTGCCGCTACTTGGTAGCAATTTAGGACCTGCCCAATTTTTTTTGAGATTTGCCAGATTTTCCCTCACGTGTTTTATTTTCTCGTTTCCAGCGGAAAAACTTATCTACCTCTTTGTCTTGTTTAAATTTTGGGAGCAGAGAAAACGTCCCATATTTTCCACTTCCAAATTTACCGAGATATTTGCCACTGGTATGAAAACTTTTATCAACCAGGCTCTTAGTATGGGAAACTGCAGACCCATCCCATCATGTTCATTGCCAATTTCAAGGCCAGTAACTCCTCCGATCAGTGTGAAAGGTGTGTGCCTATCAAGAGCTTAAGGGGCCATTTGTTTTTGCCTCTTATAAGACCTTGAAGTCTTATAACCTCTTATAAGATGTGGCCCAGTGATTTTGGACATTTTTTTTTTTTTTTTTTCTTGAATATGATTCTACTAGAAATATCTTTATAAGACTTCTAATTCTATAAATCACCAAAATTAGATCTACTTCAATTCTATAAGTCTTAAAACTTGAAAAATGACTCAAACACCCCCGCCTATATCCTCCTAAATTTCATTTATCTCTTTCTTCCATTTTCATTATCTTATTTTCCAAATAACTCCATTACCTTAACCACTACCGACTACCACCACCACCACCACCACTGCAGCCACTGCCACCACCACCACCACCACCATCATTACCTCCACCACCACTACCATCGAACTATTAAGAGCATCACCTCCACTACCACCACTTTTACTGCACTTATTAAGACCAATATCATCACCTCCACTACCACCACTACCGCTTATTAAAACTATCACCACCACCACCATTTTTATTAAGACATCCACCACTTCTATTACCACCACCACCACCATGCTATTAAAACCAATATCATCACCTCCACTACCACCACCACCGTGCAATTAAGACCACTACCACTACCATCGCCAATTAAGATAGTTTCTTAAAATTGATATTCTAATTATCAAAATTGATTTGAAACCGAAAATCAAATTATACGTTTATTTCAAATTAATATATTCAAGTTAAATGTGATGTAAAGTAGGGTTATATTTGTCAAATAATCATCTATAAGATGTCATGTATTTGTTTTTTCTATTTTTACAAGTGCTTATAAGAGGAACTTAAAATTAAAAACAAACCACTTTATAAGACTATCTTATAAGACCCTCTTATAACTTAACCCAAAAAAACAAATAGCCCCTAAGCCTTGCAATCTTGGACTACTTAATGTTTGAAAGCTAATATTTTGTAACATCAAGTGCTAATATCAGTAGTAATAAATAAAGAACCAATAAATTATAGCAGTAGCAACTAACAATTGAGGATTGTGAATTCACAATGTCTTTGAAAGCGAAATTGCTACCGGTATACGCTGATGGCCTTTGACACATACTTATCAGGATTCAACAACCAATAATCCCACAAGACAACACTCTAGTGCACTTCAACATAAGTCAAAGCTAGTTTGTAACAAGATCGACTCTTGATCTTATAGAAAAAAATCAAAACGAACGTTAGCTAGATTCACTTATCACCCAGTGTGATTGAGGATACCGTGTGTGGTGCACCCCCAAAATTAATTTTGCAAAAACAAGTCCATTCCCACACCCACATGATGCCTAACCAAAAAGAAAAAATCATGATTTCAAAGTTCAAACCCAACCAAAAACATGTTTCATACATATTAAAAACTAAGTATTGTTTTTATAACACTTAATTCATCTCAATTGGTTCCGAATTGGAGGCTCTAGAACTGGAGATATATATGATACTGACCAAACTACTTCAGTCTAGTTTCATTCCACGCTTCATGCCCTTGAACACAAACATAGTGTGTATCTCATTTTGGTTTATATATGGACTATATTTATGATCACGTTTGGTCATGGAAGAGCTGAAATAATATGATAACCAAGGATTTTGCATTGTTTACTTTCAGTTTCCTGTTTTTTAATTTTTTGGATAGGAGTTTAAAACTTTGTTAATTAAGTAATTATAGAAATAAATGGAAAAGAAAACAAGGAAGAAGCAAATGAAAACATAAAAAATTGCGGCTGATGAGAAAGGAATAAAAAGCTGGACACTAACCATGCTCTTTTGTCTGCATCGAAAAAGAAGATAGTTCCCGCGTGCGATCCCGTAAGAGGGCATTCTCGTCATTGCGTCCAATACTGAAAACGACCACCAAACTCCATTAGCCGACCAGGTGGACTCAATTTCCTAACCGTAGTAGAGTCAAACATCACTTGATTACTGTGTACAAATTCGACTACTGTAGAAGCATTTAGCACTCAAATGGGAACGCAAGCAACGAGAGTCAAAATGCATTGCAATGGTGCACATCATTCAATCTTTAAAGTATAAAATTTCATGTAAAAAAAAAAAAAAAAAAAAAAAAAAAAAAAAAGTGATTTGGAAATTCTTTGCTCGGAATTTTACTGCTGATAGACCGATTTATAAAATAGAATTTTGAGAGTTTTATCATAATATTCTCCACTAGAGATCATAACTAGTAAATTCGCGGACGATAAAAAATCAATATGGAAATTATTCGCCAAAAATTTGAAAATTTGAATAATAATATGTTTAAAAATTCAGCCAAATGTTTTTTATACGGGTCTAATACGGAAAAAATTAGATATATTTTGTCGCATTACAAATTTAGAATATAATAATTTGTCAGAATTGTTCATTAACTACACATGCATAACTCAAATTTTTATTTATATTTACTTGCTAATACTTTAGTTTTTTTGCATATACCAAACACTAGCTAGAATCCCTCGTCTACCTAGGTTCCACGTGGACACCTTAGACGAAATGCTCTAGCACTGTTCTACTTACTACAACCCTAATAAAGGTATAAATTTGGGCTTATTATTATTATTATAAATGTAGGGGTTGCATAAATGCAACTCTTTAAAATGAGGATTATTGGTTCTTCAGCTGAGCTATAACAGTAGAGAAATGGAATGACTTGTTCTCCTTATAATTAGCAATCCCAGAAACACAAAAAACTTCATTCGCTTCTTCTTCTTCTTCCCCAACAACAAGAAGCAATGAACAATTCAATACCACCTTCTCGTTTAACTCTCCAAGATCTTCATCAAACCAATAATCAAGGCCAACAACATAATAATAACTTCGATCATCATCATCATCAAACACCCCCGGACGATTTCCTAGACCAAATGCTTTGTAACTTACCTTCATGGTCTGATCTTCATGGTAACCCAAACAAGTCTCCTTGGGATCTCAATCCCAAACCTGAAAATAATACTAACAATAATAATAGTCTTCAGTATGATGAGTCCATACTACTTGCTTCCCGACTTCGACAACACCAGATAACTGCTGACTCACCCACTTCTAAGTCAATGTTACTTCAACAACAACAATTACGAGCTGCTGGGATCGGTGGTGACTCCTCCTTTTTACCGATTCCACTCACTCTTGGAAATGGTGCTGACACTGATAACTCGGCCCCGGGTCTTTACAACGGCTTCTCTAACTCGTTACCTCGACCCACTCAGCATTTCAATCATGCACAGGTTTCTTTCTTTCTTTCTTTTTCAATTCGTTTAAACAAATTATTAATCCATTTACTTTTATAAAATTATAGAATGGGTCAATTTCGACGCAAAATTTCGGAGCTGCCGCTACAGGAATGAATCAAGCGGTGGCTACTGGGAACAGTGGTGGTGGTGGTGGTGCCCCACCAGTAAGGCAGAGAGTGAGGGCAAGGAGAGGTCAAGCAACCGATCCACATAGCATTGCTGAAAGAGTAATTAGGCTACTCTTTGTTTGTCTGTTTGTATTTTGTCTTGTTGGTTTTGTTTTGATATAATTATTGGGAATTGGGATTTGTCTGGATGGCAGTTACGAAGAGAGAGAATCGCAGAGAGAATGAAAGGTCTGCAAGAACTAGTTCCCAATGCCAACAAGGTAAAAAAATTATTGTTTTTTAATTACTAAACAAACAATCTGAAGTTTCTATGTGAATGTGTGATTAGGTACACCCAGGAGTTGTTGATTAATACAATTCTACTGTACACCTTAATTATATATTGTATAATTATTTATACAAATCTTAATAACGACAAAATTGTGTAATCCTAAAAACAAAGGCAGCTTCGTTGAATGTCACATGCTATATTTAATCTCTGATCCAACACAAATGTTTTATTGCTAGGGATTCACAATATTGTTTGTTAATGGTTAGTAATTAATTGTTCAACACTGAATTCTTTGGCTCTTGGGTGCAATTTATTTATTTATTTTCTTTCTCTGTAATGTTTATTGAAACTTGAAACTAGTCCTTGGCTTGGCCATGACTGTATTTTGATCCCATTCTTGTGCTTTGGTTTGGTTGTTGGAATGACAGACAGACAAGGCATCCATGTTGGATGAGATCATTGATTATGTGAAATTCCTACAGCTTCAAGTCAAGGCAAGTACATTTTTGGATATATTTGTTTATTTCTAAACAAATCTCACTGAACTCATTGTCCAATTAATTAATCTGATATAATCAGGAAAAGAATCACAAGGAATTTATTATCTCCCTAACTCTCTCTCCTTTTGATTCCATGTACAGGTTCTAAGCATGAGCAGGTTAGGTGGTGCTGCAGCTGTTGCTCCCCTTTTAGCTGATATCTCCACAGAGGTAAGTTTCTTTTTTATTTTACAAAAATGCATCTAATTGCCACTGGGTAAAACTTAGTGAAACTTTTAGTTTTTAGTTGAAAGCAGAAAAAAGAAAAAATTTAAAATCTTTATGAATAAAAGAAAAGCTGGATTGGTACGGTATGAATTCTTTGTTGGTAATACACTGATAGAGCGATAGCAGCGGTGATTTAATTCGCTAAACATGGAGAGTTCTCTACTGAAGCATAAAAAATATTGCTTCCTGGTTGTTATCATTAGGTAGTTGTGAGTCGACTGCAAGCTTGGGCCACATAAAACCACAGCTGACATATATGATATATCGGTTTTTCCTAATTCACACATAGATGTATATGCTAATATGGTCTAAAATCAATATCATTAATTTTATCTGATTACTAAAGTGATAAGTCCCGCAATTTCCTATATGGTGGAGAAAGGTTTTGTTCACACCCTACGATAATGAACAGAAAGACCAAGTAAGAAAAGTGCAGGGTGTGCCCCTCACTCACTCACCCACTCGAAATTCCCTAAGAAACCCTTCCAATACCTTTTCTAAAAGTTTCAAAATGGTAACTTCAGGGGGGCGCGGATTCAATTCAGACAAATGGGAGTGGTGGACGGAGCAGTAATGGAGCACAACCAGTGTCAGTTAATGACAGTCTAACAGTAACAGAGAATCAAGTGGCAAAGCTAATGGAAGAAGATATGGGTTCAGCAATGCAATACCTTCAAGGAAAAGGTCTTTGCTTAATGCCCATCTCACTTGCAAGTGCCATCTCAACAGCCACAGGTCACTCAAGAAACCCTAAAAACAACCTGACCAGCCCTTTCCTTTGTTCCAACCTTGATGGACCCACATCACCTAGCATCTCTGTGTTAACTGTTCAGTCAACTATGGGCAACGGCATTGGTGAACCATCCGTTAGAGACGCAACATCTGTTTCAAAGCCGTGATAGTGGACAGTGAGGGTAATTCAATATTAGGATTGAAATTCTTTTCCTTCAGTGAAAAATCAGTCATTGTATGGTTATTTATTCACTAAAGGAGCAGAATTTGGAATTCTACTCAGTGGTGTAGGTAATTTGAAGCTAACTAAGTTCCACTGTCCGTTTCTCCTTGGCCTTGTTAATGTCAATTTAATTTAATTCAATTTTCTTAGTTTTATTTTGTCCTCTTTTTTAATGTGACAAGTTTGTGTTGTTGATAAGTAGAGTGAGCTACTACTTCCGACTTGCTTTACTGATATATTATTTAATGATTTTAATCAAATACATGGAATTGATTAAAATAAGTTGAATGTGAATATGTGATGGTGGGAGTGCTTTAGATGAGTTAAGGGCTGTTAAGTCAACGAAAGAAGACAACAAAACGAGGTTTTAATGGAGACGTGCTTCCAACTCCAAATGGTTTTCTTCACCAACTTTTTTGGTGTAAAAAAAAAAATTGATAAAAAATAGTTCTGCGCCTTTTTTTTAGGACTTCAGAAAACTGACTGTAAAGGAATTCCATTCTTACCAAATGTTCGATTTCTAGCTTTCAACTTGGTCATTATTCACTCTAAATTGAACTCTGACCAGGTTCAATAGGCTTTACTTTTTTCCTTGAGGAAAGGTTTCCATCTTCTTCACAAGGTGACATGATTTCACCAAACAAAGATAAGACTCTGCTCGTAGACTCACGGTCTGGGACGCCCTCCATATTGGTAAAAGATTGCCTCTGTCGTCACAAAGTTCAATACCACGTTAACAAAAGTTGGTGGTGATGCTGAATCAACCAGGAGCTCTGCATTAATCTTCTTCCACGCCTCATCTGTTAAATGCCATAGATGTTCTTGAGCAACTTATTCTGTAACACTCGCATTGGATTACTCTCAGAATGACGGAACATCACCTCTTTCCAAACTCGGCCTACAGCACATACCGTATTTGGGGAGAATTATCATTACATGCTAGAGTGCTAGACATGCACTAAATCCTTTTTGATGTTATCCAGTGTGGAACCACTCTGCCACGAGCAGATATGATATGCATTGACCAGCCACTAAAACAAGCATTAACAGAAAATTAGCGAAATTAATTAGCATAGATGGTCTGTGTACATTTAAAATGCCAATGAAGTATAACCTTTTTCCTTTTAAGCATGGCAAGATGTTCAAACCTTGCTCGGCTGCTCCTTGAGAGCGTCATAAGCAAATTCATTGATAGCATTATAAAGAGCAAAGAAACATAACTTGTTATATTCAGGAAGTTGTTCCTCTGCATTAATATCCCATCTGTGGATCCAATTGAAATATTAGAAATTCTCCCGATCAATAATTAACTATGAACAAGTTTAATGAAAATGTGTTGCAGCTCTGTGGGCTCTTTGCAACTGGATCTGTCTAGGAAGGGAGAGAGTGGAGGGGGGACAGAAGTTTAGGGAGTTGAAATGGAGGACAGCTATATGCTAATGCACTGTTGGGATGCTGAACCCCTTTGAAAGCCACACGCTTTGTCGCCCAATAGACTCCTCTATCTATACTCTATAGGCTTTTGTATGTGGCGATTGGGGCTGTACTTCTATCTGATGGGTTCGGTATGTTTGTCCAATATCTACACTACAAGTATGCAAATCGGTTTTTTTAAGTCTTAAAATTCCTATTTCTAAATTGATAGTTAGTATGGTTTTTTTGGATTATAATTGTAAATGGTAATTGTAATTATATAAGAGAGACTCATCTATTTATTTTTTTAAAACAAAATAGGAGATAATTATGTTATTTAAGTGATATTAGAGAAGTTATTTTAAATTATCAATAATAAAATAGAACTTGTTTTAATTTCAATGTGGGAAATGAGAGTAATTATTTAATTTAAGTGACATTAGAGAAGTGTATCTACATTATTAATAAAAAAAGAGATATTATTCAAATTATATTAATAAAAATGGGGATTATTCTAAATTTAGTGAGGGAGATATTTCTAAATTAAATAAATAAGGATATCTTAAATTGTCTACTTGATATTGAAGGGTATTCCGAAAGACCCGGATATAATATAGTGTAGATATATGATAGCATGGTATTCTGGAATACGTTTCCAATATTGAGTTTCAGGTAATTGTGTCAGTGTCTCAAACTGAGTCCTGCCTCGTCACAATGAAAATTATAGTGTTCCACTTCTTCGTTATCACACAAATGACAACTAGTTAACTCATGATTTTCGATGGGGATGACTGACAATATAGCAAGTTCGGTAACTTTTACTTCAAGAAACAAGCGCTTATGTGTGTTTTATCACATTTCCATGATTCTATATTGTAAGAATGGTTGGAACTTTTTAAAATCCACCAATCCACTGTGCCATAAGTATACCCGTTTCTGAGCAGTTAGTCTTTGTGGTCAACTGATCGATGTGAAGAAAAGTCTTTATAGGATCGGTTTGGAAAACTGTGGTGTGTCTGTGTGTTGGCACTTGGCAGTCACTTTATGTGTGGGTGCATAAAAGATAATTTGTGCGCTCTTCTGTTTACGAGGAACGCTAGTACAGAACTACAGATCGAACTCAGTTGAGAACATTGTCACCAAGTACGGTACGGGTTTAAAAGCGGTTATGACTTGAAAAAACTTTTTATGTTTTAAGCGGAACGTTCGAAAAAAAAACGAAAAAAGGTGAAAAAAAGCGTGGGGCATAAAAACGGGTTTAAAAGCGGTAAAAGCGGGTTTAAAACGATAATAATAAAAAAAACGGTAAAACCGATGATAAATAATATAATAGATAAAGAGTTTGATTTTCTATAAAAGTAAAAAAAAAAATAGACACATAAAATAAAAAAATAATAATAATACAAATGAAAGAAAATTCAAATACATGAAAATATCAAATTATCATTACTCATCCAAATACTATAAGTTTTAGATTCAGTGCCAAAACACTACTCAAAATAAGATACTACTAATTACCAACCATAATGGCATAATTAAGTACTACAAATAAGTTAATAACTTTAAAATTTTCAATTAATTATTAATAGTCCAAAACAAAATAGAATGGTCTCAATAAGTCAATCTAGCGCCCACTCTTCAAAAAGGTAAACTCCAAAATCCTTTTCTTTTCTAGCGTTTAAAAAAAAAAAAAAAAGTTTTAAAACGGGAGATTTTCAAAATCTCGGGTTTTAAACGCTTTTTAAGTTTAAAAACGGGTTTAAAACGTTTAAAAGCAGCGTTTTTTGAAAAATCGGGTTTTAAACCTGAAACGGGGCGTCTTGGCAATATCTCGGGTTTTAAACGCATTTTTTTAAAAAAAACGCCGTATTTGGTGACAATGGTTGAGAAGCATACAAGCCGCTACATTAATTACGACAGCAGCTTTACTTTACAATAGCTGAAGCAGTACATAACTGAGGTGGATTTAAGGAGCTCATTAGCTCACCAGCTTGAAGAGAGAGCATTTAACATTTTAGCCTATTTGTCTGGTCATACAAGAGATATGTCCTTGGCTAGATTGGGATGTAATCCCTGTAAACAAAGATTTTGAATTAGATAAGATCACAAGTGGGCTAAATGTCGCCTAGCCGTATTAGAATTAGAATCTATACTCTCCAGTCACTCCGGGGAAGAAATAATTGCGGATTTGTTCCATGGGTGCGCAAAGTATTTTGGTGAACTGTGTGAACAGTTGGAGAAGGAGAAAATCAAGTAAGTCCATTTTGTACTTATCACGACAAAAATTGGTTGAAGACCATCTTTTTTTGGCTCACAGATATATGGTTAACTAGTATTACCCCTACTAAATGAGGCAATTAGGATTGCCCCTACTAGATGGGGAAATTAGGGTCTTATCCCAAGTACACCAAAAAAACACGATCCCCAAGTACACAAAAAAACACGGTCAACCTGGATTGGTTGGATAGACCGTTTAGTTGTATTGGATGATCCACAGTGTGAGTTAGCGCTATTACGTGCATGTGTTGAGATCTCTAAGTTGGTTTTTACGATTCATAGTTGTCCACCATCCCTTTTTAGAGATGCAACTAAGATTTTTGATCGGCATCTCCACAGTGTTCTCCAGGATATTGTGGTTTCTGATGGTCCTGACTTCGGTGATTTGCAGTGATGTTTATTGACACTCCCGTTACGTCTTGTTGGGTTAGGTGTTTACTGTGCCATTGATGTCTCTACTTTTGCTTTTGTGGCCTCCCGTTATCAGACTTCTGAGCTTCAGAACCACATTCTTAAGAGTTGTGGCCCAGTACATTTGGATGAGATTCTTGATGTTGCTAGTAGTGTATTGAGTCTCTGTCTACCCAATTTTGACCTCAGTTCTATGGTTGTGAATGTTATCGTCCCTTCAAAACCACAAAAAGTTTTGGCAGAAGCGTTCTATGGTAAGATTGTTGCTGGTCTTGAGAGGGAGTTTGTATTATTTGCTCGTCAGAAAGCAGTCATTGGATGCTTGCAGTCAGAACATGCAAAATATTTTCTACTTGCTATTTCGATGGAGGGACTTAGACAGCGTATGTCGCCGGTAGAGTATCGTTCTATTCTCTGGTACCGTCTCATGATTCCTTTGTACTTTGATAGTGGTCTATGCCCTGTTTGCAAAAGGAGTAGACTAGATGCTTTCGGGGACCATGCAACACATTGTAGATATTTTCTAGGTTTCAAATACCGACATGATCATGTCAGAGATATTTTATGTGATGCATTTTGGAGAGATGGGGTACAAGTGAAGAAGGAGGCTCCTGTACGTAAATTTTCTCATTGATCCGAATGAGGGGAGATCGACACTTCGGCCTGCGGATGTATTGATCTACAGTTGGTCTGAGGGGAGGCATGCGTGTGTTGATGTAATTGGAGCCTCTCCGTTGGTAGGGCTTGGGAATGGAGTCTTTGAGGTGAGAGAAGCCGCTAATAGAGGAACAACATGGAAAATTGAAAAACACAAGGAGGCTTGTAAAGCTAACTAGCATTGTTTCATTCCTTTCAGTTTTGACCTTAGTCACCAGATCGTTGAGTTGGAGCGAAAGCGAAAGCGGGAGCGAGAGCGCGAAAACGCTTAACTTGAGAAGCTCCCACTTTCAGAGCGGGTCTAGAGCGCTTATATTATTAATTAAGTAATTAATATTTTAATATATGAAGTATATAAAATGATATAAATTAATACAACTTAACATATAAAGTATTAATAATATTATTAGTTATCTTTGGTTTTGAAAAAAAAAATCGATAATCTCTTTGGTATTGAAGTTAACTTGGCCTATTTGATAAAAGGGAAATATATTCAGGGAAAATAAAAGCGTACTTCTATATCTCATTATTAATTACATTGCAACATAGTGTTACTTGAGAAGTTGACGGTTGTAAAGAGTTGGCTACAAAGTAGGACACTTGCTTTGCTGCCTACCTAGAGATGGACACAATATATTATACGAATTTCAAGGTTTTCTTCTCTTCTTCTTTGGAAACAACAGATCAAATACAAGCCCACAAGAGCCCCCAATTGATTTCATCAATCTATATGATATTGAAAGGAAATTCAAGAGACAAATTTTACCACTTCAATCAAACAGTCATATCTAAATTTGTTCTAATTGGTTATTTTTTCTTCAATTTATTATGTTGAAGGTTCAGAATTTGTAAAGTCTCTGTTCAAACATCTATTTCAGTAGAAATTTGATCTGTATGACCATTTGACATGAAGAGCGCGTTTGAAAACTGAAAGCGCGGTTCAAAAAAATGAGAGCGCGGATTGGAGGAGCTTTTGGTCGAAAATTGCCAAACCGCGGTTTTAGAGCGAGTGCGAGGTAGGGTGTACACGGTTTGTGTGATTAAGGTTTTGACACTTTTGGTTTCTTGGCACAACAGTCTGTTGAGCTCTTTAAGAGATTGCAGAAAGTTATGGACTGCAACGTAATGACAGTTGGTTCTAATGAGTTTGTTTTTAGGAGGATGGGATTTGCCATTCAGAAAGAACTTGCGGCACAGCTTGTTGTACTCTTGTCTTAATTATTTGTAAAACTCGTTATCATTATTAATAAAATTTCCACTTCAAAGAAAAAGAAAAAGAAAAAGAAAAAGAAAAGTCCATTTCGTACTTATCATGACAAAAATTGATTGAAGACCATTTTTTTTGCACACAGATAAGGATATATTATTGATACAACGAGCCCGTTAGGTAGACTCCACTTATTTAGACTCCAATCTCACTCCAAATCTATATCGTTAGATTCTATTAGCATCTACGATTACATTATTATTTCCACACTTTCTACAAATACTAAAAGGGTATTTTTGGTAGACAGGTTCGGAAAATTAAAACAAAACTTACGAGACAGAGAAAAACCCCAAACCCCTTCTTCTCCATCCTCCCTCTACCTATTATATTGAACTGAAGTGTGAGGATTTACGTCTCTATCGTCTTTAATTGTTGCTTCAATTGATGGGATTTTGTTGTATCCAGGATGAACTCGCCAACCAATGAAGTGGAGATTATTAATATTGTGATGGCGAAACATTAGTTTTCAAGCATGATACCCAAGTTGATGAGCTTGGGTGTTCTTCTATTCAAACTCCTGACAAAGAAGGGGAGATATTGGGAATGCCCAAAGTAGGTATGACTTTTTGAAGTTTGGAGGATGCAAAGTCATACTATTATGAGTTTGGTCAACAAAATAGTTTTGAAAGTTGAGTGCGTAGTACACAAAAGAGAGCCCATGGTGATGATTCAGTGATTGTATGTGAAATGGTTTGTGCTCGGGAGGGGACACACACCAAGAAACAAGGCAACGTAGAGAATGACATAAAAAGGAGAAATACTTCAACAATTAAATGTGGGTGCAAAGCAAGATTTAGAGTTGCTAGGAAAGATGATATGACATGGGTAGTGAAATGTTTTGATAATACTCATCCCCACAAGATGGTTACTCCATTAAAACGGGGCAAATGAGGTCGATGCAGGTTATGCCTTTGGTTGCTCGAGTGTTGATTGAAAAATTTGATGATGCAAACTTACCAGTAGGAAAAGTTCCATCAATTTTTGGAGAGACAGTTGGGTTCAAAGATAGAATTTGCTATAATCATTTGAACTCCAAGCACAAGAGGTACAAAACACCGAAGGAAATGGATGCAACTGTAGCATGTGACTATTTTCAACAGCAACAACTGGAAGATCCTCAGTTTTACAATGCCATAGAGTCGATCATCGATAAAGCGGGGGTGTGAATTTTTTTTGGATAGATGGGCGCATTCTCGCGATGCGCACCAAGCATTTTGGAGATGTTGTTTGTTTGACACCACATACAAAACAAACTATTATTCGATGCCTTTTGGTCACTTCACTGGAGTTAATCACCATTTTCAGTCTATCCAGTTTGGTTGTGCTCTTTTACTAGATAAAACTGAAGAAAGCTTTTTGTGGTTGTTCAAGACTTGGCTTGCGGCTATGGGTGGTCATGCCCCAGTTTCCATTATTACTGATCAAGACAAAGCGATGACAGCAGCTATCGCCAAAGTATTCCCTAACTCTCGACATCGGTTTTGTCTATGGCATATCACTAGTAAATTTCCCGAGCATTTGCAGCATGTGTGTTTTACGAGGGAAGGGTTTCAAAATGCAATGGATTGTTGTCTGCATCAGACTTATGATGTAAGTTCTTCTGAAATGCAGTGGAAAGAGATGTTGCAAAAATACGATCTAGTGGAACATGAATGGCAAAAGAAAATGTATGATATTAGAAAGATGTGGGACGTGTACCACCTAAATACTTTTTTTGCTGGAATGAACACTACTGGACGTAGCGAAGGAATGAATGGATTTTATAAAGATTACTTTACATCTGACACTACTCTAGTTGAGTTTGTTCACAAAAATGAGAAATGCTTGCAGAGATTTGCTCGAAGGGAAAGGGAAGAAGACTATGAATCTGAGCACAAAGATCGGATTGCGGATGCCTCTCAATATCTCTTAAAGAATCCTGCATCACTTTATACAAGAAATGTGTACAATAAATTCAAAGAAAAATGTTCTAAAACCATGACTTACAAACTCTTAAGTGAAGAACGCGGAAATGACTTCAACTCCTATACCATGACAACAAGAAAAAATAAAAAAAGGTGATGGAAAAATCTGGAAGGTGATCTTCAACTGAACAACTAGTAATGGCTCGTGCGAATGCAAGTGGTTTGAGTTCATGGGAATTCCTTGTGCACATGTTTTGAAGGTAATTATCCACTATGATTTTAATGAGATACCCGAACAATGGGTTTTGAGAAGATGGATGAAAGGATCAAACCAATACCGAGTTATGGATAAGAGTGTAATACTAAGTAGTGTTGAAGATTCAGATGTGCTAAGACTTATGCATGGGTCTCATCTTGCCAATCAAGTTGTTTATGAAGATGCAAAGGATGTTGAGAAATTTAGAATGATGGTAGAAGTGATGGGCACTTTGCTAGAAAGGTTTTCAATACACGATGCATCTAAGAAGCCAAATGCGGTTATTTAAGAAGAAGAACCTATTGTTGTCAGCCCTCAAGTGTTGCTTTTGAATCCCAATATTTTTCAAACAAAAGGGAGAAAGAAAAATATGAAAAAGAGCGGTTTGGGCAGATTGAAAAAGCCACTTGAGATCTCCCAGCAAACAACTTTAAGGATGTGCGGATATTGTAAAAAGAGAACTACTCATGACAGAAGAACTTGTCTCAATAATCCAAATAAAAAGAGCATACGTGCAAATTTACTATTCATTGTTCTATAATTATAAATTTCTAATTGTTATTCAGTTTAACTCTTCATTGTGGCCTAATTTTTGTTCACTCATTTACAAGTAGGTAGTACTGAAGACGCAACAAATATTATTAGTAGCGGAGATGCATAGAAGACCTCTTTCTATATTTTGATGACTTGAAAGGAAAGGATGAGTTAACATAGAGCATCCAATATGCCTAATCATGAGAGGATTATGTGATCTAGATCTCAATTTTGTGTACTCAGAGTCGATTATGTATTCTCGGTATTGGCCTTTTGTACTGTGTAGGAGAATTTTGTAATCTCAATCAAGTGAATAATAACTCTCAATAGAGCTATTTTATTGCTCCTACATATTCAAACAAGTTCTCTATTTCTTATACGACCATATTTATTTTTTGGTACTCTCAAATTTTGACATCTATAATCCCAAATATTAATCATGTTGGGTGACAATAACTTTCAGGCCTAGTTTCAATCTCTAGAACCGGTGATGACTCCATGATAATAAGTTACCCTTAAGAGCTGGTGAGTGATGTTAGCCTCTGGGACAAGTATGAAGTGGCTGCTGAAAGGGGACAAGTCTAAAAGTTGTGGTGGCTCTAGGCCAATAGAGTGAATATCTGTCAAAAGTTAGAGAATAAGTTTAGGACTCTCATATTTCAATGACCTGATTTATTACCAAGATTTCAGAAACTTCTGCACATATCAAAGTTGAAATTTTCACCAGGTCTGTACTCTTTAGTCCTAAATCAAAAACAATAAAGCCCAAAATACCGAAAAATGTGAAAAGAAGCAAGGAGCATAGCCAAGTTACTCTAGTACAAGGACTCCGTA